>NC_135576.1:33031906-33646192 GCF_965152235.1 Eretmochelys imbricata | reverse complement strand
AAGTCTCTCAAAATATTTTATAGACTTAATAATATCATTATTTGTACAGCACGGCAGAAATACATTGTATTTGTGGAGGGCAGGGACTTATGAAGATGGAAATTCTCCCCTTTCAAATCCTTTCTCAAGACTCATGTCTGCTGCAGTGGCACCAGAAATCAGCTAATGTACAAGAGCCTGACTGAGAGGCAGTTTGGAAAAGTCAATATTTATGCATGCATTTAAAATAAAAGTAGATTAATCCATAGACAGAGCACATCTAATGTCAGCAATTAAAATTGTATGCATGTATATCACAACTGGAAGACCAGACAACTGACCCCTTTTATGGCTGCTGCCATGTTAGGTTCCAAGAAGAGTGCCAGGATTACCCGATTGCAGCTGATATGGACAGATTAAAAGCATCTGGGCCACATGGAGTATCCCATTGCTCTACCCCAGCACTGTGGCTCTACCTGGCTATACTATCCAAGGACAGCGGCAGGAGCCCCTTTTCCCTTCAGGATCATCAGGGGTGGTAGCACTATTATCCTAGCAGTGGGGATATATATGCTCGGGTGAGTGGGAAACCTGGGCATGCTGCAGTCATCTTCTTCCCCATCAGAAACCCTAGGCACATACTTGGGGCGGCTAGCCCATCCCTCTGCTCACACCACTGTGGCTACACTTCTACTTTTAGTGTGCAAGTTTGATCAAAGCTAGCATGGGTATGTCTATCCGAGCTGGAAATTAAGCCATCGGCTCCAGTGTAGACATACCCACAGAGTTCTCTGTTGGTGATGGGGCCCCCTAGAACAGTGGGTCTTGGAGTTAACACCCAACCAAAATGCATGGAGCCGCTCCACCTTTCAGAGCTATTGTTTCAGGCTTTTTGCTGACTCAGGTAGATGTCCCTCAATATATATTTTCTTCCCCCATGAGGGCTAGAGACTTACTTTTTCTGAAATACAAAAGCTGAGATTCCAATACAATCACATGCATTGAGAAGCTGGGTCCCTATGCCTTAAAGGAGCCCTGGCAGCTGCCTTTACAGACAACTCAGTTCTGGCCCATGGTTCTGTACTACCATCGATGTGGATGTGGCCAGCTCTGACACTGATGCTCAACCTTACAAACAAATAAAATCTGGGGGAGGGTGTCTCTAGCTCAGCAAGCTATAGAATAAATGTGCAAAAGACTCTGTTCTCCATTTCTGCCTATCTTAGCTATTTACAGATTGCCCAACCACGGTAACTGAGCTTCTCATTAAACAAATGGCAGTATAAGTAGCACAGTGTCCCAAACATCATAATGAGGCTCTGGCTCAGTACTTACTCAGAGGGAAGAGTAACACCTACTAAATCACCAGCACATGGGATTTTCTTGGAAGTGTCTCATCCAAGTACTGACTAGCCGAGCTTTGTAGAGATTGAAGCCCAAAGTTTTGTGGCAATCGGCTAAGCATTATATGGCTGAACTTTTCATTTTCTAATGTGGATTTGTGATTTTTTTTTCCCAGAGGAGATTGAATTATACTTGGATCACTTAGTACATTACAATAGGAGCCATGTCTTATCTGTCACCGATGAAAAAACAGCATAGGGATGAGTATAATCCATTCACTGTTTTTTGGATGCAAAGTACACTGGAAGGTGTCACAAATCCATGGAATGTCCCTGAGTGCTGCATTTTGCATTTGGATCTCTTTGGAAGATGTATAAAATTACATGTAGGCAGACAGTTCCCTACTGAATGTGCAATGGAAGAGCTTCCCACAGCCACATGGAATATATTGTGCTCATGAAATGTGCTCCTGATACACTCGTTCAGGGAGGAACATGTGAATAGCTGGTGAGTAGGGCTAAACCCACCCACATTTGGGGCTTGTCTATGCTGGCAACTTACAGTGCTGCAACTTTCTCACTCGGGGGGTGAAAAAACACACCCCTGAGCACAGCAAGTTTCAGCGCTGTAAAGGGCCAGTCTAGACAGTGTCCCAGTGCTGGGACCGTGCTCCCAGCGCTGGTAGCTATGCCCCTCATGGAGGTGGGTTTTTTTAGAGCACTGGTGCTCTGCCGTGACTACACAAGCCACGTTAAAGTGCTGCCACGGCAGCGCTTTAGTGTTGTCAGTGTAGACTAGCCCTTGGTCAAACCAGGGCCCATTTTCCTTCTCTTTCATCACAGCTATGTTAGATGTGTGCATCTGAAGGGAGGGTGGCAAGAGTTTGCAGAAGAATGGCATTTATTAGCATCTCACATATATGTATGATTTCATTTTTGGGTGGTATGAATTAAGCTTATTTACCTGATAGCAGTGTTGATCCCAAGGAATCATGCACCAGTGAGTAAGAACAAAGCACAAGCAATATAATTCTGTATGGCTCCATCACAGCTGAGAAGACACTGATTTCCTGGAAACAAAATTTTCTCTCAGCAAATCTCCTCCTAGGGTTAAACTTGTGGTCTCTGGGGGCATAGAATATCAGGGTTGGAAGGGACCTGAGGAGATCATCTAGTCCAACAAAGCAGGACCAATCCCCAATTTTTGCCCCAGATCCCTAAATGGCCCCCTCAAGGATTGAACTCACAACCACCCTGGGTTTAGGAGGCCAACGCTCAAACCACTGAGCTATCCCAGACCAGGGCCACAGACTTGGAGAGCTCAGACTAGCGGTCTAAAAATAGCAGTGTGAATGGTGTTTTGATGTTGCAGCTTGGGCTGGAGCTCAGGTTCCGAAGACGGGGGTCTGAACCTCAGAGCCTGAGCTCCAGCCCGAGCCACATCATCTACACAGCTATTTTCAGAGTGCTAGTGAGAGCCCTGCTAACACAAGTCTGTGGACCTAGGACTCCCAGACGCAGTGTAGACATGCCCTGTAGCACCTGATGAAGAAATACATTACCTAAAGACACTTGGGCCCCAATGATGCAAACACTCATGTACATGTTCAACTTTATTGCCATGTGTAGTCCCATTCATTCACAGGATTGGGGCCTTTGGCCTGATTCTCATTTACCCTGATTCTTGGCAGTTTGAAAGGGTCACAAAGTGAGTGTAAATTACCTTAAGAACCCTTTACAGGGCTGCCCTGGTACAGATGTGTGTCTTCAAAAGGAAAAAGGCATGTTCTTAACTCATGTTAATTGACACCTGATAACAAACACAAGGTAAAATCCTAGGGAAGACAACAAAGTCAGTAGTTTTCACATGAGTTAGCAGGTCAAGTGAAAGTCTGTGGGGGAGCCTTGGATTTATCTCAACTTGCTAACTCATGTTAAAACTAAGAACTGCCTTATCTTCACTAGGGCTTTACCTTGTGTTAGTGACCACAGGTTAGCTAACTTGAGTTAAGAACACACTGGCATTCGTGTAAATAAGAATTAGGCCCACTGGTCTCTTGTTCAACAGTAGTTAAACGAGTCTGAATGAATTCTCTATCTATATAATAACAGGTAGGTCTTTTGACTTTAGGACAGAACTAAAGTCTTTTATAAATAAAACATAATAATTTGGAAATAACAGCTCACTAACTCCGTGCATGCTTTATTGTTTAGCTTCCTTTTAACTATGTACACGAGTCATCCTTAAAAAACTTGCCATAGCTAATGTAATTTGGATTTGTAGCAGAGCTGCCTGGAAGATGGGGATGGAGTGGGGAAATAGCCTTCCCTCTCCTCCCTTTTTTGTTGACGTTTTCATTAGAAATTTGCAGACAGCTCTAATTTGCAGAATCCTAGGGAACAGGGATATTTAGATAATGCTGTAATACAGCGGTAACATAGCTATTTAAGAAAATACAAATATTCTTCCAAGGGTAGCCAATGCATTTTACTTTGAATAGGGACAAAACTGGAGAGAATTATGACCTGAAACCATTCTGAAACCATATGACTAGTAGAGTAGGGCTGACCAATGTCCAGTCCAATATAATCAACAAGACACAATGAAAAGCAAAAACCACATAGCAGGCATAACTCCAGTGAATGTAGGATCAGCCCCAAAAGTATATATTTTTCCACACTGCTGACTCATTGTGTGACATAGCAAGTTACTTCACATTTCTGGGTCTCAGTTTCCTGCATCCATAAAATAGAGAAAATAAAACGCACTGTGCAGATGTGTTCTGAGGACTAATTAATGTTCAACACTTTGAAAATATAAAGCACCATAGCACATATCTAATGAGGCCAGCTTGTCAAATCTGGGTGTCTCAAGTTAGGCACCACAGTCCATGTTTAGGCACTTAAATAAGCAGCCTGATATTCAGATGTGCCGACCACCTGCAGCTCCCACTGAGCTCAATGGCAGTTGTGGGCAATCTTATAGTCAAGTTGCTTAGTTAGTTGCTTAAATATGGATGTAAGTTCCTAAAATGTAAGGAATGAGGTTGGAAATATCAATCTAATATTCCAATTATATATATATAAAAAAAGATAATGTATACACACACACACACATATATATATAGGATACACACACACACACACATATATATATATATATAGGATATACACTATTTTTTCTATTCCCAAGCATATGTGTGTGTATGTATGAAACATGTTTTATTGCTTCCAGGAACTATTTACAGGTGACCGAAGCATGTTTTAAAACACAATAGCTAACATTTAATACAATCTAACTGTATATTGTTTAAGCTTGCTTGCTTGCTGTATATGTCTCATACAAAAACTCTGTACCTTTCTTCCCTTCCACCCTGCAGTTAGGGTTATTGGCTCCCTCCCTAGACACATTTAAGGTCCTTTTCTGTTTTTAGTTTGTACTAATGATCTTTTTTATATACAAATAATTCCAAGTTTACTTTAATACAGATGGTATTTGTCCATAGCCAGAAACACTTTCCAAAATGTACCATAGCTCAATAAACTAGTTCAAAAAGCATCTTAATGAAAATAAACAGTCAAATGAAATATTGCTTGGATCAAAACAGAGATTAGGGAGGATCAAAACCCCTATGAGCACCATAACTGATTCCCTTTCACTACCCTTGTCTTAGTTTTAACAATTTAACCTAGTATACAAACGCAGACAAAATAGAAAATTGATGTCATGACTATATATATATGATTTAATGAGACTTGGTAACTTGATCTGCTACCACCTGTGCTGCATTAAAAACAGGATATTGTGCGTCTCTCTAAACTGAACCAGATAAAATGTTCATTTAGTATGTAGTACAGCTTGCTCAGTAAGAGTGAGTTACATATGCCTGTTACCAAAGACAGTGGTGAGTCCCTTGGGGACGCCTGTCAAACATTTTTTCCCATACAGGTGCAATTTCTCTCTGGGGTACAGATTGTTGAAAACTATTTTATTTTTTGCATAAAAAGAAAACAACAATAGCCACATATTGTTGATTATTTCATGATAACCATAATTCCTGTGAAAATGTCACAACCTGTTAGAAGGAACACTGGAAGAAAACCGAACAGGATTGTTTTTATTAAATCTGAAAGAAATACAAGTGAAAAGAAATGTTAATGAACAGATTATCACAGACTTTTTTTCTCCCTAAGAAGGTTCCATTTATCTTTACATATTAGAGTGTTTTAAAATTAGGCTTTTATCCTTTCAGGTTTATGAGTTTATATCAATAATTGGCTCCTGCCTCAGAAACATTTGAGAGGAACAAAGTTTAGTTTAAAATGTAATGAATAATAATGGTTCCTTGTGATAAAGAGGGACTGTTCTTAACATGTACTGCCACCAAACGGAAATTGGAGGGAATAGCACAAGAAGTGAGTTATATTAGGGTAATACAGATCCAATAACCAATGTTTAGGTGAGTCCATGCTAGAATATGTCTCTCATTTGTGAAATAATAAGGCTGGTAGTATATTTAGCATCTGACTGGCAGAAAAGTGGATTTTAGTTGTTGTGGAAATGGTGACGAATTTATTACTGCATCAGATAAACATGCCTAACCTCTCCCTTTCCAGCCTTCTCTCCTTTCCTTCTTCCTTGCTATCCAAGCTTATCTGATCTATGTTGTGTTGTGCTCCTCACTGTGGCAGCTGAGCATATGTTGCCCCTGAAATGGAATTGTTCACTGGTTCATCAAGTATCTTTTCCTTTTGCTACTTCAGTTACTTTCTTAAAGCACACTTCTGCCAAGCCTATTAACATTAACTCACCAGCCCTTTGCTGCCCCTCCTCCACCTATGTGAACCAAATCCACCCTCTTGTCACCCTTCAGCTAATTCTTCAATACCCTCTTCTACCATGAGGCCTGCAAGAAATCACCATCTGATAATGGTTAAGCTGAAACCCACTGAGGGTTGCTGATATTTACTTACATTAAGAACACTTTTATATGTATCAGAAGCATCTTATTACTGTTGTCCCTGTCTTTCCCCCAACTTCCCTCCAACTGTTATACTCACTTGGTTGCATCTTCTCTTAAATTACATTTTAAACTCTTCAGATCAAGGACTGTATGTTTGTATGTGTCTGCACATGGTCCGGCACAGTACAGTTGTAAAGTACTACATGTTGGAATGAAAAATCAAATGTACAAATACAAAATGGGGAATAACTGGCTAGATGTCAGGTTTCAGAGTAACAGCCGTGTTAGTCTGTATTCGCAAAAAGAAAAGGAGTACTTGTGGCACCTTAGAGACTAACCAATTTATTTGAGCATGAGCTTTCGTGAGCTACAGCTCAAAGGATCTGTGAATTATAGTGGGTCACAAATTGAAAATGAGTCAACAGTGTGATGCCGTTGCAAAAAAGGGCTAATATAATTCTGCAGTGTATTAATGGGAGTGTCATATGTCAGACAAGGGAGGTAATTGTCCAGTGTATTAAGCACTGGTGAGGCCTAAACTTGAGTACTGTGTCCAGTTCTGGGGGCCACACTTTAGGAAAGATGTGGACAAACTGGAGAGAGTCTAGAGGAGAGCAACAAAAACAATAAAAGCCTTGGACAACCTGGCCAATGGAACAAAGCAAAACAAAAAACTGGGCATGTTCATCTTGAGAAAAGAAGACAGAGGGGGACCTGCTAACACTCTTCAAATATGTTAAGGGCTGTTATAAAGAGGATGGTGATCACTTGTTCTCCACATCCACTGAGAGTAGGACAAGGAATAATCAGCTAAATCTGCAGCAAGGGAAACTTAGATTAAATATCAGGAAAAACTTTCTAACTAAAAAGCTCTGGAATAGGCTCCCAAAGGAGACTGTGGAATCCCTATCACTGGTGGTTTTTAAAACCAGGTTGGACAAATACCTGTCAGGGATGAGGCAGGTATTCTTTCTTGGTCCTAGCTCAGCATGGGGGGGGGGGGGGGGGGGGAGGGTAGACTAGATGATCTCTTGAAGTTCCTTCCAGCTCTACATTTCTATGATTCTATGATTATACATTTGTACAGAACCTAGCACAAATGGACCTGATCCCTGACTGAGGCCTGTCTGGCCAACTGCAATTATTCTACTATTACAGTAATAATTCCATTCTGCAACCACAGCTATTAGCACAGATTTTAGCACCAGAATCTCACACATATTAATGGATGGGCAAGAGAGACATTGCCCAAAATCATGGGAAAAGCAGGCCTTCTATGGCAGGGCAATAGGTTTTCTTTATAAAATGCAGGTTTCTGTACTTGTGCTTTTACTGTTTCCTGTCAATTTCACTCCAGAATCCTCAGGAATTCATCAGTCCACATTTTTTAAGATATGCATACCATCCATCCTGTGTACTATTCAGTTTTGGAGCTGGTACAATGACTGAATGATTTTGCTTTATATCAGAAAATGACTTGGCTTCAAAAATGAAAGAATTGTGCCAGAAAATTTGAATCTGGACTCGCAGTACTCCAGTTTGGGGTGTTTGGATCCATTGTTTTGATTCAGACCTTTAGAGAGATAGGAACCAACTGTAAAATTCAGATTGAGCTCTAAGCATAAAATTTGAATGCATTTGGATTTGGAGTTTTGGTTTCCTTATTTAAAGTTTGATGTTGTACAAGCTATTGCTCCATAATCTAGATCGGGGTGGCCAACCTGTGGTTCCAGAGCCACATGCAGCTCTTCAGAAGTTAATACGCGGCTCCTTGTATAGGCACCAACTCCGGGTCTGGAGCTACAGACGCCAACTTTCCAATGTGTCGGGGGTGGTGCACACTGCTCAACCCCTGGTTCTGCCACAGGCCCTGACCCCACTTCACCCCTTCCCACCTCCTCCCTTGAGCCTGCCATGCCCTCGCTCTTCCCCCTCCCCCCCCCGAGCCTCCTGCATGCTACGAAACAGGTGATCAGGAGGTGCGGGGAGAGGAGGGGGAGGCACTGATCAGCGGGGCTGCCAGTGGGCGGGAGGTGCTGGGAGCGGGGCGGGGGAGCTGATGGAGGGCTGCTGACATATTACTGTGGCTCTTTGGCAATGTACATTGGTAAATTCTGGCTACTTCTAAGGCTCAGGTTGGCCACCCCTGATCTAGACTAGTGCCAAGGCTATTTAACAAGAAAAAGGTAGCCAAGACATAAAAGTCTGAAAAATGTGCATAATCTGTTTCTTTCTTCATAAGTAGTTTCAGTGTGCATGTTAACTGAGCATGCAGGATTATGCACTATACTGGATTATTCTTCAGACCTTCATCAACAGAGTAAACCACAATATCTAATAGGAAAACATTCATAGTATATACAGTCTGTCATGTCAATGATTCATTTATTCAGGAATTATAAAACAACACAGATTTATAATTGTTCTGAAAGGGCTGTTATAGTCTGTTGTGCAATAATCCTTGAAATGAAAACTCAAACTATTATACAGCAATAGGACAGGGTAGCATCACTTTTGTAGAGATTACTGGAACACATAAGAGGGATGCACTGTACTGCTCTTTCTCTCTTGGCCTCCTCTACCTGGAAGCAAAGGGAACCATTACCAATACAGGTTTCAGAGTGGTAGCCATGTTAGTCTGTATCAGCAAAAACAACGAGTCCTTGTGGCACCTTAGAGACAAACAAATTTATTTGGGCATAAGCTTTTGCGGGCTAAAACCCACTTCATCAGCTGCGTGGAGTGAAAAATACAGTAAGTAGAATATATATTCTAGCACATGAAAAGATGGGAGTTGCCTTACCAACTGGGGGGGTCAGTGCTAACAAGCCAATTCAATTAAGGTGGAAGTGGCCTATTCTCAACAGTTGATAAGAAGGGGTGAATACCAAGGGAGGGAAAATTACTTTTGTAGTGCTAACGAGGCCAAAGTAATCAAGGTGCCCCATTTCCAACAGTTGACAAGAAGGTGTGAGTATCAGAGGAGGGAAAATTACTTTTTGTAGTGACCCATCCACTCCCAGTCTTTATTCAGGCCTAATTTGATGGTGTCCAGTTTGCAAATTAATTCAAGTTCTGCAGTTTCTTCTTAAAGTCTATTTTTGAAGTTTTTTTGTTGACGAATTGGATGAGTGGAACTGTTGGAAATAGACCACCTTGATTGCATTGGCCTCGTTAGCACTACAAACGTGAGAAAAATGCCAGATTATTGAAAAAATAGAAAGCATACTACTGAAAAAGAGTCTCCAATGTGAGAAATGTAGACATGGTATTCTCTGGTAGAAAGCAAATATTTGCCTTGAGTCCCAAATCCACTCAAATTTAGGCCCTGTGTAGACTAGGAAAATAGGCCCTGTTCATAAGTGTGTTAGCTAACATATTTATATACATTAATGCAGACAGGGCTGAATACTTTTTAAAATGTGTTAGCTGGACATGGTTGACCCTAGGCACCCCAAACTAATATAGATATAGCCTTAGACCTTGGCTTGAAGTTTGATACATTCATTAAACCCTAGCCTATGCTTGAAAAAGTTTAGTGACCACAGGTTGAGTTTGTTTTTGTGCTGAGAAACTGGTGACTACACCCCCTCCAAAATGGCCCCCCTCAACTCTCCGACAAACTACAAGATGCTTCTGAAAACACCTACAGAAGATCATGTAGCTAGTTAGGATGTTCCCACTATGCAGATGTGGGAGAAAAGAAGGAGGGGGAGGTCAAGGGCAAACTGCAACATTCAGTTCCATAAACCAAACCCTGCAAGATTCACACAGACACACCAGAAAGACTCTGGCAGAGTTACAATGTGCAAGTCGTAGCTGGAGTTCTGAAAGATGACAAACTTTACCTACTTTCTGTTCCTCAGAAACAACCAAAGATGCATCCGATGAAGTGAGCTGTAGCTCACGAAAGCTCATGCTCAAATAAATTGGTTAGTCTCTAAGGTGCCACAAGTACTCCTTTTCTTTTAGAGACCACATGCTTTACCTAAGGTCTTGCCTACACTGGAATTTGGTTCACACTTGATGTGAAACCAGAGTAAGCTGCACTGGTGCACAATAACAGAAGGGGTTTGCTTTAGTGCAGCTACATTGATACTAGTTTTATAGACAAAGTCTAAGTGCAGTAGGAGAATGTGGGTTAGGATTTCACAATAGTGAAGGAAGAAGAATTTAAATTAACTGTAAACTAGACTTAGGCTCATCTAAGCTTATTCAGAGAATCATAGAAATGTAGGGCTAGAAGAGAACTCGAGAGGTCATGTAGTCCAGCCCTCTGTGCTGAGCTAGGACCAAGTATATCTAGGTCCTAGACAGGTGTTTGTCTAACCTGTTTTTAAAAACCTCCAATAACAAAGGATTTCACAACCTCCCTTGGAAGCCTGTTCTAGAGCTTAACTGGCTCTACTGTTAGAAAGTTTTTACTAAATATCTAATCTAACTCTCCCTTTCTGCAGATTAAACCAATTACTTCTTGTCCGACCTTCAGTGAACATGGAGAACAATTGATCACTGTCTTCTTTCTAACAGCCTTTAACATATTTGAAGACCATCATCAGGTTCCCCCTCAGTCTTCTTTTCTCAAATCTGAACATGTCCAGTTTTTTTTAATCTTTCCTCATAGGTCAGGTTTTCTAAGCCTTTTATCATTTTTGTTGCTCTCCCTGGACTTTCTCCAATTTATCCACATCTTTCCTAAAGTGTAACACCCAGAACGGGACACAGTACTCCAAATGAAGCCTCACTAGTGCCGAGTAGAGTGGGACAATTGCCACCTATGTCTGACATATGATACTCCTCTTAATACACCCCAGAATATTAGCCTTTTTCACTCCTCCATCACATTGTTGACTCATATTCAATTTGTGACCCACTGTAATCCTCAGAACCTTTTCAGCAGTACTACCGCCTAGCCAGTTATTCCCGCTTTTGTAGCAGCGTATTTGATATTTCCTTCCTACATGAATGTCCTCAGGCTTTGCCTATCAGTAGTGATAAATCCAGTCCTTACTGTAATCGCAGATTTTGAGAAACCACATAGAGACAGAACAGACCTAGTAGGGTACTGACTCCTCACATAGTTTCTTTTCCTACAGTAAATGTAGGAAACACCTAAACAAATGCGCACAAAGGATCACATGAATAAAACATTGTCTTATTTTTTGTCAGTGCTTTAATCCCTCTTGTTCACAAGTATTGTGCTTAGACTGTAAACTCTTTGGGGGCAGGACAGTCTTTTTGCTCCCTGTTTGTAGGGGACCTAGCACAGTGTGGTCCTAGTTTATGACTGAGGTTTCTAGATGCTACGATAATACAAATAAGTAAGTAAATAAATAAATAATATTGTAGCAAATGAATTTGCAGAAAAAATGTTCACAGAAACAGTCATTTTTAATGATATAATAAAGATATTCATGGAAAATAAATTTTGAATTTGACATCACAAGTATTAATACCAGAAACCTGAATCTCAGAGTTACTCTCATCCACCAAGGGAATATGTCACTTATGTATAATTAAAACTTACCAACCCAGCTCAAATTTTGGATTTTGAATTACTCACAGTTAACTGCTTACAAAGAATCTACCAGTCAAAAATCATTTGCACAAATTATTCGGTGACAAATTTTGAATAATGAATAGGTTTTCTTCTACCTTCATCTGAAGCCGGGAGGGAGGGAAGTGTCTGGTTCCATTGGAAACAAGTAGTGGGCTGGATAGGACAATAGTCTAATCCAATATGGAAATTCCTAGGTCCCTAACTTAATCATGGACCATTCATAAACATAATAGAAGCTATAATCATTGAATAATCTATTTGTTACAATTTATTCAATCATCTCTAAGTGCATCCCTGAGAGCTTTGTCCATCCAATTTTAAATTGGCACAAGTGATAAAAGTGTCTCACAGTCTTTAATGAATTTATCCTCACAACTAAAACTTAAAACTAAAACAATTTTTCTAAAGACATTTTTGTTCAAAAAATGTCTGCTTCTTGAACACCTCTAGTGACTTGAATGGAGTGGCAGAGAAACAGACAACTTTAGCAGTGGTAATTTGAAAAGATTGAAAGGAGGAGGGTTAAGAAGCAACAAACTTTTGGACCTCCTTAAATAATCCCTTTCACTTTTTAGAGTTTATACTCTTCAATCACTTGTAGATGGTTATTACACATCCCTTAGACATCATCTGACTAAGTTACAGATAGAGTTTGTGCTTTCATTCTTACCTCATAACTCACTCCCTTTTGCCCCTTACTCACTTTTGTTGCTCTCCTCTGAGTATGTAACCCCAAATCACACTTTTTATTTGGTCAATGTATCACATAATAAGCACATATCTAACTTGCTATTCACTACTACCTCCCCATTTCTTTCAGTTTTACTACTTTCTAGATATTTCACAGTAAATACTTCTGTCTGAGATTATTATTCCCCAGTTGTATTATTTTGCATTTTTCCAGGCTGAATCACATTTTGTATTTCCAACTCATATTCCTTACCTCTTGAGGTCTCTCTTATTATTTCTCGGTCCCTATTTGTGTTTGCTAGCCCTCCCAGTTTTCTATCATCTGCAAATTTAATTACTGTATTGTTAACATCCACTTCCATTGAACCAATAATGATATTAAATAAGACTGGTCTTAACACTAATCCCTGTGGCACCCTATGAATAACTACCCACCAGCTTGATCCATTGACATTTACCAGTACTCTTTATGATCCTGCAGGTAGTGTTCTAATATGACTCTTCATATCCAAGTAAGATTCTCCAGTAAGATTTCATGAAGCAATATAACAAATTCTTTACTGATGTCTGGATAAACTATATATATACTGCATATACAGAATCACAGAAGTCAGATATGGTGAAGACTTAGATACTACAGTAATTAGCAATTTATACATAGACAGAGAAAGGTCTTCCAGTCAATTTTCTCCTAAATTGTCCTCATGCGATTATGTTGAAGCTTGATTTTTAAGTGATCAGTTGTGTGTAGTACAATTTCCTTTTTATAATGCCATGATGTTTATTGCTCATGGTTCCATTATGCTTAATGTTCAGAATAATGAACTATGGGCATCTGGAGAGAAGTAGGCAAATGTATCCTATCCCACTAAGAACAAGTACTGCCACTGACAACTTCCATGCAAAGATTCTATGGCAATGAGCTCTACTGAAATGTGTATACATAAGTAAAATACCACCCAGGGTTGTGACTGCATCAGCAGATCAGGGTTGGACCTTATTGATATTTGGATAGAAACCTTTCCAGGAAAACACAGTTATATTTCAGGAAGAGGTCTTGGACATTCAGTAAGAAGCATTTTCCCCTCTGAGTCAGTTCTAAACCAATCCCCAGCATGATGGCAAAAGTTTTTATGCTGCTTCAAGTGCCATATTTTGCTTCAAAGACATTTGAAGTCCTGACAGCTTGTGGCAAAGAATACACATATACTTGTGTGTGGTTATAAGAAATAAGAAGTTAAATGTTCTGATCAAATGCAAACATTGGTAATTAGAATCTGCCTCCCAAAATATTCCCTATATAGTTTCAAATAGAGAAATTATTCTTCACTTCCCCTCTTCAAAGGTGTTGTTGCTGACGCAGACTGGCTGCCATATTTTCCCCAATGGTGACTGCAGTTCAGTGGTGGGCGAGGAGTGATTCTTTTATGTACAGTCTGTAAAATGCTTTGGGATTCTTCATGATGAAAGGTGCTTTATGTATAAAGCTATTATTAACTGTATTGTATTTCATCAGTTTATGCCATTTCACAATGTCACTCTACAGAAGACAACTTGTCAAAAATAAAAGCAATGCAATATGATCAATTCAGAAAACAGACTTTTGAGACGCAATGTAGTATTAGCATGCAGATATTTTGACACTAACTATGGTTACAAGTTGGTATTTTCATATAATGTAGGCATATCTATCATCTCAATATACCACATGTAAAACAATATATTTATTAATGTGCATTGCAATGACAGGTAAGAACAGTGACTAGGTTATGACATATGTCAACTTTGGAACTGATAGAGGTCTTCAAAACTACTGTAAATGATCATTTATGGTTTATTAGCTTATGCAGATGGATGTTATTTGGCAAATTATTTAACAGTTATTAAGCTTTTTAGCAGCCTTGATAGAAAACATCAGACTCTTTTTAAATGGAAAGTTTCTACTCTTAGATAGTCATTATTTTAAGAGATGAATTATAACCATTTGTTATTTCCATTTATTTTACTGGAGAGTCTCCCTTATTAGCTTTAATAACCACATTCTGCTAGTTTCTCAGTTCTTTGTGGCATTGTATATTTTAGCAAAGCAGACTTTATGCAATTTAAGGAAGAATGTTTCGGTTAAAGAATAAACCTGGCGAAGACTGAAGCTGGGATTTTGGCTGCCTTTTGATATGTCTTAGATTTTTAATCAATTACCATGCTGTCTTTATATCCTTATTCTAGAAAAGCTGGTTAGAAAAGAATGAAACTAGATCCAGCACAATACCTATTGGATTCCCAAATGGTTAATTTTTGGCATCTGTATTGCTGGTTCTGGAAATCTTCATACAAACAAAAGAGCATAACTGCAATGAATTTATTGTATTCCAGAGACCTCTGTAATTCTGCAGTCACTCTGTGAAAAAAATTATAAACAATTTTGGTTTTGAAGGTTGTACTTAATATTCCAGCTAACAAGCTTTTCCTTCCTAGGGGCTGAATCATGGATTTGTCCCAAGCCCCAGGCAAGGGCCAGTGTGTTGTTGTACGGCAGTCCAGGAAGGAGGCTGTGACTTAGAGCACCAGGTTTATGCCTTTTGCCATATACATTCACCAGCACACTGACCAGAGTCGCTTTGTGTCTCCTGCACTGGCATGCTAGCTGGACCACAATACGGGTCTAAATTACTATTCTCATTTTAAGTGACAGGAAAAGGGATGCTCTAAATTACACCAGATTGAAATAACCCTGTATTGGCAATTACACTAAGTACAGAATAGCTGGATAGCACTGCACTCTGGCCACACCCCTCTGTGCCCCCTAACTCCCTGCCCCCAGTCTATTCCCTACACTGAGGTCAGAGAAGGGTCTGGCATAGTTAAAGTGGCTGTATGCCAGGTGAAGAATGCATCTGCAACAGGGGTATTGTGTGGGGGCAGTCTACACTCCCTTTACAGCCCCTTTTAAAAGTGTAAATTAAAAGTTAAAGTATAAATCAAATCCTATGTTAAAATAATACAAAGAGTCTGATTTAAAGCCAAATTGAAAGCTACAGCTTCCCATTTCAACCTAAACTCAGGCAGTCATGCCAAAATATTGTTACAGTACAGATTTGTAAGATCACACATTATATTATTCTCAGACCCCTGCAGTTGTAAGTACAATAGGTGGAATGAGAGTCAACTCTGTATATGCCTCTTGGGGGTTTTAGTCAGACTCAAATATATTTCTGTGTTTTTTTTCCCTAGGCTAATTTCCTTAGTTTTGTTTTTGGTTTTTTTAAGAAAAAAATATAAAACAATCTCTCACTGAAGAACTGCATGGGAAATTGTCACTGAATTGTGACATATCCTTCATCTCCTTGGAAATGCCTCCAGCCCTCTGGGTTGCAGAACTTGGCGAAGATACATCTTCTCATAAAGGAATGAAGTTTGACATCTGACAGGGCAAAATGGTTGCCCGAAGTGATAAAGCAGATGAAAACCCCACTGATTTACACCATTAACTTCTATTGACTGGGTGAAAGAGAGGGAGCAGATTTCTTTCTTATAGGTCAGTGAAGGAATGGCCTGTGTTTATGGAGTCATTGGATGTGAAGGCACTAGGAGAAGAGAGAAAGGTAAACTGGACGGGGAAGCTGAGAAAGATCCTGACCTGGGCCAGAATTAGGGAGGCATAAAAGTGGCTTAAAGCCATCTATGCCCCCATACTGTCCATTCATGCCCAGCACAGGAAAAAGAGTACTGAAGAACCTGTCCCACAGATTCATCTATGACTCATTTTATTTTCCTATCAGTTCACTAACTAGTCATCAGGTTCTGAGATGGAGTCTGGCTGGGTTTATTTGGTGGGATTTTGGGTTTGCAGCCCTGCCAGTGAGAAAAAAGAACTATTTACTTGTAAGCTGAGCAAATTTGACGCGGAAGCCACTGAGATACCATACATTAAATTTATTAGTAAAAATAATAAATAATAGCAACAATGTAAATAATAAAAACAGGGAACACCATTAAGCCATTTCCCCAAATCTCCCTTTCAGACTTAGAACCATGCTCTTGGGTTGGGGTTTGATAATATGATGCTACTCTTCGCTAAGTTTCAGTCGGTTGTGTGGTGGGGCAGCTACCTCACACAGGGAGAAGAAGGGGTTAAAAGCAGCACCAGGAAGGCTGCGTAGAACCTACGAATGAGGAAAGGGCTTATTGAGCCCACCAACAGGGGGAAGGCTTTCTGGGACAGCCAATCAGGGCCAGCGAGGGCATATATAAAGGGCTGCTCAGCAGAGCAGAAGGGAGTCTCTCCCTGGAAGGCAAGGGAAGAGGACTGGCTGTTGGAAGAAGTGCCATAGATAGAGCTGTGCTGGGCAGGGGCAGCGGAGTGCGAGGGTGAGCTGCTGGCTGACCACTGCCAAGCTGGGGCCCCGCTACAAGGTCTGAGCGGGTGCTAGGGCTATGGGGGAAGTGGTCCAGGGAAAATAGGCAGCAGGTTGGAGGAGGGCAGTGGTGGCTGCCAGCTGTAGGGTCCCTGGGTTGGGATCCAGAGTAGTGGGCGAGCCTGGGTCCCCTGCCTTTTGCACCCTACTTGCCAATGAGGAGAGTGGCTGCTATCCAGGCTGCAGTTTGCCCCTGAGGTGAGGGGCTGGACCTTGGACTGCAGTTGGCTGCTGAGGCAAGTGGCAGGACTAAGGATGGCTGGTCCCCTGGAAGGGGGAAGATACCAGAGTGGGGGCATAGCCAGAGGACCATGCCCAGAAGAGGATGCTATGGTCTGGGGAGTGATGTGGGTCCAAAGAGTGGAGACAGCAGTAATGGCAGGCATGACACCACTATCTGAAGGTGGACTGGAAGGGCTGAGAGATAATTCCCAAGGTGGCCAGCAGGAGGTGCTGCAGTAATGAGTCTTGCTTTGTCACAGTTGTTAACAGTCAGAAGTTTATTTTTTTGTTTATGACAATTACATATTTTTATGTCAAATAGGAGGCCTTATAAAAAATGATAAGATGCCTGGGAAGTCCTTTGAATTCTAATGAAGAATTACTTCAGACGTCAGTTCTTCCAGGCTTTTAATTATGTTTTCTTCTTGGAAAGACATTAGTTACTTAATTCATGTGGCCTCCACGGTGTTAAGGACCGTTCTCTGATTTTGCTTATATTCCTTAGCATGCTTGTTTTTTGTTTTGTTTTTTTTATGTCTGTATTATATGACAGCTGTGATATTTAATCTTTGCTGGAATTACTAGTTTTATTCTTCTTTGCTTTTGGCTTATTAATGTTGGTACTTATGTGGTATTCTCCAAATGTTTTGAGAACTCTGCAGGAGGTGAAAGAGGCCAATTATTATCAACTCTTCAAATTCTTTCTGCTTTTCTTTTTTCTACTAGATTTTATTAATAACATTGATTTGAAAGAGGTTCAAGCCTCATAATTTGCATCCAGATCCAGAATTTGTACATCTCCAAATTCAGGGATGCTTTCATCTGGTGTCTTTGTTCAGTCTCTTATAAACATAGAGTCCATTTGATAAAATCAGATCTGGATCCTGTTTTGGTTTTCACAATAATAATACTATATATGCAAAAATATACAAACTCTCACATATAGACAGGTTGGAGAAATTCTGGTTTCTGCAGTTGTCTGGGCCCATCCCTAGTTTATGATATTAAATGCATAACTATAAAATTAAGAAAGTATCAAAAACAGGTTTTACAGCTATTAGTAGAATAGTTATAGGTAAATATAGAGTGCCAGGGAATAGTTTAGAAAAGCTTTCAGATACGAACTTAAATACTATCACTTGATGGCTGTGCCCTCCTCCACTCCCCAGTATGTGTACAGTAGAGTGAAGTCACAGAATATTAGTGGCAAAGCACCTTCAGGAGACACAACCACTTAAAATCACAAAAAGAAGCCCCCTCTGACCTCACTAAAATATCAGATGGCCCCCAAATGTGTCTACAATACTACTCACATTATAATTGCCCCAAGCATACAGTTTGGAAAAGGTCGAAATATCTTCAAAGCAGACATGTGGGCAGAGGCTGATAAAGCTGGCAGGAACTGTGTGAGCTCCTTTCTTCCTAGACAATGGAAATGCTGCTGAGATGTAAGTGTTACAGACTGGGATGTATTACTCACTGTTCAATAATGACAGAATGACAGCTGACTACATGATCTTGAAATACGTGTCTGACTGTGAGAAAGCGAACTCCCCCTGTGTCAGCATAATCTAGATGAGTACACAAGTGCCAGTAAGATACTGTATTTACCCTCTTCTTTTACCTAACTTTATAGTTCTAGTCTTTTTTTTTTTTTTCCTTTTTAGGCTATGTCTACACTCGCAGCTAGGGGTGCGAGTCCCCTGTTCATGTCCACGTGTTTGTGCTGGCTCTCACCAAGCCAGCAGGAGTATAAATAGCAGCATAGCCATTGCGAGGGTGGGGGGTGAGGGTTATGTACTCCGCATGTGTGTTGTGCCTCTGCTGCCACAAACTGTCCTACCCTTGCTACGCTGGTAGGAGAGCTAGCTAGCGTGAGTACGTGCACACGAGCGGCGGAATCGCACCCCTCGCTCAGAGCGTAGATGTAGGCTTAGTTTCTTGTTCTTAATTTACCGCTCCTATGATCCGTATCAGACTGGCAACATAGCAGATGCCAAACGCAACAACAAATTCAAGAACCAAAATCCAGAATGTGGCTATCCACAAGGCTTTGGGATTTCCAAAAACCAAATCAGGATCAGAATCTCACAAGCAGCCCTTCTCTCTATTAATATTACTGTTTGTTGTACAGCACCCAAGAGCACGCTAGCTGATTTATAGAGTAAGTAAAGGACACAGCTCTTGTCCCTGAAAGCTTACAAACTCAGCATAGCTGAATGAAGGGAGAAGAGGTGAGAGATCAGGGAATGGAAGGACAAGACAGCCTGGTTACACTGTCTTAGTACATAAGTTTCATGTTAATTTATTTTTGAATAAAACTAAAACATAGCATCAGACAACTAGCCCTAGAGAGCGTAAACCTAAATAGCCAATGCAGGTGGGAGAGAAGAGAGAACCACAGGAGTGAGGTGACTTGCCCAGGATCACGCAGCAAGTGAAAGGCAGAGCCAGGAATAGCACCAAGGTTTCCTAATTCCTACTAGACCACACAAGAATATGCTCAGCACTGTTGCAGACCTATAAATAATGACAGTCATCTGCCCCCCCCAAGACCTTACAATCTAAAGTAATCAGCTGAACAAACCCCTTGATTGGAATAGCCCAGAATTTTGAGATCTGAAATCAGTTCCAGGTATGGATCTGCATTTGGTGCCATCCCTAGAACAAAGACAAAAAATCCAGGCCATTCCTCATCGGAAAGAAAACATGAAGTTGATTTTTTTCTCTCTCTCTCATGACTGCATGTAAATATTTCATAGAATTACGAACAGTGAAAACTTACTGTACGAGCAAACATCAGGCGTTGTGAATGTTAGTGCTTCCAGACTGCTCAGGAACTGAGGCCAGATTGTGATCTCAAGGCAACATAAATCAGGATTGATTCCACTTGGGACAATGAAATTATAAAACCAACCTAAGTGAAATCAAATTCAGCCTCCATTATTGACTGAGATTATTCACATTTATATTGGTTTCTGGACAGAGTCCTGTTTTATAGGCACCCATGTACCTAGGCAAAATCCCCATGTCTCCCAATTTTCTCCTTCATGCCCGTGTTTTGGGCTACTGCTTAGATGCAGCAATAAGGGCTCAGTCCTGCACCATCAATTTTACTGAATTTGGAAATTCAAGTTTATAAGGGCATTCATCTCCTCTCCTGAGGTCTTCTGTGTTTTAAAGGACTGGCACCTATGTAATATCAAGGATGCTTTTCTAGAAGAGCAGAAAGGAACATAATATGATACTTTCTTTGTAAACCTTAAAAATGTTAGAGATTCCCTCCCTCAGCTCCTACAAGGAAAATACTCTTTTTCAGAAGTCCAGTCTCTTCAGAAATTTGCAGAGGTAGAAGCAGCTCCAGAATTTCTATCTGGGAAGAAGAAAAATCTGAAGGGAGGGTGACTGAGCTCTCAAGATTATTTAAACCCATTTGTTTTTGTTACAGAGGAACCTGCAGTTGTTTTCACCTAGTTCTTAGCATTGGAGATAGGACAACAAACATTAAAAGAGACGTCATTGCCCTGTTTGGTGTGTTGAAATTCTTGGAACTTTTATTCACAACAGGTACAATTCTCATAATTCACTCTGCTGCAAGGTTAAAAATATTTCACTTTCTCAACAACAAACAAAGAAAAAAGACTATTCTGGCTGCGGACATTTGCAATGAGACAACTTCATTGTCAACATCAGTTTGAATTGATCCTGCCATTGATTCCTATTTTCCTAGACTCTGCATCCAGTTTTTATGCTGTGGCTAACAGTCAATATTACAATAGTAGCTGATTCTGTTTGCATGCTAATGGCTAATTTTAACAGGCAAATAATACAGTGCACATTGAGCTAAAAGTTTCACAAATCAAAGTATGTTTGTATTGAACTTTCAATACCTGCAAAGTATGTTACGTTAAATCATCAATAACTAGTTCCGTTTTTCATATTGGGCAGATTTCTTCTTTTGATCTGGGGTTGCAGCAGTATAATTGAGAGGGGAAGTTTGTCCATCATCTCCAGTTATGGGGAGGGCTCATAGATTTCTGACACATTTCTGACCATTTTCTATAGGAAACTTTCTCTGCTGGGAGAAAGTCAGAGAATATGCAGCAGATGTAAGTAAATTCAGTAGTACTCCCCTACTAGTGACAGAACTGTGCTGTTTGTCTTCCTATAGAAACGTCCACAATTATTTGATGGCATTGCTTCACAAATGATGCTGACATCAAATGCAAACTAAATATGCACTGAAAAGGAACTCTTGTTTCGTGTGGAACTGGCAAGTTTGGGGTTTTTTTGCTTCTTAGAAAGGATTTCAATCTTTACTCTCTCCAAACTGTCAATTTTCTGGTAACATGATGAGCAGAACTCTGTGCAATATTCCAGCTGTGACTGCTCAACAGCTGTTCAGAGGACTGCTCCTTTCATGTATGCAGCCTAAAATGGGTTTGGCCTTTTTTGCAGCTGTGTAGCATTGCAAAGTCCAGTCTGATTTTCTATCTACTATTGCCTTGTGGATCTCTTTCAGCATTACAGCTTCCCAGCTTTTGTCCTTTGTTGCATATGTGTGAGATAAATTATTTTCCCTTTGATAACTAGCCGGCATTGTTCCATGTTGAACTGAATTTTGTTGTTGTTTGGCTGTGTTTTTAATCTCTCCAAGACCCTTGCTTTAATTTATTTTTTCTTACTGGTGTTTACAACTTGGATTGCCAATGCTCTAGGATTGTCCTGGAGTCTCCAAGAATTAAAGATTAATCTTTAATTAAAGATTGTCATGTGGTTAACCCTCCAAGAATAGGTCTGACCAAAATTGGTGACCCTACTAACCCTCCTACAACTCCTCTCAATTTAGTATCCTTTGTGAATGTTAACAAGCTGTTTACACTCTGAACCTTGGATTGCCACACCTCCTTCATCTTGATATGTTGCTGTGTTTCAGTATCCTTTGGTGTGGTCTTTTAGTCTGTTTTCAGTCAATATGTTCTTATGCATGCCAGTTTTAAAATGGATGTTTATCACACCACTTATTTGCCTTTACTATGATTAGTTTGGTATTCTCCACATTCAGCAGGGGAAGTACTGCAAAAATTGTCAGACACTTCACTGCAGAAAGGAAATATCCAGTTTCTAACTGGTGGTTACTGTGTTTGGAATACTGAAATACCATGAATACTCATGGCATAGAGTGGAAAACTGATCTTGATAACAGACAATCCCATACTTAATATCTCTGTACTCTAAATTGTGATATCTTTTCTAGTTGAAAAATTGCAGCAATGGCGGCATAATCTTGGCACATCAGTATGATACTCATCATAAAACCTCTTTGGACATAGGAATGAAGACCTTTTTTCCAGTGGTTTTTAAAATCAATGTGGGTACCTGAGTATACTCAGATACAGGGAGTGTCTTGCCTTTCCAAGCAAGCCTTGCTCCTTAAAGTGAAAGGGAAGAAAGAGCTAGAGGAACTTGCTTGCAAGGGACAGGAAAGACCACCCTTTGTCAACTAAATGTACTTAGTCAAAGTAAATAGGAAGTAAATAAAAACTCACAGATCAGCTATAGATATATGCACAATGTAAGTGTGAAATACCTTGTTCATGGAGCCTATACATTTTCTCCACCTGCAACAAGGGGTGAAGAAGGGATTCTCTCTTGTAAGAATCTAGGCCAGCGTATCCAGGAAGCATAAATGGTACTGACAAAAAGAAAAGGAGTACTTGGGGCACCTTAGAGACTAACAAATTTATTTGAGCATAAGCTTTCGTGAGCTACAGCTCACTTCATCAGATGCATTCAGTGGATTCGTCGGATACATTCAGTGGAAAAACTGAATGTATCCGACGAATCCACTGAATGCATCTGATGAAGTGAGCTGTAGCTCACGAAAGCTTATGCTCAAATGTTAGTCTCTAAGGTGCCACAAGTACTCCTTTCTTTTTGCAAATACAGACTAACACAGCTGCTACTATGAAATGGTACTGAGTATGTTCCCTCAATTACTGCTTAACATTAATATTGGGCCTGTCATTAAGGACAAACAGCTTCATGTGCCTAAAGTTTGCAAAGGATTGCCACATTTTAACTAAGATAAAACTGACAACTAGGCCACACATCTTTTCTTAAATCACATCTCTTTTTCCAAAAATTGGTTGGCAGCCAACATTTTTGTTGCTGGGTGGGTGATTGGATTAAGCATCTCCTACTCTCCTCCACATAGTCGTTGGGAGAGAGGGCATGACTATGTTGAGCAACAACTTTCTGCACGAACTGAGAGTGCTCCTTTGGCTTGGTCCAGCCACTGGGGAATGAGTGCAAGATCAAATCGGTGCTCTCGGGTTTAGTGTAGATTTGTGGTGCAGGAACTGCTGCCTGCCAGCCACATACCATGTTTTTACATATATATGGAACCCAGCCTTAGAAACAGAGAGGCCAAGAATGGGGTTAACCAGTTTTCAACTGGACTAGTGCCAGTCCTACATAAAACTGGAGCTCAGGAGGATGGGTCTGAAGAGGAGGTTTGGAGCCAGTGCTGCCTGAGAAGCCCTGCCAGGAGGTTGTTGTCAAGGGAACAGCAGCTAGAGGAGCCTTGGAGGAAGGAGGGTTTGGAGAGTGTCATTTGTGTTTGTTATATTTTACTAGTCTCTGGGTGGATCACATTCATTTCCCAGAATGAGAGCACTGTAGGATTTGAGACCTGAATCCAAAGAAAAAGAATTCCACACAGCTTTCCAGTTCTGAGAGTTTAATCTTTACAATGAATTATGGCTTCTTCTAGATTAGTTGAATAATCCATCCCTTGTACTTGACACTGGGAGATTATTTCAAGTTATTGGGATTTCAGCTCAGTTTTAAGTGTCATTATCTAGGACATTTCTTTAGCCCCTCATCTAATCATCTTTGAGTTGTTAATGCTGTAAACTGAACTTAGAGTTTAGATTTTATTTAAATGGAAGCCTGAGGGCTGCACAGAATCATGGCATGTATTTGAATGCACAGTGATCCTAACTGCATGTGCAAGTCAGGTGACTGTGTGTATTAACTGTAACTGTGTACTAACGACAAGTTTTGTATCTATCTAGGCATCTGCACCACAATTTCCACAATTGGTTTGTGGTAAATACAAGTGCACTTTTGAGCCCTGACCTAGAAACTTTTTTCTTTTTTAATTTGGTATTAAAAGTGCAATTCCATTTCTGATACTGCATAAAGCATGTAAAATTGATATGGAATTTGAGTTCATCTATATAATCTAAAGATTGATTGATCAGTTCTACCAGAATGTATGTGTCATTTTACAGGAAACTCCTAGACACCTGGGTTTTTAGGTAACAAGTGCACTTATCCTTCTAACACATGATCCAGTAAACATGACTGTTAATGTGGTGAATCGTATACATGATTCTTGTGCATCTTTACTAAGTGATTTTCACTGGCTAGTTATCTGGAAGACTGTGAAGGATCTGCCTGCAAATCTGAAGTGACAAGATTTGGTTGGTCATTATTCATGTTAAACTGTCATTGCTGAAAAGATCTGAAGTGTTGTAATTGAATAAAACCCATGAGATAAGCTATATTATCTGCAGGTTCTGAGCCTATGTGTTAACAAGGCCACAATGTGCCACAAATCCTCCAATTAGCTTTACTCTTCACTGCATTGTTTTTTATCTACTGAAACTTAAAAACCTACAATATTGGGAAAGACTATGGTGTACATGACTCCTAATAAAGGGTAAATTTGTAAAAACAAAAAAAAAATTCCCCAGCAGTTATTACAGTAACATCCTGCCCTCATGACCACAAATTAGTCAATCAAAATTTGTTCTGATGTCATGAAGTTTTGAGTAGACAGGGAGGCTTGGAGAGATTATTTCCTTGTTTGGGAAATTTATGGAGACAGACATATTTTATTATCCTAGTCAGCATTTACTATCCTTGTGTGTTAATCCTGCAGAATAAGAGATATCAGATGGAAAAAGGGGAGCACAGTTTACAATTTCTGGGGCTACACAAAGACTTTGTGTATCAGTATCCAGCCACACTGTACATCTCTGTAGCTACTTACAGGCACAGTGTTTAACACACACTCCAATCATTCTGCAGTGTAATCTCCTCCCTATCTCAAATATCATTTATACTAATAAATCTGCATTTCACTGGGAAGATCCTCCGCTAGTGTACATTGCTCTAGCTCCACTGAAATTAATTGATCAGCCCCACTTTCACTACAGTATCTTCACTGAAGAATTGTTGGTATGAAGGCCTGTGAAAAGTGGGCTGAACTAATCTGCTTTGAGAACATTCTAGTTCTGCTTATGCAGATCAGTTAATCTCTCTGAATGAACAGTCAGGGTGATTAACCATTGGAACAAACTACCATGGGACGTGGTGGAGTCTGTCTCCTGATGCCCTTTGAATGACTGAATATCATTCCTCCAATACAGCATTTGAGAAGTGCGTATGTGTGCGTTGGGGAACTGTACTTGGTGGTAGGGACAGAACATATTACATTAAAATATATTTTATATGAAGACAATCTGAGTCAATCTGTGAAACTGTATATTTTTATTGATGGCCTTTTTTGGGGGTGGGGGAAGGAGCTGAGGAGGAAGAATGCTACAGGGATTTTTTTCCCTTCCACAAAAGTGCCTTATTGGTTCAAAAGCACTGGGAGAAAGACCAAAGGTACTTACTTACATGGTATATGCTTGACACAAACAAGAATTCAACTCTGTAGCCATAAAAATGGAATCCGATCATTATTAACACTTGTCTGCAAAAGAGTTTTTCTGGATACTTGGGGAAAATAATCTCATGTTCTTCCCTTTCCACCAACAAGTTCTCTGAGGGCAACTGAAATATGGAACCTAGATTCCATCTGTCAAATTGTGTGGGACTTGATCTCTTCCAAATCAAATCAGTTTTTCTCAGGGATGACTGTTAAACTAACCATTTGCCATCAGCTTTGACAATGTCTAGTAGAGTCAAGTCTTCTGGAACATTTCACAGATCTGGTCCATTGCTTGGATTTGTGCTAATGCAAAGGAACATGTTTGTTTCTGTTTATCTACCTTGCAGTACAAACCTTATATTTTCCTCAGCTTAAGAACCATTTGGTTATTTGCTACCTCATCAGTATTTCCTCCAACTCTCTGACTTCATGTTGTAGATGGGGATAAAGGAAGTCTCCACAATTCCCCCCAACACACAAAATGGCCTCTCACAGTTCCTTATTCCTACATGGCTGGGAAATCTAAGGAAGGGTTTTTGGAGGCTCTCAAGCTTTTTAGTATCCAACAGTACAATCCAGTTAATGATATTTTTAGAGAAGAAAAACACCCTCTTTATTATATCATGCTGCACAATAGCCCTCACTGATAGCTAACCACATGATCTAATCGATGTTACCTCCATTGTTAACTCCAATGTCTTGTTACATCCTCCTTAAATCATGTCTAATTTGTGAGCTCTTTGCAGCAAGGACAATGTCCCTTTTCTTTTCTGTTTTGAAGGAGTCTACTTTTTTGGGTGCTGACAGAAATGTGTGTGCATATATACATTAACTTTTCTAAGTCTATTGACTTCAGTGGAGTTGCTCCTCATGTAGAGTGGTGAAAACAGGAGGCTAGTCAGACCCAATGTATCCCACCCAATTAAAAATGTAGCTATAACAGTGATTTGGTTTGTACAACATTATGCCAAATCTAAAAATGAAGTGGGTGCTGCCACATACTTCTATGGATTTAATAAGTGAGGGAAAAACTTGGAATTTTTGTTTCTTTCAAAGCTAAAAAATGATCAATTTTAATTAAAGTATTATCATGCAGATGGATTAAAGTAAAGTATTTTTAAAAAAAATAAAAATGATCAATTTTGTGTGCTTTAAATATTATCAATTTTGAAAGCTTCCTGTGGATTTTAGAGTTGCATAGGCATGCAAAGTGTATTATTGCTCTCTGGGGATCAATAAAAATAGTGACCCTTTTGATATGCAACATTTTGCGAGTTGAATCTTTGGTCTGGCTACGTAAAAGTAAAATTGGAGTAATTGTTTGATACATTTATATCAGAAACCGATTGTACATTAGACCTGAGAATAAGATGTCAATTAGTGCCCTCCTGTGGATATGATTGCTGTTACGTGTTGGAGAGGAAAATCTTTTAATCAGAGCTGAAATCTATGAACTTAAGGTGTTTAATATGACCCACAGAATTGTGATGCTTCATTTAATACACCTTCTTTTATTACTTATTTGTGTCTAGGCAATATCATGTCACTGAGTTTTAAGTGGAATTTCCTAATGAGTTCCACATAACTGATAACACAGTACAGCATAGCTCCAAATTTAAAACTTAAGTGCAAAACTCATTCACCCTTAACTGCAGAGCCACAACTAGAGTTTCCATAATAAAAACTCTTAATTTGTAGGAGGATAGTAAGATCAGTGGCTCTCAGCCTTGCAGTTGCAATTCCAAAGTCATTCACAAAGCTTGTTAGTGATTTACTCTCTGTAGAAAATTTGGCAATCTTTCCTTAAAGAAATAGTCTATTGCTCTTTAAGGTTTCAAAGATAGAGTTCCAGTGTAGAAATAAAGCCTACTGAATATAGACTAGTTTCAGAGTAACAGCTGTGTTAGTCTGTATTCGCAAAAAGAAAAGGAGTACTTGTGGCACCTTAGAGACTAACCAATTTATTTGAGCATAAGCTTTCGTGAGCTTTTCATCACTCCGATGAAGTGAGCTGTAGCTCATGAAAGCTTATGCTCAAATAAATTGAATATAGACTGTGGACCAGATCCTTAGCTGGTGTAAACTGTTAGCTCTATTGACTTCAGTAACTGCTAAACAAAGACAAACATATGCAGTGCTTGTAAAAACCCACTTTGGTTATATGTAGTACAATAAATTTTAAGGAACCATTAAATTAAATATTACAGCATTTTAGGTTCTCACTTTTCTTTGCTGAAATAGCACAAAGGATTCTGGGAGATGTCCAGCAAAGGGTTTTGGGAGATGGGAGTCATTGGAAAAAAACATGGATGGCTTGGTGACAGCAAGTGGGGCAAAAAGCTACAAACCACTGGTATTATATTATTGTTTGTACATCTGCCCCACCAGATTTAAAATATAAATGTCCCTCTCCTCAGACATTCTGAGTGTCCTAATGGCTTCATTAGGAATTGTAGATGCCCAATCCCCCTTACCATCCAGCCTTTGGATACTTATAAAATACTTATTTTGAATTCATTCAAAAGTTTACATACTTTCAATCTTGCTACTTCAAAAGGCTAAGCTTTAAGTGTTGTATCAATGAGTATGTTTCAATCTAAACCAAACACTTTACAGTATCAGCTAAATAGTCCTACAACTAAAACGTAACACAATATTTTCCACTTTGTTGTTGTTCTAATTGAAATGCAAAAAATTAATAATTTGGCACAATAAGAACATTAAATAATTAAACCAGATCACCATCTGTTTTGGGCAGGTAAAAAGAGAAGATCATGTGTTGTGCTTGCAGGGGCTTCTAGAAGACATAAAAGTAGAGAAGTGCTGATGCGAAATACCATGGGAACTTGGGGAAAATTGCTATTCCTGAACTGTGCAAAGCAGCTACATTTGGTGCAGAGAGCAGGAATAGACCAAATAGGCTCAGGAAGGCCAATCCTGCAATCAGAAATGACAGGCAGACCTCAAAACACAAATTTTGAAAAGCTGGACAAGGAATCTGAGTAAGTTCTTATTTTTATGAGCCACCTATAGATCGGTTTAGCCCCAAATGTAATTCCACTGGCTTCAGCAAGTGAATACAGCTGAATGTCTTAGCGCTGTCTTCTTTTTTATGACTTAAACTGTCCAGAGCCTCTGGAATTTTTTTGTTCTGTAGGGAGTTCTATGCGCTTATGCGTCTTTAAAATTAGAAACGAAGAACGTTGGGTCTTATCCTTAAAGTGCAGTCCAGATCCGAGACATCATGCTTTACAAAGCATAATTAGGCATTTCATTAATCTAATGGGTTGTGTGTAGACCAAATTGCTTTAAAGTTATAGTGAAATCATTCAGGACAGTACTTGCCAATATTAAGTATTTCTTGTTCATTTTATTAAAATTATGATAAATGAATTTAGTCCTCCTGAAAGATGCATCTTGAAAAATGGCATCTATTGAAACTGAAGCCCTGCATTGGTCTATAGGATAGATACAATAACTGAATAGTTATCAGCTAGTTAGAAAGTTCTTTTGATCATCATTGACCTGGGCTGGATTCACTGATTTAGAGGTGAAAAGCTCTGCATTTCGTTACAAGTGTACAGAATTATCCAGTTCTTCAAAATTACATAACTGAAAAAACCCTCCTATAATTTATTCTAAGTTGCCCAGAATCTTATCTGGTCTACCACACTGGGTAAAATCCTGGCTGTACTGAAAAGTTTTGTACTCAATGAGAGTTTTGACATTGTCTTCAGTAGGACCACCCTATATCTTTTTTAGAAATATATAAATATATAGAAAATCTTTTTGTGAATTCAGTTTACTCCCCTTCTCATTATGGCTTCACTGTAGAGTTTTCTCCCAGGTGACTTTTGTAAAATGAAAAGCTACGGAAGTGTCATTGCCTTCAGCGGGGTTTTTCACTGATGAGGTTGGTCACATGTCAAAAGGAATAGGGGACATCCTGCAACGGAGCCAGTATAAACACTAGTCAGCTGAACAGGTTCAGGGAAAGAGTCTGCAAACATGGACTCAATCTACTAAGATGAACATGCAGCGTAGAAAAACTGATTTCTTCTCCCCCCCCCCTTTTTTTTTTTCCCTTTTGGTATTGAAAATGTAACCTAAGAAAGTACTCCAAAGAGCTACTGACTTGACAGATGGAAATACCAGGGGTGAAATCCAGGCCTCACTGAATTATTATTTGTATTACTGTAGCCCATGAGCCCTACTCAGGGACCAGGACCCGTTTGTGTCAGGTGCTGTACAAACAAAACACAATGATGTTCCCTGTCCCCAAAGAGCTAACTATGTAAGTATACGACAAGAGGCAAAGAAGTTTTACTAGTTCAAACATGAGACACAAGACCTGAATTATAAAGATGGTATTAACATTCATTGTCCTTACATAACTGCTATGTTATAGCATTTTTGGACATTAATGCAAAATAATGTAATATTTGTTTCCTAATGGAAGGATAAGAAATTTGAGTTAAGATTAAGCAGCTTGTTTAAAATACTTAGACTTCTTGAAGTACAGGTTCAAATCCCAGTCAGGTAGACACAATCCATTTTTAGTTCCAACTGTAGATAAATTGAGTACTATGCGCTTTGAAATACGAGGCTCTTTGGGATCAAATGTTTGCACTGCATAGACACTGACCGTCATAAGACTAGGGGCTTGCCCCAGCACCTTCAGACAATTTTTTGTCTATTTCTCACAATGCTATACAAGCATGGGTTATACTGGTTAGTTGCACCCCCAAACCTCAGGAGTAGCACTGCTTGAATGGTGTTGTGTGTACATTATAGTTTATGAAATATTTGGGTATCCTTTGGGATGCTGGGCACTATAAAAATGTAAAATATTTCTCTTGGGGGGGAACTACACCAGAACCGTGAATAGAAAAGAGAACACTTTACACAAGCACGTGACAATATGTGCCCAGACAGCATGTCCATTGTGATTCCACCTACATAGTTTACTGTTACTGTTGACGGCAAGCAAAATATAATTGCATGTAAGCCAGCACTGCCTATAAATGAGGCAGTTGCACAGAAAAGAAGTGTGGGCCTATGAAGTACAGTTCAAGATTGTTCTGCTTTCCTTCAAATGGGTCTATTTGTATGTACGTGTACCAGGCATTTTAGATTGAAAGGCCCCTCTTAAAGCAGGGTGATCTTTGGTCCAGGAAGCAAAAGATTAGTTCCAGATGTGGTCATGCTCTTCTAGTCCTTCAAAAGTAACTACTGCACCATCTGTTTTGTAATGGACAATTTCAAAGAGTGTCAAGGGGATGTTAAAGACATTGGTCAAATGACCAGAGACTCCTCTCTCACACACACACACTGTCGAGGTCATAGTGCCTCAGACAAATTCATATTTTCACTTTTCAATCACTCTGCCACCATGGGAACTCAGGTTTAAGAATAGCAGACATGTTAGTCTGTATTCGCAAAAAGAAAAGGAGTACTTGTGGCACCTCAGAGACTAACAAATTTATTTGAGCATAAGCGTTCGTGAGCTACAAGGAAAAATTCTCTGTCCTTCCAGAATAAGGCTCTGAAAATGTGTCCCAGAATATGACTATTGTTAATATATTGGGCTGAATTCAGTGGAGTGATTAGAAATCAATGGAAACAGACCCTCTTACATCTGGTGTGAATGTTTCATGGTATGTATTGAAAACCATTTTGTTTCCTTTTTAGTGGAATCTCTGAAGGAGGTTAAAGCTAAACTTGCTTAAACTGGCTGGTTGACCATAACAAATGAAGGAGCTGACGCATAAACTGAGCTTTTTTTCAACATGCAATATGGGGTTGTTGCAGATCGTCAAAATGGGAGTTGGATCTCAGTATGCATGAAATAAGAGGAGTGAGTCAGTCTTTTTATGTATATTACATATCAATATCCAGGTTCAGTATGGTCTGTGCTTGTATATCTAAGATACTAACCGGGGTGAATCAGAATCTTGATAACTGCTAAACTTTATTGCACGTTGCTTATTTCAGACACAATAAAAGTGGTCATAGATAAGTTTGTGTCTACTTACTGCCAATGTATGTGCCCCTAAATAAGGATTCCATTACACTATGATCAATTGTTAGTTTTATTATGTTTTGATTTAACTGGTCTTCTCAGGCCAGGGACCATGTCTTTTAATTTACCTGTGAAATGCTATACAAAGTGATGGCAAAAATAAAAACAATGGTTTTGAAATGAGTATTAGATGTTTAGTGATCTCCCAATGCTAATGCAAAGTCAAACTTTTGGCTCTATTATGAGTTTTGGCCAAAGCCAGGAATTTTCATGGGCACCCAGCCAAGAACAGAGCACTATATCCCCTTTTCAGGTTAAAGCAAACTTGCTAAAGCACAGTTGCAGAATCAGCCATCAACATAACAAAATTGAAGATGACTGTGAAGCAGGAATGGGTCAAGTTCTGTGGTCAGTTTCATGAATGTAAATGTCGATTTCAGTGCAGTAGCTCAAGTTTTACACCAATAGTTGAGAGAATAATTTTGTCCAAAATGAACTGAAAAACATGGGAAAGCTACTCGGTGCTTTGTGTCAGAAATATCAATTCCAAGGGAATAATTGTCAGTGTGGCCTTAAGGATTCACTTTTTCTGCACTGTCCACAGCAAGTGAGTCAGCAAAAATAAATTAAGAGAAATAATAATATCACTCCAGTTCATTCTTCTGCTAGTCTGCCCAATGCATCCTGTCTTCTTCTCTCTCTCTCTCTCAGGCCTCAATCCTGCAATGAGCTCTGTGCAAGCGGATTGCTTCACTTGAATAGTCCCCATTTACTTTACTGTGGATCCTGTCCCTCTAGAGCTCATTACAAGATAAGGGCCTTAGATTGTCCCCTATTTAGGAGATGGTTTATCTTCATTCTGTATCTTCACAGTTCCAAGTGCATCACTGGCACTTTAAGAAATAATATAAAAATGATAATAGCACAACTCCTTGCCACTTCCTCTCCTTGGTATTACTATAACTTAATTTGTCATTGTTTGTGTCATTTTGGGAGGGGATCCTTTCTGGGTTATTTTGCATCCATTGCATTTTAAAATTTAAAACAAACAGAATAGAAAATTTCCACTCTAGAGAGCTTCAGTTAACTCTTAAAGTTCCCAAGAAATATTATTGAAAGGGATAAAAGTAAATGTGTATGTGGGAGTATGTGTACAAACCTTTTTGTTAAAAGAGCAGTTTTCTGTCTGAAGGCCATGGTGTGTTAATAGATAACGTGAGTAAATAATCCCATGCTTCCTTGTTTCATATTTTATGGGCCAAATTCTGACTTCAACCAGAGTCACACAACAAAGGACAGCTGCCCACCTCTGTCAGCAATAATGGCTGAAGATAGCAACTGTCAAGGGCTGGGTCAGTCAAGTGAAGGGCTGGATGAGCTCTTAGTGGAGGTTCAAATAAAGAATATCCAAAGAGTTGCTGCCTGCAGCTAATTTCCCCTCATCCCAGTGTGAATTTGATTCCCAGCTCAACCCAAAATCCAGACGCAAACCCTTCAGAGTTCACTGCTTTTGTGGTTCTCCTGAATGATTAATTTTCTCCAGATGAGCTCAATCACCCACATTTCCCTCATGGCTCAGTTCCCCAAATGGCAATCTTTACTTGCAGGGCATGCACCTGTGGGACCTATGTTATCACTCTCAGGGAGTGTGTGCTAACCCCCTTGCCAGCTACTGGCTGGGTTATATAGACCCTGTCAAAGTGACATATTTCATTTAAGATGCACCATTCCAAGAATACACAATCCAGAAGAAAAGAAAAGAAAAGAAAATGATCAGGTTATTCACAGTTACAACTGGCCATGCTATTCGTCTGGCACATGATGTCTTGAGCAGAGTTCAATTTGTAGCAGTAGTTAATCATTCACTTCATTCACAAACGGAAGATAGCATTTATTTCTTTGAAAAAATTAACTTATTTGTTTCCTGGCAGCAGTGGATTGAGACACAAAGGGGCACATTCTAATCTCAGTTACAGCAATGTAAATCCAGCGTCACCTCCAGGTAGTTGAGGTTTACACCAGTTGAAATGGGTAGAATTAGCTTCAGAGCGTGAGCAGTTTCCAGAACACAACACAGAAAATAAAAAATCTATCTGCTTAATGTTAACATCACTTTGCCAAAACTTTTTCTGATTAATAGAATTTTCCAATAAGCTACCCGACCCTCCTCAAGATGAGAAGGAAATCATGACGAGCAGAAGGATTTGTTTTTCAATTCTCGAATGCTAAAAATATAAAGCCAATATTCCAGTTTACCAATGTCAATATTTTATACAAAACTCTTCAACTCCATTGCAAACACCTGTCTTTACTCAGTCCTGCCTCCCATTTCATATTTGGCATTCAGAGCTATTTAGTGCAGGAAATCATTGATTTTTCAATTGACAGTAAACATAGATTCATAGTTTCATAGCGTTTCAGATCAAAAGGAATCATTAGATCACCTAGTCTGACCTCCTGCATATCACGGGCCATTAAATTCCACTCAAATATGCCTATGTTGAGTCCAACAACTGCAGTTAAACCAAAGCATTTTAGCTCTCAGGAGACTAAATTGTTCTGTGCCACAGGCAGAGAACAGAAGAGACCACGGCTCCACCCAGGCCCCTGTGATGGCAGGGAATGGATTAGGTGAGAGACCCAGATAATTGTAGAAGAAATCCATGCCTATGCTGCAGAGGAAGGCCAAATAAATAAATAAACCTAACCAACAAACAAAACCCAACCAAGGTCTGAACTGGGAGAAAATTCCTTACTGACACCTCAAAACTAGCAATCAGATCCCGAGCACGTAAACAAGACACATCAGCCTGGTATCTAAGACAGAAGATTTTCTCTACCACCTCACCTAGAGCACCAGTCCATTCCAACTGGTATCCTGTCTCTAGCTGTGGCAGATCCCTGATTCTTCAGAGGAAAGTGAAAATAATCACTAGATTACAATTTCAGAGTAACAGCCGTGTTAGTCTGTATTCGCAAAAAGAAAAGGAGTACTTGTGGCACCTTAGAGACTAACCAATTTATTTGAGCATAAGCTTTCGTGAGCTACAGCTCACTTCATCGGATGCATACTGTGGAAAGTGTAGAAGATCTTTTTATATACACACAAAGCATGAAAAAATACCTCCTCCTACCCCACTCTCCTTTAGATAAGCTATTACCAGCAGGAGAGTGGGGTGGGAGGAGGTATTTTTTCATGCTTTGTGTGTATATAAAAAGATCTTCTACACTTTCCACAGTATGCATCCGATGAAGTGAGCTGTAGCTCACGAAAGCTTATGCTCAAATAAATTGGTTAGTCTCTAAGGTGCCACAAGTACTCCTTTTCTTTTTAGATTACAACTGTGCTTCAGGGGGGAAAAAATTCCTTCCTGACCTCTTGCAAGTGACCAACTGAAGCCGTGAAGCATGAGATTAGATTATAATCATTATCATAATACAGAGCCACACGTGTTATGAACATGTTGGGTAATGACATTCTTCCCAAGGCCCTTAAAGGAAGGGGATGAATGGGGGGATTCACAGACTTCAAGGCTGGATGGGATCACCACAACTATCCAGCCTGACCCTCCCATACACAGGCTGCAGAAATTCTCCAAGAAGCTGGATTAAAGGACATCTTTCAGAAAAATATCTAATCTTATTTTAGAAACGCCAAGTGACAGTGAGTCTCCTCCCTGGTAAGCTGTCCAAGTGTTTAATCACCTTCACTACTAGGAAGCTGCATCTTATTTTAAGGTTGAATTTATCCAACTTCAACTTCCAGCCTTTTAATTTTGTTGTGCCTTTATCAGACAGGTTGAAATGCCCCTCACTATCAAATCTCTTTTCCATGTGTATGTACCTATGCACAGTGATCAAGGCTCCTTCGCTTCAATAAAATGAATAAATTGATCTCATTTAGCATCACCACATTAAAACTTGTTTTCTGGCAACTGGATCATTTTTGTGATCCTCCTTTGAACTCTCTCAAGTATGTCCACATCCTTCTCGAAGTGCAGACACTAGAAGGGGACACAGTATTCTAGCAGTGGTCTTACCAATGCTGTGTACAGAGGCAAGATCACTTTACTACTTCTACATAATATTCCCCTTTTTATACATCCAAGGATTTCATTATCCTCTTTGCCACACCACTGCACAGAGCTCACATTGAAGATATGATCTACAATGACCTTTAAGTCCTTTTCTGAGTCACTGCTTTCAAGACAGAGTCTCAAATCCTGTAGGTATAACCTGTGTTTTTTGTTCCCAAATGTATTACCTTGCATTTGGTTGTATTAAAATGCATTTTGTTTGACTGTCACTATTTACGCAGCTAATTCAGATCATACTGTAACAATAACCTGCCTTCCTCATTCTTTACTACCCCACCAGTCTTTGTGTCATTTGCAAACTTTACCAGCAAAGATTTTATATCATTGTCTAGATTGCTGATAAATATATTAAATAGTAAGAACAAGAACCAATTCCTGGAGCCCCCGTTGGAACAAGCCCCACACATTGATCTCTCCCTATTAACAGCTACATTATGAGATCTATTTGTAAACCAGTTTTTAATCCATCTGACATGTGCTCCATTAATTTCACATCATGCAAGTTTTTAAATCAAAATACCATATCGTTTTAACTCAAATGTTTTACAGAAATACAAGTATACCATATCAAAATAGTTACCTTTATCAAGCAGTCTTGTAATCCTGTTTTTTTTTAAAAAAAAGGCAACAGGTTTGTCAGAAAACCTAAGTTCCATGAAACCACATTGACTGGCTTTTATTATATTTTTAGCTTCTAACTCCTTGTTGATAGTCCTGAATTAACCATTCCATTATTTTTACCTAGAACTGACATGAAGCTAACAGGTCTGTAATTCCCTAGGTCATCTCTTTTACTCTTTTTAAATATTGGAGCTATGTTGGCAGTCCTTCAATCCTTTGGAATTTCACCATTTTTCCAAGATTTGTTAAAAATTAACATTTATGGTTCAGCAAAGTCTTAAAGAAACTATCTGTAGAGTTATGTGTATAAGTTATCCAGGCCTGTGGATTTGAAAATATTTAATTTTACCAGATGTTGCCTCAGTCCTCCTTTGTTACAGATAGTATATCTTGTGCTCTATCCACAACAGCTGGGATGCATAGATACCTCTGTTTCATCCCAAATACAGAACAGATATAGCTATTGAACATTTCTGCTTTTTGAACACAGCTATTTATAATTTTAGCATTTTCATCTAGCAATGAACCTAGGGTGGTTGTTTTTTTATTCCCAATATGTAAAAAAAATTGCCTTCTTATTGTCTTTTGACTTATTGGCTATTGCTAGTTCATTGATTTCTTTGGCTTCTCTTTTCAGTTGCCTACCTTTTTAACTTGTTTCTTATATTCAATGCCATTTACTTCCCCATTTTTCCAGTCTTTATAGGTTGATTTTTTTTTATGCTTTATCGTTGCTTCCACACCTCTTTTTAACCAGAATGTCTTTTTGCACAGCAAAAGTGGAGGTGGGGAGGGGGTTTGTGTGTGTCTGTGGAAGTGTGGCTTTTTGTAATAGATCCTCGAACACTTTCCACTTTAAATTATGTTTCCACTCAATTATGACGACAATTGCTTTCAGCTTTGGAAAATTGTCCTTTTTTGAAGTTTCAAATATATACAATACATTGTGACACACTGTAACCCAAGGTAGCACCCTGTAACTCCCATATTCATCATTCATATATGGTTGTGAAACTTAAACTTGCCATGTAAGATATCATATGAAAGGTCATGATCTGCTGAAACTCATTGATTCACCACCACACAATGGAATTACCCAACCCTGGGACTCAGCAAAGCCCACCAGGCCATGTCTGGGCTAGTATTTTCCATTTTCCAGGCACATGGACTGAGGGTGTAAAATAAGGGACAGTGGCATCATGCAATTAGCTTTCCTTCCCCCACCTATGCTGAAGGCAAGAAGAACACTGGGAAGACAGACTTGAACTGAGGAGACTGGTCCCAGGCTGGAAAGAAAAGCCTGTGTATTAAGGACTATAACTTACCTGCAACATCCAGTGGGGTGAGAAAAACTGTTTGATCCAAATATTGCTAGCCTAAAAAGGTTTAGAATTTAGACTGTATGTTTGCCTTTTATTTCCTTTAGTAACTATCTCTGGCTTTTATGCCTACCACTTATAATCACTTAAAATCTATCTTTCTGTAGTTATCTTAATCAGTAAGTTTGTCTGAAGTGCTTGGGGAATCTGCTCAGGTTACAAAGGCTGGTGCACATCCACTTTCCTTTGATGAAATGGTGAAATAGTTAATAAGCTTGCACTGGTCAAGAGAAGGGCTTGAGCTGTGTAACACAGTATATTCCTGGGGTGGAAGGCTGAGGTCCTGGGGGGTTTGCTGGTGTTTCCCTGTGTATAGTTCATGAGAGTATTCATGCAATTTAACTGGGTGTGCCTCTGCATGCTGGTAGCTGAGTGATAACAGCTGCTAGGAGGGTTAGATGCTTGTCACTGGCAAAGGGTTGTAAGAGACAGCCCAGGCTGGAGAGAAAAGGGACACAGTGGTCTCAGAATTCCAGGTTGTATCCCGGGGGTCCTGTCACATACATGTTGGTGAAATCATTAATCATGAAATAAGTTAATGTCAAATGATATCAATTGGGCATACTTGAACTAAATAGATGCAAAATATCTTAATGCATGAGAAGAAACAGGTCCATTAAGCAAAGTCTCCAATTAAGCAAATTCCTTTAACAATGTATAGTAGAAAGATTTCAGTAAATTGTCTGAAGTTATAGCACAGAACTTTTGAATGCCCAGGCAAGATAGTGACTACAAGGTGAATTTTCAGAGTGTTGAATGGAAGGGTTAAGTGGTGTAATTTCCATTAACATTCACTTATTGGGTCTTCAGAAATTTCTAAACCGTTTGGGGTAAGCGTTTAATGCAGTGGACAAGGATTTATCAATACATCCCCTAACATAGTGAAAATGGTCCTGTTGTGTGCAACAGCAACTTTCACGGGTGTTTCTTAGAAAATGTGTTTATGACTTTGATATTCATTCCTCACTAGCAAACAATTTAATCTTTTCCCTTTGTAGTTCATAGGTCAGTCTTACTAAGTACAAAGATATACTTCTTTCTCATTCATAGAGTGCTTTGGGATCCTTGGATGGAAGCTGCTACTATAAGTGTATAGTACAGGGGTTCTCAAACTGGGAGTCATGAGGTTATTATTACATGGGGGGAGGTGGGGTTGTGAGCTATCAGCCTCCACCCCAAACCCTGCTTTTCCTACAACATTTATAATGGTGTTAAATATATAAAAATGTGTTATTAATTTATAAAGGGGCTGGGGGGCGGGGGAAGGTCACACACAGAGGCTTGCTATGGTAAAGGGGTCACCAGTACAAAAGTTTGAGAACCACTGGCATAGTATTTGTTGTTATATTATGTTGTAACAATCTGCCTAGGGTGGATGTGTACTACTGGGTTACCTAGATGAAATCAGAAATGGTCAAATGTGCATCATAAACCCATATCAGTATCAGGTATCAGAAATTCTCCTCTTGCTCAAGTGATAGGGCCTTTGCCTTTGGAGGAAGATTTGAAAACTATTCTGCTGCTGTGAAGATGCAGGTGAGCAGCACAGCGACAACTCTGTTGCCCTACCTGGCCAGAGGTTTATTACATCAAAGTTTCTCAAGTTGTGGTATATGGAACATTTGTTATTGGTCTTTGAAGCATTTACTTGTCATATAATGCAGGATGCTGCTCATTTCCAGCTGTTAATTGTACTGAGTCAGCTAACACTCCATTAAATATTGTCCCACTGTTACTGTTCCATGTAACCAATTGCTGTAGTTATCAGAGAGGATGTGACGTGATTATAAATAGGAAGGCAGGTGACCCACAAGACAATCTCTGTATTAAAATATGAGGCACGATGGATATTTTGAGACCATCTGGTGTTTAATTGCATTGCATGTTTATAACTTGAAACTGAGTGTCTGGATCCCTTGTTTGCAAACTGGTTACTGATACACTGTCCAAAAGACAGTGCTGGATGTCACAGAGCACATTCAAAGCCAGGGTCGCTGCCCTGAGGACCTTTCAGCCTCATTAACTTGTAACGAATGTTCAGGAGAGCTTGTCTGTTACTGGGGAGAACGGTACCTGCTGGCTCATTTGATGCTCGGGCTCGATCCCAGGACCCTCCCGCGGCGGCCTGTCCTAGCTCCCCCGCAGCTCTCAGTTCCAGCAGCTGAGCAGCCCCACCGCCAGAGACCCCGGAGCAGGAACTGCCCCGGAAGCCGAGCTGCGACGGAGCCGGGCCCTTGGGGATCCACGTCCACCCCCTCCCCGGGGTCACCCGAGCTCTAGCCCTGTTATTACCGAGGCGGGGCTGAGCCGCCCAGTGCGCCCCCTCGGTTTGGGGTGGGCTCAGCGCTGGGACTCCAGCTCCGTCCCCACTTTGGGGCTGGCTGGAGCCGCATTTGTCTGCCCTTGGGCCGGCCCCTTTTGTCTCCCCGGGCTGGTCCCTCCTTGCTCGGCAGCAGGGCGAGGGCCCCAGGCAGGGCGCAGGGCCCCGGCCAGCCTGCGGAGCCCCAGCCCAGTGGGCGGGCCGGGAGCGTGAGGCAGGGCCAGCGGCAGCTGCTCGGGCCGGGCGCAGGCGCTGCGGCCTGTTCCCCTTCGGGAAGCGGGCTCCGACCCGCGACGCTCCGTCCATGAGCTGCGAGGTGCGTAGCCTGCGCCCGGGCCGGCCGGCCGGCGGGTGTTTACACGGCACCGCCATGGGAACGGGGCAGGGACAGCGGCCTGCGTGCGCAGCAGCCCAGCTCCGGGGCAAGGCAGTCGGCCGGAAACGAGCCGCGGCGGGGCTCGCTTCCCGCCCCCTCGGGAGAGCCGCTCTGCCGTGCCCGCTCCGTGCCGCGGGGCAGCCCCTTCGCTCAGGGCGTGCTGGGGTTCGCCGGGCTCGGCGGTCGGGTGGCGGCAGGGGGATCGGGTGACCACGGGACACTTGGTAACCTGGACACCCCCCACGCGCACCGTTCAGTCTGTTGCTGGAGTCACAAGAACACGGGCCACCTCCTTAAGGGCCCCCCAGTGCAGTAACCAGTTGCAGCCGGGCCTAATTAATCATGGAAGGGCTTGGGGAGCCTGGGCTGCAGCCACTGTAATGAGCTCTCCCGGTTATCGTGCCTGAAACGAGATCCCGGCCTTGCATGTGATTAAAAATAATAATAATAATAATAATAATAAAATCGTAACGCTTAATCTGCAGTATGCTTCCTCGGATGATGTTGATGCGTTTGGGGGCCCATTTCCTGCGCTAGAAATACCCACTGAGGAGACAGGAGCTGAAGGGTGTGTAATCGGAATGGTGATTTGTTTTTTAACAGGTTGTTGCGCTGTACTTTGCCAGGAGCGCTGAATTGGCAGGTGTTCGCTCTGAGATTATTTCTGTACCGCAACAATTAACCTCTCTACAGCTGTGGGAAGAAATTGTTAAAAGGCATCCAAGGTAGTTTTAGAGCATGCTTCTGGTGCTCCTCAAGTCTGGGGGGTTTTAAACTGTTAACAGAGTTACAAATGTAATATAGTGGAATTAACATGTGTGTGTCAGTTTTTCAGTATAATAAAAATAGTGAAATCTGTTCTACATTTTGCTACTTGTGATCTTATTTGTTCTACAAATATGTTCAAAAGAGTATTTCACTGATTTTTGCATTAAACTGGCTGGCATTAGTAGCAGCCCCTAAGCTTGTAACTGAAAGGCTATAATTAAATATTAGAGAGGATCTTGCCTAAAATGAAACAAAATAGGGTTTTTGCGGTAGCAATAGCAAGTAATCAAACTGGAATGTATTTTACCATATAGCCTATTACTGGATTGGTTACTAAAACCTACGGACTTAGGCCACAAAATGATCAGTAGTTTGCAAGTTTTATTCTCTTTATGAAAAGCAAATCAAATTATGTTTTACAGTCGCAAATTGTGCAAAGCTCTTGAAGATGTTACATAACCTACCCTGACTTGGGTGGAAAATGAAATTGTGTTTTGCCTTTCTGTCAGCAGTCACCACTGGCATCTAACCAAGTCACTAACACCTTGATAGTCTTACTTGCCCCGTTGGTACATCTACTTGCTTCTGGGCAATAGTATTTTCCCCCCATCTGTGCTATACGCTTATGCAATGTATAATTCCTTTCTTATGATTGTTTTTACCTTTTCTAAACAAAGCTTCAGCACTCTCTTCTACTGCATGCATGTTATCTTCCCTATCCACTATATATAATCTATTTTTTATTTTGCTTGAAATAACCAGCTCAATTCCTATCTTTAGAAATTGTATTGGTTTGGTTCACCACTGGCCCTTGCCCATGAAAAGATAATCATCAAGTCCAAGGGTATACAGTTGTTTGTTGTGATTTTTTTTTTAAAGAAAACAGTACAAATGCAGATGCATAAGTTGTAATCTTACTGACTTCAGCTTCCCTGTGCTATGCACCAGTCAGTTGTTCACATTTAACTGAGAATTCATGCAAACACTTTACTTAAATGTATTTATGCTACTGCTGATCCTCCTCAGACTTGCTGCCATTCAGGATCAAGTGGTCTTTGCTGTTCGCCAGGAATACGTGCTTCTTGGTGATCAGCTTCTGGTCCTGCAGTCAGGTGACGAGGTTGCTATTATCCCACCTATCAGCGGGGGCTAACTCCAGGCAAAGACGCTTGGGTATGTATAGCTTCTTTTTGTAAATGGCCTCTGGGGGTTGATCATGCATTGAAACATTGCTGGAATTCTCTTTTTAGTTTTCCTCTCTGTTTAGGGTCTAGTGATTTGAGGATGACTTTCCCCTTCTACTGGAACTCTGTGAGCGGGTGTAACGTGCATCCCCTGCAGTAGACAGCTGTGATGTTGACACTAAGATGTAAGTTGGTGCAGGAATAAATGATTAATGTATTTGCAATGGATTGGAAAAAGCTTTCGAAATACTTTGGGCTAGATTCACACAGGGAGTTGGTTGCCTAGACAAATCATTGGGATTTGCAAAACCTGAGTTTGGCATTCAGGCTTCCCGGACAATGAGTGACAGGAAATAGGCAGCTAAGAGTGGGATTCACAAAAGCCAGCACACTAGGCAGGGAGTGGCATGAACTAGCCAATAGGCGATGCCAAGGAAAAGAACGTGTCCTAAGCCCGATCCCTCTTAAGGAGTTGGGTGCCTCCTTCTGCTTGGGATTCTCAGCTGTGAACCTTCTCTGAGTTAGGCACCAAAGGTGGTGGTGAAGGACCATCTCCCCCATAATTTTTGGCCCAGTAGTGAGGGTACATCCCTGGGATGTGGAAGACCCCTGGTTCAAGTTGCCACTCTGCCTGAGAGGGGAGAAAGGATTTGAACAGGGATCTGCCACCTCTCAGGTGAGGGCCCTAACCATTGAACTATGGGATGTTTTTGATATAGGTCTCCCTCAGTCTTTTGTGTTAGTATTGGAGCAGGAGGACTGGATCCTGTGTCCCCTACATCACGGATGAGTGCTCTAACCACCAGGCTATAGAGTCATTCACTCTCTCTCTCTGGCCCACTGACTAACTCATTATTTATCCACAATGGAACAGCTTTAATGGGAGAGACTAAGAGAGGCCCATATCAGACTATCCCATAGCCTAGTAGCTACAGCACTCACTGGAGAGGTGACAGATTCCTCTTCAAATCCCTTCTTCCCTCAGGTAGACGGTGCTCTACATCCCAGTTGAGTACCCTAATCACTGGCCACAAGTTAGGAGGGAGGTCCACCACACCACCCCCTGCTTTGTGTGGCGTTAACCATGGTCAGAGCATACCTACGGGATTATCCCCACAAATGAGTTAGGAGGAGGAATGCCTATCTTCCATTGCTTTGTGCATCATACTGGGGCTTAGGTGTCCAGCTACCTAGAGTGAGGCAATAGTTTACATGCTCAGAAGCCAAAAAATAGGCTCCCTGGAAACTTTAAATGCAAACACTTAAGTGCTACGGAAGGTTGGGTACCTATGGGGTTTGGCAGCAGCTAAGCAGGAGTTTCGTGAAGACTAGTGGTGCCTAAGTCCCTTTGCTAATGTGGCCCTTTAATTGTTGTATTTTTTAAGATCTTTTCATGCTTTTATAGTTGTTGGCTTTCAGTAGAGGTGCCAATCCTCGTGGTTGGCTAATATCACATTGAAAAGAAACCTTTTTTACTTTGACTTTTTAAAATTAAGATGCTAGAGAGATGATTTAAAGCAATTTTGAAATATAAAATTATCGTTTTCCTCTTTTTCTGCTAAAAGAACCTCTCTCCTTTCAGACTAACAAATGTATTTGGGCATAAGCTTTTGTGGGCTACAACCCACTTCATCAGATGCATGGAGTGGAAAATACAGGAGCAGGTATAAAATACATGAAAAATGTGAGTTGCCTTGCCAAGTGTGAGGTCAGTCTAATGAGACAATTTAATTGACAGCAGGATGCCAAGGGAGGAAAAATAACTTTTGAAGTGGAAATGCGTGTCCCATTTCAGACAGTTGACAAGAAGGTGTGAGTAACAGTAGGGGGAAATTAGTATTGGGGAAATTAGGTTTAGGTTTTGTAATGACCCAGCCACTCCCAGTCTTTATTCACCCTAATCTGATGGTGCTCCCCTGGAGCAACTCAATCATTTGGATCAGTGCCCTAGTTTTTATTGTAATAAGATTCCTTGCCTTCTTCTAACTCCAGACAGTTTATAATTTGACATTCTTACTGTAGCCAGTCATACAATAGGACATGCTAGCACAAGGGTCTCTGCTAGCTGATCCCACTGCAGACAGGGCTCTAGAATTGGTATATTAAAACAAGGAGAGCCCCTGTACCTCTAGAAATTGCCAACAAGAAGTGCAATTAGTGTTCTCCCAGCAAAGGGGCTAAGAACTGATTCGGCATAGAGACTGACCTACTTTTTCATCTCTACTGGTGAGCCCTACAGCTGAAGCACGTTAGTGGGTGCCATACAATTGCTGGATAAATTCTGGCCCCACAGGTGTTTAAAAAGCAGCTTCCAAATGGCCAATGTAACTAGAAAAGTAACTCATTAAATCTTTGACTTTTGTAGCTTTCTGTTTCCTTCCAGTGAAGCCATGAATGAAAATGAAGATGAGCCCAAAGATTTCATCAAACTGAACTGTGAAAAACTCTCTGCAGATGAAGTGTCAGAGCTGGTGATTTCTCCATGCTGCGGGGCAGTCTCTCTGTTCATAGGTGAGTTTAAGGCTCCTAAAATAAATCCATGGATGTGTATATCTATCAGTAAGTAGAGCACAGGTCACCTCATAAGTTCAACCTCATGCTTCTGAGGCTACTTAAAAAATAAGTCTCTGGGACAAACCAATAATGTTTAGCAAATTATGTATTAAACATTTCGAGCAAGATCATGGCCAGTCCTCATGCAATAAGGAATGAGGTCGTAAGGAGCCTCCTTACTGGTGTGGTCAGCCTAGAATTGTAGCCCCTATATTTGGGGGAGCACAGGGACTGCTAGTTGCTCCCCTGGAGCAACTTACCCAAAAGGAGATGGGGAATAGATAGAACTATGGTTCTGTAAACTCCATGTGCTGATCACCAGGGCTGTCCCTTCACCACACTCCAGTGTAGGGCTGGGGTTAAATGCCACAGTGTAGCCCATATGCAACTTACCTCTTCATAAAATAGTATCTGAAGAGATGAGACTTAATTCTAGCCTTGTGGTTAATATATCAGGACCTACATTTTCAGAACCCTTTGTGCTCAGAGGTGAGTACCATTGTGTGCCTAAATTCCATACAGTTATTCGTGTTGTATGAGCAATTGCAGTGAGAACAGGCACAACTTTCTAAACATATAGGGCCAGATCTGTGCTAGTGAAGATGTTGCCATCTTGGTAACTCCAGCATGTAAAATCTGTGGGTTAAATTCTGTCCTTTTATACATGAAGAATTGCTAAAGTACTAACAAAACGGTCACTTCCAGCTCATTGCAGTGAGCTGGTTAAACCTTTTCTAGAATGAGAAATAAGTAATTTGGACATTCTTAGATCATATGCTCTTTGGGACAGGGAGTATATTTTTGTTCTAGCACAATGGGGTCCTGACCCAGGACTGGAGCTCCCAGGTACTCTTGCAATAGAAATAAATAACATTTGTTTTTACTAATTCATTTATTTTTAGGTACTACAAGGAATAACTTTGAAGGGAAAAAGGTGATTCACTTAGAATATGAAGCATACTCATCAATGGCAGAAGCTGAAATAAAGAAAATCTGTAGAGATGTTAGACAGAAATGGCCTTCCATCAAACATATAGCAGTGCACCATAGACTTGGGTATGTATGGCCAAGATGTGTCTGTCTAAAGGTCAGTATGTTTGTACTTGCATATGGTGTGGGCAGGAACCTGCATATTCTCTGCTGCGAAACTTGCCACTGAATCCACCCCTTACTGAAAAATCGTGTTGCAGTGCCTGGTCACTTTAAAAAATCCGCTTCCAAAGAAACTTTCAAAACATGAACCAAGTACAAACCAGGGTGGTGATGGCTGCCTGAGTCTGCACGTAGCCTGAAACACACTGAAAATAAAACTAAGATTTATCTGAAGCTGCCATAGTGTTTCCAGTCTCTTGCCCTGGGGTACCACAGAATCCAAGCCCTTCACTACAGAACTTAAGTCAAGTATACAAGGTCTAGAATACCTGGAACATCTTTGAAATAGGAGTTGCCAGGCATGCTCGCTGGGAGATCAAGGGCCTTTCCCAAGACTTGCAGATTACCCTTTTGTTGAGTTTAAAATGCAGATCCATTGGAAAGTAATGACATATGAATCTTACCAAGTCAGTCCTGTACTGGGATCTCCTGGAATGAGTGGGTAGATGCAGGTTTTGGTGCTAGTGGAGTCTGATTCAGGATCAGAATCTAATTTTGAGCATATCACAAATGGATGCCTCCCTACCTCTCAGCAAAGATTACCACTGTTCAGTAGTGCTAGGTTATGTCAAACTTCACTTATTTTTACAAAGTGTATTACACTAGATGAAAAATATCCTCATAATTTGAAACAATCTTTACAAATTCAGTTTGGATGCAGAACGTCCTATTAGCGAGCCAAACTTTCTGCCAGGTTCATGAGGAAATATGTTTGTAAAAGTGTAGGATTTAAACATCTGTTGCTGATTCAAGTTGAGTGGGTTTTGTTTGTTCAGAGTATAAGCTGTTTGAGACAAGGATGCTCATTTACTCTATGTTGTGTACAGTGTCTTGGTAGAATGGGGCCTAGCCATTGTTGAGGACTTTGGACTTAAGATTTACATTGCCTTACCATCTAATGTCCTATTTGTCTTTTCCTAGTTTAGTTCCAGTAACAGAAGCAAGTGTGATTGTAGCAGTCTCCTCTCCACACCGAGTGGCATCTCTTGAGGCTGTGCAATACTGCATCAATACTTTGAAAGCAACTGTTCCAATTTGGAAAAAGGTGAATTTAAGTATTGTAGCTTACAAAAAGTGCCACCTCTCTGTCTCTGGGGTCTGATAGTTGTATAAGCACTTAAAATTGTCAGCTATCCACTTCTGTGATTTGTATTGCAGAGGGATGTAAGGGACTGGGGTTATGGTCTGAGAAAGGATGATCAGTGCTTTGAGACAGGACAGGTTCTGGGTTCCAAATGTTCAGTTCTGAGGACTTGGCCCTTGAGTATCAGCTTCCAGTATTTTGGATGTTATGAACAATTGAAATATCCTCCTTTCTAAAATGAAGGTTCAATAGTTTAATATGGAATAATATAGACGGCAAATGCATTAAAACTTGATCATCACGAGCAGTATGTTTGCTGCAGCTTACACTTTCTTTCATGAGCTCTGTGCAGGTCGACACTGCACAGAACCCTACTAATCTGAGTGGGGAATCTGCATAGGCGTAGGTGTTTGCCTTCATGGAACTCATTGCAGAATCAGGGCCTGACACTGTGTGCATCTCAAGACAGTGTCCTCTTTTTCTGTGTCTACCAAACACTATGGAAACTGTACTACAGATTAGCTGACTTTTTGTGTACTGGTTATATTTCTATGTAGCAGACTCCTGAAGCACTTCCCGTTTTTTTTTGTTTGCAGGAGATTTATGAGCAGGAATATTCTTGGAAAGAAAACAAGGAATGCTTTTGGGCAGATGTGGAAAAATAACTCCATCTCCAAAGTCACTATTAAAACTAACCCCTTCACTCTACAGTGGGCAACCTGCGGCCCATCAGGGTAATCAGCTGGCATGCTGTGAGACAGTGTTTAAATTGACTTTCCACAGGCATGGCTGCCCTCATCTCCCAGTGGCCGCAGTTTGCTGTTTCTAGCCACTGGGAGCTGTGGCCAGCGTGTCCCTGGGGCCCATGCCGTTTCCCGTAGCTCCCATTGGCCGGGAACAGCAAACTACGGCCATTAAGAGCCATGGGCAGCTGTGCCTGCGGACATTCAATGTAAACACCGTCTCAGCCCGCCAGCGGATTACCCTGACAAGCTGCAGGTTGCCCACTGCTGCTCTACAGTAAATCTAACTAGTAAAAGCATATGCATTATAACAAACACTTCTGTCTAATTAAGACAGAAGGCAATAGATTAAGTTCCCAAATAACTTTCATTTTTTGTAAAATCACCCAGCTGTGTAACTAGCTAGACTGTTTAAAACCATTTCCCCAAAAATTCTTAATTGAAAGGAGTCTAGTTTTATATACTATATGCTGCTTTAATACCTTTATTCTCACCTTGTGGGTTCACTGCCAGCACTGGAGATCACAATGTGACAATCAGCTTTGTGGTTTTTAATCTTAAAAATATCCTTAGTTGGCATTATGACTGCAAAGTCAACTTAGCGGCTTTAAGATATTTTTGACACTTAAGTTGATTAAACATTTTTGGTACAAGCAGAGAAAAATATAAATTATACCCAGAGTTACTAATGTGACTTGCCAGTAGCTTTGTTTCATAGAAATATTTTTTACTGTGTAGCTGATACTACAGGTTCATCACATTAAGGAAATTTAAAGCTCTTTATTGGACATGAGATCATACACAACTAATTTGCATTAGCAATAAAACAAACTTAACTGAACCTTAATAGATGTATTGAGGTGACTAGTTTTGAAGCAGCTTTTGCAGCTGTCTTATTCTATGGGTTAAAAAAACCCAATAGTTGTTACAGATTAAAACAGTGTTAAGTCTCTGACTTGAACTTACAAATGCAAAAATATTTATTAGTTAAGAATAAAACTTCTCATCTTAACTAGTTGTTAAGAGGGCATTGTCATCTTGAAACAGTCAATTTTTAAGAAAATAGTTCAGTAGATTTAACAGGAGGAACTAATTAGTTAATGGGGCTACTCACATAAGTAAGGTTACTCACACGTACAACTTGAGACCTCTACTGTACAATACTACAATACATACACAAATATCAACTGAGATCAGAGCCCCAGTGTGCTCAGCCCTTACAAACCTAGTGAGTGATAGCTTCTGCCCCAGAGAATTTATAATCTTAAATAGAGCAGAGAAGGGGTGGAAAGGAAAAGAAGCACAGGGGTGGAGTGACTTGCCCAAGATTATACAACAGGCCATTACATAACACTTAGGCCCTACTTGTTTCACTGTTTCCTCAGTAGCCCTGGCAACTGCACAAAGCAAAAACAAAGACAATTTTCTCTCTAATCTTTCACTCACAGTAACCTTTGGTGTTAATTTCAACTAGAGTAAGTTTTAAAACAAAATCAAAACCCAAAACTTCAAACAGAAGTGTGATTAAACTGGGTCCTTTTACTGCTTTTTGGTGTACTTCCTACTGATGGCAGTGGGACATCCCTGGGAAGAAGAGAAGCCACTCTTTGCATGTATGCATCTATTATGGGTGTCTAATGTGTCTATCACTTTGGTCCTTCTATTTAGGTAAGGCAGAGTAAGTTATGGACTGAATTTTCCTTGTTTGGCATGTGCGAGTGAAGAACTATGCTTTGCTGTATGGATTGTTCAGTGCTATCAGATCCATGAATAAAGATCACTTCTACAGAGATCAGTATTTGTTGGGAGTTAGTGCTCATTAAGATAATCAGATCTCCTGTTGCAATATGTAACAACCCCTGGCAGTCATTAAGAAAAATCTTTAACCCGGGCATTGTACCTAACATACTTTTTTTGTTTGCCTGTGATCGTATGCTGGTGAGATGGCTTTTCTACAGGAAAGTGCAAGGGCAGAGAGAAACTTGTAGAACGCAGGAAACTATCACAGCATGGAAGTAAAGAATGGATTTGATGGCAGAACCCCTTAGAGAAAATTCTCACTTCTTGGCTTGCAATATTTGAGAGTAACCTGTGCTGTGACTGGATGATCACTTGTAGCTTAATATTTGAGTAACTTTTTAGTGTTGCTCTGTCCCTCATAGTATTTCATTATGTTTTCGAAAGTGGTTTAGGTTGATTTTTAATCATCAGTTGCATGCTGGGAGATTTACAAAGTAATGGATGGTGCAGGAATGTGGATCAAGATCTATCCAGTAGATGTCAGTAGAGAGACAGCTGCAGGTGGTAGTGTTATAGGATCAAAATGATCTTTTTAGAAGGAATTTTTAAAAGTCAGTTCTCCATTCACCTTCCCTGCAGTCAATGTGTGTTGTGAAATAGAATACAGATTAAATTATTTTAGAGAGTTTAAAAGTACCACCTCTTTCCGGTAGCTATCGTACCAGTTTGTGGTGTTACATACACATTTACCTACCTTTTGAATCTGCTCCCAATTTCTCTTGTGTGAAAGAACACAAATAGTTATCAAATGCATATATTAAAAAAATCCGAAAATTGAGGCTTTATTCTAAACCCTTTTAGTAATAGTAATCTTAGGGAGTTGCTTATCCCAATGGTAGGTTTAAAAAATTACATAAATGATTTTTAAATGTACTCCTGTCCCTTTAAATATTTTGAACCCAGTTTTGTAAAGATTGTGAGAAGTTTTGGTTTGAATGTACACAAACAGTGCTGCCTTTATTTTTGGTATTAAACTCACTCCAGTACATTAGGTGCTATGGCATTCTGTACCAAAGTGCAAAATATGCAGACAGTAGAGGGCAGAAATGTCACCAGAGAAGATTTTAAATCTTAACTGCATTTCTCAGTGAGCACATCATTTTACAGTTCATTATGTTTAAAAGGTAATGAAATGGGGAAATTGTTAGCCTGATAAAAAGTAACCAACATATGTAGTATTTGGTGATGTTTGATCTTATTTACCTTTATTTTCATATGTTGCTCTTTCAAGTGCAAAAGTGGGCTGTAATACGAAGTAGGTGAGTGGAGGGTCTGAGGATCACTCAAAAGTCACTGTCAACTTGGAGGGGGAAGACCACAAACTGCTCCAAGATGGGAGGGCAAACCTGTTGTAATTTTAGAAGGGAGAGAACATGGGGGAACTAGCAACGTTGATATCGCTGCAGTGGTGCAACCCCCTAGTGTAGATGTGCTGCATCAGTGTGAACTGTGACTTACACCAGCACAACTGAGCTTAGCTGTGTTGCTGCACCAGTGGCTAAAACCTGTAAGGCCCAAGGCACAGCCTCTTAGTATCCTCAACTCCTGGTTGTCAGCGCCTTGCAATATCATAACCTTAGGATTCTGCTACTGTAGCAAAGAAAAATTTTGCTGCCTTTTGTATAGTGGCATTTAGTAGAGCTTTTCACTCTTCAAGGCCCTGCTTTTATTACTTATTCTGTATTCAGATTTGTAACATCAAAGCATTAGTACTTATCATTTGTACTACAGTAGTGCCTGGGGCTCTAGGGCCTCATTATGCCCATCACTGCACAAGCACATAACAGATGGTCTCTGCCCCGAAGAGTTTACAATCTCATTCTGAGTCCTCAATCTGATCTCTTGTATTAAATCTCTATCTCACATTCCCCACTGGCAGTGTCCAGTCTCCTACGAGTCTAATTTTTGAGATTTACAAAGGACTTTACTCATATCGTCTAAACCTCAGCCACTCTAATGCGGATCTTGCACCAGTTTCACACTGTGTAACTCTTTTGATTTCACTGGAGTTACTCCTGACTTCTGCTGTTGCAAGCAAGATTGGAATCAAAGCCCAGCACCACAAAACAACACATTAGAGATAAAACTTATCTTTATAAGGTTTTAAAAACTTAACCCCAAACTGTTATACACAGTACAAAATATACATCACATTTCCAGCATTATTTCTGAGGCTATGCCCACCCGAAAGTGCAATAAAATAACTCTTTACAAAATGGAACTATTTATGTAATAAAAAATACACATAACAAAAAACAACTAAACACAAACCAACCAACCAACCCAAACTAGTAACATTAAATGGCTAAGTGAGAGATGCAAAACCCTACTTATGCTCTCCTTTCCTTGTAGTTTGAGAAGAGTACTACTTCTAGACTAGGTGAAAAATCTTAACGCCTGGGACAATGAAAAACCCAGTCAAGGCAAGTGAATGTAAATCACTCTCTGCCTACTCAATGAGTTAACTCACCTAAAACCCTGGATACACTCCTCTGCACATTCAGCTTGTGACTGACAATGAAAACTGGCTGCCTGCCTGGGTTCCATTACATGCACCACCAAAAGGTACAAGAAATGAAAGATTTTACCATCCACTGTATTGTTAAATTCCTCCTCTGGCTTTGAATGCGCATGATTAATTATGTATGAGGTTTTTGCAAGTACAGTATGGATGCAATTGTTTTTTTCAAGTTGTTAAAAAAAGAATGGAGGCAGGAGACCAATTTTTATCTTCAACCTTAGGTCACATATGCTAGTCGATGCACCCAGGGTTTATAACTGCAAGTCAGAAGTTTGTTCTTTAAGGAATTGTTTAGAACACTAATTTTTAAAAACTCAATTTGGCCACAAACAACTGGCAGCAACTGTCTTTATCTGTCAGACAGTTGAGTTTGGGGATCCAGATTGTTTTTTAACATGTTACCAGAAAAAATATAATATGAAAATATAAAACTCTTGTAGAAAACACACACACACACACACACACGATAGGTGAATTGTTTTCAGTCTGTTATTCCAAATGGCACCTCTGACAGCCAGGGAAGTTGGTGGCTTGGCTGGCTACTGTTTACTGACTAAGACGACTTTGGGTAAAAACTTTCAAAAGTGTTAAGTGATTTAGGAGCCTAAGTCCAATTTTTGAAAGTGACTTGGGCCCTTAGGAGGCTACGGGTAAAAATTTCTAAAGGCTCTAAGTGATGTAGGAGCCTCAGTCACATTGATTTTCACATTCATAGAAGAGAGTGGTACTTTTAAAAATCTTTGCCTAAAGGCTAACTGAATATCAACAGGACTTAAACTCCTAAGTCTCTTTTGAAAATGGGATTTAGGTCCCTTAGACAATTATCTGAAGGGTGTAAAATTTTCAGACACCACCTTATTTCTCATCCAAAATATGTAAAGAAAAGCATATCACAACAGGTGATGTGCTTGTTGTGAGGTTAACTGCCTGTCATGAGAGTGAGGCAACCAAAAGTTCAATTATCTCAGCCCACAAGCCTGGTGTGGGCTCTTCCTTTAATATGGAGATTCTTAGCTTTTCAAACCTAAAATTTGAAGATTTTGTTTTAAAGCAAAGGGTATATCACATAAGGTCACTTAAATAGAAAAATGTTATGTAAATTAAAAAGCATAACATAAGGCCACCTGAATAAGAGTTCCTTTTTAACTCTTAAAATTTTTCTTTCGAAAGTCTACAGTATTTTAAATTGTACAAAACATAAGTTACTTATAAAAGTTCTTTAGCTATATAAGAACAAACAGCATGTGACAGTCATGCTGCTTAATGCACCACTGAAAGGCACTCACTCAGATACTATGACGACGAGAGTGGTACAAGCACCAATATAGAACAGATCTTCCACTGTTCTTTGTCACACTAGCTCCACATTACTTAGCTTTTCCTGTGCCCCTATAATACACCAGACACTTTCTTTCATTCCTGCCTTATTGCCAGTTAGTGAACTAAGGCAAAATCTTGCATCTTCTTACTCATGCCCATAATCTGTGGGATTACTGCCATGAATAGGGATTATGAATCCAAATAAAAGTTTTCAGTTCAGTTTTGCTCTTTGGGCTACAGAAAAATGCCACGTAAATTTAAAGGTATTTTTATTAATAATAAATATAGGCCTGTTTTCTCCCTTGTTAGATAGTGAACACCACAAGACAAGCATTCAGAGAAGTAAAATTTAAATCCATCAGAGTAGTGCTGAGAATTTGAAAACTGTCAGAGTAGCACCTAGTAATGACAGCAAGTCACAATGAGTTTTCAAATTCAGATCTGCCTTTAAAAAAAGAGACAAAACATTCAAGGCAGCACTAAGGCAGGAACACGTCTCATTCAGAAGTACTTTCCAAATGCCATACACCGTAAAAATTTAATTTTTGTCACCTTAGTGAAAGGAATATGGTGGTTTACTTCGGTATGGTATACCCATCAGACATCCTATATTAGGGCATACTCTGGAATCTTCATTCCCAAATCAGGATGCATTGCCCATTTTATAACATATACAACCTGTAATGACAGGTTTCAGAGTAACAGCCGTGTTTAGTCTGTATTCGCAAAAAGAAAAGGAGTCCTTGTGGCACCTTAGAGACTAACCAATTTATTTGAGCATGAGCTTTCGTGAGCTACAGCTCACTTCATCAGATGCATACCGTGGAAACTGCAGCAGACTTTATATATACACAGAGAATATGAAACAATACCTCCTCCCACCCCACTGTCCTGCTGGTAATAGCTTATCTAAAGTGAGCATCAGATTAGGCCATTTCCAGCACAAATCCAGGTTTTCTCACCCTCCACCCCCCCACACAAATTCACTCTCCTGCTGGTGATAGCCCATCCAAAGTGACAACTCTTTACACAATGTGCATGATAATGAAGTTAGGCTATTTCCTGCACAAATCCAGGTTCTCTCACTCCCTCACCCCCCTCCAAAAACCTACCCCCATACACACACAGACTCACTCTCCTGCTGGTAATAGCTCATCCAAACTGACCACTCTCCAAGTTTAAAACCAAGTTAAACCAGAACATCTGGGGGGGGGGGTAGGAAAAAACAAGAGGAAATAGGCTACCTTGCATAATGACTTAGCCACTCCCAGTCTCTATTTAAGCCTAAATTAATAGTATCCAATTTGCAAATGAATTCCAATTCAGCAGTTTCTCGCTGGAGTCTGGATTTGAAGTTTCTTTGTTTTAAGATAGCGACCTTCATGTCTGTGATTGCGTGACCAGAGAGATTGAAGTGTTCTCCGACTGGTTTATGAATGTTATAATTCTTGACATCTGATTTGTGTCCATTTATTCTTTTACGTAGAGACTGTCCAGTTTGACCAATGTACATGGCAGAGGGGCATTGCTGGCACATGATGGCATAAATCACATTGGTGGATGTGCAGGTGAACGAGCCTCTGATAGTGTGGCTGATGTTATTAGGCCCTGTGATGGTGTCCCCTGAATAGATATGTGGGCACAATTGGCAACGGGCTTTGTTGCAAGGATAAGTTCCTGGGTTAGTGGTTCTGTTGTGTGGTATGTGGTTGTTGGTGAGTATTTGCTTCAGGTTGCAGGGCTGTCTGTAGGCAAGGACTGGCTTGTCTCCCAAGATTTGTGAGAGTGTTGGGTCATCCTTTAGGATAGGTTGTAGATCCTTAATAATGCGTTGGAGGGGTTTTAGTTGGGGGCTGAAGGTGACGGCTAGTGGCGTTCTATTATTTTCTTTGTTAGGCCTGTCCTGTAGTAGGTAACTTCTGGGAACTCTTCTGGCTCTATCAATCTGTTTCTTTACTTCCGCAGGTGGGTATTGTAGTTGTAAGAAAGCTTGACAGAGATCTTGTAGGTGTTTGTCTCTGTCTGAGGGGTTGGAGCAAATGCGGTTGTATCGTAGAGCTTGGCTGTAGACGATGGATCATGTGGTGTGGTCAGGGTGAAAGCTGGAGGCATGCAGGTAGGAATAGCGGTCAGTAGGTTTCCGGTATAGGGTGGTGTTTATGTGACCATTGTTTATTAGCACTGTAGTGTCCAGGAAGTGGATCTCTTGTGTGGACTGGACCAGGCTGAGGTTGGTGGTGGGATGGAAATTGTTGAAATCATGGTGGAATTCTTCAAGGGCTTCTTTTCCATGGGTCCAGATGATGAAGATGTCATCAATATAGCGCAAGTAGAGTAGGGGCTTTAGGGGACGAGAGCTGAGGAAGCGTTGTTCTAAATCAGCCATAAAAATGTTGGCATACTGTGGGGCCATGCGGGTACCCATAGCAGTGCCGCTGATCTGAAGGTATACATTGTCCCCAAATGTGAAATAGTTATGGGTAAGGACAAAGTCACAAAGTTCAGCCACCAGGTTAGCCGTGACATTATCGGGGATAGTGTTCCTGACGGCTTGTAGTCCATCTTTGTGTGGAATGTTGGTGTAGAGGGCTTCTACATCCATAGTGGCCAGGATGGTGTTATCAGGAAGATCACCGATGGATTGAAGTTTCCTCAGGAAGTCAGTGGTGTCTCGAAGGTAGCTGGGAGTGCTGGTAGCATAGGGCCTGAGGAGGGAGTCTACATAGCCAGACAATCCTGCTGTCAGGGTGCCAATGCCTGAGATGATGGGGCGCCCAGGATTTCCAGGTTTATGGATCTTGGGTAGTAGATAGAATATCCCAGGTCGGGGTTCCAGGGGTGTGTCTGTGCGGATTTGATCTTGTGCTTTTTCAGGAAGTTTCTTGAGCAAATGCTGTAGTTGCTTTTGGTAACTCTCAGTGGGATCATAGGGTAATGGCTTGTAGAAACTCGTGTTGGAGAGCTGCCGAGCAGCCTCTTGTTCATATTCCGACCTATTCATGATGACAACAGCACCTCCTTTGTCAGCCTTTTTGATTATGATGTCACAAATCAGATGTCAAGAATTATAACATTCATAAACCAGTCGGAGAACACTTCAATCTCTCTGGTCACGCAATCACAGACATGAAGGTCGCTATCTTAAAACAAAGAAACTTCAAATCCAGACTCCAGCGAGAAACTGCTGAATTGGAATTTATTTGCAAATTGGATACTATTAATTTAGGCTTAAATAGAGACTGGGAGTGGCTAAGTCATTATGTGAGGTAGCCTATTTCCTCTTTTTTCTTCCCCCCCCCCCCCCCCCCCCCCAGATGTTCTGGTTTAACTTGGTTTTAAACTTGGAGAGTGGTCAGTTTGGATGAGCTATTACCAGCAGGAGAGTGAGTCTGTGTGTGTATGGGGGTGGGTTTTTGGAGGGGGGTGAGGGAGTGAGAGAACCTGGATTTGTGCAGGAAATGGCCTAACTTCATTATCATGCACATTGTGTAAAGAGTTGTCACTTTGGATGGGCTATCACCAGCAGGAGAGTGAATTTGTGTGGGGGGGTGGAGGGTGAGAAAACCTGGATTTGTGCTGGAAATGGCCTAACCTGATGCTCACTTTAGATAAGCTATTACCAGCAGGACAGTGGGGTGGGAGGAGGTATTGTTTCATATTTTCTGTGTATATATAAAGTCTGCTGCAGTTTCCACGGTATGCATCTGATGAAGTGAGCTGTAGCTCACGAAAGCTCATGCTCAAATAAATTGGTTAGTCTCTAAGGTGCCACAAGTCCTCCTTTTCTTTTTACAACCTGTAATGTTATGGATTAGTTAAGACTCAGATTTGATGGGAAATGTGAGTCAGTTCTCCAAGGCAATCAAATTAAGCTAATAAGCAGCAAACTGAGTTTTTCTTTTCCATGTCCTGTATCAATATTCATCCTGCAATGATTTCATCTAGATCACTTAGTAGAAAAAGTCATTTTTACCAGGAGCCTATTAACTTGGATTGATATTGTTCCAAAACAATCTGAAAAAAGTTACTCTTATTTTGTTCTTTGTGGAACAGGAGTGGGATTTCTGCCAAAAGGTGTTACTGTATACGCCAGACCTTCCCGATCCAAGGGCTAATTTGCTTGCAAGGAAAAAAATATACAAGAAAATATACTATAAATCATTTGTGGAAAAAAAAAAAAAACTGACCTGCAGTTACTCTTGCAATACAGAAGAATCTGTAAAATATTTTCATCCATAAAAAAGCATTTTCATTCATTCATTCATTAAAAAACAAGTTTAGGAGTTACTGAACTTTAAGGCACTCCAGCTGAAGATCTGATTGGACCACAGCCATTGTTTGTGGCTCAGAGGGTTAGTTCTGTATTCCCATCACTGTTGTCTTCAATCTTTGTCCTTTGTGAGTTCTGTAATTTCATCAATATCTTCTACATCCTTTGTCATTTTTTCATATTTTCTCTTGAAGAAGCCAAGCTGAAAGAAGTTTTGAAAATAGTTTGTCAACTATGCATATAGTCTATTTTGTGCTGCCTGGTAATGAAAGGTACTAGGATTAGAAGATTGCCACATGCCATTTAAAAGTACATTTCTCAGCTGATAAATTTTTCTGTCAGAACTTCTTTTTGATGAAAACTTCCGTTTTTCTCAAAAATTAGTTTATCTAAAATTTTCAGGTTGTAAACTGGGTTTTTTTTGGCAACCTTCCTCAAAAAAAAAAAGTTTTTATGAAAGCATTTTTTTTCCACTTTCATCAATACTTTTTGGTGGTAGAAAACTCATTTCCCTACCAGCTCTCATTAGCAAGCTGTTAATTTAAACCTGATTGTTGACTCGCACAGTAGCTTCTTCAAAAAAAGAACAACGGAAGGAAATTCTCTAAGGCAGGCGACATGTCTCCACTCACCTCCCCCCAACCTTCAGGTTCAAGTTGCGATGCTGTGTAGCCCCAAACACAAATCATATTTAAAAAAAGAGCTGCTGCTTGGTGCAATCAAGTGCCAAAGCAGCAGAGCTATGCAGCCAAGTGTCTTTATGCCAAAGCATAGGATCTAGAAGAGCTCCCCAGGGAGCAGTTGCCTTGATGCGCCAGGGAGCCCTTTAAACACCAATGCTTTGGCGCAGAGACAATCTGTTGCCTTTCCCAAAACCAGACACCCTGCTTCTCCTTAGTCCCGCCATTCCCTACCCCCACAAGCCTCTTCCTTTGTCCATCTTCCACTCACCCTGCCTGCCTCTTGCATATCCTTGATCATTTTCCCATCTTTCCTCAAAGTCCACCCCCATCCCTCCTGCTGCCCAGCCTGCCCACTTGGAACATCGGAGGTATGTGCAGAGCACAGCTTGAGAGTCATGGAGGCAGGCTGACAGCATATCAGAAACCGAGGTGCCATGGTTACATAGGAAGTCAAGTCAATGCTTAACCGTTCCCTGCACCAGTTTCCTTGTCTATTAAATGTATTATTATAATTTTCCATAATTCCCAGGGCTGCTGTAAGGATCCCTTGTTAAGTACTTTGAGATCCTCACACGGAAGGTACAATACTAATAAAAATATTTTCCTCCCCAGGTTGCAGATAAATGATTGTTGACATGATTACACAGTAATTCCTATGTTTATAGCCTTGGTGTATTCAGGCAGGAACTTCCGTTGGTTGCTTTTACAGATATAAATATCTACTCACCTTCCATAAAACAGCAACCAATGCTAACAGCAATAGGAGTCCTGCCAGTATACTTCCTATCACAACTCCGACTGGTACCTCCGCTTTCTCCTCAGGCTTCATTATTGTCACTGGGATCTGAAAACAGACAGTTTTATTTGTTGTGTATCAACATTAACAACATTAAAGAAGTTTTTCTAATCCCCTGGCAAAAGGCTGGAGGGCTGCACCAGAATTATTGTCTGATTTGCTGGTGTTAATAGCGATTTCCGATTGTTATAAATAGATATTTGCATTGTGGTAGATAGGCACCCCAGCTACAGATGACGGCACCATTATTCTAGGTGCCATACGAACACAAGATGGTCTATGCAGAGCCCACAGACCAAAGACAAAGAGTAATCTCGTCTTCATCACCTCCTTCTCCTTCCTTTAACGAGAATCCTTCTGCAGTGAATCTACTCACAAAGACTTGGGGCTGGGACTAGGACTGGGATGGTGCTGGTCCTCCATCTTCACAAAACAAAGCCCTCTGCTACTTCAGCTAAAAGAGAACTAGTCCAAACTGACAATAATAGCCAGTAGTACACAAGGCGGCAACATTATTTGCTCAGTGTGCTGTTGTTGCCAAGAAGGCCAATGGCATTTTGGGATGTATAAGTAGGGGCACTGCCAGCAGATCGAGGGACGTGATCGTTCCCCTCTATTCGACATTGGTGAGGCCACATCTGGAGTATTGTGTCCAGTTTTGGGCCCCACACTACAAGAAGGATGTGTTAAAAATGGAAAACGTCCAGCGGAGGGCAACAAAAATGATTAGGGGACTGGAACACATGACTTATGAGGAGAGGCTGAGGGAACTGGGATTATTTAGTCTGCAGAAGAGAAGAATGAGGGGGGATTTGATAGCTGCTTTCAACTACCTGAACAGAGGTTCCGAAGAGGATGGATCTAGACTGTTCTCAGTGGTAGCAGATGACAGAATGAGGAGTAATGGTCTCAAGTTGCAGTGGGGGAGGTTTAGGATGGATGTTAGGAAAAAAATTTTCACTAGGAGGGTGGTGAAACACTGGAATGTGTTACCTAGGGAGGTGGTGGAATCTCCTTCCTCAGAAGTTTTTAAGGTCAGACTTGACAAAGCCTTGGCTGGGACGATTTAGTTGGGGATTGGTCCTGCTTTGAGCAGGGGGTTGGACTAGATGACCTCCTGAGGTCCCGTCCAACCCTGATATTCTATGATTCATACACACGAAAGTCCACACATTATCCTCCCATCCCAGCAGGCAGATGGCTTCCTGCTCTTTGCCTTCAGGTCTTAACAGCCTACTTGGAACTACTCTAAGATCTGTACCAGTTCTTCCCTGCCCTTAATGTTAGCCAGGTTTCCACTACCAGTTCTTAGCCTGAGGAAGCAGCAGCAAGAGGAGATGGGTCAAGTTGGAAGGACAGAAAGGTGGAATTGTGCTAGGATCTGTTCTTCCCTTGAGTTCCCAGACACTGCCATGTTTCTCACTGGTCAGACGATCTCCTACTATCTGAATACAGAGCCCCCAAAATAGCTGGAAATTAACTCGTTTCCATGTTACAGCTACCAAGGAACTAGTTAGTTGTGCATGGATTAAGTCTGATTATAAATTTGGATGGATATTTACAATTGCTGTTATAGACCTATTAGTCTAAGGTTTATAAACTTCACATCTGGTTAATACTACTTGCAAGTGTCAGGAACTTTAAACTTTTTGGAGGCACATTTTAATTTTCATGTGCTAGTAGTTAATGTTTATAAAGAGTTATAATGGGAACAGGTTTTGCTTGCTGTGAAACCTGATAAACTACAGCATTGCATTTTTTCAGGGTTGCTTGCTCTCAGCTTTGCCTGGTGGAATTTAGTCTCAAGCTTTCTGGGAAAGCCACGCGGACACGTCAATGATTTAAGACGTTACCATTGGAACCCTGTTATTGTGTTAGGTGTGGCTACGTGTATCCATTTCACTGCAACAATCTTCATGCATTTTATAACTGAACAGCCACAATAATGATTTTAGCAGGTAAACTTTCTGTACTTTGTTCTCAACTGGCAGTGCTTTCTAACTGGAAAAAATCTGAAGATTTCTCATACAAGTACATCTGAAAAGCTTCTCCACCCAATTATTCAGGGACAACGTTCAATTCATTTATGCTGAAAACAAGCTTCTCTAATTTGCAATGGGGAAAAGCTGCTTGTATGTGATGGCTGGCTGGTACGATTACGGATATTAAAATAACGCTGAAGCTGCCTCATTTGAAAAGGCAGATCTACACTTTGAAAAGTCACTACATGCAAATGGCATTCTCTAAGGGACAAACTGTGGCCCAGTTTGCATTGTGGCACAAGGGAGTAAGGGGCCATAAGATACCTTAAATATCTCAACAAACTATCTCATCAAAAAAATCCAAAGATTTTTAAATTATTTGGTAAGGGATTCGCAGCCAGGCATGCTACCATCTGATGTGGAAAGGGGAAAATTTGAGAAGTGAGGGAAAGAGATGGAGAAAACCTGAATTTACATACAAACATCTGATGGCAGGGAGACTTGAGGGTCCAGTTTATTTGGAGGAAATGTTCTTTGAAATAAAAATACTGCAAACTAATATCTTCCCCCACCAACCACTACAATATGGCCCAAATCACACCTGCAATATGAACCGTTCAAATAAGTGTCAAAACTTCCACTGAAAATCAGTGTGACCAGGATTTCACCCTAAAAGGGCTAGAAATGGGTTTTTGGTTTTTTTTTTCAGATGATGTGGAATCACTAAAAAGTGGAGTGTACACATACACTCTTCCAAATATTCATTCTGCACACCATATATATTTTTCTAATTCTCTATTGAACACACGCTGCTGTAACTGAACCCCTTATAACTTAATTGTGGATCAAAGTTTTATAGTGCAGGATACATAAAGGATTACTGTAGATTAGGGCTGTGAAGCAATTAAAGAAATTAATCGTGATTAATCGCATGATTAAAACAATTAATTACACTCTTAACAGAATACCATTTATTTAAATATTTTTGGATGTTTTCTACATTTTAAAATATATTAATTTCAATTACAAACACAGTACTCACTTTACATTTTTACAGTGTACAGTACTCACTTTATATTTTTTATTACAAGTACCTGCTCTGTAAAAAACAAAATAGTATTTTTCAGTTCACCTAATACGAGTATTGTAGTGCAATCTCTTTATCATGAAAGTTGAACTTACAAATGTAGAATTATGTACAAAAAATAACTGCATTCAAAAATAAAACACTGTAAAGCTTTAGAGCCTGCAAGTCCACTCAGTCCTACTTCTTGTTCAGCCAATCAAGTTTGTTTACATTTTTGCAGGAGATAATGCCGCCCACTTCCTGTTTACAATGTCACCTGAAAATGAGAACAGGCCTTCTCATGGCACTGTTGTAGCCGGCATCGCAAGATATTTACATGCCAGATGTGCTAAAGATTCATTGTCCCTTCATGCTTCAACCACCATTCCAGGGGAGATGCATCCATGCTGATAACAGGTTCTGCTCGATAACAATCCAAAGCAGCACGGGCCAATGCATGTTCATTTTCATCATCTGCGTCAGATGCCACCAGCAGAAGGTTGATTTTCTTTTTTGGTACTTCGGGTTCTGTAGTTTCCTCATCGCAGGGTTGCTCTTTTAAGATTTTTAAAAGCATGCTCCATACCTCATCCCTCTCAGATTTTGGACGGCACTTTAGATTCTTAAACCTTGGCTCGAGTGCTGTAGCTATCTTTCAAAATCTCACATTGATACCTTCTTTGCTTTTTGTCAAATCTGCAGTGAAAGTGTTCTTAAAATGAAGAACATGCTGGGTCATCATCCGAGACTGCTATACCATGAAATATATGGCAGAATGTGGTTAAAACAGCAGGGGACATAAAATTCTCCCCGAAGGAGTTCAGTCACAAATTTAATTAATGCATTTTTTTTAAATGAGCGACATCAGCATGGAAGCATGTCCTCTGGAATGGTGGCTGAAGCATGAAGGAGCATACGAATCTTTAGCATATCTGGCTTGTAAATCCCTTGCAATGCTGGATACAAAGTGCCATGCAAATGCCTGTTCTCGCTTTCTGGTGACACTATAAATAAGAAGAGGGCAGCACTATCCCCTGTAAATGTAAACAAATTTACAGAGATTGGCTGAACAAGAAGTAGGGCCGAGTGGACTTGTAGGCTCTGAAGTTTTACATTGTTTTGGTTTTGAGTGCATATGTAACCAAAAAATAAATAAATAAATAAAAATTTACATTTGTAAGTTGCATTTTCGCCACAGAGATTGCACTACAGTACTTGTATGAGGTTAACTGAAAAATACTATTTTATCTTTTACAGTGCAAATGTTTGTAATCAAGAAGAATATATACGATTTCAATTACAACACAGAATACAATACATATGAAAATGTAGAAAAACATCCAAAATATTTAATATATTTCAATTGGTATTCTATTGTTTAACAGTGTGATTAAAATTGTGATTAATCATGATTATTTTTAATTGTGATTAATTTTTTTTGAGTTAATCACGTGAGTTAACTGTGATTAACTGACCAGTCCTACTATAGATACGCAAGAAACTTACATTCATGTAGGATAAATTTCTTAAATCACAAATAACATTTTCTACAATCAGTTTCCTGGCCTTGTTTTGCTGGTGTAATTAATGTATAAGAATTAAATTAGGTAACAACAAAAGAGAAAGACATTTGATAGATTATATATATATATATATATAAAATCTAGGACACTCCAAGTATCATGCTAGTCCAGGGGTGGCCAACCTGAGCCCGAGAAGGAGCCAGAATTTACCGACGTACATTGCGAAAGAGCCACAGTAATACATCAGCAGCCCCCACATCAGCTCCCACCCTCCAGCCCCCAGTGCCTCCTGCCTGGTCGCTGACAGTCAGCACCTCCTGCCTGCTGCAATCAGCTGTTTTGCATGCGCAGAAGGGTCTGTGGGGGAGGTGCAAGGGCATGGCAGGCTCAGGGGAAGGGGTGGAGTGGGGGCAGGGCCTCAGGCAGAGCAGGGGGTTGAGCAGTGGATACTGGAAAAGTTAACATCTGGCATACTGGGAAAGTTAACATCTGTAGCTCCAGCCCTGGAGTCAGCGCCGATGCAAGGAGCCGCATATTAACCTCTGAAGAGCTGCATGCGGATCTGGAGCCACAGGTTGGCCACCCCCGAGCTAGTCCAAACACTGGCATCTACTGTTTTGGGGATACTGTGAAATTCTTCAAACCTACAAATATACTCACTCTCCTTTTCAGCAGCTCGCCCTGAACTGAATATATGTTGAGTACAAACGGACCAATTTAGAATCTCTTTACAAAGTGCAATGTTTCATGGGAACATTGATGACAAAAAGTAGGACTGTGCTTTGGCCTTATTTCCACTTGGAGATAGGTCAGTCAATAACTGCCCTAGTACATATTTAATTGGATTTTCCATTAGCTGAAATTGGGTGCTGATGCACATCATCATCACCAAGTTGACGCCCTTATTAGCTTGTTTCTCGAGTTGCATTCCAATCCCCAAAGGCCTTGAAATAGATCTACTTTTTGGATCAGATGGGCTAGGAAGTTCTCTAAAAGAAATACAAAACCAGTATTGCAGGTGAAGTAATGTCAACCCATACCCAGACCAAGGGAAGGAGATGTTATTGTTTCTACTGCAAGGGTATTGTAACAAAGCATTTTCCCCAACACTATTTAAATTTACATTTTAGTGAATGAAATCCTTGGGAGGAAACATTCTAAACCATTGCAGTGTGTACAACAGAGAGTATTTAAGATAAAAGTCACTAGAACATCAAGATTATTAAATATGTCCATATTACATCCATTCTAAATTGGAGCATACTGTGCAACATGTTACAATGTAGACATGATTTTGGTCATCATCAGAACTGTGCAAATATTCACAATTATACCAAAATGCGCCTTTGCAAATAGAACTTAAAACTCATCTGAGTTTTGATGAAAGATTTCCTAAAGTTCATGAATCCAGGTTAATTTATTGTTTTATGGTAAAATCTATGCAAAATTTGACATTGTTTACATGAAACCAGTTGAAACTCAGAGGCTTCTACCAAGTTTTGCTGGTAGTTTCGGAGTTCATTCACAACAAAACTCAGGTGTGCAAGCTCAAATAAATTAAACAGCGTTTGTAGAAACACCAGCCAGCTGAAACGGACACATTTTCAACAACTCTAAAACCAGACAAATGAATAAAACCAACTTAACATATTCAAGCAAATGAGTAGATTTTCTGCGGCCTGTCACACACCTCTCAGGGACATTAAAAATCAAATATTAGCCTTTAGACATAGTAAAATATAAAGAAAGGAAACACTTCCATTGAACAACACTCACAGTTACGGTATTCTCTCCAATTACAAATAATTCTGGGTTATGTGTATCAAGTTCTGCATCTGCTGTCAGCTGTAACATCTGGAAAGTTGACTGCAATAGAAAAATAAACTTGTAAACGTCTAATCAAGCATTCCTATAATGAAGATGTTTTAAAATAATTCTCCTTAAGTGAATGATACTCTACAGCTGAAGAATATTATAGTATTACGAAAACTGGAAAATAATGCATAAATATGCCAGTAATGCAGACTTCAACCTTGCTATGCTTACTGTTAATAATTAAGACTTTATCTAAAAAAAACCCTATTTTCATCATACAGTTCAAAGAAAAGATGATATTGAAATATCTGTCATTGTTTGAAAACTTTTGCTGCTGTTTAGCTATGAAGGTGGCTAGAGAATCAGAGGGAATGGGAGAAATGGAAAGGCAATATAGCACAGGACAGGGACATAGCTCTGGCCTTTAAAAGAAGTATAAAATGAGAGTGTGCTTTTCCCTTCCTTTTCCTCTGTCTCTCTATCCAAATTCTCTCTGCTTTTCTTCCCTTTACTTTTTTCTAGCACTATCTATTCTTCCCCACCCCTCAGCATCTGATCCTCCTCACTCTTTCGGGATTGAAAAAGGTACAAAATGGAATACTTTTTAAAAGTATTCTTGTGCCTGACCTAGAGATTCCATCTCCTTCCATTACTATTTCTAATCTCAGCAGAGCCTGCGCAGGAGTTCAAACATTACCAGTTCAGTATGACTGTGTTCCATGTGACATTTTCCACATGCGACCAACAGTACAGGGATATCAGTCTAAAAAGAGTGCTGTAGGAATGGGTGTTGTTAGAGGAATGTGGTCAGAACTCCAACCACTGCACGCAGAACTGGAGAAGCTATCCCAGATGGGATAAATATTTGGTCCTTTTATCTCCTGAATCATCATTCTCTTGTCGACTCCTCAGCACACACTCCTTTCTCTTCCCTGCTTTACAGATGCATGCATACCCTTCATCCTTTTCGCACCAAATGCCTGTCATTCTAAATGACAAGGATTAATGCACCCCCATAACAGCCTTTTATAAATGGCAATGCTGTTCATGGTGGAGTACTGACAATCAAATGGAGGATATGTGGCCATGAGATGATACGGAAAATTGTAACAGATTTTTTTCTACTAGAGAGAAGCCAGCATTACCTGCTACCTCTCCTGCTCTATCAAGGCACAGCCATTTACCCGCTTTTATTCTGACCTTCCGTATATCTAAAACAACATCCAAATATTCTTGGTTCAGCTCATCAAAAAAATAAACACAGTCGTAAAAAGGACACTATCAAGGCAGGCAGATTCTTGATTCACACACTCTCATAAGCCTATTACACTATCAGTCTGACCTGAGGGCTTTTTTTTTTTTTTAATGGTTTAAGTATTGACGTTTACAAGAATCCTGCTTGTAAATTTCAATACCCAGTCACAAGACTTGGCAGACAGAACACAGACAGTACGTCATGTGCCTGACACTGCAAACAAACCCAGAGTGTTAGGAGTGTTTTGGTTGGTTGCCTAGCTGAGAAGCAGACATTGTTTCATTTCAGAGGGCTGATCATTTCTTCACGATTAGTGTTATGTCTTGGACGACATGTGGGAGTTTAAGATGTGACAGTCAGAGTTATTATTTAAACGATACTTTAAGCATACTGTAAAATTCAATCTGGGATCTGTTTTTCTTTGACAAGTGATCCTTTAAAAAAAAAACCAAACAAAAGGTTTTTATATATCTTTGTACTGAAATGTACACACCTTTTCTGAAGAAAAAAATTGGCAACACTAACAATAGCATTAAGTTCTGGGCTTTTGGTACTTTGAAATGATTAGAATGAATGCAATACAGGCAAGCGTGGCAGGATTTGATTAAAATCCATAGATATCAGTAAATGTTGATGTCAGCTGATGCACTGAAATCGATGAATAAAATATCCATCGGTAATGGATGGATGCAGCCTTCCCCCTGCACTTTGCACCTTCAGGGAATGGGTGTCTCAGGCCATGCACCAGCTCAGGGAGCCCTCTGCTGCCCTGCTGACACAGGAATTAGTGAGAGGGGCCATGACAGCAAGGCTGCAGTGGGTTCCTTGCACTGCTGCAGGTCCAGTGATATCCAGTCCCCGTAGGAACAAGGTGTGGGGAAGGCTGCGGTGCTGGTGAGGTAGATAAGAGACCCCCCCTGGCCAGGGCTGCGAGGAGGACGACAAGCCCCTGGCCACAGGGAAGGCCACCCCACTGCTGAATAGGTTAAAATAACATAATAAAAATCTTAAAAATAAAAATAGATACACATTGAAAAAAAATGTAAAATAAATATTAATCCTCAAAATTGCAAAAAAATAATAAAAAAATCCTGACAAGCCTGAATAAAGGTTTGCTGCAGTTCAAAAGTGAAGATCATTTTTTTTTCAGAATACAATATGACTGCACAATAATTTATTGCATTGCTGTAGCCATGTTGGCCCACACTTGAAGAAGAGCTCTGTATAAGCTTCTTTTTTTTTTTTTTCTGATGTGTTGTCTTTTTCAGCTCTACAGAAACTCTAGTTTCTGGTTACTTGAGCTTATAGGACAGTCTGCAAAAGCAAACACCATGTGCCAGCATTGAGGAAGGTTTGTGTCACCATTGTAGCTGCAATGCCTCAGTGGGGGGGTCTCTCTATTTAATATTTTAAATGGTTTGTTACACAGACTTAGCGTCTGTTTCAGCTTCAGTTGCAAATTTTTGATTTAGGATAATAGACAAAACAATGTCAACAAGAAGAGGAAGGGATTGCTATGGAAGGGGCGCTTTCAGTGTTAAGTTTCAAAAATATCAGCGAACATGATGTACATGGGTATAACATCTCCCATCAAAAAGGTACCCGATACTTACACCTGCAAAGGTCCCATTCCAGATTCTGGTAGACACATTGACAAAATACTCTCCTTTCAGTGTGAGGTCTTTCAGCATGCATGTAACTGTATTACAGTGCGTGTTCTTACAGTTCTTTCAGAGAAGGTGGGGTGGGAGGGAAAAGAGGTATTAGCGTGATTTTAAAAAGCATAATTCACTTTAACAAATACCACACTTTTAATTCTAAACTTCTTGGTCCTTGCTGAACAAGTTTCTTAACTTAGGTATTCTGTATGTATTAATTAAATGCTTGTTACTCATGCTAAAGCCCCCTCCTTATCTATAGGGCAGATACAGTATGAACAGTGTAAGTGAAAGCTTACTCATACTTCACCACCAACATACCTCAGCCCTAACCCAGAGGTATCTCCTCCAGCAAGAGGTCTCATTTCACACAGATTCTTAATGTTATAAGCATATTTTAATAGTTATTTACGAGGTTTAGATTAATTTAGTCAGCATTAGTGATCTCAATTGTCCAAGCACTGCAGCAATATTAATAGTCAGATGGTCGCTGTAGGAAAACCTAAAATAAACTGAACTAGACAGACACGAGCAGCAGAAAGACCAGAGTTTAAGTGAGCTGCAAGGAGTAATATTAGGGACTGTTCTGTGAAAAAGAGAACCATTTGCACACACACAATACATGCATGGACACAGGGTAATATGTAGTGGAAAATGGGCTGTGGTTATTGTGCAGAAATTTTAGCTGTAGAAAGAAAAAAATACATACAGAAGAGGAGGAAACAGCAACACAATACAATGATAGGCCCCTATGCTGCATTGTGATGGTGGACTGCTGAGCCAGTGTGGAGCACCACTGATGCCAACAGAGCCCTGCATGGCACAGAGAGGTCTGGCTAAGTGGATTACAGTGCAGGATTGGGACCACAGATATTACAGTCACAGCTTTTCCTTACTAGTTCTTTTGCAGCTCTGAAGTTTTCTTCCTTGAAAGATGCAGAATAAGATGTTTTTCCTATTTGCAAAGGATTAATCTTTGCATCACAACTGACACCTTGAGCCTAAAAAGAAAATGCAGAATTATGCTTGGTGGAAGCATAAAGATGATTTTGTGTGTGTGTGTAAAAGACCATGCTTTTTGGAAAATACTGATAATGTATTAATTTCCTTTACAATTCAGAATTAAATTGATTTAAAATGCTTTGGTAATTCTAAAAAAATAGCTTATGTTTATCAAATTTTACAAACTGAGAAGTACATGACCTTTGACTTATGTGTAAGGTGTGAAATACTTTGAAAACATTGTCTGCACTAATATTGGACCCTGATTTTTCTCAACATACATAAAGGAAGTGCATTCAGATAAGGTGAGTTTCCCTGAGGCCAATATTCTGAGTAAGTTCTGAATGGAGAATAATGAAGGAGCCTGTTCCATTCCTGGCAATCTTAACACCACCACATGCTTAAAACTAGTCCCAGACATGGGGCTAACTGTTGGTTAAACATTTAAGTTGAGATCCTGGTCCCATTAAAATCAGTGGAATAACTCCCATTTGGAAATCACTTAATTCTTTATGTTACAGACTTTAATTATGTGATCACATGTCGTTTTTTCCACCAGTCCTTGACGGGTACACTAGGCAATACTATTATCCCCATTTTTACAGATAGGAAATTGATCAACGGAGTGACTAAGTGACTTGCCCAAGACCATGTTGGAAGCCTGTGGCAGAGCAGGGACATGAATTCAGGCTCCTACATCCTAGGTTAGTGCCCCAACCATTGAAGCATCCTACCTCTTCCTCCTATCAACTAGGACTGAAAAGAAAGAAAGGGCGGAGATTCCCTGTTGTCAGGATGTGGGAGCCACTTTACCAGTGAATGGAGACAACATCAATACAAACATTAAAATGCAGTCTCAGGACATCACACCATGACTGCTTGTTGACTGTCTGATCCTAGGTCTCAGCTCTTATACCATTATTCTAATGAGTCTACGTTACATTTATTACACAAGTTACAGTTTGTAATTGATGTAGTTTAGTTCTTCACCTGATCTGTATCCAGTGCAGTTAGATACATCAGAGGATTGTTTCCTTTAGTCAACTGTGGACAATGGATTTTTACAGAAGCCACCTTTACTGGAATGCTTCCCGTTGTAATCTAAATAGAAAATAGCTAGTTATTAATTTATTTAGCTATAACTGGATACAAACAAATTATTGAGCTATACCAAGAACATCAAAATGCTCTAAGACTGATTAAAACTCGGAACTGGTTTCACTTCAATATTTTTTCCTATACCTATACTTATCTCTAACTGGGCAGTAATTGCATTATACCAGCATTCATGTAAAATAATTTATACCATATAATTTTGAATACCTGGCTGCTTTCAAAACAAAATAAAACCACTCATTAGTTGCATAAAACACTTCTGGAAAAGCAAATATTTTGTTGCAGCCAATGACCTACAAGATAGGTTACATTTACATTCCCACAGTTGTTACCATTAAATTTAGGTTTCTGCCATGTTGCATATTTGCAGCTAAACTTTTTCCAGAGTTACATAACCAATACAGTTATCAATAATCAGACTTGGTCATGTACTTCCTTGAACACTGAATACTTAGCTCTTAGCCAAACTAAAGAAATCAGTGTGTCTTCTTTCAATGGCCCAAATCCTGCAAAGACTTATGAATGTGCTTAACTTTATGTACTGTGAGTAGTTCCATTGATTTCTGTCTGCAGAGGAACTGATAGACTGACTTCACTGTTAACACATATGTAAGTCTTTGCAAGATCTGGGCTAATGTGAGCAACTGGAGAACCAAACGTACATAAGACTGCCCATCATTAAATGGGAATCTTACCTTTAAGCAAGTGAAGGCTGTGCATTATGGTGGTGAAGCATTCATCCTTCAGCTATTTAGAATCATTTTCCTCATCAACCAAATTCATAAAGCAGCAAAGTGAAACATACCAAGGACCATCTTTTTGTCTGCTCTTTGGGTACAAGAGACTATAGACAGAAAGGCAAGATCTTGTCTCATCCCCAGAAATGTTTACTAACCTTCACTGAAAAATTGAATGCAGGACCAATCTCTTCAAAATTATTCACAGTGGAAGGAATATTACGATCAGAATATACTTCATAGAAATTTATGCTGGTAAGCCTGGTAATCAACCATAAAACAACAGATTTTTATTTGGCAGCTCTGTAATTGGATGCTTTTTGGTTCATTATAAATCAGTGAATCAGAGTTCAGAAGTGTAATAAGAAGAGATTCAAATTATTTGTACCCTTGTTTTTAGTTTAATTTAAAAAGTTGTTTAAGAAACAGGAAACTTCTTATTGGAGCCCAAATCTCGAAGAGGATTTGAAATATAGCGCAGCACAGCAATACCATGAAGTGGTAAAAATTTGCCACTGATGTTAAAATATACACATTAAACAAGGAGTATATTATTGCTGCTGTAAACAAAAAATAAATGTTTTTATCCAGAGATTTTTGGAAATTATGATTATTGAAAAGATAACAAATGAAGAGTTGCATACATTTTAACACTAATTTCTCTACAGAATAGAGGTGTTTTAGAAGAAAATATCTGTCATGGAATGGTACAAAGACGACAGCTGGTCAGCATTTTGGGAAAAAACTCATGGATTCATCTTGCTGTTGGGACGTAGGAATTGGCACACTTGGTGAGGTGTCACATCTCGGTCTTTCAAGATATTGTAATAGTTTTTGCAAAATTGGGGCTGTTAAACACCGTATTTATGGGACAAATTATTCTAAAATTAATATCTCAGACCTTGTCTAAACTGGCCTATACTTGCAATAGTATGTAAGGTACATGTGGTTACACGCTGTAGTGAAAGGCAGGCTGCGTCCACACTCCCTGCAGCATGTAGCTACACGCACCAGTGAAAGGCTCTGGCATCTTCCCATTGCTGGAGCCTTTCACTGCGGCAGGAGAAGGCTCTGGCAAGAGAGACCTACTGAAGTCTTTTTCTACTGCAGTAGAAGACTGGAGACTTTTCCTGCTGCCTCCCCTCTGCCAGTTGTTCCCTGCTGTCAGATTCTTTTACTGAGGCAGGGAAACGCTCCAACTGTGGAACAAATCAGCGTAGACATGGGAGGCACGGCTTGGGTGCATAGAGAGCTGTGTAAAGTATTACGTGAGGGTTCTGGTGCGTCGGGCACTCTACTCACTTAAACAGTGCCTCAGTGTTTACACTGCTACTTATATCTGTGCTAGCTGGGAATGCACTATCTGTATTCTACATGCCACCATACATATAGAACTACCCTCAAATTCATTGTTGCTGTGCACTTTTAAGCAGATGCCACCTTTCACCTCAAAAGTTGAGTCTGGAGTGATTGCTGTTTTTTTTCTATCAGTTTAAGTTTATACATTTCATTGGGATCGTTTGGCATGAAAAAAGCACGACAGAAAGTAAGATATTATATTTATTCCTTCACCTGCAGTTCGCTGCATGAGTACATCATATATCACCATAAATAGTTTATCCTAGATAATGAGGCTTTTCCTTGATCCCAAGCAAACTATCCATTTTGAAAAGGGCTTTCAATACATTTGAGCCAGCAATCCCACTACCGTATATACTGTACATTAATTAGATCATTAAAAACACAGCACTTTTGTTGGTGGTTTTTGTGCTGACCTAGCTAGAATACAGATGTTACAGCCAGCACTACCTATCTAGGTAATTATATGGTTGCCACCACTGCAGTATCTGAGCACTTATAATATCTGTACCTGGCTAAGTATGTATTTAGGGTCATATATGGTCTTTTTATTATTTTTCTTTTTAAAAGCCATGCAATATTATACAAAGAGAAGATGACGACATTTCCTGTACTTGATAAAGCAGGAATTTCTAACAGCAGCCAAATAAAGAGTGAATCTAAGGTCTCTCAGAGACACCTCTATGTTCTAATACCTTTGACAAAAATGACAGATTCTTTTCTTTATTCAACGTACCTTGTTAAGTGAATTTCTGCATCATACCGCAGAGGAACTGACAGGTAGACCTGGTTGTCTGCTTCTTGCTCTTCATTACTTTCACTATTTATCAAAAACAGTTTGTTCACTCATGTATTATAACTCACAATTACATTTAAAACAAATTACACTGGCAATGATAGTTAAATTATATTTTAACTGTGCAGCACTGGCAGGGGATGCTTTTTAAATGAAATTATTATATAAGAATGTACTTTACCTCAAAGCATGAAAACTTATATTTGCCATATCCTGAAGATTTTTGAGATTAAAGTCAAAATTAATATCGAAATATACCTACACAAAAGATAAACAGACAAACAAATAAACAGATTATACAATAAGCAAATTTAAAATTGCTTACAAGCAAATATAATTATAATAATTATTTGCACATAAACATCGAGTGTGATGGACACACCAATGCCTGGGTGGTGTCTGCCTATGGGGGAGTAGGACAGAGGCAGAGCACTGCATGAGGCAGCAGCAGGAGCCTGGGGCACTGTCTGAGGCAGCAGCTCTGCACTTCTCAGTGACCTGCCTTTGAGCTTTAATTTTTTTCTTCCCAGGACTGCGACTCCCTGAAATTTAAGCATAGATCTCAGCCTTCATTTTTATAGGCAAAACAAACCATCCTCTTGAAACTTAGGGATCTCTATTCCCCTGATCTTCTTAATAGCTCTTCTCTGCACCTGTTCCAATTTAAATTAATCTTTCTTGATCATGGGTGACCAGAACTGTATACAGTAATCAAGATGAGGTCTCACCAGTGCCCTGTACAATGGCATTAATTCTTCCCTATCTCTACTGGAAGTACCTTACTTGAGAGGTCTTAAAATCATATTTGCCTTTTTCATGACTGCATCACGCTAGTGTCTCAGTCATCTTATGATCAACTAAGATACCCAGGTCTTTCTCTGCTGTTTCCAACTGATGAGCCCCCCATGTATTACAGAATTTCTGATTAGTCCCTGGCACTTCATACTATGAAATTTTAACCCACTTCTATTACTCCAGTCCTCAGGATCCTCCAATTCTTCCTGTATAATATTCACTCCTCTGTATTGATGGTGCCTCCCAACTTTGTTTCATTAGCACACTCCCACTTGGTGCCAAGGTCATTAATGAAATATGAAGTTATTTGGATTATATACATCCCTAAGCATTAACACAGGTGAATGAAAAGTCACACAACTCCCTGTATTCATTCTGCTGTCTATAATCCATAACAGGTCCAATTTGACCAAAGCTGTTAAAATGGCGTCACATTCAATCCAGTGAATTGTTTGTGCACAGGGAACATGTTTCTGTTCTAACCGGCAAGCTTCTTATTGTTCCAAATTACCCTGTCATGGAATGGGAGAACTGTTTCCCTCCTGCCCCAGAGGAACAGAGAAGAGGATGGGCTTCCTAAAACTTTGGTATCCTGAGATTTACACACCTTCTTTTAGGTGCTGGGCTACCCGCTCCTTCCATGGCAGCACAGCTCCCACAAATTGGTTATGTTTGCAGCCCTGGAGAGGGAGTTACTGTTGATGGAACCAAGCAGGAATTCCCAGCTCAACAAACTGCTCTGGACAGTCTCTGGTGTCTTCTTCCTAGCCAAATCTCAGAACCGTTACTCCATCTTCATCATCCTTGACTGGTCAGCTGCCTTCAACCCAGTTGACCGTGCTCCTGCTCTTGAATTCTTGACATTCCTCGGCTTCCATGACTTTGTCCTCTCCTGGTTCTCCTCCAACTCCTCCTCTCTAACTGAATCCTCCTCATCCATCATCCTGTGGGGATTTCACAGACTCTGCCTTCTCTCCCCCATTTTACATTTTATCTCTGGGTAATCTCATTCACAAACACAACTTCAACTACTATCTCTGTGCTGATGACTCTCAGATCTTTCTCTGTACTCCAGTCCTGTCGTCTTCTGTCCAAACTAACATCTCAGTCTGTCTTTCTGAAATCTCCTGGGGGGTGTCTAGCTGTCAGCTGAAGTAAACAGGGCTAAAACAGAGCTCTTAATCCTTCCCCCACTCCCTTCTTTCCCAATCATTATGAATATCACCATCATCATCTTGCCTGGAAATCTCTTCAGTGCCCAGGGAAGAATATCACAGAGAATGGCTACCTTCCACGTTCTGTCCCCAGCCCCCCCACCCTCACAGAGATAAAGCATTACAGTAGCATGGTAGGGAGATGCATGCTGCAGAGCCATTTCTTTCCCCAGCCCTGTGGGTTTGGGGGATCTTTGGTCCATTGTTTATCATCATCAGAACAGGCAACATGTAACCCAAAGTGAGGTTTGAATCTAACCAAATCATTAATAAGAAAACAGTGCTTGTTATTTGTGAAGGGGCATCCTTTTATAAGCCCTGTGGTAGGAATAACAAACTTACTTAAATACAAAATCTGAGCAGTACCTGTTGTCCCACTTTAAAAACAGGATAGCTGACTTGGCAAATGACTGATTTATGGCCAGTGCCCATCTGACATGAGACTTCAGTCCCATCAGCCTGGAGGAAAAAAAACAAACAACCCAGATATTAGCTTCTGCTACAAAACCAGAGAATACCCTACACTACATTTTTCAATGTGACATCTACCATGTAGGGCCAAATCCACCCCTGAATTCAGCTGCAGTTCCACTATGGGCAAGCTGTTGAGAGGCTGTGCAGAGGAGATTTGGACTGGGTCAGGTGAGGAGTGGGAAGATGACAGTGGGTCTGTGACTACATAGATCCACTGGCGAATTGCTTCTGTGCAACTGCTTATTGTCCAATACCCCCACAAGAGGGTGTACTTAGAAACAAGGAATACAGATTGGAGGCCACAGCAGTATGTGCTTTATATTAGTAACAGCCCCAAAGTGACAGAGGAGTCACCTGTTCTTCTGGTCGTAGTGACACCTACAGCATCAACTCTTATTGTGCTTTCAAGCACAGAGTGGAGACTCCATCCCCAAGCCCTCACACAAAGTCAGTGTAAATGGGTTTTGTGCACGGGACCAGATTTGGCGGTTCCAGAAAATTAATCGAAATACAAAGTTAAACAGAGAATCCTCCTTGAATGATGGAGTTCACTTTGCTCACATTCCATTGTCTAGTTCCACATAGTTCTGGTTCTAGGCTCCTTTCTGCTCTGAAGCAGAAACCCTTTTTGGGGAAAATGGGTGCCCTTGAAGACTGAACTTTCTCTAAGCCAATGGATTTTAAAAAAATCTGATTTTTGTTGTTGTTGTTCTTTATGCAATGGAATTGTTGTGGTTGTGCTGTGCCATGGGGACTGGATGTAAGGTGCATACCACGTGAGTGACATGGAGCCCGTCTATCTGCATGCAGGAGAGCATGGGTCTTGGTTGGGCCTAGGCATTTGCTTCTTCATGAATGCTCCCATTTCTTCCCTTCCCACAACAGGCAGCCATGGAAGCATCCTGCATAAGATATTTCAACCACTGGATTCTAACCCTCACCATGCACCTTTCCAGGAGCAGCCTTGTAACCTGGGCCAGGCACTGGGGTCTGGATTTTATCCTGTATTAACTGGCTGGGAGCAAGAGTTCAGATAAATGATTTATTCCAGTCCCCAAAATATGTAACATTCCTTTCTTCTTTGCAAGGAAAAAAATCCATTAGGTTTCTGGTAGAGTGATCATCTTGATCTGACTAACTGTCTCGTTGAAATACATGACCTTGGCAGTAATGCTATTTCTAGCTCCAAAAATCTGCGTTTTAAAGTGCTATCCATGTTGCATACTTGATTTGTCAAGTATAAACTCTATGTGGCATGGCAACAGTATTCAGACGTGTTGCTGGGGGGAGGGGAGGGGTCAAGCAGTAGCTACGGGATGCCAAGTCCCAGGGCAAGGAAAAAATGATGGTAATAGTGAGGCAGCATCAAACTAGATAGATTGCCAGCTTTTTTGTTGAGCTGGCTGTCGCTATCCTTGATCTAGATAAAGTGATATGCTACATTTAGTTCTGACTGATGGTAAGACAAAGCTGGAAGATGATTTTGGTATCCTAGGGAATAAGCTGGGTTGGAGGGATAGTTTGCACATCAGCCTTTGCTGGGAAAACGATACTAGACAGAAAAACATTTCTCTGGGAAACAAGAAAAACAGCAGTAATAATAGGAAAAGTTGAGAGGAGGTGAATATTTTACATACTGGTAAAGAAGATGAAGCAAAAAACAAGTTTTCTGAAAATGTAGCCTGGATTCTGGTGTTGTAGGCATTTTCCTTTTTGTTTCTCAGCTTCACACTGAATGTTAGCCTTCTTTTCTTGCTGCTGACAATAAAGGGCCGTTTGCTGTTGAAAAAATTGTTTGGTATTATAAATATAGTAACTAGTGCAACTGCAGATCACTAAAAGGCATTAGATTTTCATTAAGCAGCAGCAGCAGCAGCAGCAACAACTCACATGCATAGCACCATCAATTTCAAAGTTCTACATACTTACAGCTGTAGCTTTACAATAACTTTTTACAATGGTTATAAATGATCTGAATTCATCTCTTAAAACTGACCTGAATGAACACTTTCTGTAAAGCTGCATAATCTTGACTAAGACATTATTGACATTATTATGTCAATATGACATTAAGTTTTAACAGTAGAAATGCTGTAATTCTCTTTAAAAGCAAAGTAACTGTAAGAATTCAGTTGCCTTCCAGCACAGTCACACATCTGTGTACAACAGATGGTTTCTCATCCTCTATTAGTAGTAGAAACTGAAACACTCTTTGTATATTTTTCTACAAATATTTGCTGCATTGCAAAGAAACTGTTAAGTTTTTATTCAGAATGCAGTTGGCAAAAATGTCCCTTACGAAAAACTCACTTTAACACTTACCCATCATCTGTTTTCTGTTGAACCTCAAGAACAAGATCAGAAATGCAGAGTTCGTCCTCACCACAGTCTTTAATAAAAGGGATCTACAGGAAAGGGAACAAATATTTTCCTGTATTTCTTTAGTTTCAAATTACAATTTGAGGACCAGACCGACTATATCTAATTTAACTTCAACACCTAAGAAATAGCTTAGTTTTATTATCCCCATTTTATAGATGCCTCAGCAAGACCTATAGACACTAAGCAGCTTTTGTAAAGTCATACAACTTAAAACTGGGAAACGAACCCATGCCTTCTGTTGTCAGTACAATGCCTTAACCATAAGACTATCTTTCATCTCAACATACTCTGTTGGTGACAACAGGAGCAGTGTTGGGGGAACACTGTGTGCTTTCATACAGTAACGTTCTATACTTACGCTGTAGGCCACAGTGGCAGGTGAATATATATCGAGGACAGGACTGGAGCCAGGATTCTTGAGGCTAATATCAATGCGCAGACTAAGGGAGTTTACAGCATCAGAAGGTTCCTATAATACACATATATATTCACTGGCAATTGGCTGTACAGCAGATCATTTAAAACAGTATAAATATAATTAATGGAAAATATGTTAACATGCTGTAAACAGAGACTAACAAAGTGTTTCTTCTCATCTTCTAATATTGCAGCACTGCCTCTTTTTAACCTTTTGTTTCTTTTTGTGCTTGTCTGCTAAGCAGTATTGCAGCAGAACCTACCAGTGTCAGCATTTCCATTATAATACCCAAGGATTCATAGAGGCTGTAATTGTTTCTGTGACTTTGGTATCTGGAAAGTCCCTGCTGCTGCAGAGGCTGCTTGCTATTCAGAGAACGAAGTTACTCTTTAGAAGCAGCCACATGAAACCGGTTTTATTCTTTCCTGGCTGTGTAAGTCTGGCCCTTTCCTAAGCATGGATTCACTGACTCTACCCCACTTTGCCTGACTACCATATATGGCAAATGGGCCCTTACGAATGACATCAGGAGAAGCGCTAACTGTGTGGAGTATGTCTCCCCATCATCACTCCCTTCTGATTTCCTAGTAGTGAATGGGTTCTTCCCAGATCAGTGACAAACTGATTAAAACACTCTTGTCCCAATCCCTCTCTATGGCCGACAGCTCTGAAATGAGGCTGAACCAAGAGGAGTTGATGGATGTGACCCATTGGCCCAAAACATTTGCCCTAGTGGTGACTAGGTGTATGAGGAAAGAAAGAAATCCCCAAAGTTGACTACCTGTAAATAGACACCTACAAGTGTCGCACGCCTTAAAACCCGGGGTGTGGGGCGTGCCCCGGCCCGGGCACTCTAACTAAATGAACCAACTGTAACAGCTAACTAACTACAGGTACTAGCACTGAACGAACGAAAAGTTCTGGGGACGAGCTACAGCAAAGCTAGAGCAGCACAGTTCCAATGCACCTTCACCAGCGGCAAGACGGAACTGGGGGGGGGGGTGAGAGCACGCAGCTCCCCTTATACCGCGCCATGGAGGTGCCACTCCAGGGGTTGCTGGGGTGCTCCCCCCATGGGTACTGCTAGGGGAAAAACTTCTGGCACCGGTGCACGTGGGAAGTACACACACCTACTGTGGAATACACATGAGCAATCACTCGAAGAAGAATTGTCTCTTTCTGCCTTAATATCTATGAACGTGAGTTTTGCCATTGATTTGAACAGGGTCTATATTTTTAAGATGTCTGAGGTGTTTGAGAAGTGAAACAGATTTAGTTAGATATTTAGTAAGTTATTGACCATATCAAATAAAATTCTGATCTTTGGATGTAAAAGTCACCCATTTCTCTCTTAGATGACTTAAGACACATGAGGGTGTTTGAGACTGTTTACCTGTACATTAAAGATGTGTTCAACACAGGTCTCTGCAGAATTTACAACAATATTTTTCTGCATACATCTCTCATTGTTTTCTTTGAATAATCCTCTAGAAGTCACTCTTGATGACTGGAGATCAGCATCCAGTGTTGCATTGTACCTGATATCTACAAAAGAAATGGAACAAATTTTTGTGAAGTCCGAATTTCAATGCAACTCCCATCAGAATCAGGCTTCAATATTATAGAATGACTGGTTTTGCCATAAAACCCAGTAATATTTTATGGCTTCTGTAGCTTGCTAAACATGAAACCTCAAAAATGGTAAACAATCCAATATTTACTGAGGATGTGAGAGTCTGTAACCTGGGCAAAAGGTCATTCTGCAAAGCCAGGAATATGCCAAATACAGATACCTTGCAATCATATCACAGAACTCTATAACAGTCTATAAAGCACTCTGCATCTAGTCATCCATCAAGCTGCATTTTCAGCTTTAATTTTTTTTCCCCAAATTTTACTACGAGTGCTTACTATGGAAATTCATCGTTATTTTGTTGCTCACAAATTGTAAGCACTGAAAAGGTACCATATTCCGTAGAGAAGTGGTCAAATTATTTTGCCAATTATTTGGTGTAAAGATAATTGAGCAGGTGAAGTCTGACAATATTGTATCATAAGTCCTTAAAGGACACTTGTAATATTTTTCTATTTCCCTGACTTCCTACAAACGGTGATGGACAAGTGAAGACAATGGTGAAAGATCCAAGATTGGGCTTTAATTTTTTTCTTTAAAAAAAATCATATAGTTTGGGCTAATTCTCTTCTATTACCCCAAAAGAACTCCTGTCTGCTCACATCAGAGGTAGCAGCATGTTCAGCATGAGTGATTTAGCAACGGGAGACTTTTTTTTTTTTGTTGGAGAGAGAAGATGTGGTCACTGCTGCAGCTTCAAACAGCAGCCTGGAAACAAGCTCTGTACCCCTGCCATCTTCTTAAGTTACTCCTTTACTCCTCCAAAGTGATCAAAGCTGATGACAGGATTGGAGTGCAGCTGAAGGACAACTAGAGACCTCAATGCAATAAAACTAGCCTCTGAACTCCCCTGCCTTTACTCCTCTCTCCCTGATGACACTTCATAGTGCTAACAGGATAGGTGAGACGTCTGCACTCTTTTCAATATAACTTGTCTCACTTTCCAAAGACAGTAGGTCAGTGATGACAGCAGTGCTTTAAAATAAAACAAAGCAGCAATTCTTTAGCCACTATTAAAACGTATAGTGATTTCTTCTTTTACAGGATTGTAATCCAATATTTGTTTTAATTTTCCCCAGTATATTAGAATTGCAACACTTTCAACATAATTCACATAAGCAATAAACTAGGTATTCTTACCCACTTGGTTATTTCTATTAGCAGGTCTAAACTTGGCACTGAAACATATTTTGACAGCTATCTCAGTGTTCTTATTCAGCAGACTGATTTTCTCAGGTACAAATGAGGCTCTTATGGACATATTTGCAATGCTTTGTGACCTGAAACAAAAAGATGGCTACATGTGATTTCAAGAACCCACAGTAAATCGGAAACTTAGTTCTGGGATAGGCCTATCTGTGACTATAAATGTTTTTTTATAATGGTCCCCATTGTAAGATTTCATATCATGCCAGCCTGGTACGGTTATCTTTCTTTGATGAAATGGTTCTTTTCAATAGCTAATATTCTTTTTCAAATCTCTCTTATGTTGTCACATTAACTGATACAGTACAATGGGAGATTTATGCTAAGTCAATATTAATACTCTTAATATTTTAAATAATTTTTCATAAGACAGAATCAAGTCCTTGTATTTTTTCTTCAGGAAAACTGCTAGTGTTCTTTTAGGAAAGTCACTGACCTTAATGGTGGAGCAGAGCAGTTACATTTTTTTTTTCCACAAAAGCTAATTAAGAAGAAATGTAATTGTCATTAGGTGGGCAAGATTCCAAAGAATTATTTTAAAGTACTAAAATAATATTGCCAAGCAAATCCAAGATGATGTTTTGTTAACAACTGATTTTCCTGTTTGCATTTTACAATTTACAAAAAACTTTAATGAGCTTCACTTTTTGTCAAGTTAGATCAAATTCTAGAGTAAAGCAGAGATATGAATACCTTTTATTGATCAAACTAAAACAAATGTAAGTGTCAAATAGCTTTCTAATGTATATATGGAATATCTGCTGACATCAACCCAAGTTCCACTGTGGATAAAAGGTACTAGATTGCCATTAGTTTTTAATCTGAGTTTTATGATGCAAGAAGTGGCAATTTATTTATATTTTTAATTCTGTTACCAGTGCAAACTCATACTTCATAAAGTATCTCTATAATAACCTTGTGAGGACATAGTAAACCGAGGAGTGAAGCTATTTATCAAGCTGTGTTTTCAACTTAGCACCATGCAATGTGCTGCACACAATGGGTATGTCTACACAGCAAAGAAAACCCCAGAGCCAACTGAGGCTCACAGGACTTGGGCTGTGGGGCTGTTTCGTTGCTGTGTAGACTTCCGGACGTGGGCTGGAGCATGGACTTTTAGGACACCACATGGTGGGAAGGTCCCAGAGCTTGGGGTCCAGCCTGAGCCCAGAAACGTACACAGCAATGAAACAGCCCCGCAGCCCAAATCCGAGTTGGCTGACAGTTGCTGCGTAGACATACCCAGCATCACTTTGGGAAGTGCTTGTGAAACTGTTCATGTTTTTATGTGATGAAACTTGTAAGCTGTCTTGGCAGGACAGAAAAGAAATTTTGTCAGAAGTAGGGGCCACTTTTATTTCACTGCTCTATTTGCTTACTTTACAGAACAGCTCTTCCAAACAGGTCAGTCCATTATTTGTTACTGGCAATTGAAAGTAGTGTAGTCCGACACTATTTTTCAAATAGATACTCTGTTAGCATAATCATGAGAAAACAACTGTGTTCGTGCCATACACATGCCATGAGTGGAGGTGGGTTGGAGAATTTTTTGCCATTTCATTAAACAAATGCACTACTTATATCCAAAATATTAAAACACTGTCTGGCCAAAATAATTGACTAACCAGAGCTGAACCACATTTCCATCGGCACCAACAGATACATCAGTAATGCCATCACCATTTAAGTCTCTATGGCCGTCTACTGATCTTCCAAAGTACTGGAGTTGCTGTCCAAAAGCAGAATTTGATCCTAAAATTTTCTAGAAAAAGAGAGCTTGATTACTGACAAACAGCAGCATAAGCATTTGATTTTCACAGTTATTCTATTAGGATGCAACATATTTGTTTAGACAAAAAAAACTCTTTTGTAGATGGTCTCTCTATTATTTGTAAGGGTTCCTTTTTTCTGAGACAGCAAATAATTTTTTTTTTTTTTAAATCTTGGAAGTAAATTGACCAAGCAGACAGATTGCTGCATGCCAACTAGTCATTATTGAAAAGCTTTATTTCCATCTCACATGAAGCAATTCTCAAGGATTGGAAAATTTAACAAATCTTCTAACAAACCCTTTTTGCATCAGGAGAATTCTCATGAGAGAAACATGTTACAATATTATTATTTCAATCTATGGGATTTGGGTATCTAATTCCCCTTTGAATGTCTCCTCCTTAAATACTATACTTTTAAAGCCTGTACATTTGGAATTAACCCAGTATTTTCTGGTGTGCACCAAGCCGGTAAGGCTAAAATAATGGGCTGCCTAAAACCTTTTCTGGAAATGAGTCAACTTGGTGTACAGGAGTAAAAATGTAAATATAGATACAGCGGGCTAGGCTTCCTCCCAACAAATGTTCATGTCACCTATCTCAGTACCCCTAGCTATCAGCTGCACAAGTGTTATCCTGGGAGTGTTTAGGGTTGGCATATGATGAAGGAAAAGGAAGTGATGCTGAAAACAGCCAATAAAAGCCTACAGAATATGACAGTATTTAAAGAGGATAGAATACCAGCTAACAAAAAACCCTCATTATATCAAATCCTTCATTTTGAACCTAGCTGAATTTTTGTATCTCATCACAAGCCTTTGAATGCAGTATTATGTAACAAAGTTATTTACCTGTGAATATTTGGTACGTATAGTCCTTAGATTGCCATTGTAAATGTAAACTGCTCCAGAGTTCTGATTTTCTAAGGGTGCACCTATTATCACATCATTAAAACCATCCAAATCAATATCTGAAAGGGTCGCCATAGCAGATCCAAACCGAGCATTTTCTAACCCTTGTGGACCTTCTAAGAGTTCTTGTTGATCCAAAATTCCCTTTTAAGAATACAAGAAAGAACAAAACTACTGTGTCAGTAGATTAAAGGAAAAAAAATACCTGCATTATTCTTTTCCAGTGTGCATTTCCTTGGACTTACCAGCATTGAACTGTATGTGCCATCATGTTACCTATTCACTTAGCTTTGTTAGATCCTCAGTCATAGCAAATGTTACAGCAGAAAAATTAACGCATGCAAAAAGAGGTATTAATTGCACATATAAATGCATTTCTGAGACTTTACAATCCTCAGTTTCCTCATCTGATTGTTCTAAATGTTCCACAATTTTTCAAATATCCATTGACGAATTTTTAATGGTGAGAGTAATTAACCATTGGAACAATTTACCAAGGGTCATGATGGATTCTCCATCACTGGCTATTTTTAAATCAAGATTGGATGTTTCTCTTGGATATGCTCTAGAAATTATTTTGGGGAAATTCTATGGCCCGTGTTATGCTGGAATGTCAGACTAGACGATCACAACACGGTCCTTCTGGCCTTGGAATCCATAAATGAATTGTCCAGCTTTGGATTCCAATTTTTACGCACAGAGAATGGAAATTCTTGTAACTGGACATAATTCTTTGAAACAGAAATGGAATTTCCTACTAGCTAATGCAAAACTCATTTGTGGAAACACTTGTATTCCTGACCTTCCTATTGCCAACTGAAGAAAAAAAAAGTGTTGAAAAAACTGTCTACGTGGTAATATTGCATTATTTATCTTAAAAAGCAACGTCAAAACAAAAATCTTTATGTTTGCTATTTATTCTCATTGTTTTGTACAGAAATATGCTAGCAATGCTAGTCAGTCAGTTTATCCAAAATGGCTAGCACTTAATTCCTGTAGCACAGGCAAATTACATAATTCCGTGCTATTTTAAAATCACTTTCACATCATTCTGAAAATAATAATATAAATAATTTTAAGTTAATCATTTAACAAAGACTAAAAATATTAATCAGTTTCTCAATTGGTTTCTATTTGCAAAAGTGAAAAATCCATCCACCAAATGTTTGGGGTTTTTTGTTTGCCTATTATCAAAGTGACCTATTGTATCAGCTCTCCTCAGTAGCACCTTCATCCTGTTTAACGGGCTGGGAGAAAATGCTATTGACAAAAGCAGAATTAGAACTTTGAGCAGGTTGAGTTCTTTTCTGCCGCTCCCAGTACTCTCACATTGGCTCAGTATATGTGAGTTCCCACTCCCCAGCACCTCCCATGTTATTGAAATGGCATTTGTTTCTCAGGCTCCCTACTACGGGCCAGCACCTGATTTAAAAAAAAAAAAATCAAATGCAGAAAAGTTTCAGAGCAGATAGAGATTGATTCCTTCACCTAGTAATACAGGAAACAGCTTTGCAATCCTTAATTGCTACTCAAAGACTTTGATGTAAGGGATGCTGACTATGGCCCAAAAGTATCAAATGCACTAGTTTTATATCAGTAGTTCTAACTAGAACTGATAGAATAGTAACACACCCCACCCTTCTCGGTTTTTTCTGTGATGCCTGGAGCCATATTGAATGTCCACCATGAATATTCAGGTATCCACCATTCAGTCATAAGACTGTCCACAAACACCAAGCATTTCAGGAATTTTATGACAAACACATATTCATCTGAAAATATCTACCAGATATTTGTTAATCTCCTGTTTTAAAAACTTCAGTCAATCAGGAGGCAGAAACAATATGATGTAGCTTAGGTGACAAATTGGACAACAATGTAGTCTGCTTCTTTTCAGCAGTACTTCTGTCCCAGGAAACCACAGCAAGAACTTGGTGCTAGAACTGAGAATATCATCATGGGTCTGTCATGAATGTGGATGTCAGATCTCAGTGCTAGCAACATGTCCAGAACATGAACCTAGGTCCTTAGCCCTCCTCCTCCTCCCCCGCCCCCCCCCCTTTTTTTTACCTTTGTGATGGAAAACATATAAACTCTTCCCTCTTCTTTCTTTAGCTCATTCATGAACATTGGTGCACCTACTAGCAGCACATCTGTAACTGAATCTCTGTTAACATCCACTGCACACACCACACTGCCAAAGTAGGAGCCAATCTGGAATTGATAACACAAGAGTAATTTATTTATGTCTCTAAAATTACACTGTTTTTGCACCTCATCCTGCAAACACTTGCATGTGTGTGTGTGCGAACAGTTCAACTGAATTAAATGGGACTGCTCACAAGAAAAGCTACTTGTGTAACTTTCCTACATGTTAGAAGATTCAGCCACTTACTGAGTATCCATTATTACTTTACCCACCTTATTTCTCTTCATTATTTTTTTGGACAGCATCATACTGTTGCTGCTATGGCACTAACAGTGTAATAAGACTATAAATGGAGAAGAGAGTGCTGTGCAATGTATTTCTTTTTTATGTTAAAATATGCACATGAAATAGCCCAACCTGTGATTTACTTTTATATTTACCTGCTTTCATAACATAAAAATTCAAACTTTCAGCATCATGACAAGGCTTTCACAGTGGAGAAAAAGGAATATCGTGAACTTGCAAATCAGTCTTGCGGTACCATCTCTCCTCCAGAAGACCTCTCATGAAGAGAAGATGGATGTCCATGGCGTCTCCCACAACTAGAGGTATTTACATAGAGGGCCAGATAATGTTTTTCCCATACCTAATTGCCATGATTCTATAAGAGACTGTGTGAAAGTCACAGAAAATCTCAAATTCACTGCTAGCGTGTAGCTACAGGGGAACGGACAGATATGCTGCTAAACGTTTTGCAAGACAAAATTAATTTCAAAGAGACATTACATACATTACCGCTGCCAATCATGAATAACCAGTTTCAGTGCTGCATCAGTAAAAATAGACATCTACAAATTTTTTGTCCATGAACAAAATGATCGTACTTGCCTGATCCCCTCTCTGGGACTGAACAACTGTGACTCTGCCATGGCTGTCGATGTCATAAACCACAACTCTGCCAGTGTAGTTTGATCTTGGTGCACCAGCAACAAAATAGACAGTGTTCTGGGTTGAGATAACAGCAACAGAATAACCTAGAAAAGAAGTCAACATGACAATTGTGAGATATTATCTAGCGAAGTAGGCAGAGTTAGGGGTTGCCTACTAAGGTTATAAGCTAGGGCATGAATTTAAAGCTCAATAGCTATTCTGAACAAGCCCTCTGTGCAAACATTCTCATTCTTCACTCCCAAAGTGGATTAAGTTAAAATGCAGAAAGGCCCTCTGTGTAAAATAAGGCCAGGTTTACACTACAGACTTACATCGATATCACTATGTTGCTCAGGGATGTGAAAAATCCACAGCCTTGAGCAACGCAGTTATACTGTGCTAGCCCTCGGGGTAGACAGTACTGTGGTGACAGAAGGACTTCTCCTGTTGACATAGCTATTGTGTCTAGTGGAGGTGGATTAACTATGCTGATGGGAGAACCTCTGTCGTCGGCATAGTACCGTCTTCACTGAAGCACTACAGAGGCACAGCTGCACTGCAGCATTTTAAGTGTAGACCTTCCCTAAGAGTGTCTATATGTGGAGCTAGTGCAGAATAGCTATTCTGGACTATTTCCCTGTGTACACAAGTCCTTAGTTACCCACTAGAAAAACAGAAGATATGACGTGGTGTCCTAGCTGCAGAACATTGTACAGCCAGGTCAGAGATTCAAGTTTGGAAGCTACGTTGTCACTCATCACCTAGCTCACTTACACTTGCATTTATTTGTTAAGGAGATATGGTTTTCAGGGGAGGAGAGTGAAATGCAACTCCTCGTGACCGATTTGTAGGGCAACACTGGCTTATAGAGCACGAAACAGACAACAAAAATGTCAGCTGCATGCAAATGAGAGTTAGGGGGAAAAAAGGTGGAAATGGCCCTGAAATGAAGGAGGTAGAAGAAACTAGGGGCCACCATCACAGCCATTCTTCAAATTGGGCCATGTTTGTGAAAGAAACCCACTGGATGATGATGGGCTCAATGCATTCTCCCACAAGACACAAAACCACTAATCCCAGTTAATGAACACACTACAGTGCTTGACTGTACATGGTAGGACATGTTAACAGTCCATCAATCATAGATTTCAGATTGATTGACTTTTTCTAAAAATTGCTAATCCTCTCCACCACTATTATAACAAACTGCTCTGCAGGAAATATCTTAATACTGGGAAACATTTTTAGTACGTATTATCTCTGTAAACCAGTTTTACTACATATTTTGTATTACTACAAAAACATTTTGCTGTAAGGTTTAGGCTTACACTGAAGAGCAATTTAACAGTAAAACTTGGAGAAGTTTTGCCAGGCAAATATAAACTTTTATTCTACGAAGAGTCATTTTGGTGTTTAATGGCACTGATAAAGTGTCAAGGGATCAACCAGAGATTGCCGTACAGAAATCCCTCATTAGGATGGAAAAACAAGTCTATCAAAAATGAATGGTGAAAGCCTAAACAAAAACGGTGGCTTCCTGTATATTACAAGATATCTAACTCTCCTGGCTCTTAGTGTTCCAAAGTACATATTGCATCAGTGTGGGGATATAGCAGGTCACCAAGCTGTAAAGTTTGCTGGTTTTGGCTGAGAACAGGAATGTTTGTCAGAAAACTAATAGCAGATATAAATAAAATGTCTATTAAACTGCAGTGATGTTACTAAGGACATAAATCAAACTGGAAAAGGCCACTGAAGGAATAAGCATGGATGAGTCGCTGACAACTAAATAAGCTTCTGACTTAACATCAAATAGGGAATATATAGGCAAACAAAAATCAGGGATATAAAAAGACCCCCTGATTATAAATTAAGTAGCCTTTTTCAATCCCTGTCATTTCTTACATTCTTGTAATGTATGTGTCCCAAGAATTTTTCATCTTATGTCTTTAATATTTCAGTTAACATTCAGAGTTTTAAAAATAACTAAAACAATAAATGTTTCATTCAGTTTCAGTGAATCAATTGACCAGTAAATGAAATCCATTTATGTACAGAATTTCCCTTTCCTCTCAAATCAGTACTTAAACAGGAGACTGCAAGAAAGTAATTTGCCATTTTTGCCTGTCTTTGATTAACTTTAGATATACTACATAATAAATGTTACCGCCCCTTACCTAAATAAGAGCTATGGTTTCTGTCTTGTAGAATTTTTTCAAATGCTTGATTAGGGAACGTAGTCACGTAGTTTGAGGTCTCCTGGACTACAGTCCCACTCCAGTCATAAGCCCCAACAGCACCCAACATCAGAACATCCTTTAAACAATGCAATCAGAATTTTAGAGCTACCTACTCTTCCATAAGTACAAGGGCAGCAGAAGTTCAGTATATGTATGGTGTAATCCATTTACATTAATTATGTTTAGATACTCTGAACCCTCAGAGATGAGTAAAATGACATAGTAATAACCTCCCTGTAACCCCAATCCTGACTCCTCTATACACAATAGCTTAAATAACTGGAAATAACAGTGGAGACAGAAAAACATTTACAAAAATTTTGCCCTTGCAGATGGACCCCCCTTCTTCCTAAAGGTCTTTTAAAATGTAATACCCAATTAAGATCGCTTATATATAAACAGTTTATATATGGTAATTACTTGCAAAAAACCCCATCAGTTGGACTACAGTAGAACCACAGAGTTACGAACACCCGAGCAATGGACGTTGTTTGTAACTCTGAAATGTTCTCTAACTCTGAGCAAAATGTTATGGTTATTCCTTCAAAAGTTTACAACTGAACATTGACTTTATACAGCTTTGAAACTTTACTATGCAGAAGAAAAATGCTTCCCCCCCCCCCCCTTTTAGTAGTTTACATTTAACACAGTACCGGACTGTATTTGCTTTTTTAAAAAATCTCTGCTGCTGCCTGATTGCATACTTCCAGTTCCAAATGAGCTGTGTGGTTGACTGGTTAGTTCATAACTCTGGTGTGTGTAACTCCGAGGCCCTACTGTATTCAAATTCTTAAAGTTACTCATGTGCTTAAGAACCCTGTTGAACTGATGGCTTAAAGAGGAAACTGGGAATAGAAAATATTTGCACATATGCAACTTGCCTGACTAAGCAGAGGGAGACTGCTTAATTTTTGCTATATCCTGACTAACTGTCTCACAAGCTTAATGTTGCATTAATATTGAAGTTCTTTTTATTCATGTAAACTTCCCTAATTTTTTTGTTTTTAGGGAAGAAATTAAAAATAGATATATTTATTAGGTTTGAAGAGCTTGAAAACTGCTTGAACTGCAGCTGGACTTTGCATATTTAGACTAGGAATTCTTTATTTGGCTGAGGTATCCTTAAACATGTTTAATACGAAAAAATAGTTGAAAAATGTGTGTATGCCAAAAACATTCTTAACTTTGAAAATACTACACAAAAACTTTCTTCACACTTGAATTATTACTTACATCTCCATGAATGTCAACAAACAAGCCAGTTTTGAAATATTTAGTTTCAATTTTCTGAGTTATTCAAGCACAAGACATCAAATTAGAACAGGAGAATTGTTCATGCTTGGTGAACTCAGAAATGGCTGAACTGATTTTGACCAAACTTAAAATAATAACTATTAAAAAAAAATCCAACCCAATTTGCATAATTTGTTTGAGAAAATTATAAGCAGCTGAAAAAAATAAAAAATAAAAAGAGGACGGCTTAGAATAGAAGCCATTACTCAACATTAACGCTATAATAAAAAGTATTATTTCACTTTTCATCGTGGTATATTTTCTCTCTTTCTCCTTCCAACCAGGATGTAAATTAGTTTTGTGGTACTACAGATAAACTACCTCTGTTCCACTTTCCTGGTTTATATTAGAAGAAAATCTAAATGAAATTTGATCTGTATATTGCATTGTTGTTTATTATTCTTATTTTGTTAAATTTATACATGAACTTATGTATATGTAATTATATCTACATGCTTCATTTGAGACAGTTTTTATATCATACCAGCATTATACACTAAATGATTAAATATACGTACCTTTTTTTGTGAGTAGTAAGCACTGAAGCCCACTTGGGACATTTCCATTTGGAATGTATCACCTTGATCTGTACCTGGTGCAATAACCATTATTTTGAAAGTTATTCATGTATCATTAAGTCTGTTGAACATTATTGTTGCTACATATTGGGCCCTATCTTTCTGCCATTGAAGTCAGCTGAAGCATGACTGGAACAATTTGTCAAATAAATAATTTGCTCCCAAAAGTTCACCCAAAATATACACAACAGTTGTAGAGTATGGAAATATAATTGATAAAAAGGTAATAATGTTTATCAAGATTTTAATAATGACTGGGTCACATCAGCATTTATCATACATTCATGCAAAGACAGCCTGTAACCCCTTAATAGAAACAGGGAGTAGATCCTCAGCTGGTGTAAACTGTCAACACCTCCTCAGCCCCAATGGGTATATTACCTTCTATGCTAAATATGCGTTCTCCCAGTGTTCCTGCTTCTTCCAATAGTGCAGTCTCAGATGACACGTTAAAAAAATACTTTTCTGTTGGAAGACTCGCAATTCCTTTGATTTCTTTAATTAAATTTTTAGTATCAAGTTCATTTCTGATTAAATAACCCAAAACCTTGAAAAGAGAAAAAGAAACTTCAGTGTGGCTCCATTTCCCTCAGTATCACACACACAGAGATATTTTATACATGACAGGAAAATGAAATTAATGTGCACACTCCAGACAATGCCTGTAGTTTCCCCTGATCCTTCACACCCTTCCCATCATGGAGTCTACATCAGCCTCCTGACATCTGTGGGTAAGGTGAACTGATGGGAATGCATAAGAAAAATGCAACATTTCTGCCATTTATAATAAATATTAAGGTCTATAAACTGGATCTGAATTCCCCCACTTTGCAACTGGTGCAGTCATTTCCACCCAGGCTGAAGGAGCACACAGTGGGTGTGTAATGCTACAAAAGCAGAATGGTAGAATTTTCCAGTTCCTTCACACATGATAAATGACTATCCAAGATGTAGGACAGAAGAGGATCAAGCCCTGTATTCTGAATCCCTTTTATTGAAAAACATCAACTTTGAAATATTTTGTACATCATATACAACAGGAACGAAAAAAATTATGATGGAGGGTAGACTAATCCCACTATTTTCAGCTAACATAAATGGATGACAATAATAATTCTAATGAACTAAAGTCTGCTGATATTACAGTGGCTCCTAAAGATGAACTCCCTCCCCGTCCCAGTCTCGCTGATATGATGCATGAATACATACTGTTAATTAAATCAGTCCCACCAAAATTACAGCATTAATTATAGTATTACTTACAGCTATGCCAAATCTGGTTATTTTGTCCTCATTGCATTTAGTTATCACTTCTTGCAAACTTGAGCCATCGTGTGATTCACCGTCTGTCACAACGACCATTACTTTTGTAGCTGTGGGCCGTCCACCAGATTCAGTGGAAAAAGCATGACGTCTGTGATAAATAAAGCACTAGACTCATTACATGCATATTTTAATGAATGCTTCCATCATTGACTTAGAACAAAGTGCATCTGGAGTGTTTCTTTATTGGAACACATAGGCCCAGATTTTTAAACCTATTTAGGCACTGCTGTGCTACACCTGAGCTGTGCTATGCCTACCTGATTTTAGCTCTCATTTTTAAAAGGGATCTAGGTATTTAGGAGTCTAAATCCCTAAATTGACTGTTAATAGGATTTTGGTTCCTAAATGCCTAAATCACTTTTGAAAATCATATTTAGGCTCCTATATCAGTTAGGTGTGGCACAACACTGCCTCAATAGGTTTAAAAATCTTGGCCAAAGTCCTTCATTAATAATAGTTTAGCACTTATTGCACATTTTGCCTTCAAAGCACTGTTCAAACATCAAAACCGGAAAATGTTTTGGTCAAAGCAAAATTTTGGAAACATTTTATCTGAATAATCTTTAATCTGGGTTTCCTGTGCAAATTTATGTTCGATTAAAAAAAAAAGTCCAAAAAAGTTTTGACCAGCTCTACTCTCAATACTCTCGAGAGGCAAAATAAATAAATAAAATCAAGCATTAATTCCATTTTGCAGACACAGAGGGAAACGAAAACAAGGAAGATCCCTATAGATTTGGAACTCACTGTATTCAGAATCTGTCTCTAAACAAGTAGCCCAAGGTCACTGAGTCAGTTAGTGTTCGACCCCTATTAAAAGGGCAGTTCTATGCTGAAAAATGATTGTGTAAAAATAGTGCCTGCTTACTTAACAGATCGTTGCCTGTGAGTGTAATCAGAGTTACTTTACTGCCCAAAGTAAGTTTTTACTGCTGCTAAACACGACAAAGTCAAAAGTCCTATTGGAGAAAGGGTCTGATTCTGTGATAGTTTTCACACAATCAACCAAGATCTTATCCTGTAAACATTTAAACATGCAGTCACATTGAGTCAATGAGTAAAATTTGCCTGGTAAGTCATTTTGCATCTTTCTTAGAAACTCATCGTGCAAGGTAGCGAGAACCTTCAGAGAGGTTCTTTGATTCCCAGGGGCCCCAGAGGCAGTACTAACCTCTCACGAAGTGCTCAGCACCTTCCAGGATCAGATCTCTAGTTACAAAAGTAGCATAACAATTATTGGTGCACTTTACCTTGCATAGTCAATTGCTTTGAAAGTATTAGTCAAGTCTCCTCCTTTTTGAAAAGTCTGCGACATTGCTTTAACAACATCTTCTTTTGTTTTGTAGGTATTCAGGTTGAACACTATCCTTGGATCATTACCATACTGAATTAAACCCACCTAAACATCATCACACAAAAAAAATTAGATTGTCGTGCGTTCAAATCAATTACACAGAATTAAAATACCAAAATTATTTGTCAAACTGATGCACAGGATTAAAGTTCAAAATGATCTTGACAGACTGGAGATATGGTCTAAAATATGGTGAAATTCAATAGGGACAAATACAAAGTGCTGTACTTAGGAAGGAATAATCAATTTCACAGATACAAAATGGGAAATGACTGCCTATGAAGGAATTCTGAAGAAAAAGATCTGAGGGTTAGAGTGGACCACAAACTAAATGTGAGTCAACAATGTAATACTGTTGCAAAATAGCGAACATCATTCTGGGATGTATTAGCAAGAGTGTTGTAAAGCAAGACAGGAGAAGTAATTCTTGCACTCTACTTGGCACTGATAAGGCCTCAACTGGAGTAGTGTGTCCAAGTTCTGGGCACCACACTTTGGGAAAGTTGTGGACAAATGGGAGGCAGCCCACAGGAGAGCAACAACTACTAAAGGTCGAGAAAGCATGACCTACAAGGAAAGAATGAAAATTGGGCTTGTTTAGTCTGGAGAAGAGAAACTGAGACGCAACATGATAACAATCTTCAAATATGTAAAAGGTCATTATAAAGAGGAGGGTGATAAAATGTTCTTCTTAACCATTGGAGAGGACAAGAGAAATGGGTTTAAATTGCAGCAAGGGAGATTTAGGTTAGATGTTAGGAAAAATTTCACAACTGTGAGGGTAATTAAGCACCGGAACAAATTGCCTAGGGAGGTTATGGAATCTCCAGTCATTAAAGGTCTTAAAGATCATTTAAGAACAGGTTAGACAAAAAACGGTCAGGGATGGTCTACAGCTGTGGTTCTCAAACTTATTTGATCACACCCCCACTTCTTTGTGTCTGTAATTGTTTATGCCCTCCCATGCCACACAAGTGCAGAGACTGCCACCCACCTCTGAAGGTAGAGCAGAGAGCAGCAGCTGCTGGCCAGCCACCCAGCGCCTAAGGCAACTCTGCGCCAGCAGCAGTGGACAAGTAAGCGTGGCAATGTAAAAAGTGATATTATCAATATCACTTTTCACAGCAGACTTAGTGCCCCATTGCCACCCTTACTTCTGCGCTGCTGCTGAGGACTGAGGAGGGGGAGAGGGGAAGGAGAGTCCAAGCCTGGGTGGCAGGTTCTGGCTGTCCCCTTTATCCCTTCCCCCCACCTCCCGGATGTGCACGGCCCTTCTGCCTGAGCCCCAGCTACCAGGGGTTGACAGCTGGAGCTTTTTTTTTTTTTAAACCGGTGGGGGGGGGGGCATACAGCTCAACCTCCCTTGACACATTCCCATGCCTCCAAAGGGCATGCCCCATAGTTTGAGAACCACTGGTCTAGAGAATACTTAGTCCTGCCTCAGTGCAGGGAACCAGACTCAATGACCTATCAAAGTCCCTTCCAGTCCTACATTTCTATAATTCTGTATAGAAGGTGGTATATTTTTCCTTCAACACATACAACCCCATTTAATATTATTGCCCATGTTTGCAAAGTAAAACAATGTCACAAACTCTTACAGTAATTTACATCTTGTTTCTTTAATCTACCCTACTCAACAATAAATGAAGACATGATCTAATTGTTTGCACTAGACTTTTTTGCCTCCTAAAAGTTCCCTACATAGCTTCTACCACTGCATTTCTACTGGTGGGTGCTCTAGCATAGATACAGAATTGTCAGCAGTCAATATTTTTATCACTATCTCATCTAGACCTGCTCTATAGAAATTCCATAGGAAATTACTTCATAACATTGTACATTCCTTTTATTTATAGTATAAATTAATAGAGAAGTGTATTAAGACATACATTTAACATGGTGAAGAAGAAATGAAGACACTAAGTATCTGTTACATGGCTGAATAATTACTGCCAAGGTTTTTGAATTTTCTAAACTTGGAGTGATTGAGCCTGCAATCTTAATATTGTTTCAATACTAGTATTTTGCATTTAGTTTTCAGGTTTTAAGGAAAAAAATTGAGAGAAAAAAACCCCTGGGAATATTAGCTTGAGCAACCTTGAAAATGGATTTTAAAAGTTACTTGCTCCTATTAGACTCTTAAGTTCCATTCTACACAATTATGTGTTTTGTACAACTCAAACTTCAAGTGAAGTTCTTAGGTGTATAGCTGCTGGACCAAATTAGATACACCTCTATTTAAGTGCATACTTTAGTCTTCAGGAAAATTTCCACTGCTGGTCATAAAGTGATTTTGATGTAGTCAAGGTATCTCAAAACAAGAAAAATGCTAGCCCACATTGAGAGCTATGTTTCAGACACCAGCAATGTTTGCTAGAACACTGTCTAAAAGTAGGTGATTAGTTTTTTCAAAAAAACGGGGAAAAAAATCTTCCTCCTCAAATTTAAAAATATAATTTTTCTCAAAATCATCACTTTCAGAGAGAAACAAGCACGGAAAATTCTGCATCAATGTTGTAGATTTTGGAAAGCTATGATTGTATGAAAAGTGGGCTTAAAATGGAAAAGGTTTTACAACTTTAGCCATACTGAGAGTAATGAGGTACAAAACTCTGGGGGGAGAAAAGATGTGTTCTGCTCTCAATATATGCACAGAGCTCAAATTTTAATGATTGTTACACATTATCATTAAAATGGAGATTAGACCTTTAAGTATACTGGAAATAATCTAAAGGAGTACTTGTGGCACCTTAGAGACTAACCAATTTATTTGAGCATAAGCTTTTGAGAGTTTAGTTTCGTTAGTCTCTAAGGTGCCCCAAGTCCTCCTTTTCTTTTTGCGAATACAGACTAACACGGCTGCTACTCTGAAACCTGGAAATAATCTAGCTCTCTCGTGACACAAACTATGTACTGGAATAAATTAATCAAAATGGAATATTCCCTTTTGAAACATGAGTTAGCTTTATGATAAAAGCCCTGATCCTGAGAGATGCTGAACAACTGCAAATCCCAGTGACTTTGATGGGAGCTGTAGATATTCAGGATCTCTCAGGATCAAACCAGGGGTTAGCTTTACCTTAGCAAACTTAATTTCCTTTAATAAAATTCATTGCTACCTTCCTTCTGTTTCAAAATAATGTTTTTTGACTTACCTGAGTTTTTGTGGGGCCTATATCTAAGCCTTGGACAAATTTTGTCAAAAACGCACTCACTGCATTCCAGGGATAAATGCTGTTTGACTCATCACACACAACAACAACATCTATGAAGGAGGAACAGTCTAAAAGAGAAAAGATGACTGATAAAAGGACACTGAATACACAAAATTTACTTACAACTCATGAGCCAAATCCAGATGTCCATACCTAGTCCACATGTAAGCAAACTTCTGTTGATGTCACAGGAGGTTTGCCTGAATGAGAATGGAATAAAATCCCAGCCTGATACACAGATGTAAATGCACCAAAATCAGCGAAGTTACTACTGATTTTCACCAGTAAGTGAGATCAGAATCAAGCCCTGAGTGTGAACCTCAGGATTAGGCTCTTTTTAAACTGAATTTTTTAAAATTCAAAAGGTAATTACTTTTGGATTCCATTACATGACATCTCTCTTCATTTCAATGGATTTATTTATTACTGAATCTATTTTACATGCATTGCCTTACTTTGAAGAGCAGGTGAAAAGCTTCTTAAGATCTGGAAACTGGGACTGATTTCAGAACAGACTCCTGTTGCATAGTACTGACTTCCACACTGCTGGGCCCACAAGGGACCACAAGTCTTTAAAAAAATAAAACGAGGAAAATATAAAACAACATGTATCCTGTCATTTCACTCCTTTACATACCTTCATGAGAGTGTCACAATCAAATACAGCACAGGAGATCAGTGGAATAGCTCCCTCCCAGGAAGACACAATATTGACTGAGACTAACCACGAGGTGGCACTGTTACCATGAGTTGGTTCTTATGAGTACACACACACACACACACAGTAGCAGTTTGCCTTTGGTATTTGCTGCAGAATACTTATTACCTGGTAACTACACATGGTACTGCATGGCCAAAACGTTTTCTGTTAGCTCATGAGGTGTTTTGTGTGTGTCTCCACACCATGGATAAAAATAAAGTTTAAAAAATAATGGATTTACTAATTTGAGAATTCTTTGTTCCACAAGAAAATATATTTCAAAACTGTGGATAAGACATTTATAACTTTTGTCTGTACTAACTTCAGTCTTGATCGTAAGATGATTTTTGAAAAAATAAGTAGAGAAAGAAAGACATGTGAAGACTATATTTTTTTGAGAGACCCAAGGTAGGTGAGGTAATATCTTTTATAGGACAGAAGCTGATAGAGATATATAAAATCATGAGTGGTGTGGAGAAAGTGAATAAGGAAAAGTTATTTACTTGTTCCCATAATATAAGAACTAGGGGCCACCAACTGAAATTAATGGGCAGCAGGTTTAAAACAAATAAAAGGAAGTTCTTCTTCACAGCGCACAGCCAACCTGTGGAACTCCTTGCGTGAGGAGGTTGTGAAGGCTAGGACTATAACAGGGTTTAAAAGAGAACTAGATAGATTCATGGAGGTTAAGTCCATTAATGGCTATTAGCCAGGATGGGTAAGGAATGGTGTCCCTAGCCTCTGTTTGTCAGAGGGTAGAGATGGATGGCAGGAGAGAGAGATCACTTAACTTATGTTAACAGCCATACTAAGTCAGACCAAAGGTCCATCTAACCCAGTATCCTATCTTCTGACAGTGGCCAATGCCAGGTGCCCCAAAGGGAATGAACAGAACAGGTAATTATCAGCTGGTCCAATAAAAGATATTACCTCACCAACTTTGTCTCTCCAATATCCTGGGTCCATAACAACACTGCATAAGGCTATGTTTTTTGTCATTTAGGGTCTTAAAAGTTTTTTCTGTTCCTTCCATGCATGGCAAGAGTTTAAAAGTTGAAGCACCAATTTAAAAAAAAATTGATTTGAAAAACAAAACTGAATAAGTTATTAAATATATAAATGGGACTGTATGATGCACAAGAATGGGGTATTAAGCCTATCTTGGTCTGAATTTGACCAAACTGGAAAGAGAAGACCCATAAAGTTGCTTTTACATGAGAGTTGTTCAGTGGCCTATATGATACGAGCTGGTGTCAGTCAAGTTCTTCTGCACAGGCATCCACAATACAAGAACCAATTCAGCAATAGGGTCAAGAGTTGATTAACAAGAAAAACTGAACTCTCCTAGAGTTAGTCTTTTCCAGACAGGCTTAAGACACATTGGTGGAGGCACAAGGAAGCTTCCAATGCCACTGCTTATATTGTATCTATACTATTGTTGATCAGAATATAATACTTTCTAGTAAGACAGTACAGCACCTTTCAGAGCCCCACCTAAACACTTTTACAGAAATGTGAAGCAAGGAAGAGAAGGAATGTTCTACACTTCAACAGGTTCTCTCTTCCCCTTGTACTTTGTTAGCTCCTGTCAACAGTTTCCTACTTGCTCCCTCTCTTACACAGTGAATGGATTCAATTATTATTGACAGGCTACTTCAGTTATTTTGTGTTTTAACAAACTAAAAGTAAAAAACAGCATTATGTTAAGGTGCATGGCAGCTGGATTAATTGCACGTGCTGTATGATTTACAAATCTATACCTACAATGCTTTGCTGGAATATTTGGGACCAGTAGATTGCAATGCAAGACGCACTGAAATATAAAATTGTTTCTATTTTAAATATGACAGTGAGAACAAAATGAACCATTTGTGTAGGATAGATCAGGCTGGCTGCTGCTACTCTAGTATTCATTTTGTTCTAACAGATGAATCATAGGCAGGGGCAGGCTCAGAGTTTTTTACTAAGGCCAATGTAAACTAAAAAGAAAATAAGATATAGGCCTTGAAGCTCCAGTATGCTGGGATCTCCCTCTGTGCACCAGAACGGCAGAATGGGGGACAAAAGGGGCTTTTATGCTACCTTTCTGCCCACACCCCATGATCTTGGAGTCAGCCAGAGGATGGCCAAAACTCCTCTTACTCCCAGAACACCTTAAGAACGGCCATACTGGGTCAGATGAATGCTCCATCTAGCCCAGTGCCTGTCTTCAGACAGTGACCAATGCCAGGTGCCCCAGAGGGAATGAACAGAACAGGTAATCATCAAGTGATCCATCCCCTGTTGCCCATTCCCAGCTTCTGGCAAACAGAGGCTAGGGACACCATCCCTGCCCATCCCAGCTAATAGCCATTGATGGACCTATCATCCATGAACTTATCTAGTTCTTTTTTGAACCCTGTTATAGTCTTGGCCTTCACAACAGCCTCTGGTATGGAGTTCCACAGGTTGACTGTGCGTTTGTGAAAAAATACTTCCTTTTGTTTGTTTTAAACCTGCTGTCTATTAATTTCATTTGGTGATTCCGAGTTCTTGTGTTATGAGTAAGTAACACTTCCTCATTTACTTTCTCCACACGAGTTATGATTTTATAGACTTCTATCATATCCCCCCTTAGTCGTCTCTTTTCCAAGCTGAAAAGTCCCAGTCTTATTAATCTCTCCTCATACGGAAGTCGTTCCATACCTTCTACACCGGGTCTGGCGTTGAAACAAAGCAGTGGAAATGGGACATGTGTTGGCCAGGTCTAGCTCAAAATGTTTATTGAGGGCTACAGATACAACACACACATTTTTGCCACCCCAGAAACATTTTATTAATGTACAAAACAAATATATTCTAATTAAAAACTTATTTTTCCTTCCTGTTAAATAGTCTACTGTAATCATACTTGTGATATCCCGTCAGTGTTAGTGAATTCTACATGGATCAGGAAAGCCTTTGAACAGAAAGTGGCTCAGGCATATATGTACACGTGTGTCTGTGTATTTAGATAATTTAAATTATTCTACATTATATATACACATTTTTATATATTAAAGTTTGTAATGGCTAATAAATAATGTTGCCTCTCACATCTAAAAGGCAAAAGAATCATTCAGGTTTTGATCACAATTTTCTCACCCTAAAGAATCAGAGAACAGAGCTTTCAGTGCCAATTCACTAAGGTACTTAAGGAAATGCCTAATTTTTAAGCACAAGTAGTCCCATTGATTTCAGTGGAGTTACTCATATGTTTGACATTTGGTATGTTTTTAAGTACTTTGATGATTCAGAGCTTATATTGGCTAAAAGAGGCCAGTGATGATAAATTCTTGAACACTAATACAACAACATAAGGGGCAACAGAGAAAATATTAATTCTAAAACGATTCAAGTTAACTGGGACAGCCTGAATAACGAAGGTTACTTAACTGTAATCAGAGTTCTTCAACATGGCTTCAATATTCCCACCTATGGGTATTGCACCGCCTTGTGGTGCCTTACAGTAAAACGTCTGCTAGCAATGTCAGCTAGAGCACTCCTGCCCCACTGCCGTTCCCCACAGCATCAGGAGGCACTCCTTTATAGAGTCACCTATCAGCGCATCATGAGGGTGCAGTACCCATAAGCAGGAATATTCATAGCCACTTGAAGAAGAACTCATTCTTACTTTAAACTGGGAAGAAAGCATAGTGAAGTGTCTGCTTTATATTTATGGTTTTACTACATTAGGTACTGTACTGGTGTATGATATATAAATCTTAAACTGGAATATGCATGCATGCATCACAACAGCGAATCAATATGATCTATAAACACGTTGATCGTTCACCATTTCGTAAGCTCTACCATTGCTGTGGTGGATCTTTGAACATAACTGTTCACTGTATAGAAACAGGTTGTACATAATGTAAGCTATAAGAAATTGTTTTTGCAGCATTTGCAGAATACAAAGCTGGCATATGATAGCTGCATTTGGAGATAATGGAAAATGAAAGCTTTTAAAGGTACCTGAGGGTATAAGTTCATACTTCATTTATCAAAAACAGGGGAGATATTTCAGAAGGTGAGAAAAGTGGAATAGGATATACTTTTATATATGAATTTTCCATTCCAATGCAGTTTTAACTGCCAGCAGAGTTCGTTTACCAGCATTATTTTAAGCAAACATTTAATTCAGCTTTTTCTCTCTCAAGTGTTATTTTTTAAAGAATCCTTACATATTGGAGATTAGAAGTAAAGAGACAATGGAAACAATTTCAAACTGCTAACTCAAAACTGGCCTGAATATTTTAGAGAAAAATTCCCAAGCTGCTGAGTGCTTTAGGACAACAACATTTTTTTTTTTAAAAGGTGGCCCTGGGATGTTATGGGCTAATCCACACAAAGAAAGAGGCAGACAAAATTAAAAGAAAAATACTTAATTCTCATGGCAAGATTTGGAGCTTTAGCTCTACTACTTGATCTCAACTAGGATAGCCTTGATTCCTCTGTTGGGCTCCCTTGTGGCTGTTAGGAAGTAGCCCATGCTGAAGGTGGAGCAGAGCTGCTCCACATTAGGGGGAATTGTACGAGGCACTCTCACTCAAGTTCCTCAGCATGCAGCATGTGTGCTACTACATCCCTTTATGGGGTACAGCTGGTCTTCCTCCACAAGCTGGCTTGGTGAAAGCGAAGCCATGAGGACACACAAAGGGAGCAGACCTTGTATTCACAAAAGCAGATGCTCTACCTTGGGGAAAAAAACCTGATTTTTGTAAAAGGCACTGCTTGGCAAATTAGTAAAGAAAACCCTTCAGATTAATGCAACAAGCACCACCAAGATCGACTTATTGCAAAAGAAATCTAGTTTGCTGTTACTATAATCTACTCATATTTGAAATGACTTCTGTCAAAAGAGTACAATGAAGAAAAAAACTCAATGACTATAGCCTGGGCCATCTCCTCTTTCCTGTGCAACCTTAATTCTGCTCTCTGGGCCTGTGCATTATGATACAGTCTTTAATTTCATGATCATATTTTATTTATAGATAGATGAACAAACAGGACCCCCAGATGAATGCACAAAAGGAGCAATTCCTAACTTTCGAGTGCTTTACTTTTCCACTTACATAGCATTATTTTAATGTATGTTTTAAATGTAATATAAAATACATATTATTCCATGTTGTATAATGAAATATTTTCAGCTCAGATTTAATTTACAAATGTGGAACGTTCTAGCTGCTACATTTTCCACCAATGGTCAACAGTAGAAAGTAATTTTTTACTACTTACTGAGTATAGCTTTGACACTTACCAAAAATCCTCCAGTTTTTGAGCTTCTTATTAGTGTCAAGCCAAGGTTCATCTGTTCCTTTATCTCAGTAACATTTGGGATGTGTGTTAAAGCTAAAAATAAAGAGATTAAAGGAAAGCAAAAAAGCCCTAAATTCCTATCATATGTTCCTCAGTAACAGAATTCAAAGTTTAAGCTTAAGGAACAAGAGTTTGGAAGAGGAATTTTTCAAATCCCATAAAAGCTTCTGGGACAAAACAAAAGAAAGATAATTGGTGAGAGAAATTTGCTAGACATTAGCTGGCCTTGTCACATATCTAGATTAGCATTTATAATTACAGTGCCTGCTCTAGAGAGCTACAGGAAATAGGCAAAGACGCCAAACTCCTCAAGTGGCAGTTTAACTCTATAAAGTACAAATGTTTTTAGTAGGTTGAGTGACTACATTTATTGTTTGCACTACCTGAGATATCAGATCTCTCTCAACTGGATCAAGCTCAAATCTTAGATATTTCAGACAGAAAATATATAATGATGGGAATATTTGTGTGAGAAGAGAAATGCTTTATTCCATAGCACCATGAAATAGAAATTAAAACACAGATCTGAACCTATGATATTCTTAAACATCTCATCATTGACTTATGTTGCCCTATTTGCTACATCTAATTGTTGGCTCTCATTTTACACTTAGATTGTTAACTGTTCTGGGTAGGAACTGTCTTTTTATGTGTTTGGTAAGTGCTAGCAAAATGGAGAACCCCCGATCAGAACCCCCAAAGCACTGCCGCAACATAAATAATATATACTACCGCTTCTACAACTGCTACTAATTCTACAGTTAATACAGAGTGGATGTAAAAAAGTGTTAGAGAAAAAACAGCAGCAAGTAGCATGAAAGTTATATACTGAGCTGGCTCTAGAAGCTAAAGCTGTCCTGGCGGCATATGCAATAAATGAACTGGAGACCAGAGCAACCCTCTAAAAAGCTCTTCTTTTTACTAAGCCTAACAACAACAACAAAAAAAACACCAATACAACATTACATGGGGAGAAGCAACAACCACCATATGCCTACACATGCAGCTAATTTTAGTAGTAAAATAAAAATAAAAAGCTACGTTGGAAGGAGAAGAAAAAAAAATTATGGCCATCCCTATCTTCTTATTAATACTACTGTCCATATTTTTCAAATTCTTTCCAAGTCTTATCTCACACCAAAGAATGCTCGGCAACAAAGAAACTATTTAGAAAACATGGACAATATAGTGTCCTTTTTCACTTCATCAGGGTCAGTAGGTCTGTGCGAACTGCCTAATTCAAGTTTATCAAATAATCTGGCCTGGTATGGAAGTGAGGCAAAATGGACAATTGCATTAAGTCAGCATTAGTTACAACTTACTTTGTAAATTCAGTTTTTGACATGTCGTTTCAAGTGAATCAACAGGACATGTGTAGATATCTCCCATTCTGTTAGCCGGATACCCACTCCATGGTGAGCCAACAAGCAGCCTAAAAAAACAAGGGGAAACTGATTCTTTCCTTATACTCTGATGAAGAGCAGTATATTTATTTAAAGATAAACTGAAAACAAATGTGAAAGTCTGAGGTCCCCTAGATAAGTTAGAGAAGAGCTCACAAGATTTAGCACGTAAAAACAAAAAACAAAAGAAAAAAATTCCCTTTCCAAGGGTATCAAAATTGTGCTTTGCTCAGCTGTGACTTCCCATTGCGCACCGCAAAAAGACAATGCAAGTATCATATCAGAGAACACTGATGGAGAATGGGGTTAGTGTATGGGAACGAGAGAGAGTCAAATATTCAGAGGATGTTTTAATCCATTATGTGGTTATTAGTATTACATTATTATAAAACCATAGAACTGGAAGGGGACCTAAAGGGTCATCTAATCCAGCCTCCTGCACTCATGGCAGGACTAAGTATTGTCTAGACCATTCCTGACAGGTGTTCGTCTAACCTGCTCTTAAAAATCTTCAATGATGGAGACTCCACAACCTCCCTAGGCAATTTATTCCAGTGCTTAACAACCCTGACAGTTACGAAGTTTTTCCTAATGTCCAACCTAAACCTCCCTTGCTGCAATTTAAGCCCATTGCTTCTTGTCCTATCCACAGAGGTTAAGAAAAACAATTTTTCTTCCTCCTCCTTGAAACAACCTTTTACAAATTTGAAAACTGTTATCATGTCCCCTCTCAGTCTTCTCTTTTCCAGACTAAACAAACCCAGTTTTTTCAATCTTTTTCAATCCCTCAGAGGTCATGTTTTCTGGACCTTTAATCGTTTTTGTTACTCTTCTCTAGACTCTCTCCAATTTGTCCACATCCTTCCTGAAATGTAGTGCCCAGAACTGGACACAATACTCCAGATGAGGCCAAATCAGTGCGGAGTAGAGCGGAAGAATACTCTCTCATGTCATACTTACAACACTCCTGTTAACACATCCCAGAATGATGTTCATTTTTTTTTTTTTTTTTTTTTTTGCAGTAGTGTTACACTGTTGACTCAAATTTAGCTTGCAGTCCACTATTACATCCAGATCCCTTTCCGCAGTACCCCTTCCTAGGCAGTGATTTCCCATTTTGTAAGTGTGCAACTGATTGTTCCTACCTAAATGGAATATTTTGCATTTGTTCTTACTGAATTTCATCCTATTTACTTCAGACCATTTCTCCAGATCATTTTGAATTTTAATCATATCCTCCAAAGCTCTCGAAACCCCTCCCAGCTTGGTATCAGCTGCAAACTTTATAAGTGTACTCTGTAAGCCATTATCTAAATCATCGTTATATCACAAAATCAAAAGAAACATAGGAAAGATATCAATAATCACAAATATATAAACAGTAATTAACTTCTAACAAATATAGCTAGACAACTAGTGAATTGGGAAATTATGATCTGCAGTTTCCTGACAGTAAACCCGCCCCCAAAGAGAGGTCAGGTAAAAAGTTCACTGATTTCTTTTAACTGATCCTTTTAACTGATAGGAGATATTATACTCGACGTCTACACAGTGACAGCACATTGCCCAAGTCTGAACTTGAACTCTGCTACTACGCCTTGAAAACACTGAGTCAGAAAGGAAATACTGTAGGTTATGATAACAGACTATTGTGTCGTGTCTGTTTCACTCTGGACAAGAATTTTACGATGCACAACCTCTAGTTAAGTTGCCAAAAGTCTTATAGTGATTCACTCTCCCCTAATTCTACACTCCTAGCAACTGCCACACACTCCCTTTGCAGTGTTCACACATTCTGAGCACCTTCCATCTGGGGAATGCAGAACAGTTTTTAAACATTAGCCAATTAATACTGATACCTGGGGACACTGGCTATAAATACAGACATTTCAACTTTCACTTACCATGGAAAGGCAGCAGCGATGTAACAGTAATTTAGAACAGGAAGTGAAGGAGAATTTCATATACCATAGAAAATGCAGGAGAAATATGGATAAGCAGAACTATTTTCATGGGCATGAACAGTGATGTCTCAAACATGGGATGGTGAAACCGCTTAATTGATTAGAAAAGGAAAGACCTCTTGCTTTTATACTCTAATATCCATCTATGACCCTCTGATTATAGAATATTTATCAGTCAGTAAATCAGTGTTTATATGAAAGGATAATAAAAAACCAAAGATACGACAAGGAAAGGGTCCCTTTTGAGAAAGTTTTACAGAGTTTAATAGAAAATGAGAACCTTTCAATAGGGTTGGAGTTAGTAGAATTCCAAAGAGAAATGTATCCCACACCTCCCATAGAATTCTATAGGATAGTTAAAACAAAGAAAACACAAAAATCATAGCAATGATATTTTCTATTATGTATTTTCAAAGCAATTTCTATATAAAACTTTACTACATTTCCATAGGACCCACATGACTTAATTGCTATTCAATACTATAGGAATTTGGTAAAATGGGTTTGATAAAAATATTACATTTCTTAACACACAAGGGATGTTCCAGGTATATTCAGACAAAATATTTCCACACACACCTTAGAGTATATTTAATTTCAACTAAACACAACAGTATGAAGAGTGACCGTATTTCACTTTAGCAGCACAAGCCAGTCAGCAAAAACATAACAAAACTTCAGAATGTATCTAACCTTTTTCCTGTGTAGGAGTATTTTAAAAATAAATGTCTGCATCTCAATTATCTTGCTGAAAACAGTGATTATGCAACAAAAGAAACAGAGCGAATTTACCCACCCAAAAAATCTGAAATACTTTGTTTTGTAAACAAACAGGATTTTATGTCCTTCCAGCAATTCCAAACCTATCATATGGTGTTATAAATATCTCTTTATAAAATGTGATAATGCCAGACTCTCTGTATAGTCCAGATAGGTGGATATTGGATTACTGACAAAGTCCTGTTGAACCATGAAGAAAAATCAGCTTTGTGACTCCAGTACAAAACCAATAACCAGGCTGTTCAATAAAGCCTGTAACTGGGATGTTCACTGGCTTCCTCTGAGCAAGTTACTATGCTTTTGTCATTCTCTACTACCCACTAAGTACATGCAGAGATGGAAGGGTTTTGTGTGTGCTTGAATGCATGCAGAACATTGTGCAATTATTCTATATTTTGTTTAAGGCAAACCAGAAGATAATAAACTAAAATGCAATTTAATTTAATTCAGATCCAATCCTGTTCCCATTGTAATCAATGATAAAATTCCTGCTAGAGGCAAGACTGGACCCAAAAACCTGTATCTTCACAAAAGGGGGACTGAAGTTATGAAATAATTGTTGTTTTGTACTTGAAGAAAACCTAAAATACAAGGAAGTTCTAATATACATCAATTACATTTCACTCTGTCCCTCTTGTGTGTTTGAGGGTCAGTTTCCACTTTGTGTGTGTCTCTCTACAGCGAAAATAAGAGAAAAATATTTACAAATAGAAAAATGTCATTGTAAAACCAAACCAAACAAAAATTGATTGCGAAACTTAGGGGCACGAGTAGTATCTGAAACTAAACTGATGTTTTGGAACTGATTAGGTTTCAAGTTGATGCTCATTTAAATATTTTAAAACACCACTCTGCATATAATCTGTAAATGTTTCATTCTCTATAAATATGTATATTATGCATAACTATTTGTAAGCTTTTTCTAAGTTTCTCAAAATACATTTAAGCATCCACAAGAGAAACTACTTATTAAAACAAGAAGGCCTTCCTTAGTAGATTTTGGAAATACCCCATATATTACTCTATGTTTGTCACATACTTATCATAATTAAATGTCTGGACTGTGTTGGAGTCATCCTGTAATGATGGGTTATGTTTAAGTCAGATATTTGCAGTATATTTTATTCACATAGAAACTAACTGAAAATACGAAACAAGCAAAAGAAAACAATTATGTAAAGATTTCACCACTCAGATAGATGAACTGCAGTCATTTTAATGCCTACATTTAGATTAACAAAGTCAGTGTCTCCTTATCTGTGGGTTGCCAGCAATTCCCTGGGGTGGGAGGGTTACTATCCTGCGCCCGTTCCCCGTCTCTGTTCTTCCACAAAAGTTAATTTGCATAATTATTTGCTCCTTAGGGTACATCTACACAGCCAGCATCAGCTCATGGCAGTGAGCCTCTGAGCCCAGGTTGACAGACTCAGGCTCATGCTACCGCTCTAAAATTAGAAGTGTAGACAGTGCTTTTCAGTTTCAAGTCAGGCTGGACCTTGGGCTCTGAAATCTAGGGAGGCCGCCCCCATCCCTAAGCTTCAAAGCTTGAGCTACAACATCATCTACACAGATATTTTTAGTGCTTTAGAGTGAGCCCCATGAGCCTGAGCCTGCCGACCTGGCTTTGGAGGCTCACTGTTGTGGACTGTGTGGATGTACCCTTGGCATACATCTATACTCCAGTTAGACACCTGCAGCTGGCCAGTGCCAGGGTACTACCCAGACAAAATCCCAATACAGCCCTCCTCATGGCCTCACCACTTACCATCTCGGAGGTTCTCTCCCATACTGGGAAGAATCTGAGGGAGGGAGAGTCAGAACTGCATATAAAAATAATGCTATCACAGCCTTTCTGGAATACAGAACAATAACCACTTCTGGTTGGGGGTTTTTTTCCTGCTCCCACAGCCAGTCTGCAGGAGCCAAACCCTCAAGGACAGGGCCTTTATCAATGACTGTCTAATCTGAGGGAGAGTGGGGGGACCCAGAAACTAGGGATGAAGTGTTCCGAGACCTCATTGCCGACACCCTCCTCCCACCCCCCTAATAACTGAAAACAGAGAGGTGGAGGTTGTTTCAGAGGTCAAAGAAGGGGAAAGAAGTGGAGCTCTCCAAAGAAATAGGAGAAGTGGACAAAGACACTGTAACAGTGCCCGGAGACTACACTGCTGTGGCAAAAGACACAGCTGAGAAAGACAGGGAGATGCAGAGGTAACTCCTGGAGACAATACAGGGCCAGAATGCTCTGCTGCAGTGCATGCTGCTGTTAGGGCACCAGGCAATGCTGGGCTCCAAACAGAGATCCAGCTATGTTCTGCAGACTTTGGACTATATAGGGTACTGGGAACACAAGCATTTGCTTCCTTCTGTACCCACCACAGCCATACTCCCAGAGGCCATTCCTTTCCCAGACTGAACCTCTGGGCAATGAGAACAATTGCACATGCGAGCCCAGCTCTTTTGAGCAGCTGGCGTCCCTAATAACTTCAAGCTGTGCCAAAAACTGAAGGCCCAAGAACAAGAAAAGGCAGGTGTGAGGCACAGACTCACCTGTGACTTGAATCCCTCCTCCCCTTGTTGCAGTCTGCCCTCCACTGCACCGTGTCCTTTGAATTTTGGTTTCATTATTGTTTTAATTAAAGGTTTATTTCTAGTTGCTATATTACAGATTGTTTAAGAATAAAAACCATTCAAATTCATTCATAAAGAGTCATCAATACAGTTTACACAGAAAATCCATTAATTTTAAATAATTCATAGGGTTTTACAAAAGTATCTAGACACAGACACAAGGTAAAACAAGCACTGCCACAATGTTCCAACTCCCCATACATAAAGGGGACTGCAATGCCCACAATCCATCTCACTGCCCCCCTTTACAAGCTAATGGCTGCATGTACAGCTGCACATTTTCCGGTCTGAGATTCAAAGTAAGAGCAATAGGCACCCCTGGTAGTATTGCCCTGGCTGTTTCCATGGTCTATTGGATGACTCGGTGGCTTCCCAGATTCCTGAGCAAGTCTCTGCACTCAGCCTCCCACCCATCAACTACGACTTTCCCACTTACTTTCACAAATATTGTGCAAAATACAACATGTAACTTTAATTTTATGCGCTTTTCCCCCTGCATTTTCCAACCTATTCTACAAACAGAGCCTTCTTCCTTTCAAAAAGCCAAATGCACACTCCCCAGTCATTCTGCAACTACAGAAGTGATAGTTAAAGAGTTTCTTCCTTCTGTTCAAGTGGCCTGTGAATGGCTTCATTAATCAGGGAAGCAGGGGATAAGCGAGGTCTCCCAGGATACCCAGAACAATCTCCACACCATTAATATCTACAGTGACCCTGGAGACAAACTGTCCTTTTCCCATTAAGGTAAACAGAAATGAGTTCCAAAAGACCCTAGCACCATGGACCCTTCCAGACCACTCTTTATTTATGCCCATAAACCTACCACAGTGGTCAACCAGCCCTTTTAGCACCATGGAGAACTAACTACCCCTTTCTGTTTAGAAATTCTTAGTCCTGGTGGAGTGTGGGAGCAAATAAGGATAGGGATCCCATTAACTGCCCATTACAGTTTGGGGCACATAAAGTGGTCAGTCTCCTGAGCATCACCAAGCTTTATAACCCAGTGCAACAGTATTGTATGTATATCATCACACTCCTGCATGACAACGGCCCCAACAGTCAATCTGCCGACACCGAACAAGACTCAAGACCTGAGGTGGGGGCAATCTGAAAGACCAGAAAAGGGACAGAGAACCACCTAGCCCCATAACCATGGTACTTGGCAGAAAGGGGGAAAAAGGATGCCAACAGGCAAGAAGCACCACAACTGTCTGTGGCTAGAGCTTCTTGTCAACTTCCCCCCGTCCTCAATCAGACCTGAAACTTTTGTTGGGAAATTTACTCACAGTCTGGAAGGGAATTTCTCGGGGTAGAGACAGACCCACTCCAGAATAGCCAATAATTAGGACTGTCACATGGCAGACCCAGGTTCACAGTTCCCTACTCTGCCTGATTCAGACCAGGGATTTGAACCTTGTTCTTCCACAACCCAGGTGAGTGCCCTAACCACACATCGACAGTCTGTCTCAAGCTCTCCTGTGGAGCTGTTCCATTTTGTATAAATAATTCAATATTCATTAAGACAGAAAGACTGATTTTATAACCCAGTGGTTATGGACTTCAACCTGGGTCTCTTACATCCAAGGTGAGTGCCCTAATTACAGAGCTATGGGCCATTCTGGGCTAGGTTTCGCTTTCTTGTTTTTCATGAAAATTTTTTAAAGATCTCATTTTTATTCCATATTAGGAAAAAAATCACACAAATGTTGAAACCTCAAAATTTTTCACGGCCAGCCCCAATAATTGCACTCACATCACAGGTACTGACAACCGAAAGAAGATAACTCATATATCCTCATCAATGCTCCCATAACTTTGAAGAGTCTTAAAAATCAGCATTCTAGTGGAGACAAAGGGAAAAAAATTCTTCTAGCTTTATTCTAGGCTGCAGCATTTTCCCAATGCACTTCAGGGGGACATTCATCAAAACAGCACATTGGCACACTTATCAGGAGAGATATTTTCCTTTATTAGATGTGCAAGCAATATCATAGAATCATAGAAGATTAAGGTTGGGAGACCTCAGGAGGTCATCTAGTCCAAACCCCTGCTCAAAGCAGGACCAGCACCAACTAAATCAAATATATGCTCTAATATAAACTAGAATTTTAAAACGTCCAAAGATCAAGCATATTAATTTGTTTTGATGGCTTCATTTTCATTTTAAAATATGTTCCTATTCTAGGATCACAGTGCATTTACCAGTGTAACAACATATTACAAATGAAAACCTGGAAAATAATAATGAATCTCCATTAGTGCTGGCAAGGGGAGTATCAAGATTGCAGGTGAAGAAAACAAAGTTAAAAGAACGAGTACTTTTGGCACCTTAGAGACTAACAAATGTATTTGAGCATAAGCTTTCGTGGGCTAAACCCCATTTCATTGGATGTCCACAATTGTTTAAACTCACATTGGACCTACTGTAACAAAGATTTTATTTAATCTCTGAATGAGCACAGATATGTGGTGTTAAGCATAAATTTCAAAGCAGCGACAAATGTTTACAGTTTTCCCTATTTGACTACCCTGGAGTGAGTTATAATTTAATAAAAAAGGGTTTTTTTATTTCACCTAGCAATAAAAGCATCTGCAAAGGTGTCTCCTCTGCAGTAGCTGACCTCAGACATGTATCATAAAGACTATTATCTGTGTATCTATCTATCTATCGGCTGCTTTCCTAATCAAGTAATATGCTGAGTGAGCACTGTCTCTTGCAGAACTTATATTAAAGGCATAACTGACAATTTACTGTGTCTAAAATACTTTGGTGGCTTTAAGAGATAAAATAAAATATTAAAGTAATACAGCTAATACATGCCATACATTATTCCTAAAGCAGGAATCTCACACAGACACTATGTGCAATTATTTGGAATGCCATAAGAAATAAAGAGAGCAATTGCCAGAGTAAGATGTTTGCTCTAGTGTTAGTAATATTCCTGAATTGTTTTGAAGAAGCATACAGACGTAACTACTTATTAAAGAAAAGATTTTAATAAACTGATATTCATGCATACAGTGGACTTCTTGATTTTGGGACAGAAAAAAACCCAACAGTATGATGCAGTAAATTCTTTGTCCCACAAAATATACTGTTAGTAGCTTTTTGGGGGGGGGGGGGAGGAGGGAGGGAAGAAGGGGGCTTATATTTTAAAGATAGATTGTCATCCCTTCCAAGCTCTGTCCTCATACCTACCTACTTACCTACCAAACAACTATACAACAATTTGAAAAAGAAAAACTAAAACAGAACAACATACTTCACTGTTAGAATTCTAACAAAGATGATCTAATCACAGGGACAGATCTCTCTTGGTAACAGAGTGTTTTTACTTGGGTCAGGACATGTATAGCCCTGTTATAGCCAATCACCTTGAACACAGGGAAGGGAAAGGCACTAAATCCAAATCCAATCTCTACTGGAAGTAAGTAAAGAATAGGAGGCATAGAGAGTCAAAACTCAGTTCTTTAATTTCTCATTCTTCAATACCGAACTCTGGCAGCCTACTTGGATTTTTGCCAGAAGCTTTCTATATGCTTGTTTTACTGGTCCACTCCTCTTGCCATATGAAGTTTAGAAACGTAAACAGTTTCCAATAAACCCTTCTTGACTACCACACCATTATTTTGTCTACTCTGAGTTGTGGGATTGGTATATCTTCATATGATTTCTTGCTTTAAAATATCTTTCATGGTGAGGAGAATTAGAGTGCCTTTCTTAACATTTCCAAGTGCAATTCACATTAGTATTTGATAACATTTTGGATGTATAGAAGGTTTCTCTTTAGTTTATTTCAAGCCAAATTTTAACAGCGCTCCTGCAATATGAATGTTTTGAGACTGTATCTGATTTTCCAAGAGTAGTAAATACTTTCTGTTCTTATGCAATGCACTGTACATCAGTCTTGCACCAATCTTGTATCAGCTTGGCAAGTAAAATTTTCTAGGGTGACATTTTCAGCATTCTGTATCTGCTCAGTTGGGACCACGGACAGCTCAGTGCTGACAGGGACCGGGGGAGCAAGAGAGAGCTCCTAGCTGGCTGCTGGGACTAAATAAGGACTGAATTCAGGGAGGGCTACAGGAAGACTGTCTCCAGGGAGGAAGTCCTGGGTGTACAGCCTCAGACCAGGGCCAGAACAAGTTAAAGACTGTATACCCCAGAAGGGATTTTGTTCTGTTTCAAATACAGACAGTGTGAGAGAGTCAGACAGAGGGCTGAGTCACTGAAAAGCCACCTAAGAAACCACAAACAGGGGTCACGACAAACTGAGAGACTGCAGGCACACACACTTGACCAGGGGGCACTCACGAGAGATGGGTTCTGCCCTGTTAAAATAGCTTAAAATAAAGGACTAGATCTCCTAAAAAGAGCCTTTGTTTTATAACAAAGGAACAATAAATCTTTTCCCTGCATCTGAGAAAGAAAATAATCTAGAAATGAAAAGGTGAAAACAACAAAGCAAACAGTGAGAGTGCCCTAGTTACAATTTCTAATGACTTCTTGAGAGAGAATGAAAGAAGGAACTTTTTCACTTTGAATAGGTTGTAATGATCCTGATAAACAGAGAGAGGGCTATTAAAATTTCCCTTGACCCATATGGGACAATGGCCAGTCATGCTGTAATGAGATAAGTGACGAATAACTGCATACCTGCAAAAAGCATTTGCAGATTCATAACATTAAGTTTCTATGAACTTATGGAAAAGATGGGGGAAGTTATATGCCAAGGACCCTGCATTATTTGTGTTCCTGAACTGTTTTCCACCTGTACTTGGTGGTTACTGACCAGAGTACAGGTGGAAAACAGTTTTCACTGCATTAACAATGGTGCAACAGGGAAGCAGAATATAAAATTAAATTGGTTGAGGCTTTGATCTAGTTCTTCAGTAATAAGATTAAAGAAAATTTACAAAAGGATTGAACTCCTAATACACTTGGGAACTATTGTGTAGTGCAGCATGCACAGGAATCAATTCATTTCAGGTGAATGTGCTTAGCTTCCTTCAGTAGTTTTGAACAAAGGCTTAAATAGAGGACTAAAGGAGCTATGTTGCTTAGCTACAGTAAGTGGATAAAATAAATAGAAAACAGGATAGGGAACTTTCTGCACCAGCCAATGAGAAAGGGAAACCATGCGGAGAGCAGTGCTTACCCAGTCTAGGGAGAAGAGCTCAGTTCTCCTCTGCTTTTAACAGAGAAAGTGGAGCTGTGTTCTCTCAAACTCCTAGCTACCATCTCTACATATGGGATAAAAACAGAGAAATGGTAGGATCTAGATCATCTTTACATTCAAGATCATGTAAAGCTGAAGTCAGAGAAATAAAAAGGCAGATACGTTTATGGATGAGAAAGATCATTACATATTTTATTACTTATTTTATCGCTAAAATATTCATATTTTAGCCAGTGTTTTATTAGATTTATCATCCTCCAATACATTTTATAAGAACCACAGGTGACCAAGCAGGAGTTTTTAAATTGATTTTTACAAGAGATAAATGACTTTTGAACACTTTTCATATAACAATTTAGCATGTAATTATGGAGATGATATATTAATTCTAAATATGGCATGTTTCAGTATTGATATTTCTAAATTTTACGAAGATTTCAGATTTTATACATTTTCTTTTTACCAAAGAAATACAGACCTTAGTATCTTTCAGATAATGTTAAGCAAACATATTAATTACTGCTTCAGTGTTAACTTAATTCTAATTTATGGAGAAGTATTTACCAAAACCACTAGAGCTCAGCTTAAAATAAATTAATGGTTTCTTACTTACTAGATAAAAAGCCCTGGTATATTATTAATAGCAGCCTGATATATAGTATATAAGTTAGACTTAACTATATGTATATATAGTAGATCCCTCTGCTACCGCAGATGCCTTAATGTTTGTGATTAAGCAGTTTTAAAATTTATTATTCAATAAATTAGTTCACACTCAGTTCATGTTTTTAAAGTTTTTTCACAACCATGAAGACTAAAAACAAAATTTTTAAAATGGAAGCTTCTGGAGCACAATTCTGTGGCTGGGGTAGATTCCACAGAACTTTTATAGCTATAGAATCACAGAATACACAGGGGCCTGAGTAGAGCTGATTTGATATAAGGAAATACAGTTAGACATACTACATGCTTCAAATGAACAGCTGAGAATATATCAGAAAAAAATGGTTTACGTGAAAATGTGCATCATTTAGACATTACACCTCTAGACAATGTTTAAATACCTCCAAATATGGAAGTGCTTGTTGTACCACCAGATAGAAGGGCATTAAATTAAGGAACTAAGACTTGTAGGTCAAACTGGCCAGGAATTTTTTGTCAAAAATATCTTTTTGATGGCAAAATGCAGAATCTGCAAAATCATAGGAAAATTTCAACTTTGATTAATTTTTTTGATTTTCCATCTGGAAAACCAAAACATCTCCCAGAAATGGTAACATTAATATCAGCAACATTAAGACAGAAAAATTTCCCAAATGTATGCAAAGTGTCTGAGATTGCTGTGAAGATTTTGCACTTGAGTGCCAGGGTGATGAAGTTGTGGTATGTATTGCTTTTGGTATCTGTTGGAGGTGTGAAAGCATTATGGTATGTTGGAGTGTGTTATTACTATGATGTAGGCAATATAAAAGTGGCAAGGAGGCTTTTCCCTTAATTTGTTATTTCCAACTTTTTCAGATTTTGAGTTGGTGGGTGTGTCCTGATGCAACCTTTACTGTCGCCAAACAAATTTTGTGCAATTCATATAATATTCACCTTCTGAATGAAGGATCTTACTTTCCTTTCCACAAAGGTACACACACACAGGATACAATACTATGCATCTGTAAAATTTTCCGTAAAAGGAGATCACTTACCTATAACCGGAAGTTCTTTAACATGTGTGGTCCCCTATCTGTATTCCATACGTGGGTACGTATGCACACCATGCGCCTGAGGCTGGAAAAATCCTGCAAGTAGCGTAGATTGGTCCGCAGCTGCGCCCTGGATCTCCTTGTGCTCGGCATTGCAGTATAAGGGGAGATGTAAACCAACCACCTCTTCAATTCCTTCTGTACCATGAATCCAGTCACAATCCGTAGCAGAGGGGAAGGCATGTGGGTAGTGAAATAGTTTGAACAGTCTCCAAACATGAACACTCTAGGTCTGATGCCCATTTATATACCAAGCCATGAGGTGAAGAGGGTCTGGGCTGGGGTGCTTGATCCTGCCATTCTCTGGAGTTAGCAGGTCCATTCGTAGGAGGACCAGAAACCAGAATTGTCTGGGACAACTTGTTGCGATGAGAATGACTCATGCTTTGTCATGACGCATTCTCTTAGAACCTGGGGTAGTAGTTGGATGCGAGGGAAAGAGTATCTCAAGAAGCTTGTCCAGGACAGTAGGAGGGCACTTTTTGTTCACCTGGGAGGTAAACAGGTCCCAAGTTGGTATTCCCCACTGACTGAATATGTTCAGCACTGAATTGTGTAACAGCCACTCATTAGTGGTGAAATTGTAATGTAGTTCTATATACACCAGTTCCATAAGCTGACCACCTCCCCCACACAGTGAGAGGGATTTTTGCCCCTCCCTGTTTGTTTATATAGAAGACGGTCGTCACTTTGTCTGACATTATCTGGACAATGGCAGATCATATGAATGGGAGGAATGCACTGCAGGCCTGTCTGACTGCTCTTAGTTCTAGGAGATTGATATGCATCTTGCTTTCTCCCCAGGCATCCATATATCTTGTGTTGGATGACCAAACATGTGGGCTTCCCAGCCTATGAGGGATGCCTCAGTGATTATTGTCATGCCAGGTGACAGGTCAGGTGGGAGGTAAGAAGAGAACTCCAACGCACATGTGTTCCAGGCTCATCTACCAGGTGCCTCCTCAGCCAGAGCTTTTGCCCCTCTTGGGTCTGGAGTTGGAAAGAGCAACACATACTGCACTTGGAGGAGATATGAGCCTCTTTAGGCAGGCTGGTGGTCACTGATAACTGAGAAGAAGCAAGGACAGGAGACAGTTCTTGAACCCTGGAATACTGGGTACAGTCCTACTTCTGAAAAGGAGGGGACAGAGAAGGTCCCCAGGGCTGGGAAAAAAACTAAACTACACTATGTAAAATATTGTAAAACACTAACAAACTATCTATAATTATATTTACAGAGATAAAGACGACGAGAGGATAATTCCAGACACAGAGGAGTCCAAATGAGATCATGCAGCAGCAAGAACGACCTGAAGAGGCAGTTGGTCCACACCCCCCCTTATATCCTCAGGGCTGAGCATGAGGAGATCCAGGGTATAGGTGCAGACCAACAGATGCTTCTTGAAAGATTTTTCAGTCTCAGGAGCCTGGTGCTCATGCGTACTCATGTGTGCAACGCAGATAGGGACCAGCCCTCAAAGAAGAAACATTATTTCAATTGGTATTGACCAATTGTTTCTAAATAACTCCTGTTCCAGTCATGGCACTGTCAGGCATGACCTCTACTAAATTACAACTCTTACTCAAAAGGAATATCAACAGGAATAAATGTAAACGTTTTTTCTATTGGTCACATTACTGGGTATAAAATGATATCAGATTACATTCTTTCAAAAACACTCAACATTTAAATGTGTCCTTTGAAAGTTTTCCCCTTTTAGTTTTAGTCAAATAAAGTCAGTTAGTATTTTACCAGCAAGTAGTTTTTTTTTTTTTTTTTTTTTTTTTTTAAAAGGAAAATGAAATAATGGAAATATTTTCAAATGATCCTTGTAACTGTTTGCACTTAGGAAAAAAGTTACATCATATTGCTCTTAATCTTTTCACAGGACAAAGAACTCAAAACCCTTACCATTTGCCTTGATGATTTATAAACTGTTGAACTGCATATCCAAACAGCTCACTTGAAGGACCAGAAAACGATTTTGCTTCTGGGAGCCCAACGTTGTATGCGTCACAGCAATTATGAAGAATGCCTGTTAACAGGAAGATTAATATTACTGTAAATAGCAATTAAAAAATCTTGATTCCACTGAAACAGCTCATCTGTCTATGCCAATTCCCCTTAATATAGCAGTTAAAAATGTGGCCTTTGACACACCCAATAAAAATCAACGTTTCTCCCACCCCTACACAGCAATAGCCATCTATGATTATCTGAATGCTTGTCAGTGCACTATATGAGCATGACAGTACAGTAGACAGAGTTTAATAACCTATTAACTACATTGCTTAATAAATCTTGTAGCGCTACCAATGTGTGTGAATCCAAGAGACACAATGAATATGTTTTAATATATTTTACTGTAGTCTTTAAAACTCCATTATCTTTGGACATATGGTAGCCTTCTAGCATAGGATTTCCTAAAGACCTATTAATGTACACTATAGTGAAGAACAATGGATGACAATAAGTACTTTTATTCTGTGTGTATTCTAATGCTACATTTGAAATAGAACACAACCAAATTGACCTACTCTTTTATCACAGAAGGTCTACAGTTTCAGGCCATTTTATTTTCACATATTGTTTGTTTTCTTCTGAACAAACCACGGAGAAGATAAGTTTATAAATGGAAGCCTGGGAAATATAGGGCTAAGTTAATAAATAAACTATACTTAACATTTAAACAGCACTTTGCATCTTCAAAGCACTGACCAGATATTAACTCATTAAGCCTCACAATACTATTGTGAAATTGGAACTTTAAAATATATATAACCTCAGCCACCCTGTCTCTCTAAAACTCTTGTGAGGCAGGTAAGTATCATTCCTGTTTTGTATATTTTTTCCCTCACACACAGGGAGTGACATGTCCATGGCCATACAAGTTGGTGACAGTGCCAGGATCAGCATTTAGAGCTCCTGGCTTCTCTCTTGTGCTTAGCTGACCATGCTTCCCCACCCCGCCCCCATCCATATAGTACTTCTATAACTGGTTAATATGGAATCATCTAAAAGTTAGTTCAAAGATCAATTCTGACTGAGTGTGCGATGCATAAAAACTATACTTGTATGCTCATCAGAAAATAGTACAGCTGAAAAATCATAGCGAGCCCTACATTCCAGAATGGATTGTTATGTGTAAACAGAAATAGATATAACTTTTATGTACTAACAGTGATCTTACATGAGATATTAAGGAACTTTAGAATTTCTTATACTAATGATAGGAGTTTAAGGTTCTTTAGAATAGAGATCTTTAAAATGTGTTATAGATGGGAAGAAATCCTTAAAGTCTTAGCTTAAGAACAGGGGCATCATTTCAGAAAAATTCAGGGGTGGAGTTGGGGAGGACACAGTTGGGTCAGCATATAAAACATTATATGTGATTATATTGTATCCTGCAAAGTTGAGGCAGCGGTGGGGGGGGGGAGGGGAGTGGAAGACATAATGGAGAATACAGACCTATGAAAAGTCTGGGGGGGGGGGGGCGCAAGGGGAAGGAACTGCCCCTCCAACCATTAACAAATGCTGCCCCTGTTTAAGGATTAGGGCCACAGATCAATGCATTCCTTCTGCCTTGATGGGTATGTCAGTAGTTACTGTACCTGACTTTTTTGGCAGTCCCAAGACCAAATTTGGAAGAGATTTTAAGAGGGATACCAGTCATGGACACAGACAACCTGAATACAGCCCATCATATTATACACTATATTGAGCATGTGATGTTCTAAATCAGCAGTTCTCAAACTTTAGCAACCTGAGGACCCCCCATTTTGATTTAAAATTTTTCAGGGGGAACCCCCAATAACTTTAGCTCAGCCGCAGGCCCTGCCCCACTCCACCCCTTCCCCCAAGACCCCACCCCTTTCCCACCACGCACTCACTCCATCCACCCTTCCTCAGTCACTCACTCTCCTCCATCCTCACTCATTTTCACCAGACTGGGGCAGGGGGTTGGGGTGCAGGAGGTGGTGCAGGGTGAGGTCTCTGGGAAGGAGTTTGGGTACCAGGTGTGGGGCTCTGGGCTGGGGCAAGGGAGTGGGGTGCGAGAAGAGGTGAAAGCTCCAGCTGGGCAGCACTTACTTCGGGAGGCTCCCAAAAGCGACCAGCACATCTCTCTGGCAGCGGCTCCTAGCTGGGAGGGCTAAGGGGTCTCCGCATACTGCCCCACCCAGTGGCGCTTCCCGTGCAGCTCCCATTGGGCACAGTTCCTGGCCAATGGGAGCTGCAGAGTCGGCGCACAGGGCAGCATGGACATGCCAGCTGCTTCCAGTAGTGGCATGCAGTCAGGGAGCCTGCCTTAGCCCCGCTGTGCCACTGGACTTTTAACACCTAAAGTCTCCCAGTTGGGCTTCAGTAGCCTCTGGGACATAGAGCCTGATTCCAGGAGACTTCTAGTGAAACTGGGAGGGTTTGCAACCCTAGTTGATCAGCAGGGCTGTTGGCCCAGGACAGGATTCCGCCCCCTCTGCAAGTGCCCTGTCCCCGCTCCTTCCCCTCCCTCCCAGCGCCTCATGCACGCCAGGGAACAACTGTTCCCCAGCGTGCAGGAAGCACTGGGAGGGAGAGGACAGAGTTGATCAGCTGGGCCCGCGGACCCCCTGCAGTACCCTCAGGGACCCACTGGTGGACCCCAGTTCGGGAAACACTGTTCTAAAGTAAAAAGAAAAGGAGTACTTGTGGCACCTTAGAGGTTAGTCTCTAAGGTGCCACAAGTACTCCTTTTCTTTTTGCGAATACAGACTAACACGGCTGTTACTCTGAAACTGTTCTAAAGTGAAACCTGAGGGTGCACAATCCACTTAAATAAGCAAAATTTCAATAAACTCTCCTAAAACCATATGTTAACCCAAAATATATAAAGAGAAAGCAAAATGTTCCTCATAGAAGAATACACATAGCTTGCATATTTACTAACATTTGGTGACGAACTTAAGACAGGAAATCATATCTCAGTCATACCAAACAACCATTATCTACTGATTACCCACTCAAGTATTTATCTTTCGCTAAGAGTTAAATCATTTAAGAAATATGGTTAAAAAGGCAAAGGAAGTTCTTTCAATTAAACATCTGATTGGTATGGTGGAGAAGGGAGGATATGAGTGGACATAATACTGTGTATATTTCACAATACTTCTTACAGTAATCACAACCACCTACACCTGGCAGCTAAATGGATCTTTTAAAGGCATTTCATATGTAAAAATTTGGTTACTGTAAAGCTATTGTCAATATATCTGTTGCGTTCCAAATTCCTGGCACTTTATTTCAACACCATCTTTAAATTGCACCTTAATTTATTCTCATGTTATCATCAGTCAAAAATCATACATAATTGAACAGTGCATGAGTAGGAGCACCACACTTAAGACTCTTGGTACCGACATCTGGAACGGACATCCTAAGAAATTGTCTAGAGTCTCCTGTAACGTTATTGTGTATTCTATTTTGCCCCATGTAACTAAAAGATAGAGCAGTGGTGTAGCTAGGAGTGGAAATCTGGACGGGCCCCCAACTTATGGCAGACAGGCAATGCCCATAGTGCTGAGATCATTTTAGTAAAGAATCTGTCACTCTGCTCAGTCTGTTGCGCAGGCAGCCCCCCTGCTCCTCACTCCACTCAACAGCAGAGTCCAGGCCCACTTAGGTATGGCGAGCGGGATCAGCACACTCCGGCAAGGCAGGGGATCCCACGCCATCAGCACCAGCGCTCACTTGGGCTACTATGAAGTTAGCTCCAGCCTGGAAAGTGCTGCATTTGCAGTCAACTCTGCTCAGGGTCACTGTAATGCTGGGTGGCTCATCCATAATGTGAAGATGGGGGACCAGGGGGAGTGGAGCTTGTCTCTCTGAGCTCAGAGGCAATGCAGACAGTCCTGGAGGTAGCACGGAGCTATGTGCCAGGGATATCCCTTAGCCAGCTGGCATCCTCTGAGTTGCTGGGCTGAGCCAAGCCCAGCTGCAGAAAACTGCCTTTCTCCACTCTGACCTTACACACCGCCTGTTCCACTGCCTTCTGACTTGCCTCCTCCTCTACCCCTAACTGCCCCCTCTTCTCCTACCCACTACCCCCACTTTCTGCCCCTGCCTCCTCCCCCCACTCATAATTCCCCTTCTGCAATCACCACAGCACTCCTTCTACTATCCATTACCCCTTACACACGGCTGCCTTTTGCTCCTGCCTACTTTCACCAAGCCAGCAAATCAGAGCTGGTAAGAAGTGACCTTGAAAATATGTATCAATGTCAATGCACCAGCCTCATCTCACCCAATACTGCTTCGCGGCATCAGCTCTGGGTATAAGTCTAAAGCCTGAACATGATCTGGTATTGTCCAGCACCTGAAAGATTTTTCAGCTGCACTGGGACATGTGCACGAGGCCAACCTGGAGAGCGCGGGGGTGGGGTGGGGGGAGGGATGGGTGGTTGTGTAGCCCCGGGGGCACTCTATGTCCCATTCCCCAACGAAAGTCACGACCTCCGGGCTGCAGCCCCTGTTTTCACAGCTGCCCTGCTCAGGCAAGTGCCAGGGCCTCCAGTCCCCTGCAACCCAGCCTGCAGCACCAGGACTCTGGCAGGGGCTTCTCCATTTGGCAGGTATGTGGGTGCCCCAGCCTGTTACCTCCTGCCTCCCCTATGATCAGGTCAGCTGGCACCCCTTTCCCCATGGCAAGGGAGGAGCACTTTACCACTGCACAGGCCAAAAATCTGAGCCCCTTTACACTATACAAGCAGGACAAAGGGTCCAAATCTCAGTTGGAAATCTGGTCAAATGTAGAGAAAGGCTGATAAAGATGAGAGGGAAAGACAAGAAATCAACTCAGGAAGCAATACAGTATGACCCATTATAGTGTCATAGGAAGGAGTCATCAGGAGTTGTAGTAGGAGTCACCAGATGGTGCTGTTACATGAAGTTTTACAAGTTCTTTTAAGGGTTTGTCTACACCACAATCACACCACATGATTACAATGTAGACATAGCCTGAGGGTGTGTCTACACTAGAAGCGCTACAGTGCCATAGCAGCTACACCAATGGTATAGACACTACACACTACAGTGCAAAAACTGACTGCAAAGTAAAGAGCAGTATCCAACGTTTCTATCACTGTCGTTAATCCACTACCTCAAGAGCGGATAGCTAGGACAATAGAAGTATTCTTCCATTGACTTAGCTGCATGTACAGTGGGGGTTAGGTTGACATAATTATATTGCACAGGTTTGTGAAATTTTTCAAAGCTGTGAGTGACATAGCTCGGTCAACATAATTTTAGGTGTATATCAGACCTCAACATGCAAACAATTTTGAATAAATACTATATTATTGTTAATTTTATAATTATGTTTATTTTGGGGAGCTGTTGCAAGCAGCAGTACTGTTTAGTCTGCCTTAAATTACTCTCACTAGAGTTTTTCAAAATGGCTGCTGATATTTCTGGAAGAGGGTATTATTTATGTGCCATTTGTGTCCACTTCTGTCCAAAGACTCTAATATATATTAGTGTAAATAAACAAGTTACTCTAAGAAAATACCCATACTACACAGCACTGTTTCTCCTCCAATGTGAAACTGAACTGCAAGGCCCTGAGATCTGCCACTGTTTGGCACAGTGACAACAACAGTAAAGAAAAAGGTGGAGAGAAAACAGGAAGGGAAAGAAGATAAATGCAAGCGAGATGCTGGTCAATTAATACTTGGTGCATACATTATTTAATTCCAGTAAAATTAAATTATCTGATTAATATTTTTATGATATCTGACCATAGCTAGTCACATGCTATTCAGCAAATTTATTACTAGAATAATAATTCTAGTGGAACTAGTCAAATATAGTCACTGATTTATTTATTTTTGCTTTTTGACCAAGCTTAGTAACACTTTTTTTTTTTTAAATTAATGGAAAGTTTATTGATAATAGTATGATTAAATACAGGACAGGATACAAAAAGTGTTTCATACCTTTAAATTTTATCAAGTGCATAGCAGCAGAGGTATTTCACCCTGCCTACTAGGCTTCATTCTCAGGCTAGAAGGAACCACAGAATCCACCTCTAGCCTCAAAACTCTGCTCTGGAATCTAAGCTTCCATTAAAAAAAAAAAAAAGTTTTTACCCCTTGTGATTGTGAAGACGACCTTACAAAAGCACAGATCAATGCAGCGATGTCTGCATGATTCTTAAACGGCCTGCAACAGTAGCTCTAAAAGAAGTATGAACTTCCCCAAACACAAAGGGTGTTAAGTTTGAAACTAATGATGGCAGTTTAAAAGTCAACATTCTTAACTATGTTTTTACTAAATTGATCAGCTGTGACATCTGGATAATGTGTTTTTCCACACAATTCCAAATCACTTCCCCTTCTTAAACATCAGACACCTGAATTGTTCTCTCTCCATCTTCCAAAACCTCCAGTTTCTCCACAACTTGTACAACACAGTTCTGCATTTTCCATATTACATTTTTAGCACACTGAAAAATAAAAACATAGCAGCATAAAGTTAATTTAATGTCAAATTAACTAATATAGAGAATACTGTGTTGACTGTATTATTGCAGAGAGATAATAGGTCTTTGCTTATAATTACCATTCTGATTGAAAATGTTTTTCCTATCATTGCTATAACTTAAGGTTACTATAACTGAAAGAGATTAGAGAAAATATTTCTATTTTTTCCCCTGTATGTTTACTTTGCATATTTAACAGCACTTGATAGAGAAGAATTTTAAAAAATTTAAAATAAGAAAATGTGGCTGAATACCTATCAGTATTGTCAGGGAACTCCAAGGCAGGTATAGAACCTCTACCTTTTACCACTACTTTTAACTCATCTTTTGAATATACTAGATTTTAAATTGAGAATATCCCTTTAAATTAAATCAATGTATACTTCCAACAGCAATTCTGAAAGAGAGAAGACTAACTGGACAAGACACATTTTGGAGAGATATTTAGAAAGGGCACTAAATTAGAGAGTATTTTGTAATCTTCAATTTCAGTTTTATTCATATTTCATCTATACTAGTCCGAAAATATGTAGCTCTTATTCCCTGGGGTTAACATCATTTACTAAAGACTATTTACTTTCTTCTGTCTGGGGCCCAGGTTTCCTTCACATAGGCTAAAACGTCTGGAGCCATTTAATAATTAACAGACGTTATTTTCTTCAGTGCTGATACTACAGGTGAAAACAAAAATAATTGCAACTCATCTAGCAGTGGTTCTACAAAATAAGTTATTTTTGGTTTAGCTGAGTAACTTTATGACTTCCTGCTGGAAGAGGGCCAAATACTCGTTCAGAAGCAGTCACAGTTTCAGCAAGTCAGAGGAACTACAACTGAGTTAGAGCAGTTTATCATAGTAAAGAGCAGTATCCAATGTTTTGGCAGTGACCAGTTTACTTTATACAAGTATATAATATACTCAAGTCTGCACAAATTGTGAGTCAAATTTTGGCAAGGCTTGGGAAAGTCCTACTAGATGCTTTCTAGTTTACTGTTCCAGCTCACTATTGCTGACTGAGTTAGAAGACTTATTTCAATTCATTCACAACTTTCTAAGTTACTAGAGATCACTTGCCCTTCTTTTGACATTTTAATAAGCTTCCTACTCTAATCCCAGAAACAGATATGAAATCAAGAAATCTCAACAATTTACTGAACATACAAGGGCTGATTTTAGGGTTGCCAATTTTGTAATAGTTAAAAACTGGACACTCCAGCAGAACCTCCCCAACCTCTTTTTGCCCCCTTCCCCACCAAGGCCTCATGCTGTTAGCCCCATCCGCCCCTCCCCCCCGCCACAGGTAGAAGGCAGCCCTGGCTGAATAGGGGCTGGTGCGAGTGCCTCCACGTCTCCCCCTCCCACAGTAACTGGACTTTGAGTGTCTGATCAGTAGATCTGACCGGACATTATCAGGTCCCCTTTTTGACCAGACTTTCCAGTCGAAAACTGGGCACCTGACCACCCTATCTCAACCTCCCTTGCCCACAGTGACTGAACACTGTCAGGTCCCCTCTTTGTCCGGGCACCTGGCCACCCTAGATTCCCTTGCAATGTTTCAGTAGCTCCTGAAAGATTGACAGCTTCCTGCATGTTTTTGATAACAAAAAGTGCAAGCATTCAAATCCATTTGATTTCACTATCCTGTCTATTATTAATTCAAGTAAGAATAAATTACTCTTCTGGAATGCCACACAAATTGCATTTTACTAAACTGCCTTGGAAACTCTCTCCTCTCCGTTTAGCCCGGAACAACTACAGAATGCTTGGAATGTCCAGTCTAGGTGACCCTAGTTTCTCCCAAATGGAACTACAGAGAGATTAAGAGAACTGCAGCATTAACAAGCCCCACAACCTCAAAATATGCAATTATTTAAATTGCCAGCTCCAAAAACAATAATAAAAAACCCAACTTCATCTGTTTCCCTGTGATAAAAAATTGACTTCTCATGAGGCATTCACTCCAGCGGATTCTGCACACATTCTCTATAATTAATACTGTCTACTAACCTTCCTTTAACTAGTAATATCTCCTCCTATAGGAAGAGCAGCACGATTTTTATGAAGGCAACACAAGGGAAACATATCATCATACCAAAACCAACATGACTTACTTCCCTTCAACTTATTTCTTACTTGGCTAGATTAGAACTTGAGGGGGAAAAGTGATGATATTTTTAAAATAACCTCAGCAACAAAGAAGAGCAGAGACAAAGAGAAAATGTAGTATAGCAACAAAATTGTTTCTAATTTAAGTAGAATGTTTTCCAGATTTTTCATTCATTAAGTTCTGTGCCCTCCTCTGCTGCCAAGGATGTCCCTTTGTGGGTATTGCTGCACCACAAGTTGGCAAGATACCAGCAGCCCACCCAGCAGGTGGGAACTGTCTGACATCCATGAACGTACCTCTGAAGGGATTCTGTCTATACTGCTATACTGGGGTTTAAGGGTGCTCATCTACTTTGACAAAAAGCACAGTAAAGGTCTAGAAACTTGTCTACACTACAGAGATTTGGCTGGTATAGTTATACCAACTGACCTTCCTAGTGGAGACTCAGCATACACTGACGGAAGTTCTGCTGGCATAGCTACACCACCTCACTGACCGACATTAGCTATGCCAACAGAAACACACTGCTATCAGCCTAGTTGCATTTACACCAGCAGTTCTGCCAGGATAGCTATGCCATTTAGGGGGTGCAATTTTTTCACACTCCTAGTTGACACCTGCCAGCAAAACTTCGCAGTGTAGATCAGGCCTAGGATTAGAAAAAGAGCTGATGTATACATGAATCCAGCAATTCCTCACACTGTGCAGAGTGGTGTGGTGTGCAGTGAGAAAGTGGCAGGAAAGCAGCTCCATTATCACTCAAAAGTCAGAGTTTGGAAAGGATTCCTTTCCCTGCCCCACCCCTTGTTTCAGCTTCCACAGAACTAGCCAGCATGAAGTTTGGCTATTTGGGCTGCACACAAACAGAAAGATTATGTCCTCAGAGAGACAAGAACAGCATTATTGGCTGATTTGTCACCAGCAGCCTGAGACTTAGTGTTATGAGAAAACCTTTTAAGTAGTGTGACCAAGTGGGAATGTTCTTAATGTTTTCTCTGAATACGGTGTGTGTGCACCTCAGTTTCCCCTTTGCATTTCTTAAGTATCTAGGTGGTGGGATAAGGCTGTGTGATTGTTGCAGAGCCCTAGGCAGGTGTGATGCTGGTTGCACAGAGAATGGCTGACACCCTGTCTCCTGGCAACTGATGGCCTGGGCTCCTCCCTTGCAAAGTGCCAACTGATGGTGTTGGAGAACAAAGATCAGGTGACCTGCTGGCCCGGGAAACAGACAAAGGCCAGAGGAGGGGCTGGAGGGGGCTTCAGTTTGGAGTTGGCCAGGGAAATGGTGGGAGGCCCAGAACTGGGGTCTGGGCTCCCTACCCCCCAAGATGGACCTGTCTGAGGGGTCCTGTTTTCTGTACCTACAAGCTTGGTTTTGGACTGTGTTCCTGTCATCTAATAAACCTTCTGTTTTACTGCCTGGCTGAGAGTCACAGTGAATCGCAGGAAGTGGGGGGTGCAGGGCCCTGACTCCCGCACACTCCGTGACAAGTAGTCATGAGCATGTGTAGCACAATAGTCGGCAGAGCTATTATTTAACCTTTTGTTTCCAGTAGTAACAACAATTTGCTAGGCACTGTCCAGATATTAAGAAGAAGCAGTCCCTGTCTAATGATCTTAGAAATTAAAACATCCTTTATAAAAAGCATCCTTTAAGAAGACTCTTTTATTCCTATATATTCTGCAAGTGCCAGTACACTTCAGTGAAGAAGTGCACTGTAAAGTTCAACCAGTGAGCACAGTAGTGGATAAGTACTGACAATGTTTCCAGCACAAGGCAGTGTGCAATTACGGTGACCAGGGGTCCGGTTTTTGACTGGAACAGCCGGTCGAAAAGGGATCCCAGCGCTGACTGGGCTGTTGACTGTCCAGTTGGCGGCATGGAGTCCCTGCTAGCATCCACGCCATGCGGCTCCCAGGAAGCAGCGGCATGTCCCCTCTCCGGCTCCTATGCATAGGGGCAGCCAGGTGTCTCCACATGCTGTCCCCCCCCACCCCCCATTGGCCAGGAAATGTGGTCAATGGGAGCTACAGGGGTGGCGCCTACAGACGGGGCAGTGTGTAAAACCACCTGACCGCACCTCCGCATAGGAGCTGGAGAAGGGACATGCTGCTGTTTCCCAGGAGCTGCTTGAAGTAAGCGCTGCCCAGAGCCTGCACCCCTGCCCAGGCCCCAACCTCCAGCCCTGATCCTCCTCCCATCCTCTGAACCTCTCAATCCCAGCCCGGAGCACCCTCCTGCACCTCAAACCCCTCACCCCCACTGCACCCCAACCCCCTACCCCAGCCCTGATCCCCTTCCGGCCCTCTGAACCCCTCAGTTCCAGCCCAGAGCCCCTGCCTGCACCCTAAACCCCTCATCCCTGGCCCCACCCCAGAGCCCGCACTCCCAGCCGGAGCCCTCACCCCCTCCCGCATCCCAGCCCCGTGAGCCAGCCTGGTGAAAATGAGTGAGTGACGGTGGGGAGACTGAGCAATGGAGGGAGGGGGCATGGAGCGAGCAGGGGCGGGGCCTTGGAGAAGGGGCAGGGCAGGGGGCAGAGCAAGGGTGTTCGGTTTTGTGCAAGTAGGAAGTTGGCAACTCTATAAGTAATAACAAAATCAGTAAAACAAATTCTCTACCTTCCTCCTCACCAATTCAAGTCAATACAACATCTCTGTTCATTTAATCTAGAATGCTGTACAAAACACAGAGTAACACTGTATTTGGAAAAGGGCAGTTTCTAGAAAATTTCATATGCATCAGATTTGAAAGAGACTTAATGTACGGTTAAACGTATACATACGATTCTGGTATGTCCAGATGTCTGTGGCCTGGTGGCACCCTAATTCCAGCGACATCTTTGTAAGTTCTGTTTGTAAAATAGTGCCATTGTACCCTTTTTTTGGGTCACTGACACTTAACTGTTTTCTGGGTACATATTTTCTGCCAAGATAACAGATCAACCTCTGTTTGTCTTTAGAAGCGCAAACTCCATTGCGATCATTTCTACAATCAACTTCCGATAGAAACAGTTTCACAATGACTATCAGGATATAAGCTTTAGTGGGCAACTCCAGTACGGTGAGCTGCCACCTGGCAAACTGTCACATCTCACAGTGACAGATGGATAGCAGTAGAGAGAGTGAAACAGAAGGAATGTCAGACACAGCCTCGAAAGAGTATCTATCACTAGCAAGAATACAAAAGGACACTATCATTAGCAATGTTACCGTTTTTGCTCTCTATTTGTTGTTTATTCTTTCTGTGACAAAGCTCTGTCCTTGTCTCCGTGGGTCCTGCACTTCCTGGCAGATTTTGCTAGCCTCAGAGGCTCCCTGTGACCCTCCACACAGCCCTTCTCTCTCTAGAGCAAAGGGTGACAGCCTACTGAGCCATTTTCATCATAAGCCAGTGAGGGAGGGGAGGAGAAGCTATCCTCCCTTGCACAGTCTCTGTTGTCTCCCAGTCTCAGTGATTAATCAGGAGGGCAAAGGGGCTCTACTCCGGGCTCAAGCCCAGGGACCCTAATAGTATCAGCTATGGTAGCTGACCTTTTAGAAACAGGACGCATACAATTCCCTTGGCTACCTCCCCATAGCAGCCCCCACTTCCCCAAGCTCCACTTCACCCTTATCTCAGGGCCTCCTTCCTTGTGCCTGATATGGTGTGTACTGCTCAGTCTCTCCACCAGCATAACTTCCTCCCACAGCTCCTGACATGCACCCCCACCTGACTAACAGGGAGGTTTTTAACTAGTTTCAACCAGCCCCTGATTGGCTTCAGGTGTCCCAATCAACCTAGCTGTCTCCACTGCTTTCTGGAAGGATCTTAATTGGCTCCAGGTGTCTTGATTAACCTGGAGCAACTGCCATTTGGTTACCATGGTAACAGCGATTTGTTTAGCCTGGGGCTAACATACCTGTTTCTTACTACTTTCCTATAGCCATCTGGCCTTTCCCCCATCACATTTCTTAACGATAAAGCTAGGCAAGGAGGCAGAATTTTGTTTAGATAAAATGTCACAGACTTTACAATATTTTGATTCAGATTAGCAAAAACCAATTTCATCTATTCAAATTTCAGGCATATCTAAATATCAAACATATCTACACTGTACCCCTTTTTAGTGGGCACACTTAGACAACTAACCTAACTAACTGAGCAATGTTATTTTAAATTTTGAATGGTTATCTGAATTTTAGTGTTCCAAATTTCAACCAAATTTGAATATACTATCCAAAATTCACCTCAGCTCTACATAGCACCTCTAATATGTACTTGGGAACATTGCGCAAAGTGGCAATTTAACAACAACGGTCCAGAGTACCTTACTATGCCACTCCTTTGTTGACTAAATTGAAACATTGCTCACAGTACCTTAAAACCATTTACAGATAAGAGCATGAACAGGTGTCAGCTAGCTTTACAAAAAACACCCAACACTAAAATGTTGAGGATATTGTGCAACTTCCTTTGTTAAATACTTACTATTTTGCTGATCTTGAAATTGAAACTGCAGACACCTTGATACATGCAAGGGAACATTTTCCAGTTTCTCTGTAACTCATATAAATCTTCTACTACAATGTTATTTTGTAACTTCTTATTACAATACTACACAATGAATGATAACATATTATGCTTAAGCCTGCTCCAACAAAATTTTACGAAGGGAACTTTTTTCCCCCCCATCTTTCTTCATTTATGGTAGCACATCACTGTAAAAGATGGTTTGGCTATTACAAGATACAGCAGTTCACTATACTACTAGGTCCTGATTCAGCCTGGTACTCAAGTATTTGCCTAATTTTAATCATGCAAGTAGTCTCACTGAAGTCAACATGATAGGGTGACCAGACAGCAAGTGTGAAAAATTGAGATGGGGGTGGGAGGGATAATAGGAGCCTATATAAGAAAAAGACCCAAAAATAGGAACTGTCCCTATAAAATCGGGACATCTGGTCACCCTACAACAGGACCACTCAGGAGCTTAAAGTTGGGCATGTACGTTACTGAATACCAGTCTTAATAGATTCTGCAATTAAAGTCTGACATCTGTCCCAGCATACTTCTTGAATCAGAAGCACAAATAAGTCACCAAAAAGTTCCTTGTTTGTGATTGCCTGTATGTATCCATGAGCACTACCTCAGTCTTGTTTGGGCTGAGTTTTTGTTTACTCTCTCTCATTCAAATTAAAACACTGACTAACCAGACAGTCCATAATGGGTTAGCCAAAAAAGAGAGAGTCATGGGGCCAGATACTCCACTAGTGAAAACTGTCCAGTCTCCATTTCCAGAGTTTTGTGTCATCAAGATAGTGAACATCCCAACATAAATGGCTGTATTACATCCCTTGCTGGTGTCACATACATAGTGGATAGTAGGAGGGTTCAGTGGAACCCTGTCATAGCCCCATCCCCAAAGATGAAATCCCTTGGGGAAAATGAGCAAGTGCATTTAACCATCCTCTGAGTCCCAACTTCCAGGAGTGGCTGTGCAGCCCTTCTCACACCATCAGGAAATACAGCCTCCATGGGCAATTGGTGGTTATCAAGGACAATTCTTTATTGTCTATGGTCAGTTGGAAAACATCAGTCACATAACCAGGGAGGTGGGGTGGTTTATTTAATACAGGACATTTCTTTCTTAAGGAATAAAGAGTGCTGAACTGGGAAAGATGAGTAAAAAGACAAAATGAGGCAGAGAAGTGGCAAGAGAATCCCACTACGGTGGTTGCCCATTGATTTGAATAGGACAAAATAATATAGGACATTAATCTATATAGCTATGCGGGTGCCATTGTGTTATGCCCCGAGTGTTCCATTATAGCACTCAAAAAGTTCATCTGTTTAAATATTATCTTATTTCTTTGCCTAAGTAGTTCCCCTTTTAAGGGTTACTTTTTACCCAGAATTTGCATTCTTATTAAAAGAGTATAGCTCTTCAGGGGAAAATGAAAACAAACCCAGTTTCTGAATAATATTTTTGATTGCTGGGAAGACTAAGTCCTCTATCCAGGATAACAATTGCTCACTCTAATAATACTTAAATAATTTTAAAACTTATCGACAGAACTCCTGGCCTGATCTTTCAGAGAGACTGAGCATACACAGCTTCCACTGGCTTAACTGGGTGTTGTGAAAATTCATCATCACCTCATAAAATAAGAGTGGGTAGAATGCTACATCAAATAGCTTTAAAGTGATGTGCATATACAGAAAATATAGACAGACTGCCATTCATCCAGTGTAGCATGATGTTATTTGTTCACATTAATTTTCACTTCATTCCTTTTCTCCAGTGTCATGAATAAGTGTGCTACACAAAGAGGCATGTTCAAACTATTATATAATACAGCCAAGTGCCACTCCTTACCTTTAAGGCTTGTAAACAAAGATCCTTCTCTGTTATGCTTTTTGTAGAAATGAAAACTTAAGATTGAGTAGCTTCTCCAGTGTCCTTGACTCATTTGAATGGGAATCCCACAGCTATTTTTATTTAACACTAAAACAAGTTTATCTTGCTCATTATTTCTCTCACTTTACCAGGCCTGAAATCCTAAAACAAGTAGGCAACATGGGGCTAGTGATCACTTTGTGAAGAAACTTTAAAACTGCTGGTGAAAATGTCCTAAAACAACCGGACGGCATGTGTTGGTATGCAACTGCATGAACCATTCTGATCAGAATCCAGCTTGTGTCCTGCCTGCATTTTGAGTTGGTAACCATGGAAATGGGAACGGACCTGTTCAAAGCCTAACAAAGGAAACCTTTAAATGAAAATGACAACACTGGATTATGAATGTTCAAAATTTCTACCAGCTCTCATAGCTTGGTTTACTCTTTTAAAAATACATAAGCCCCCTTCTATCTTCACTATTCCAAAAAGTTCAGTATTTAATACCCATTTGTTTGCACATTCATCACATGCATGAGCAGGTTTACATCGTAGCTCTCACAAACACCTAGTCATGTGAAAAAAATATTTTCTTTCATTTAAAACAACTGACAATGAAAAAATATAATGGATATTGAGTAGCGGCCAACACACACAGGAAGACTATAAGGAATATCTGACTATTTAGTGTACTGCTTTTATTAAATACCAAAACTTCTCAATACTTAAAAAGCAAATTATTGTTTGAAAACTGTACCACAACCAGATACTTCAAGAGTAAGTCAATGCATCCTATATTTAGTGTCCAAGTTATGTAGAAATAAATATTGTTAATTGGTTTAGAACTATGAATAATTCATTGTGTACTTTATAAAAATGTTTACTTTATATTTTACAAATATTATAAATATCATTTGTAAAATACAGGCCTTCTGTAGCTCATTATGAAATAAGCCCTACTTAATTGTAAAATATTGTAAAAATAAAAGCTCATAAGAAACTATTTGTAATATTGCTTTTACAAACAGACAAAATCTTTTAAGAATCAGAGACAGGTAAAATCAGTAGCGACTTTGGTTTCACAAAGGTTCAGATCAGACTCCCATTTTAATAATCCAACACTCAACATTTGGAATGGGAGGCATTTACACGAACAGTTCTACCTTTGGCCCATTCTAATTAACATTACACACACAAAACTATTCTAAAAAAAATCCTATTAGGTTTGCAAAGTCACATATTCCAAAATTAAGAAATGCCTGAATTAAAGTTGTCTGTGCAACCTTAGTTCAGCCACTTTGTGCATATGCATTATGATACAGCCTTTAATTACACAATCACATTTTCCCACAGGACCCCATTCCATGCCTCATTCCATGCACAGAACAGTCAGTGTCAGTGGCGGATTAGCCACTGGGCCAACAGGGCCTGTGCCCAGGAGTCGCAGCCAACTGGCGGGACCCAGAAAAAATGGGTGCCCCCAAGCTCCAACCTCCTTCATGTTCCTCCTGGGGAGTGGGATCTGAGTGCGGGGGTTTGCCCTGCTCCTGCTCCCCGACCCTGCTCCCTGGTAGGAGTGCCAGGTGGGGGGGTGGGGCAGGGGAAGCCCCGGCACCCTAACCCCATTTCCCCAGTAGGAGCAATGGGGGAAGGAAGGGTAGCGGGGGACTGCAGGCCAAAGGGAGGGTGGAAAGAGGCCCTCACTTCCTCTGGCCCAGGGCCTCACAAAAGTGTAATCTACCTCTGGAAAGTGTTCACTAAATATTTTTGTTTCTCTCCATTATTCAGTGTGTAGCCCTGTGCCTTGTTTACTGCACACTATTCAAACCAGACTCTGAAAACAAAAAATATATTAATTTCTTCATGAGTTAAACTATGACGCTCAGCACAATAGTACTGGGTGATTCACAAATAATAATAAATTTATTTTCACAACATCCTTATGAGGTGAGGGGCTTTTATTATCCCCATTCTACAGATGGGGAACTAAAGGTCAAAATAAAGGTCAAAAGTATCCACCAATTTTCGTTGCCCAATTTGAGATGTATAGAACCTGATTTTTCAGAGAATGTAGTATTATATAGCACTTTATATATTCACAGTATAGCTCCCATTGAGGTCAGATGCTGCTGTGATTGCTCAGCACTTCTGCAAATTAGACTACATAGTTTCAAGTTAGGCACCCATAAAATGAAGAACACTGGCCAACCATGAAAAGTTTTGTTTAATTGACTTGCCCTGTATCATATAGGCACTCAGATAAGGGGAAGGGCCTTTTAGCTATGGGCGGGCTTAGGCAACCAAAATAGGTACAGACCTTCCAACTTTTGCAACAAATGAGGCAGGGGTCCTGACAACAGTTTATTTTGCTACAAAATCCCCCTACAAGGGGATGGGACACTTTGCCAGTGGGTTTCACAGATATTTGCTGACACCAGAAGAACAGTGAGACCCAGAAAGCTTGGGTTCCATTCCAGGCTCTGGAGAGTCATGTGCTCTAGTGAGCAGACTCTTCTGACTTCTCTCTTCCAACCAGGCCTTCTCCCAGTCTGGTCTCTTCACCACCTTTGGCCCCTCATCCTGGTGCCATTTTTCTCACCTACTTTTCAGGCATCTCATCCTAGTCCCAGTCTCACTGGCCAGCCTGTCCCACTCTCCCCCACCACCACTTCCAGTCCCAAGTTCCTTCCTTAGCCATTCCCAATTCCTTCCCAATCCTGCAATTCCTTGTAACCAGTCTCCTTGCCCAGTCAATCCCAGTTTCCACCTGTTGGATAGATCCTCATCTGATCTGTCTCTCCCTCACTGGCCTCAAGTCATCTACTCCTCTTAACCCCCTTCTGGTCCACCTCATATCCATTCAAATGAGGCAGCTTCCTCCTCCATGCTGCCTGGGCACAGCTGGCGGCGGCAGGGTGGAGAGAATCACTGAGGAGGGGGAGATTGGGCACCTGAACTGAGAGCAGGGGAACTAACTTGCCACAAGCACAGCTACTGTGACCCAGGGAAAGCTCCCTGCAGTTGCAGCAGCTGTATATCCTGCTGGGCCCTGGGCTGGCATATGGTCAGTGATGACACAATCTTCAGGAAATTTGGCTGCTAAAATCTAAGTCTCTCTCCTGAGTATGAGTGAATGATGACTTTTCAGAGGTTTCTAACCTGGCCACATTTGGGCAGATATTGACAGGTACAGCAAAAAGCCAAGCACTCACACAAAGGCCACTCCTTGCCAAATTTCAAGTCCCTGCTTCCAAGTATTGGGCACACTATACTTTTTCCAAAGAAAAGGTCTCCAGAATATTTTTAACATTGGCAAAAGAACATATTTTACTAGCCTTATTCTCAGAAACAGCTGAACTATTTAGCCTGAACTTTTCCAAGAACTTTAGCCTAAGGCAGACCCAGCATGGAAAATTTCATCCCAAACAGTTAAAGTTTGGCAAAGTTATAGGTAACCAAAAACAGACTCTTATAATCGAAAGTGTCAGGCAACCTTAATAATATGCAATACTACCAGTTCTGCCTATAATAAATTATTCATTTCTAATAAGCTAAAAAACAATCTGCTACTGTCAACCAAATATGATTATTTTGGTAAAATATAATGAAGGTGGTAGGTTGGCATATAAGAATATAATATCAAAAGGGATGGCTTTACATAAGTATTATTTATGTCTGCAGCACCCAAATGTGCTAAGCAGTTTCCAAACATAAAAGAAGGCACAATCTACAACCCACAATAAGCACAACCTTTATATTACTGCTTAGCTTGCAACAAAGCAAGCAAGAGCCCCTGTGTTCTAGAAGAGATGGCACTGATAATGTGGATATTAAAAATATATACATAATCAAGCCCAAACCAAACACACTGCACATTCACTGGGAGTGTTTTCCAGCCTATTTATAGTATGATCCAGTGGAGACATCTGATTGAACACAACAGGGATTGTAATGATTCCTCCATTCTTCCCTCCAAATAAATAAGCCCACCCTACTGCAGGGTGTTCCCCCCCTCCCATTTACTCCCAAACATACAGCCCTTCAGTAACCTGCCCCCCAATCCGCTAGACCCAATTCCACAAGCATTTATATAAAGGCTTAGGACTGTTCATAAAAGTAAAGTCATTGATTTCAATGGGACTATTCAAATATGAGAAGTTAATATTTGCAGAAACAGGGGCTTAACTGCCCTTCTCTTCTGTCAGTTGTGTAGGGGAGGAAGAGCTGTGTAATCTCTTTCACCAACAAAAGTTGGTCTACTAAAAAATATTACCTCATCCACCTTGTCTCTCAACTATACCAGTGTAAACTGAGAGTAACTCCCTTAAAGACAATGAAATTATTCTGGATACACATCAGTTTTACTGAGAGAAGAATATGCGTCTTTGGTCTTACATCACTTAAGCCAAGGGAGAATGCTGTCTCAGTCAGTGGGAGTTCTGCTACTGAGTTCAATAGCACCAGGAAGAGACCCTTAGAAAGCATTAGTTCAGCAGTTACATGAGTTTTTAGTTCTCAGGATAAATTTCAAACTGAAATTACAGCAGATATGAACCATAAGAATTAATACTTTGCTTAGGCAATATGAATTAGTTAATATACACCCTCTTACATACAGGGGAAACCTGCTCGCATAATTAGTTGCTATCCACCCCCTTAAACACCATTCTTCAGAATATCCCTAGTCCCAGATCTTTTACACCGTGAATTAGTGGACATATTTATCCCCCTGGTATGCAGTCACTGTGACCAGGAGGATAAAGGATGGATTAGACAAAAATGCAGAGTGGGCGTTTCACACTTTGATGCTTTAAGAAGTTCTCTCATTATAATATTACAGGATTGGTTGTATACCATAAATCTCACCACAGGTTAACATTTTTGTTTCTGATTTCATACCCTCCAGCCACACATTCCACCATGTTTCCCATAGTTACTGAAAGAACAAGCTGGAACACCTCACAGGTAAAAACTCAGTTTCTGTGGCTCTTCTTTAATAGACTTGCCAATTTAAGATACATGAAAGCATACAGTAATATTTAAACTTAAAGTGTTTGGGAGGAATTTTATGAGAAGTGAATGTCATGGCTTACAGTTCCCATGAAAATATACATAATGGTCACTCAGTCATCCAAGAATAGAAGAAGGGTGTTAAAATTTCCTATGGACAGACCCCAGAGGGTGGAGGCAAAGTTAGAGGGATTTAAAGATTTTAAGAACAGAATCCATAATAAAGAGCATCATGCTTCCATTTAAAATGTGTAAATTTATGCAGAAAATTAGTCATGACCTCCTGTAGTGCAAATTACATTGGATGCTAATCAGCTTGTCCAGGATTTCATCTGATAGCTTGAAAAATATAGATTCGTGTCACTTGCGAAAGGCAAGAATAACATGGATATATTTTACCAGTAGTTTATAAATGAGTTTTCAGTCACTTGGGATAGTATATAAAGAAAATGCTGAAGGAATGGACAGTTCCTGCTTCTTAAATATTTACCATTCCAGCCTTGATTAGGAGTCTCCTTGTGTTGTCCCTTCTCTAAAAACAGTCACCACAACATTTTATTCTCAGAGGGCAGCCAAATGAAAGAGATTAAGAGGGAACTCAGAGTACATTAGAGCTTCTTTGGGGGGGCAGGGAGCCTTGAAGTGGGAAGATTCCATAATTTCAGTGGTGGAATAAAGCTGCTGCTGCTGCTGCAGAGGGTCAGTATTTCAGCACCTTTCCTGGTTCTACTCACCCAGTGGCTAGTTTTGTGCAGCAGGTGGAAGTTAGTCTAAAATCCCTTCCCACCCCTCACCCTTCTCTGCAGCTTCTGTGCCTGGACTGAGTAGAGTCTAGCACAGCAGCAGGCTGCATGGCCACTTGGGGTTTCTGGGAAGTTCATCTAGAGGAAGCAATTATGTCCCATGCCAGGCTACCCCCTTTGGAGGTGGTCGCGGGGCTCCAGGCGCCGCAAGGTGCAATGTCCATTCTCAACAGCAGGCAGTGATCTTTATGAGGTTAACAGAGACCCCCCCCCCCCAACTTCTCCAGCAAACCCGTAGGGAAACCTACCTTGGCTGAGGAGGAGCAGAGAGAGCCACACGCCGCCGGGCTCCATAATTCCTGCACAGCGAGGTCCTGCCGGGGAGCAGCGCTCAGGGAAGGGCCAAGGACTCAGACCCGGGGCAGTGCCGGCTCCAAGCGCTGCACCGTGACCGCTGCTCCACAGCGGCTGGAGGAAGAGAGAAAGGTTGAGCGGCTGCTGGGAGCGGATCTGGGTCACATTGCGCAGCTGCTCCGCCCCCGCCCAACCCCGCCTGTTCTCCTAGCTCCGGGGCTGCGAACCGGGAGTCTAGTAATGCTCAGCCTGAGAGGCAGCACCTGCGGCCCGGGGCAAACACCCGCCATCGGGAAGTGGGCACCATCCCCTGCACAGTACAGTCCGCCCCTCACCAACCTGCCCTTCCAACACCCCGACCCACTAACCTGTCCCCCCAAAACACACCAATCTGCTCCTCCAAACACACCCCAACCCAGTAACCTGTCCCCTCACCAGACACCTCGACCCACTAACCTGCCCACCACTGCACACTAACCAGCCCTCCAAACACCCCACCCCACTAACCTGTCCCACCCCACACACAAACCTGGCCCTCCAAACACCCCACCCCACTAAACTGTCCCCCCAACCACACACGTACCTACCCCTCCAAACACCCTCACACACTAACTGCCCTTCCAGATTCCCCACCTCTCTAACCAGTCCTTCCAAGCACACCCCACCCCACTAGCCTGTCCCCCAGCCACACACTAACCAGCCCTCCAAACACCCCACTCTACTAAGCTGTCCTACACCACACACAAACCTGGCCCTCCAAACACCCAACCCCACTAACCTGTCCCCCAACCACACACTTACCTACCTCTCCAAACACTCTCACACACTAACCTGCCCTTCCAGATACTCCACCTTTCTAACCTGTCGTTCCAAGCACACCCCACCCCACTAACCTGTCCCCAACCACACACCAACCTGCCCCTCAAACTCGCCCTTCCAAATACCCCACCCCTCTAATCTGTCCCTGCAAGTCCACTAACCTGTCCCCCTCACCACTAACCTGTCCCACTAACCTGTCCCCCTCATCACACACTAATCTGCCCCTCTAAACCCACCTATCCCACCCCTCTAATCTGTCCCTGCAAGTCCCACTAACCTGTCCCCCTCACCACTAACCTGTCCCCCTCATCACACACTAATCTGCCCCTCTAAACACACCCACCCCCCCCCTCTAATCTGTCCATCCAAGTCTCACTAATCTGTCCCACTCACCAAATACCCCACCCTCTAATCTGTCCCTCCAAGTCCCACTAATCTGTCTCCCTCACCACTAACCTGTCCCCCTCATCACACACTAATCTGCCCCTCTAAACACACCCAAACCCACTAACCTGCCCCCCACCACACACTAACCTGCCCTTTCAAATACCCTACCCCACTAACCTGCCCCTCCAAACACTCCCCACCCCACTAACATGTCTCCCACACACTAACCTTTCCTTCCAAACATTCCACCCCACTAACCTGCCACTCCAAACACACTCCAACCTGCCCCACCAACCTCTCCCCCCACCTCACACTAACCTGTCCCTCCAAACAAACCACACCACTAACTTGCCCCTCAACCACACAATAACCAGCCCCTCCAAACCCCACCAACCTGTCCCCAACTACACACTCATATGCCCCTCCAAACAACCCACCCCACTAACTTGCCCCAACCACAAATTAACCTGCCCCTCTAAACTCAGCCCAACTCACCTACCTGTCCCCCACCACACTAACCTGCCCCTCCAAATGCATGCCACCCCACTGACCTGTCTCCCCACCACACACTGTGTCCCTCCAAACTCCTCACCCCACTAACCTGCCCCACAATCTCACACTAACCTGTCCCTCCAAACACACCCCACTCCTCCAACTTGCCTCCAAACCACACACTACCCTGTCCCTCCAAACACACCCCATCCCACTAACCTGCCCCCTCACCACACACTGACCTGCCCCTCCAAACACACCCCAACCAACCGCACCAACCTATCCCCAACCACACAGTAACCTGCCCCTCCAAACACCCCACACCACTAACCTGCCCCAAAATCACACATTAGCTTGTCGCTCCAAACACACCCCACCCCATTTAATGTGCATCTGCAAACAAACAATCCAACACACACCAGCTCTCCGGACATAGCCCCTCACCACACACTGCCCTTCATTAACCTGACCTAAGATCTATTCACCTCCACCAGCATACACAGCTCCTTTCACTAAGCTGACGCCATATATTGGAGCCTGCATAAAGATCTGAGTTCAGCTGCGTGTTCTGAATGTAGCAGGAGCTGGGCTCAGCCTCCCAACATCATTGGAAGTTGTATGGCCAAGGGGTCTTCCCCTGAGAAAGGCTACCCTAGGACTGCTGCTGAGTATTTGACTTTGTGCACTGTCAACCCTACATCAGGGCTGCATGTGTTCTGTGGACTGTGATTCTTCCACCATGGGATTTGCTACCAAAAACATCGCTTGTAACAGAGTTGTGCTCTAAAAGCTAAGCTTTCACGTACGTCTCTGTATGTGGTTTACATCTATCCACAAACACACTGTATATATAACACACATTTCTATCCCTTATAAACAATAGTCTCTTCTTCAGTCTGTAGACAGCCTGAAACAATAGTTCGGAGAGATGTGAACTCATAATTTCACTTAAGGAGTAAGTAAAAAATTGAAAACAGAGACATTGTAAAATCCATAGAGTTTACCATAAAAATAAACAACAGTGGATGCTGTATAGGTTATTTAATCTCAGGTTTAATTAAAAACCTATATATTTTAATTTCAATGAATCTGCCACAGAATTTCCATTCTGCCATACCAGAGTAGCACAGAATCTAGGAATCTTGCCAAAGAATTGAGTCCAGTTGCTATAGCATACACAGGTCTTTTTCAGCAGTGTCCTAGTTAATATGCCATATATGTGTCTTTAACACAACAGAGGTCTAGCCCCACTGCGAATTTAAAGGTCAGGATTGGAAACAGATTTGAAATTGAACAGGGAAAGCCAGTGTAAAATGCTGGACACTTGTGCTGTTTTCAGCCAGTTAGCACTAATCCCACTATCTGAATATATTCAAAACAGTGGACAAACATTCCCCTTCTCTTTTCCACAGTTCTAACATGTATCCAAATTCAAATTGCTCCCTTTTTTCATTTTGTTTGGAATCTACTATAACAATGATTCTTTGGTGAGTAAATTTAAACTTAGGGCTTGTTTACATGGGGACAATTGGTAAAATTCCCCTGGAGTAATTTTGGAATAAGGATTACTTTCAAAATGGCATAAGCCCTTAGCTGTAAACAAGCCCTTAGTTTCTGTTGTAATAATATTCTAACAAATATTCTCCCGGTTCCTAATTTCTATTTTAACTTCTGAATCAGCGCTCCAAGTTAAAATGGATGGATTTGACATGGATGGATCTGTTCAATAACTAATTATAAATACTGGGGAATGATTCTTTAGGAACAGCAGGGAATTCGAAAAACTAAATGTGGGTGGTTGTACTGGGATTTTCTTCAGTTTGAACATACTCCTGATCTGTAAATATCAGCAGCATTGCTTCCTGAGCAAATTAAATGTTTCCCATAACTGAGAAAAGGGAGGAGGGACTTGCCATATACTCACTTATGAATATCTTTCCATTATTTACCTATTTCCTGGCACAAAACCACTTACTAACCCTGACACACATATTCATGAACCCACATATGGAGTCACTAGGTTTACTCCCAGAAAACACATAGTTACTTACTAACCCTTAAACATCCCCCCCCTGCATACTCAGTCACTTACTAGGATTGACACACCGTTCTCTGAATACAGTCACTCGGCTTCTCCTTTGCTGAGACATACTCTGACATGCAAACACACACCCCCAAGATGTACAAACACTGGAAGATTTCAGCTGCAATACTGAATATAATGCATGATCAAGGTAGGAGATCTGAAGCATTGCACTGGTCACTCCTGGTCTTCTAGACTATGTTTGTACATATAAAAATACACATATGGTTAGTGGGAGAAATGCCCCATACTTTGGTATAAATATAGCCTAAGGCAAAGGGAGAAATGGCAGTAGACTCTACGAAAACAAACAAACAAAAATTTAAATCTAGAAACCTACAGCATAAAACAAAATGGAGAAATGTAGCATCCCTATACATGCAGCTTATGGTAAGGGGAAGATTACCTATGTCCATTCCCATGGTCAGACATGGTGAAAAAAATACTTAAACACAAAGCCCAGAGAGCAAGGTTGTCTCAAGTGTCTCACCTTAAGTTTCCCCATATCCTAGACTCAGTTACATCACTCTCATTGTAAAGGTGGCCTAAGGACATGAAATTCTCTCTCTCACACGTCATGCTGAAAAATAGTTCCTCATGCACAGACAAAGGTGAAGGGAGTTTTGTCTCCCACACATACACTGAATAGGACACGGTTGAATAAGTGCCATACAAATACCATACTCTTTAAAATGTGACCTTAAATGGGAATGCTTCAGTTTTAAGCAGATTTAAGAAGCTTTTGATACTATTGTATTGTTATTATATAAACTGGTACGGTATCGTACATATGATGGGAAAACAGTGCCATCTCATCCATTTCCCAATCTCTTCAGTTGTATTTTACAGACAGTGTGCCCCATTCCTTCTTAGCATAGCTTCACTCAAATTAAAGGACTTCAGAGATCAGTTTGGTGGTGGGTATGGGTCCTGCTCTGATAGATGCTTTTGAGGAAAAAAAACCCAACAACCCTATACTAAAAGTTAGTGAATGAACCACAGCACATTCCACTTAGATACTTGCCTCAAAATTCTTAAATGAAGGCAACAGTGGGGTGGGGGGGGGGGGGTGGCAGCACGTGAGGACTAAATAGGAAGGAAGAATGGAGTTATCTCAATATGAGAAAAAAGTTCAGCATGCGTTCAGTTAGGGGATGAGGGGAAGGTTCAGGCCCATATGCATTGTTTCTAAGCCAATAACGTGAAACCGTGTTCTCTTTTCTGTTGCAGCAGGATTTAATAATATTAAAACATTTCAGTCCATTTCACTTTTATAATTTTGAACAGACTATTTTTTCTTTTAAATTAGAGATGGGAGAAGATCACCAGTAGAACAATCCACATCACAAGAATCTAGCTACCTATATATGTATTTTAGGGTTTTCGATAGCACCTGTCACCAAAATATCTAAGTGTTCCCTAGATATATTAGTTATGTATGAAAGTAGTAGCATTATTTATAGGGCTGTCAAGCGATTAAAAAAATGAATTGTGATTAATCATGTGATTAAAAAAATTAATCTCGATTAATCGTTTTGTTGTTAAAAAATTAATTACTCTGTGTGATTAATCACGCTGTTAAACAATAATAGAAGACCATTTATTTAAATATTTTTGGATGTTTTCTACATTTTCAAATATATTGATGTCAATTACAACACAGAATACAAAGTGTACAGTGCTCACTTTATATTTATTTTTATTACAAATATTTGCACTGTAAAACAGAAAAGAAATAGTATTTTCCAATTCATCTCATACAAGTACTGTAGTGCAATCTCTTTTTCATGAAAGTTGAACTTACAAATGTAGAATTATGTACAAAAAATAACTGCATTAAAAAAAATAAAACAATGTAAAACTTTAGAGCCTACAAGTCCACTCAGTCCTACTTCAGCCAATTTCTCAGACAAACAAGTTTGGTTACAATTTGCAGGAGATAATGCTGTCCGCTTCTTGTTTACAATGTAACCTGAAAGTGAGAACAGGTGTTCGCATGGCACTGTTGTAGCCGTGTTGCAAGATATTTACGAGCCAGATGCACTACAGATTCATGTCGCTTTGTACTTCAACCACCATTCCAAAGGACATGCGTCCATGCTGATGACGGGTTCTGCTCGATAACAATCCAAAGCAGAGTGGACCGATGCATGTTCATTTTCATCATCTGAGTCAGATGCCACCAGCAGAAGGCTGATTTTCTTTTTTTGGTGGTTCGGGATCTGTAGTTTCCTAATCTGAGTGTTGCTTTTTTAAGTCTTCTGAAAGCATGCTCTACACCTTGTCAGATTTTGGACAGCACTCAGATTTTGGACAGCACTTGGGTCAACTACTGTAGCTATTTTTAGAAATCTCACATTGGTACCTTCTTTGTGTTTTGTCAAATCTGCTGTGAAAGTGTTCTTAAAACAAACATGTGCTGGGTCATCATCTGAGACTGCTATAACATGAAATATATGGCTAATGGGTAAAAAACAGAGAAGGAGACATACAATTCTCCCCCAATTCTGTCACAAAATGTAATTAACACATTTTTTTTTTTTAACGAGCATCATCATCATGGAAGCATGTCCTCTGGAATGGTGGCCAAAGCATGAAGGGGCATACAAATGTTTAGCATATCTGGCTCATAAATACCTTGCAACACCGGCTACAAAAGTGCCCTGTGAATGCCTGTTCTCACTTTCTGGTGAGATTTTAAATAAGAAGGCAGCAGCAGTATCTCCCATAAATGTAAGCAAACTTGTTTGGATGAGACAATGGTGTAGGGAGTAGGGGTTTAGATTTATTAGGAACTGGGGAAACTTTTGGGAAAGGGGGAGCCTATACAGAAAGAATGGGCTCCACGTAAATCAAAATGGAACCAGATTGCTGGCACTTAACATTAAAAAGGTCATAGAGCAGTTTTTAAACTAAGGGCGGGAAGAAAGCCAACAGGTGTGGAGGACCACATGGTTCGGACATCCCTTAGGGTAGGATCTATAAAGAGAGAATCTCTATATCCTAGTGAGGACGAGAAGATGGAAAATGATAAAATACAGGCAGGGTCTGATCAGAAACAGTCAAATAAAAAAGAGTCCCATTCAATTACATCATGTAATGGCAGACAACTGAAAGAAGACAAGTTTTTGAAGTGCTTATATACCAATGCTAGAAGTCTAAATAATAAAATGGGTGAACTAGAGTGCCTCGTATTAAATGGGGATATTCATATAATAGGCATCACACAAACTTGGTGGAATGAGGATAATCAATGGGCTACAGTAATACCAAAATATATCGGAAGGACAGAACAGGTCGTGCTGGTGTGGGAGTGGCACTTTATGTGAAAGAAAGCGTAGAATCAAATGAAGTAAAAATTGTAAATGAATCAAACGCAGGGAAGAAAGGTAAGCAGCAGGATACGGACCCTGGACTTCAGGAAAGCAGACTTCGACTCCCTCAGGGAACGGATGGCCAGGATCCCCTGGGGGACTAACTTGAAGGGGAAAGGAGTCCAGGAGAGCTGGCTGTATTTCAAGGAATCCCTGTTGAGGTTACAGGGACAAACCATCCCAATGAGTCGAAAGAATAGTAAATATGGCAGGCGACCAGCTTGGCTTAACGGTGAAATCCTAGCGAATCTTAAACATAAAAAAGAAGCTTACAAGAAGTGGAAGGTTGGACATATGACCAGGGAAGAGTATAAAAATATTGCTCGGGCATGTAGGAATGAAATCAGGAGGGCCAAATCGCACCTGGAGCTGCAGCTAGCGAGAGATGTCAAGAGTAACAAGAAGGGTTTCTTCAGGTATGTTGGCAACAAGAAGAAAGCCAAGGAAAGTGTGGGCCCCTTACTGAATGAGGGAGGCAACCTAGTGACAGAGGATGTGGAAAAAGCTAATGTACTCAATGCTTTTTTTGCCTCTGTTTTCACTAACAAGGTCAGCTCCCAGACTGCTACGCTGGGCATCACAAAATGGGGAAGAGATGGCCAGCCCTCTGTGGAGATAGAGGTGGTTAGGGACTATTTAGAAAAGCTGGACGTGCACAAGTCCATGGGGCCGGACGAGTTGCATCCGAGAGTGCTGAAGGAATTGGCGGCTGTGATTGCAGAGCCATTGGCCATTATCTTTGAAAACTCGTGGCGAACCGGGGAAGTCCCGGATGACTGGAAAAAGGCTAATGTAGTGCCAATCTTTAAAAAAGGGAAGAAGGAGGATCCTGGGAACTACAGGCCAGTCAGCCTCACCTCAGTCCCTGGAAAAATCATGGAGCAGGTCCTCAAAGAATCAATCTTGAAGTACTTGCATGAGAGGAAAGTGATCAGGAACAGCCAGCATGGATTCACCAAGGGAAGGTCATGCCTGACTAATCTAATCGCCTTTTATCATGAGATTACTGGTTCTGTGGATGAAGGGAAAGCAGTGGATGTATTGTTTCTTGACTTTAGCAAAGCTTTTGACACGGTCTCCCACAGTATTCTTGTCAGCAAGTTAAGGAAGTATGGGCTGGATGAATGCACTATAGGGTGGGTAGAAAGCTGGCTAGATTGTCGGGCTCAACGGGTAGTGATCAATGGCTCCATGTCTAGTTGGCAGCCGGTGTCAAGTGGAGTGCCCCAGGGGTCTGTCCTGGGGCCGGTTTTGTTCAATATCTTCATAAATGATCTGGAGGATGGTGTGGATTGCACTCTCAGCAAATTTGCGGACGATACTAAACTGGGAGGAGTGGTAGATACGCTGGAGGGGAGGGATAGGATACAGAAGGACCTAGACAAATTGGAGGATTGGGCCAAAAGAAATCTGATGATGTTCAATAAGGATAAGTGCAGGGTCCTGCACTTAGGACGGAAGAATCCAATGCACCGCTACAGACTAGGGACCGAATGGCTAGGCAGCAGTTCTGCGGAAAAGGACCTAGGGGTGACAGTGGACGAGAAGCTGGATATGAGTCAGCAGTGTGCCCTTGTTGCCAAGAAGGCCAATGGCATTTTGGGATGTATAAGTAGGGGCATAGCGAGCAGATCGAGGGACGTGATCGTCCCCCTCTATTCGACATTGGTGAGGCCTCATCTGGAGTACTGTGTCCAGTTTTGGGCCCCACACTACAAGAAGGATGTGGATAAATTGGAGAGAGTCCAGCGAAGGGCAACAAAAATGATTAGGGGTCTAGAACACATGACTTATGAGGAGAGGCTGAGGGAGCTGGGATTGTTTAGCCTGCAGAAGAGAAGAATGAGGGGGGATTTGATAGCTGCTTTCAACTACCTGAAAGGGGGTTCCAAAGAGGATGGCTCTAGACTGTTCTCAATGGTAGCAGATGACAGAACGAGGAGTAATGGCCTCAAGTTGCAGTGGGGGAGGTTTAGATTGGATATTAGGAAAAACTTTTTCACTAAGAGGGTGGTGAAACACTGGAATGCGTTGCCTAGGGAGGTGGTGGAATCTCCTTCCTTGGAAGTTTTTAAGGTCAGGCTTGACAAAGCCCTGGCTGGGATGATTTAACTGGAAATTGGTCCTGCTTCGAGCAGGGGGTTGGACTAGATGACCTTCAGGGGTCCCTTCCAACCCTGATATTCTATGATTCTATGATTCTATGAAACTGTACCATAGAATCTCTAGGGATAGAAATTCCAAGCTCTAATAATAAGAATATAGTGGAAGGGATACATTACCAACCACCTGACCAGGATGGTGATAGTGACCGTGAAATGCTCAGGGAGATTAGAGAAGCTATTAGATTAAAAAACTCAGTAATAATAATGGGGGATTTCAATTATCCCCATATTGACTGGGTACACGTCACCTCAGGACGGGATGCAGAGTTGAAGTTTCTTGACACCTTAAATGAATGCTTCTTGGAGCAGCTGGTCCTGGAACCCACCAGAGGAGAGGTAATTCTTGATTTAGTCCTAAGTGGAGCACAGGATCTGGTCCAATAGGTGAATATCTCTGGACTGCTTAGTAATAGTGACCATAATATAATTAAATGTAATATCCCTGTGGCAGGAAAAACACCACAGTGGCCCAACACTGTAGCATTTAATTTCAGAAAGGGGAATTACACAAAAATGAGGAGGTTAGTTACACAGAAATTAAAGGGTACAGGGCCAAAAATGAAATCTCTACAAGCTGCATGGAAACTTTTTAAAGACTCCATAATACAGGCTCAATTTAAATGTATACTCCAAATTAAAAAATATAGTAAGAGAACCCAAAAAGAGCCACTGTGGCTAAACAACAAAGTAAAAGAAGCAGTGAGAGGCAAAAAGGCATCCTTTAAAAAGTGGAAGTTAAATCTCAGTGAGGAAAATAGAAAGGAGCATGAACACTGGCAAATGAAGTATAAAAATACAATGAGGAAGGCCAAAAAAGAATTTGAGGAACAGTTAGCCAAAGACTCAAAAAGTAATAGCAATTTTTTTTTAAGTACATCAGAAGCAGGAAGCCCGCTAAACAACCAGTGGGGCCACTGGATGATCGAGGTGCTAAAGAAGCACTCAAGGAGGATAAGGCCATTGTGGAGAAATTAAATGAATTTTTTGCATCGGTCTTCAAGGCTGAGGATGTGACGGAGATTCCTAAACCTGAGCCATTCTTTTTAGGTGACAGATCTGAGGAACTGTCCCAGATTGAGGTATCATTAGAGGAGGTTATGGAACAAATTGATACATTAAACAGCAATAAGTCACCAGGACCAGATGGTATTCACCCAAGAGTTCTGAAGGAACTCAAATGTGAAATTGCAGAACCTCCATTTTGAAGATGCAGCTGTTAGCCTTCTCTATGGTCTGTTTGCCTCCATGTTGGTTTGGAATTCCAAAGGCTGGTGTCAAAATAATCGAGGAAAGTAGACTGTTAAGTACTCAATCATTCAGTGATGGGCTTCTCAACTGCTGTACGCCCCTGACAGCATTAAACAGGGTACCCAGAGGCTTCACTTTGGGGTGGAAACTAGTTCTAGGAAAGTGGTGTGTTTAAGTAAGTGGGGTGTTTTAAGGGTCAACACTGGTCCTGGGGGCCTAGGGGCCTAGGGCAGGCGGGCTGAGAGCTCCACTTTTGAGAAATAGTAGCAGACAGAGTCCCCTCACAGCACTCCTAGTGGGTGGACAGCAGGGGGTACTCACTAGGATCTATGAGATCTGAGTCTTTTTATATTTTTAATTTTAGAAGCCAATAATACGTTTTCTGTCTGTACAATTTACTCAGGCTCTGTCAAATCATACTTTGAATATACCTAGAGATTAAAAATATATTAATACACACAGCATAATGAAAAGGAGTACTTATGGCACCTTAGAGATGAACACATTTATTTGAGCATAAGCTTTCGTGAGCTACAGCTCACTTCATCGGATGCATTCAGTGGAAAATACAGTGGGGAGATTTATATACACAGAGAACATGAAACAATGGGTGTTACCATACACACTGAGAGTAATCACTTAAGGTGAGCTATTACCAACAGGAGAGCAGGGGGGAAAAAGCCTTTTGTAGTGATAATCAAGGTGGACCATTTCTAGCAGTTGACAAGAACGTCTGAGGAACAATGGGGGGTGGGGGGGAATAAACATGGGGAAATAGTTTTACTTTGTGTAATGACACATCCACTCCCAGTCTTTATTCAAGCCTAAGTTAATTGTATACAGTTTGCAAATTAATTCCAATTCAGCAGTCTCTCATTGGAGTCTGTTTTTGAAGAATTGCAACTTTTAGGTCTGTAATAGAGTGACCAAAGAGATTGAAGTGTTCTCCGACTGGTTTTTGAATGTTATAATTCTTGACGTCTGATTTGTGTCCATTTATTCTTTTGCACTGAGACTGTCCGGGTTGGCCAGTACATGGCAGAGAGGCCTTGTTGGCACATGATGGCATATATCACATTGGTAGATGTGCAGGTGAACGAGCCTCTGATAGTGTGTCTGATGTGATTAGACCCTATGATGGTGTCCCCTGAATAGATATGTGGACACAGTTGGCAACGGACTTTATTGCAAGGATAGGTTCCTGGGTTAGTGGTTCTGTTGTGTGGTGTGTGGTTGCTGGTGAATATTTGCTTTGTGTTGGGGGGCTGTCTGCCAGCAAGGACTGGCCTGTCGCCCAAGATCTGTGAGAGTGAGGGGTCGTCCTTCAGGATAGGTTGTAGATCCCTGATGATGCGTTGGAGAGGTTTAAGTTGGGGGCTAAAGGTGATGGCTAGTGACGTTCTGTTATTTTCTTTGTTGGGCCTGTCCTGTAGTAGGTGACTTCTGGGTACTCTTCTGGCTCTGCCAATCTGTTTCTTCACTTCAGCAGGTGGATATTGTAGTTGTAAGAACGCTTGATAGAAATCTTGTAGGTGTTTGTCTCTGTCTGAGGGGTTGGAGCAAATGCAGTTGTATTATAGAGTTTGGCCGTAGACAATGGATTGTGTGGTGTGGTCTGGATGAAAGCTGGAGGCATGTAGGTAGGAATAGTGGTCAGTAGTTTCCGGTATAGGGTGGTGTTTATGTGACCATCGCTTATTAGCACCATAGTGTCCAGGAAGTGGATCTCTTGTGTGGACTGGTCCAGGCTGAGATTGATGGTGGGATGTAAATTGTTGAAATCATGGTGGAATTCCTCAAGGGCTTCTTTTCCATGGGTCCAGATGATGAAGATGTCATCAATGTAGCGCAAGTAGAGTAGGTGCATTAGGGGACGAGAGCTGAGGAAGCGTTGTTCTAAGTCAGCCATAAAAATGTTGGCATACTGTGGGGCCATGAGGGTACCCATAGCAGTGCCACTGATTTGAAGGTATACATTGTCCCCAAATATGAAATAGTTATGGGTGAGGACAAAGTCACAAAGTTCAGCCACCAGGTTTGCCATGACATTATCGGGGATACTGTTCCTGATGGCTTGTAGTCCATCTTTGTGAGTAGCTCTGTACTAATGAGGAAGCTCAGTTACTCAGCTGAATTCACACAGGCAATATGAATTGTTCAGTGAACTATTTTTTATATTTTTGGCTTCCATGTTTGTACAATTATATGTAACGATTGTGGGGGGAGGGGGGAGAAGGCAGAACTAGCATAGTGGCTAATCCTGCAGAAATATTTTGCTCATGAAGATTTGACACTTCAGCATAGCCAAAATGGAATTCACAGTTTGTCTTTCCATTTCATGAATTTCATTGGCTGTGATTTCACTGCACTGTTCACAAACTAGACTATTTATTGACAACCTTCACACTCTACTGAATGCATCTGATGAAGTGAGCTGTAGCTCACAAAAGCTTATGCTCAAATAAATTTGTTAGTCTCTAAGGTGCCACAAGCCCTTCTTTTCTTTTTGCCAATACAGACTAACACGGCTGCTACTTTGAAACCTTCAAACTCCAGGCACTGTCGGTTAGCAACATCTGGCCAGGTTATTTTTTTTCCCCCCAAGATGTCAGTGACTGGAAGATTTTAGTGCCTCTTCCAAATCGTAGTTCTCAGTTGAAAAGGTCATTTTCTTACTGGAAGTCCTTGATTTGCATCTCTCATGTCACACCTCCAACTGTATTGATTCCTTGCTTCAAGCCACGTATCTTCTCATTCCTAACACTTTGAGGATCATTTAAATTCACTTTGGGAAGCAAATTTTCTCAAGGGAAAGTAAGCATAAATACAGAGTCTGAGTTAATACCAATAACCTGACTCTCCTACAAGAGTTGTTAGGATTGAAAGGGAGAGGAAGCAACTTGACAAATAGAGAAAGATGGATAGATCAGGAATGGGCTATTGTGGAATGTTATAAAGCTTAATTGTCAGCATATACTTAACTTTCTGACAATGGGGGAAGATACAAAACAGCTGGGGAGGAGGATACAGGGTTGAAGAAACTAGATGTGTCCTTTTTGGAGAGAAAGCACACAAGCTATAGCCCAACATTTGTTTTGTCCTATAACTAAAGAAAATCATCAAATTGTTTTGCGCTAAATAACATCTGTAAAGCATGGCTAGAAAGTGTTAAACATCCTGCAAAATTAATAACCCTCAAAAGACATGTGGGGAGATAATGTTTGTGTTTTTGTGTATTTACATATGTATGAGTAGAGTGGCTAATGTAATCAACCATCCTGTCTATGCTGTATTCTGATAACTGAGAGGTCAAAAGAAGATCCTAGCATTTAAATGAATTGTAAACACAGGATATCTCGGTATTCATCTCTCTTTGAAATGTACTGTGAATGGTGGAGGAACAAGCAAATGGCATTATGTTAATTTGTATAGCTAAGTACCAGTGATGGACCTCCTTCAAAGTAATCCTAAAAAGAAAAGGAGTACTTGTGGCACCTTAGAGACTAACCAATTTATTTGAGCATGAGCTTTCGTGAGCTCATGCTCAAATAAATTGGTTAGTCTCTAAGGTGCCACAAGTACTCCTTTTCTTTTTGCGAATACAGACTAACACGGCTGTTACTCTGAAAAAAGTAATCCTAATTACCTTTTGTTCCCAGAGGAAATTCCAACTTGTCAAAAGACATGAAATTGTATAAAAGATCCTTGGATCCTGATTCTCTCACCTCATATCTGCTTAGACTTCCTCGGGGAGGTTTGAGTCATAAGACTTAGGTCCCAGTTATGCTGGTATGCCCTGAATATGAAATTTGGACATTGGACTATGAACTATGAACTATTTCTGAAAGAACTCTTTGCAAATACAAAGCTTACCATCTCTGCTATGAATCTGAACCTCAATGGATTGAACTCATGTCCGTATGTATATTGATCTTTTAACCATACTCTCTATCTTTTGTTTTTTAATAAATTTTAGTTTAGTTAATAAGAACTGTAGCATGTATTTGGGTAAGATCTGAAACATTCATTAACCTGGGAGGTAACGTGTCTGATCCTTTGGGATTGGTAGAACCTGTTCTTTTATATGATGAAATAAGATTTACAGAAATTTTCATCACATTTGATGTGGGTGCTGGATGGAGGCCTGCGGCTGGATCGCTTCAAGGGAACTGTGTTGTTCGGACTTCTGAGTAACCAGTAAGGTAATAAAGAAGCCGTTTTATGCTGGCTTGGTAAATCTAAGTATTGGAATATCCACCAGCTTTTTCGGCTGCTAGTCTGAAACCATTCTTTGCAGTTCACCCTAACTGAGTGACCACAGCTGGCTCCCCACTAGGATCCCGGTCACACCATCTATGTAGGAGAACTCTGAAAACATTTCAAGTGGGACTGTACTCTGAAAAGTTACTATTAAAATGGCAGTTTGAGCCTCAGTCCACTCTGCTCTGAGCTGAAACTTCTGATTTCCATGTGCTCAGATACCGTGTGGAGATGGTTCCCATAGTGTAGTCCACAGACCACCAGTGGTTCATGGCACACGTGTAGACTATATGAGGCAGTCTCTTCCTTGTTTTCAGCTGCTAAATTGCATTAAAACAACCATGAAATACTTTCCTCCTATTTGTTTGCCATGTAAGCAAATGCGAGAGCTGCCACAAGGATGTTATTTGGTCTACAATGAAAGCAGACATGGTTCATGTAATCACAAAGGGGAGGCAAGGTGGTCTGTATGGGAATTTCTTCATTAGCATGTGACACACACACTGAAAAAATTAGATACAAATACAGTATAATTCCAGTGAATTTCATGTCAGGGTCCATCCACCTCTGAAACAATGCATGTGTTTCCCCAATCTATTCTATGTAAATTCAGCACATTTACTAAAGCATTAACCTTGGTACAGTTCCAATGAGAGTTTAATCCTTATAACTAACAATAACCAATCTCTTCTGCCAAACAGTTTCCAGTTAAGAGCTTTAAGTACATTGTGAGCCGGCTGGCTTTTTTTTTTTTTAATCAAAATATTTTGTATTTACATTCTTCATCCATTTTTAGACAATTCTTGTTTTGAGACCACATGGACTGCTTTCTGATGTGTGAAATCAAAACCTAGTCATGCTTCTGTTTTGATAGTCTGAGCTGAAGAGGTTATTAATCCTTTGATAGGTACACTTCAAACCAAATTACAACTCCCGTTGAAGCAAATAGGTCTTTTGAGTGACTAAGACGTGCTTGATTTGTCCAGTAGTGTTTTTATATTGTCAGGTTAAAGATATACTGAAACTTCAAGAGAGAAAACAGTTTTCAGCTTATTCACAATTGCAGATTTCGCAATTGCACAATTTTCATCCATTTTTTCTATTTTACTGCTTTTCAAACCCTTCTCCAATAGAATCAACTCGATTCACAGTTCTTCATCAATCACTCCAGACTAAAACATCAGACATTCAAATTTCATGCGATTGACTTAAAATAATGATTTTTTAAAAAACAACAAATACATTTTTGCATCCTTTTTGTTTGCCTTGGTGTAAGCATCACTTTCCCCCACAACTATGAGGGCTACAAATATATTTTTTCTTTAAATGAGCACTGAGATTGCCATATAAGTACTTCCCTCCATCAGCGGGGGCTTAAGAAAACATACCAGATATCACAAGAGGTGGAAAAACTGCCAGCATGAGTCTGATGAATCAGATGCTGCCTAGTGCATAGACACAATGCCCAAAACATAAATCAGAGACGGTGGGAAAAGGTGGTGTCAAGCTCTCCTAAGCGCTGCCCTGATCCTGTTCTGTGTGCACAGTACTAGTACTTGCTGTGCTGTTAGAGCAGCCTGAGGGATGATCTAATTTGCACCAGGCCCTAAACTCTGGAAATTGACCTGCCTTTGTTGACCTTCAAGGTAGATGGCAAGGCCCATATATTCTCCTTGGCTTATGTGATAAAACCCTAATTGAGGCTGGTATTACAGGTGGGACATTCTGACGGGGATTCTTTGGGGGCAGGAGGTTATATTAAATGTTAGTTACATTTTTTCTGCTGCTGGTGTTGCAATTTGGAAGGAAGACTAGAGTTTGTACATTTAAAAGCAATTGTTAAGGGTGCCCAGAACCTGGAGTGAGTGCTCATTGTTGGGGATTAATCTAAACCAGTGATACTCAGACTGTGGCTCACGAGCCGCAAGTGGTTCTTTAACCTGTCTCCTGAGGCTCTTTGCAACACATGATATTAAAACACTGTGTGATTTAATTATTAACCAATTGGGATGCTTTTACTATGTTATTAACCAGTTGTAGTTCATAAAATAATAGTACTTGGTTAGTCATTTTGCTGTGAGAATAACTGTGGTACACACAATAATATATATTGTGGTACAGATGAAGGATACCTGAGTCTGTGAAGGCTTAAGATCTCCCTTTCTTTCTCAAGGTTACTAGGGTCAATCAGTTATCTCCTGGATCTCTGGAGAGCTGGTCTCTTTGGGCCTCTCACCCACACAGGAAATGGGCCACCAACTGTGACAAGGTTACAAACTCCATTTTCAACTTACAACTTTTAAATCCATCCTGACTCTTTATTAACCGAAAACCAATGGCCTCCAGGATACTACAAGGAAGGCAAAAAACCTAAAATAACCCCTCCTCCTGCCGCAAACCCACTGGACACCTTGTCAATCTAGTTCCAAGGGAAAATTTCCTTCTTGATCCCCAAAACTAGCAATCTATCAGACCCATTGCATTCTGGAAACACAGTTCCAACTGCACCTCCGTTAGAGGGCAGGGAGAATGGGGCAGCAGCCACAGCAAAGTTCCAGTAGAGAGCTCCAAATACAAGACCAGGCAGGGTGCAAGAGGCATCAAACTTCCATTGCCTCCAGAGCCTAACCAATCACACCTGGGAGAAGTAGAGAATTCTCCTGTCATCCACCGACACACTCAATCTCCATATATGTTCTGGATAAGGAGAGGAATGAAGGTCCCAGACCAGCCACGCCTGCCTCTGCCCTTCTTCTCTCCTTTCAGAATCCCGGGGTTGTGTTTCCCCTTCTGGTCAATCAAATATCTTGCCTGTTGAGATGGGGAAGCTGCCAGTCTACTCCTCCTCCTCCACACGTGAAGTGGTGGGGCCTTATTGCCCCCAGCCTCTCATGCCCCCATCAGCAGCTTTGAGCCAGTGCACCTAAGGAGGAAGTAAGCCACATCAGGAAAAGGGCAAGCCTGGCTCACATCTGCTTGGGAGAAAGGGGGAAGCATGAACTGAATTGTAACACTGGGTCACAGTTTGTTCCCTGGCCTGCTCATGGGGCAGCACAACTACACTCTTCCTCATATTTTAAGGAAGGGGCCAGTCTAGCCACAGCATTTTACATCTGCAAAGTGCTATGTAAGTCTTAACCATGAGAACAGGGACTGTCTTCTATCAGAAGAATGATTAGGTAGCTGTATTTATATCTCTTGGGTGTTGATGATTGCCCATATAACTCTATTACAATGATTTTGGCAGTCTCTTAGTCTTCGGGCTGGTCTACATTGAAAAATTACATCAGTACAGCTACATGTCTCAGGGATGTGAATTTTTCACACCCGACAGGGACGTAATTAAACAGACCTAACTCCCCACCCCACCAGATGCAGACCTAGCTACTGCCTCTTGGGGAGATGGACTGTCTACATTTAAAATGCTAAAGTGGTGTAGCTGCAGGAGACATAGCCCCTTCATTTTTTGGTTTTCTTTCACTCTTACAGGGTTTAATACTTCACTCACTGAACTGGACAGTGCCAGTGTCTTTAAAGTGTGCAGGTTCCAGGACTAAGACTGTTTAATTTGATCAATTTAGATCCAGTTTTGTATCACTAATACAATATACTACAAGGCTTACTTGAGGATGTAATTCTGGTCTGTTTTATTCATATGGAGTAGTGTCACTAAAGGGGACCAGAAAATGGGGAAAAATAGCAAAAAGTTTTGTGATCCTCCCACAACCCCATTTTTTTCAAAATGTTGTTTCAATGGAGATTTTTCAGCCAGTTCTAATTATTAGACATGTACATCATAGAAGTCTTGGTAAACATTTTTTCAACGTGGGACAGGACGTTATTAATACTTAGTGATTCACAGTTGAAGCAGGTTTCTATCTGATAAGATCACGTAGTCAACAAAATTGTAGGAGTATAACTGAACACAAAACTGTTTACAAAAACATTGTGTTGTGAAATAAAAGTTGCAACCTTTGTCTTCCAGGAAATGCTATGTGAAGTATTTTGATAGGCTGTGGAGGAGGTGATGAGTCATTTTAGACTACACAAGAACAGCTCAGTATTCAAGAACAAACTGCAGGGAACAATTGTGGAGTGGCCAGAGGGGCAGATAACATGAGACAATATGCTTTCATTTTTAATTTCCATGGTGTTGTGAAATCTTGTCCATGTTAGGAGTTTAGACATACTGTGTAGATGTATGAATGTTTTGTGTATGCTTGTTATTTTAAAAGTTTCCAAAATGGTGCGTGCACACAAAATGTGTACCTACAGCTTCAGTGGCTATTTTGAAAAATTGCCTCTGGATGTCAGATATTATATGAAGAAAAGGAGGACTTGTGGCACCTTAGAGACTAACAAATTTATTTGAGCATAAAAATCTGTCAACTTCTTGAAAAAACTTAAATTTGTTTAAAAAAACTCCTTTTCTCTTTGCAAATACAGACTAACACGGCTGCTACTCTGAAACCAGATATTATAGAGTTATTTTAGCTGCAATAATTTCATACTTAATAATGGCAGAAATTTCCTTGCTGTTATAGTTTTGCCCCATGCGCACTTCTACAATACTTTTTCTATTCACATGGCAAACACATTTGCTCCCATATTATGGTTCTTTCATATTGCCTAGGGAGCAACATTATATCAAACAAACAAAATAGTCAACCAGGCTGGAAACATTGTTATTATTTATTGATAAAATGTATGGAGCAATTTTACAGAAGAAAAGCAAACATGCAGAATTCAACAGGTTTTCTTACGATTCCCTCTCTTAAAAACTGTGCAAAATTCCAACAGTTATTACTGTTAGTGGTATTTTAAGGAGCAGAACACAGCTAGGGAGGGCATTCATTCTTTATATGGGTTTAACAGCACAATACATATGCTAACAAATATAAACAAAGGCTTAGCATATGTATCCTGCTGTTAAGTTGGTCAGGAGTTCTCAAGAGGGGAGTGGGGGGAGAGGGGAGATGGAAGGTGTTTAAACTGTGTTTTTGATTCCTGCTCCAGACTCTGGACTATGAACATATACTGATGGGAGCATTCTAACCAAGGGACAGAGGACTTTAATGGAATCTGGAGCTTTCATATTTCCTTGATCCTTTGCAGATGGACTTATGAGATGTATATGGTACAGAGACTGTTCTAGCCTCATTGATTGCCGATTTCTCCCTTGCAATGGACAAAGATCAGATATCTGCTGACTTTCTCATATGAGTCAGCAGCCTTTGATACCTGAGGTGTAAGCCACATAGCCCTTGCTTGAGTAGTTTTGTTCTTTCCTCTCCAAATGTAAAAGCCTGTTCCCATTGAACTCCATAGCAAAACTTCTTTTGATTTCAATGGGAACAGGATTTGGCCCCAAGAGATCAGAGAATGTGATTTTGATCAATTGCTTATCTGTCCAGAGACAGTTCTCATGCATGTTCTGCCAGGCTGGTTTTGATTGCCCTGCCTGTATGTCCTATTGAGGAAAATAATAAAACAATTTGGGCTGTGGTTCTATCAAGATGCACAGGACACACACAGTTCTATGCCTCTTTTCCATCAAACCCAGGTGGCGCAGCATCTTTGCTTTCCTAGTGCCTGGCGGAGAGCAATACTTAGGCCTTGTCTTCACTGCCACTTTACAGCAATGAAACTTTCTCACTCAGTGGTGTGAAAACACACCCCCTCCACCAGTGATGCAATTTTCAGCATTGGAAAGTGGCAGTGTAGACAGTGCACGAGTGCTGGGAGCCGCGCTCCTGGAGCTGGGAGCTACTCCCCTCGTGGGGGTGGGTTTTTTACAGCGCTGGGAGACCTCTGTCCCAGCGCTGGTGCTGCGACTACACAGCCATGTACTTTACCGTTGGTAGTGAAGACATACCCTGAGATAAAGGCAAGCTGGCAGAAGTTTAGCTTAGACCTAAGGGAAGCACTGAGAGTGTGTTAAGGGAAAGTGGGGTGATTGTCCTGGCTATCCTTCTTTCATTTAAGAAGTTTTCAATTTGGGGTGCTACTGGATCCCCAATGACACCTGCAAATGCTTTGGGCCCCTGGTGCCACCTGTATCATTTTACAACTGTTTAAACTTTTGTTTAAACAAAAAAAGTCCCAACCCACCAACTGTTAATTATTAGAATCATATTGCAACTTGCTGCTGCTTAATATATGAAGCAGAGTATTTATTTGTAACCTTTTTAGTAGATGCAGAATGCCAGTGAAATGTTCTGATATTTGCACCATTGGTTTCAATAGGGTTTTCTATGATTTGTGTGATAAGAGTAATATTGTTTGTGTGATGGTATGTACAAAGGTTCTCTCGAGTAGAAATAGTGGATTGCTAATGCAGGTTATGTGATAAGAAAGTATTCCATGGCAGTACTTACTTTACATATTATTATATTTAAATAGTTTCTTTTTTTAAATTGAAAATTTAATAAGGGCAGGTCTTCACTACCCACCAGATCGGCAGGTAGTGATAGATCTATCAGGAATCAATTTATCGCGTCTCATCTAGACGCGATAATCAATCCCAGAACGCACTCCCCGTCGACTCCGGAACTCCAGCTCGCAAGAGACAGAAGTGGAGTCGATGGGGGAGCAGCAGCAGTTGACTTGCCGCCGTCCTCATGGCCAGGTAAGTCGACCTAAGATACGCCAACTTCAGCTACGCTGGTCACGTAGCTGAAGTTGCATATCTTAGGTCAACCTCCCCACCTTCCCCAGTGTAGGCCAGGGCTATGAGAGCAAGAATGAGTAGGAAGAAAGTGCTATGGTACAAACAGAGAAGAAAGGCTATTATATAAAACCTATTATTGCATGTATGATCCAAAGTGTGGCTAAAATGAATGGCAACGTGCTTTACCTAGGAAGAATACTTTTGTACACTTTCTCTACGGAAATATACTGTATATAAAAACTAACATGGTTGCTGATGCATATTAGTCAATAACAGCATTCCTCAGAAATTAAAATGTAACATTTCATTAAAAATACTGCTGAAGAGATCATCACAGTTGCAACATGAAGCGCTTAAAAGTCAGGACATGCTAAAGTTAAAATGATGTGTCTTAGCACTGCCCCATTGTATTATAACATATACAGCGGTTAATCACAGGTGGGGAAGAAGAATGAACTTGTGGTTAAAGCACGAGAAAGATTCAGGAGACTGGGAGTTTAGTTCCTGCTCTGTCACAGACTTCCTGTGTGACCACAGGGGAGTCACTTAATCTCTCTGCAAAAATAGGGATAATAGCCCTTTCCTCACCTCACAGGGATGGTATGAGGATAAATACATTAATCATTGTGAGGCACGCAGACAGATATATGGCCCTCATCACCATACTATGTACCTCAGACAGATAACTTCATTGCTATATGGCCATGTCTATCTACAAAACCTGTACTCCTATAGTGTGCAAACTGGACTGCAGACAACGAAGCAGCTGTTTAATATTTATTTTCATCTCCATTGTGCAATGAGCAGACCTTTGCATCACTCAACTGCTGACCAATTTGCACACTGAATAAAGCGCGGGGGGTGGGGGGGTTTACACGCCACTCTTTGAATTCTATAACTTCTGCTCTCAGTTATACCTGTGTACCTTTGGGGTAAGTCCACTGACTTTGGTGGATTTATGCTGAATTTCACAAACTCCACGGGACAACGGAGGCACAGTTATTTATCAAGTCCATGTTGTGACTCTGCCACACTTTCTAATGAATTATATCCATTAAAATACGAGACATGGGCAATTTCAGTCAGGCTAGGGTTGTGCAATCATAATTTTTTCTTGAACATGAAAGAAAGTTTACAAACGTTTTCAAACAAACTCATACTTGCTATATTAATAAGTCTCAACCCATCCCAATGACTACCATATAAGCCAAAAAGTAGATACGAGGGACTTCATGATTTACCCCGATATCCTCTTTCAGATATGAAGCACCTCCTAAATTTCCAGAGCTTTATTTGCCCACATATATAATTCAACCTATGGTCACTTTTTTTAGAAAAATATACACTCATATTAAAAAGTAACAATACACTTGGTAAGACTATTATCAAAGAATAGAACAAATATGCCTGACATGTTATATTCTTTGGAAAAACTGCAGTGGCTTTTGCATTTCAGTGAAATTTGTACCAAGGAGATGAATAAACTCCATTGTCTAAATGCTGGGCTACTTTTGGAAGATGGAGGCATATCCACATATGCTCATTCGGTAGAAGGAATGTGACCCATGTGAAAAAAAGAGGCAGCTTTATATTAAAAATGATTAGTGTTCAAAATGGGTTTAGAGAAACATAATGTTAGGATCTATGTTTCAGTGTATTATATAACATTTTAAATCTTTGATACAAAATAAACATCATTTAAGTGCTTAGTCACTGTACAAAATTTTGCATCAGTTCTTAAACTTGTAAGTAAAAAATGATTTGTAATGGTTTGTAATACAAAAAGCTTGTCAGTGCTTTTCTAACTGCTCTTTTGATAATTATCTGGTTGGGCACTTTCAACCTACTGAATTAAATAGCTACACAGTAACTTTTCATGGATAGTTCAAGAAGCAACCCTACTGGCAACTCCAAGATACACAGTGAGGGGCAAATTTTTGGGGTGCCTCTAAAAAACACAAGACTTACAATTTTGCTGCCCACATCAGTTTGAGAGTCCAAATGTGATTCTGCTTATTTGCAAACAATGAGCAATCAGCTGTGCTTGTAATTATAGTTTTGTGAGCATAATTTTACAGGTCTGCTAAAAGTCAGATTCTGGTTCAGACACTTGTATGACTTAAGGGATCAATCCTGAATAGTTTTGTTAATAATAGAAATTTATTTCATGGAATGGCCTCTGTACATCTGGGTGAACTACATTAAGAGGGAAGAAAAGCCCTTGGAATTGCAAGTTTTGTGCAAGCTCTGCAGTTGCCCCTTTCCTCTGGATTATCCTTTTGTCAAATATACCCAACTGTATCTGGTGCATGCTCAAAGTTTGAAAGTCTGGCTTAGCCAATTGCCAGTCCATTATGAGAAATGACTTTTGAATACTTTGTTCTTTTGAAAATAAGGAACATGTGGTAAAGAGATTATGATTACTGCTTGAAACTTGGCTTCTTGCATAATTTGGGCTAAAGAAATATTTCATTTGATGAAAAACATGAATAGACTATTTTCCCTATACAAAACAACTCAGAATTTTAAAATTGAATTACTCTCCAAAAATGAGTAACAGCTTAAGATATTTTCTAACATATTACAAAATACTATAGGGCTGTTTTCCCTTTTTAACATCCACCTATATACTTGATTTGTTTGTTGCTGTTTTTTCCTCTTTTTAAAAAACACCTTGATTAGTCCATGATGGAGTTTAGAAAATGTTGTGACCATCAAATTTATAACTATATTTATAGCTTTACAGTCATATATTTGAGGCAGACCTGAGGACAGATCGTTGTTTAATTGCAACATACTCTCCTTTGGTAGAATTCTTTATTTCTCCATTTTCTTCTTTAGTGGCCTTTTGAAAAATCCAGCCTGTATATGGCAGAAAAAAGAGAATGCAATTCAAAACTGGAATTTTAGAAACATGAGACATTTTGGCAAAGCTTAAATATTTTTATTTACTGCTTTAATGCTTACAGATGATACAAATTCACTTATTACTGAAGTACAATGTTGCTTTAATGGATTGGAACAATAATGACATATCTCACACTAACAGACGAACTGAGAGCAAAGTTAATGTACAATGATTGCTGAATCATTGTTATGCTGACGGAACGTGTCAAAGGTTTGTCAAGTCTTCAAACAAACTAGAGGACTGTTGAACAAATATTAATTTACTGTTTAAATTCCAGATTTTTCAGTGGCTATGCATACTAATTACTAACATACTGACTGAGTTTTGGCTTTGAGAAGACTGCCCACTTGTGGCAAAAGATTTAAGCACAGCAGTCAAACAAACAATGTATCTGTCATTACACAAACTAAAAGCTATTTCCCCATGCTAATTTTCCCCCTACTGTTACTCACACCTTCTTGTCAACTGTTTGAAATGGGCCATCCTAGTTATCACTACAAAAAAGTTTTTTTTCTCCTGCTGATTATAGCCTACCTTAATTGATTACTCTCGTTAGAGTTGGTATGGCAACCCCAATTTTTTCATGTTCTCTATTTATCTTCCTATTGTATTTTCCACTACATGCATCTGATGAAGTGAGTTTAGCCCACGAAAACCTATGCCCAAATAAATTTGTTAGTCTCTAAGCTGCCACAAGTACTCCTTGTTCTTTTTACTGTCTTTAAATTATAATTTGAAATTTGAATTGCTGAAGAATATCAAATCTGAAGTCAATACAAAATATTTTTATAATGCTACACTGTTCATTTAATTTTTCAGCTAACAACAAATATAATGTCATATTTTGCAATGTTAATGAGGGCAACAGACAACTAGTTATACAGCATATTTATTCCACTCAGAATCACCACTTACCAGGCCAGTTTTTGTTAACCTGCAACATGGCACAGACAAAACCTGCTTTTGTGCATGAAAATCTGGTAATTTCATGTCTAAAATTATTTGTGAATTTTAGATGTGTAATTTTGAAGATGCAAAGGTAGTGGTGGCCACTTTTGAAAATTGGCCCCAACATATCAAGGTATTCGCTAGTTTTCTATTAGTTCTGCTGATTTTGTAAATATGTAAGCGCTGGAGGTATTTTCATAGTTACTTAATTTTAATTCTGCAATGATTAAGAATCAGTTAATAGGTACTAATGACACTTAGTATCTACATTTTTAAATTCACTAGTGATTTTGGTTGCTAAACTGGACACCTTGAAGGGGCCTGGTTGTCAGATAGTGGATGCATAGCACTTTCTGATAGTCAGGCCCCTTTAATGTGTCTCAAGTCGGGCACCCAAAATCACTATTTACTTTTGACTTTATTGCCTAATTCTAATTTTTTACACATATCATAAAAATAAAGGGTTGAGATCAACTGAAGAAATATGAGCAATGTTGTGCCTACCACGAGTGTACATACAAATCAAGTGACCATATGTGTGTACATGGCTAGCTAAGAATGTAATCAGTTTAATTATATGTTCAAATGGCTGTACATGTGCAGTAGTGTATCTGCATGTATGTATATGTGAAATTATATGTGGATTCTTGCATATGGACCTCAAGACTCCCACTTTTTAAAAAAAAAGTAGCGTAAAGTATACAGTAATATTTTTAAAAGAGAAAACTGTTATGAATCAGTACCAATACTAAAATTTTACTAGCACCATCTCTCTAAGGTACTGCTGTAAGGTATAAAACAGACTGGCAATAGCAAAGTCCTTAGTGGACTTTATGGATTTTGACTCTTCTCCCTTTTCATGGTATAGAAATTTTGCTTGGGATAGTTAATAACGCTAATCTTAGTTTACTATTTATGGTTACAACAATGGTCTATTTCTAGAGTTATTAGAAATGGCTTTGGATCATTAAAGGTCTTGCAAGGTTTTAAATGCTTATTGTGGGATGCTGAGAAACCTTAATTCCTACTGAGTTGACTGAGAGTGGAGGGCACCCAGCACCTTCAAGAAGTACTCATAACTTTGCAGGATCAAACCATACATACCTGGAGTTAATGCGTGATATCTGAGAATAGCTATTTAGGGCCTGACCCTCAGAGGTGCTTTGACTTCCCAAATTTTTAAGAAATTTTGAGACTGTATTTCAGCTAAAGCAACCCAAAATTCAAGGAACGCAGGAGAAACCTGGCATGGTTAGCTAAAATTATTTACCATTCTGTATTGTATACCTTAACTACTTCACTGTGATGAATCAGTGTTAGTGTTCCACAGAGTAGCTCTAAGGTATTTCAGTGAAACTTTCATTATTTTGATCTCTGAAGCATGACCAGATTGAACTGGTTTAGAAATGATTTCACAAGATGGAAGAATCTCTTGTTAGTAGGACAAAAGTGCAAAGCAGCACTTTTTCTAAGCATCCCTGTGTCAGAACCCACTTTTTGCGACAAGAACTCTAACTGAATCTAATTTTAATGAAATCTCACTGCTAGAAAACTGGCACATATTGATTGTACCCAAGTGGTTAGAATGGTCTATTTTACTTAGGGAAAAATCAAATTTCATTAAGTATTTATTATGATATTTTACTAATTTAGAGATTTATTATGTTTGTCAAATTCTAATGGTAAGAACACAGGACTGAGCCCTTAAACATCTAAGTATGTAAAAATCTAAACACAAATCAAACAAATGTGTAGCTTACCTTCCACAATGCAAATATAAGAAGTGCAAGAATCAAGAGTCCAGCAAAGGCACTCAGTAAAATGACCCATAAAGGGATGACGCCAGGGTGAAGTTCTCTTGAAATTTTAATCGTGATCTGTGAAAATTATTCGAAAGGTAAATGGTAAAAAAAAAAAAAAATTCTCTAAGTAACAAAGTAACATAACTTGTATCACCTACTGTAGATACTGTAGTATGACTTTCAAAAGAACCCTATAGTTTCATTTTGTGGGTAGAATTTAAAGGATGAAAGAGAGAATTTAACTCAGTATGAAAATTGATATTTATGTAAAGTCTCACAAGATGTGTAAAGTTCACACAATGAGCCAGTTTCCTCAAAGACGTTACAAGCTTCCTCCGAGACTCTTCAGCATCAACAACCTCCTTCATAACACCATCCCTACCACCATGGATATCATCTCCCCATATACCAACATCCCTCACCATGATGGCATCTCTGTCTGCCTCAAATACCTATAAAATAATGAACACTCAGAAATCCACCCCAAATGCATAGCCAAACTCATCCTCATCCACAACTACTTTATATTTAACAGCAAACACTTTGTCCAAACTATGGGAACAGCAATGGCTAATAAGATGGCAGTCTCTTTATGGGACACCTCATGGAGGAATTTCTGGAAAAATGCACCACAAAAATCAATGATATACCTGAGATACATCAATGATATTTTCATCCTCTGGACAGATGACCTAAGCTTCCTCACAGCTTTTTACCACAACTTCAATCACCACCACTGATCCATCAAACTCTCTCTACAACACTGTCACACCAGCACCAAATTCCTGAAGACCATGATTGGATTCAACAATGGAACCCTACAGACAACTATATACAAGAAAGCCACGGATCACTACATTTACCATCACAGATCCAATAACCACCTCAGACATGCCAAGAAATCTGTTATCTGCAGCCAGACACTCAGATACCACAGAATTTGCTCCAAATAGGAAGTCCGGGATACACATCTAAACACATTTAAATCTGCCTTCACTAAACAAGGACATACTACCAAAGAAATAGATTGTATCATGGAATGGGCCACCCAAATACCCAGAAGAACCTGCTTCAATATAGGGGAAAAAAAACTCACTGACTGCACACTTCCAGTTGTTACCTATCACACCACATGGGGTATCATGTAACAATTATAACCCATACTTGATGGGGACTACATCCTGAAAAATCTTTCTCAAACCCTGCCTTCTAGCCTTCAGACAACACCCAACCTCAACAAGCTCCCCATAGACCAGGACACACCAACTCAAAGTGCGACCAGACCCTGCCAGAACAACAGATGCAAAAACTGCGGACATAACTCCACTGCTACAATGATTGGTAGCCCCAGAATAAACCTTTCAAGATCCATGGGTCCCACACATGCCTATCACAACATGTGATATACCTCATAGAGTGCATCAAATGCCCTAGCAACAGTTACATAGGTGAAACCAGATAACTGCTACATTCTCAATGAACTCACATAGAAAAATGATAAAAGGCAGAAATACACTATCACCTCTGGGGGAACACTTTTCTCATAATGATCATTGTGCATCTGACCTCTCAGTCCTCGTCCTCAAAGGAAACCTGCCCAACACCATCAAAAAATGAGCCTGGGAACTTAAATTTGCAACTCTGCTGGACAATAAAAAACAGACTTAATAGAGACACTGTTTTTTATGGCCCTTACAACAATTTGTAACACAACCTACTGCTTGCTAACCCTTAATTGCTCACTTCATTTTAAGTGGTCTCCTACAGCATGTGTGAATCCCTTATGCTTAACAATCTGTCCCACCTTGTATTTAGCTCAGACACTCGTTTCTTCCTCCAGACCTGAGGAAGCGTTCTGAGAAGCTTGAAAGCATGTCCCTTTCACCAACATAAATTGGTCCTATTAAAGACATTACCTCACCTACCTTGTCCCTTTCATATCCTGGGACCAACATGGCTACAAGAACATTGCAAAGTACCTGCTAATTAGGAGTCACTGTTTTATTTATCACAATTCTGCTACTAAGTGACTGTAGTATTCTAATGAACTATATTTTCTGAAGTGTGATGGGGTGCACAAACCCCAGACATTAAGAAACCAGGCATTAAGAAATTACTCTGGGCTCAGCGAGCTCCAACCTGCCACACCATAGCAAATGTACCAACTGGAGAAGGAACTAAAAGGCAGGAGAATAGCTCATTTGGGGGCAGACCAGGGAGAAGAGCAGACCTGCTACTAGCAGCTCCAGGGAGATGAGCTGAGGGAAAGGCAGTATTTCTCCCAAAACAACTGCCCAAAGGCCCCTCCCTGGGGGAAGGGAGGGCCTGCTGCAGAGACACACTGAGAGAGAAGCATTGCCCTCTCATATGAGCTCTGGACTGGATTGATCCCCTTAATTTTTGTTTGAACTATCCCAACAGGGGAAAGCCTTGGACTGAGTTGGCCCAGGAGGCTGGGCCATACCCCAGGAGGAGGCAGTTGTCCTCACTCTGCCTTACCCCAGATGGCGACCTTGGGACAATTGCAGGAAGTGGCCTAGGAAGGGCTGCCTTAAGCCTCCCCAGCTGTCAGAACATGGATAGCCCTCAAAAGGCCCTGGGTTGGAGCCCAGTGGAGGGGGAGGGCCAGGGCTCGCCTGCCAACAACCCCCCAAACTAACCTAACCACTAGGCAGCGCTCTCCTATCAACCAACCCTGAGCGAAGGTTGTCACAAAAATTCTGGCATAACATTTCTCTGTTTATCATATGGTTGTGATTCTCAGAAAGGATTTTCAGTAATACTGGGAAATGTTTATTTAAGTTTGTGTTAAGCTCCTAAAAAAGAGATGTGTGTTCATTCAGAAGTACAGAAAATCATGTGGAAAGACTGCACACTATGGAGTGTTTACAGTATCTGCTCCATGTTAAGGGCTTAACTTCATGAAAAAGTTGCAGTGGTTTAAGTACATTTGTGATTTTAAACCAATTTAGTTAAATCAATATAAAAGGCTGTGTAGAAAATCTTCTCATTCTAAACCAGACTTATTTTGTTTTTTCAGTTTTATTTGTAATTGGTTTAAGATGACCTGAAATAAGAGTGTCCATACAGGGCCTTTCACCATTTTAATCTTAAATTGGTGTTAAAAACTAATTTAAGTTAAAACAATGCAACTCTCTTGTGCAGCAAGGCCTTAAAATTTGTAAACTAAACATTTAATTTCAATGACTTTTTATAATTAAAACAAGGTATTTCTGATTCATATCACAATGTAGAGGTAGCTCAGTTTATCCTCAAGAGAAGCCAAACTTCATTTTAGTTTATGATCTAAATTTTAATCTGTGTTTTAAAAGGAATGTATGTAGTAAAATAAAGAAAAAGCTTATGGCTTATCACTGGCATGTAATTAGTAGTTCCCAAAGTAATATGTACAAGAACTAATTCATTCTGAAGGTCATTCTTTCAGAAATTCTTGGGGGCACTGCACAGTAACATACAGTAAGATTTTTTACCTAGAGTTACCAGTGTAGTTATCTAATACAATATTACACAAACAAGAAATTACCCTAGAAAACAATACAATACATTTATTTTGTATAGCTTTATGCAATGTATTCTAAGATGTTTTAAAGAGTTAAATAAAAGTTACAAACGAAAAAATAGGATAGAGATGATTATACTGGCTCCCATTAATAGGCAATGAACTTTAATAGGAGTTGATCAGGCCATAAGAGGTATTGCAAATGAGGATTGCACAGTCAGGGTAGATGTAGCTTTAAGAAATAAAATCTTATTTTCATATAAATACTCTTGGTAATGAAGAGGAGGAAACAATTAGAGGAAAATATTGCATATAAGCAGAATTGTTTCTAAAGGACATTGTTTTTCAAGACTACCTAGGACAGCTGCTTTTTAAATTATTAATGTTTTTAAAAGATTCATTTTAAGTGTGTCTCATATCCACATGGACAGGGGAAGCACTAATGTACTGCAATGGTTAGCTCCAGATTAGGTGAATAATTTTCTACTTCATATGTAAATTGATAAATAGCATAGTTTTTCTATCATTCAATATTATTTTAAGTTAGTTCTGACATTTTTTTTTTTACTCTGAATAGATAGAAAATTATAGACCTCTTGCTCAGAGAAGTGTGGTTCACTGCGGCAGGTAACATATCAAACATGTCATTAACAGGGTAAATCCTACAATGGGTGTCAGAGACTAGGGTCACACATACCTCTCGTTTTTGATTGTCTCTTCTCAAAATCAGTGATGAGTTTTCACTCTGAAGTAATGCTCTTACAATGAGATGTAAACTGTGAACACTTGCCTGGAAGAAAGCAAGACACCACTGTTTATGTTAAATATTTTTAAGACTGAAATTTCAGAGATGAATAACAGCATAGAACTAAGTTCAGGTTGTGAGGTGGTAGGAGAGCAAAACGGAATGATAAATAGAAAAATCACAGAGAGGCATAGTGGGACAGCACATTAATTCTGTACATGATGCTAAAGGACAGAAAAGGTGGGGGAGCATCACTGTATGTAAGGGAGCAGTATGACTGCTCAGAGCTCCAGTATGAAACTGCAGAAAAACTTGAGTGTCTCTGGATTAAGTTTAGAAGTGTGAGCAACAAGAGTGATGTAGTGGTGGGAGTCTGCTATAGACCACCGGACCAGGGGGATGAGGTGGATGAGGCTTTCTTCCGGCAACTTGCAGAAGCTACTAGATCGCACGCCCTGGTTCTCATGGGCGACTTTAATCACCCTGATATCTGCTGGGAGGGCACTATAGCGGTGCACAGACAATCCAGGAAGTTTTTGGAAAATGTAGGGGACAATTTCCTGGTGCAAGTGCTGGAGGAGCCAACTAGGGGGAGAGCTTTTCTTGACCTGCTGCTCACAAACCGGGAAGAATTAGTAGGGGAAGCAAAAGTGGATGGGAATCTGGGAGGCAGTGACCATGAGTTGGTCGAGTTCAGGATCCTGACACAGGGAAGAAAGGTAAGCAGCAGAATACGGACCCTGGACTTCAGGAAAGCAGACTTCAACTCCCTCAGGAAATTGATGGGTAGGATCCCCTGGGGGAATAACATGAGGGGGAAAGGAGTCCAGGAGAGTTGGCTGTATTTTAAAGAATCCCTATTGAGGTCACAGGGACAAACCATCCCGATGTGTCAAAAGAATAGTAAATATGGCAGGCAACCAGCTTGGCTTAACAGTGAAATCCTTGCGGATCTTAAACATAAAAAAGAAGCTTACAAGATGTGGAAGATTGGACAAATGACCAGGGAAGGGTATAAAAATGTTGCTCGGGCATGTAGGAATGAAATCAGGAGGGCCAATTCACACCTGGAGCTGCAGCTAGCGAGAGATGTTAAGAGTAACAAGAAGGGTTTCTTCAGGTATTTTGGCAACAAGAAGAAAGCCAAGGAAAGTGTGGGCCCCTTACTGAATGAGGGAGGCAACCTAGTGACAGAGGATGTGGAAAAACCTAATGTACTCAATGCTTTTTTTGCCTGTCTTCACGAACAAGGTCAGCTCCCAGACTGCTGCGCTGGGCAGCACAGCATGGGGAGTAGGTGGCCAGCCCTCTGTGGAAAAAGAAGTGCTTAGGGACTATTTAGAAAAGCTGGACGTGCACAAGTCCATGGGGCCGGATGCGTTGCATCCGAGAGTGCTAAAGGAGTTGGCGGCTGTGATTGCAGAGCCATTGGCCATTATCTTTGAAAACTCATGGCAATAGGGGGAAGTCCCGGATGATTGGAAAAAGGCTAATGTAGTGCCCATCTTTAAAAAAGGGAAGAAGAAGGATCCTGGGAACTACAGGCCAGTCAGCCTCACCTCAGTCCCTGGAAAAATCATGGAGCAGGTCCTCAAGGAATCAATCCTGAAGCACTTACGAGAGGAAAGTGATCAGGAACAGTCAGCATGGATTCACCAAGGGAAGGTCATGCCTGACTAATCTAATCGCCTTCTATGATGAGATTACTGGTTCTGTGGATGAAGGGAAAGCAGTGGATGTATTGTTTCTTGACTTTAGCAAAGTTTTGGACACGGTCTCCCACAGTATTCTTGTCAGCAAGTTAAAGTATGGGCTGAATGAATACACTATAAAGTGGGTAGAAAGTTGGCTAGATTGTCGGGCTCAATGGGTAGTGATCAATGGCTCCATGTCTGGATGGCAGCCGGTATCAAGTGGAGTGCCCCAAGGGTCAGTCCTGAGGCCGGTTTTGTTCAATATCTTCATAAATGATCTGGAGGATGGTGTGGATTGCACTCTCAGCAAATTTGCGGATGATACTAAACTAGGAGGAGTGGTAGATACGGTGGCAGGTAGGGATAGGATACAGAGGGACCTAGACAAATTGGAGGATTGGGCCAAAAGAAATCTGATGAGGTTCAACAAGGATAAGTGCAGGGTCCTGCACGTAGGACAGAAGAATCCAATGCACCGCTACAGACTAGAGACCGAATGGCGAGGCAGCAGTTCTGCGGAAAAGGACCTAGGGGTGACAGTGGACGAGAAGCTGGATATGAGTCAGCAGTGTGCCCTTGTTGCCAAGAAGGCCAATGGCATTTTGGGATGTATAAGTAGGGGCATAGCCAGCAGATCGAGGGACGTGATCATTCCCCTCTATTCGATATTGGTGAGGCCTCATCTGGAGTACTGTGTCCAGTTTTGGGCCCCACACTACAAGAAGGATGTGGAAAAATTGGAGAGAGTCTAGCGAAGGGCAACAAAAACGATTAGGGGTCTGGAACACATGACTTATGAGGAGAGGCTGAGGGAACTGGGATTGTTTAGTCTGCAGAAGAGAAGAATGAGGGGGGATTTGATAGCTGCTTTCAACTACCTGAGAGGTAGTTCCAAAGAGGATGGTTCTAGACTATTCTCAGTGGTAGAAGATGAAAGGCAAGGAGTAATGGTCTCAAGTTGCAGTGGGGGAGGTGTAGGTTGGATATTAGGAAAAACTTTCACTAGAAGGGGGGTGAAACACTGGAATGCGTTACCTAGGGAGGTGGTAGAATCTCCTTCCTTAGAAGTTTTTAAGGTCAGGCTTGACAAAGCCCTGGCTGGGATGATTTAATTGGGGATTGGTCCTGCTTTGAGCAGGGGGTTGGACTAGATGACCTCCTGAGGTCCCTTCCAACCCTGATATTCTATGATTCTATGAAAGTTTCAAACAACAGTGAAGACAGAAATAATGCACATGGACCTATGGTCTGATCCTGCAACATGACAGTACTTGTAGTACATCTCAGTACTTGTAGGATTGAACCCCAAGTATAGTTAAAATTATGGGAAAGAAACAAAAAATATGAAATTAAGACTGACATATTTAAAGTCCTGATCCTGCAAAAATTGCACACATGAATATCTTAAGCATGTAGGTATAATTAATGAGCATCAAGTTAAGTGCATACATAAGTGTTTGCAGGAGTGGACCCTAATACATCTCCAAAAAACAAGGCAAAGCTTAGATATTTAAAGGGAAATAGAGTCTTGAAAAACTGAATTGCTGAAATAGGAGTTTGCAATGTGAAATATTAGCTATAATCTGAATGCTATTTTGGGTCATATACACAGAAGTATCACATCAGAGGTAGGTAATAATTCTTTTCTATGCAGCTCTGGTGAAAATGCATTTTTAATTCTGATGTTCTGAGAACCTCAGTAACAGAATATATGTAGGTTAATTTCAAGGGAATTCTTAAAATAGTAAGGAAACAATTTCAAGTACTAGAAGACTGAAGATTAAAAGAAATATAACTGTCTAAGCATTATATTTGGCTTAATATTGTTTCAAACCCATAGTTATACTCAATGTGGAGAAGGCTTACTTACTTTTATAAAGGTAGGTTTCCATAATCTTAATGAAATGTTCACTTGAGTTATATCAGATGGGGCCAGAGTACAATTAATAGATGCACAGTTGTATGTATCACAGTCCTGTTTAAATGTTTATGGACAGGAATTAGTAATTAAACATTTTAATATGACTCTCTAGAATAAAACATCCGATGTATAGACTAGTGATTTGTAATTTACTATAGGTTAGTTGTATGTGTTATTAACACTAAAAGAATATTGATTACCGGGGCTTGGCTAGACAAAAAAATTACACAGAAATAACCAAGCTTACTTTTTAATTCAAATGTAACATATCAGAATGCTAGCATTTTGTACCAATTTTGCATAGTTGGAAATGACTAAACAAAGTTGCCAGGAAGTGGAAGGTCAGGTCTTTAAAATATTACTTAATATTTATTTCATTAGACAAGAAGGACAAGGATAAAAGATTTACACCGATGTAAATAGGCATAGTTCCACTGAAGTCAACGGAGCTACGCTGATCTACACAAGTCGAAGATCTGGTCCAAGGATGTGTAGTTCAGCTTCATGTGCAGTTTTTGCAGCAAGAGCTAATAAAAAAATATAGCATGTTACCTTTAAAGGTAACGCTTTCAGCTATTAAAATATTTAAGACGAAATTATATGAAGGAATATCTTAACAGTATTTATTCAACTCAAAACATTCCAGATAAATACTGCAATGAATGTACACGTTTTAGACAGGCTTACCATACTTGTATCTTTTGTAGGCTCTTTTTTTTTTGCCACTACAAACAGCGTCCCAGAATTGATCTTGAATGGATCTATAGGGTGACTGGTTTGGCAGACTGCATTCTGTTAGAAAAAATACCAACATCTCTCTTACTGCCCGAAGGTCCAAAACAATAACATGAAAAAGCTCCAGAAATAGGTCAGTACCCTAAGATTTAGCAACTGTAACAACAAGATCATTTTATAGTATACCCATTTCTATACATTTGTTAATAACCGGAGCATAGAAGAGCAAAATGAAGGTGACATACCTATTGAAGCATATTATTTTTATTATCTTTCTCATTACAAATATGACAGTCTTTTAGGAGGTAATTTAGGCTACATCTAATCTGCACACCATTGGCAGTGGTAGGTAGGGTGCATGTAGCTAGATGCTTCAGTGAAAAGCAGGGTGCTGCTGAAGCTTTTCAGTGCCCTAAGCACTAAGCCACGCGCTTGACAATAAATGAAATTAATCTTGATATCTTCAAATTATTGTTCAAACACCAAAGCGAGGCAGGCCTTATTTTGTGAACGGCTACATTTCTAGAAATTCTTCAAGAAGGTTTACATCTTATTCCAAATCCAAGTTATCATGTAGATTGCAATCAAAGCTAAGTTTACGTGCCCAGATGTAATCAAAGTGAGTCTTTCATTTTCTGACACCAAACACAAAAAAATGGAAGAAAAACATTTAAACTTTAGAGTAAAATGAAGGTGCATCCATGTTTATAGTCATAACTTACATCTGAAAATGACAATCCACTTAGGTAGAGAATGGGGTTTTTGGACAAAGTCAAGTTGGGGAATGAAATCTGCAGAGTGAGTTGTGGCACTGGAAAGTGTTCACCTTTTTCAATCTACAAGAAACAAGAACAACTCTGTATTTTCTGTTTTCTAGTTAGGACCTTCCTTATCTTATTGGTGTTTGACTGTGGTTCCCCCCCGCCCTCCCTTCATAGAATCATAGAATATTAGGGTTGGAAGAGACCTCGGGAGGTCATCTAGTCCAATCCCCTGCTCAAAGCAGGATCAACACCAGCTAAATCATCCCAGCCAGGGCTTTGTCAAGCCAGGCCTTAAAACCTCTAAGGATCAAGATTCCACCACCTCCCTAGGTAACCCATTCCAGTGATTGGGTTTATTTCACCCTCCTAGTGAAATAGTGAAGTGTCTCCTAATATCCAACCTAGACCTCCCCCACTGCAACTTGAGACCATTGCTTCTTGTTCTGTCATCTGCCACCACTGAGAACAGCCTAGCTCCATCTTCTTTGGAACCCCCCTTCAGGTAGTTGAAGGCTGCTATCAAATCCCTCATCACTCTTCTCTTCTGCAGACTAAATAACCCCAGTTCCCTCAGCCTCTCCTCGTAAGTCATGTTGCCCTGCCCCCTAATAATTTTCGTTGCCCTCTGCTGGACTCTCTCCAATTTGTCCACATCCCTTCTGTAGTAGGGGGACCAAAACTGGACACAATACTCCAGGTGTGGCCTCACCAGTGCCGAATAGAAGGCAATAATCACTTCCCTCGATCTGTTGGCAATGCTCTTACTAATACAGCCCAATTTGCCGTTGGCCTTCTTGGCAAAAAGGGCACACTGCTGACTAATATCCAGCCTCTCATCCACTGTAATCCCCAGGCCTTTTTCTGCAGAAATGCTGCTTAGCCAGTAGGTCCCCAGCCTGTAGCAGAGCACGGGATTCTTCTTTCCTAGGTGCAGGACTCTGCACTTGTCCTTGCTGAACCTCATCAGATTTCTTCTGGCCCAATCCTCTAATTTGTCTAGGGACCTCTGTATCCTATCTACCAATCCTCCCAGTTTAGTGTCATCTGCAAACTTGCTAAGGGTGCAATCCACATCATCCTCCAGATCATTAATGAAGATATTGAACAAAACCAGCCCCAAGACCGACCCTTGGGGCACTCCGCTTGGTACTGGCTGTCAACTAGACATGGAGCCATTGATCACTACCTATTGAGCCCAATGATCTAGCCAGCTTTCTATCCACCTTATAGTCCAGGGTGATTGAAGTCCCCCAGTACAAGCAGGGCCTGTGATCTGGAAACTTCAGTTAGTTGTCCGAAGAAAGCCTTGTCTACCTCATCCTTCTGATCCGGTGGTCTATAGCACATGTCCACCATAACATCACCCTTGTTGCTCTCGCCTCTAAATTTAACCCTTCATAACTATGCAGTCAGCCAGTGGTGAAAGGGAGCATGATGTGAGCTCCATTAATTTTATTCAAGCAGCAGACAGGTATTAATTGTACTCCAGAATTAGCAAATGCAGTTTACTATGTATCTGATGAATAAATAGGTGGATGCAGACAGAAAGACAGGATTCAGTCCGCGTTTCTATTTTGACATATTCTACATTTCTTGCCACTCCCTTGTACAGCTCATCTGTTTTCCCTTTAGGGCTTGTATTACATGAGTTCCTAGGGGCTTTTCTTTCTATTTTTAACTCCGTGTTCAAGTCCAAAACAATGCTCTAACTTGGGAAGCAGTAGAGGAGCCATTGTTGGGAAAAGGAAATGGCTTCTGGCAGCAGTACTAGCTGGCTCAAAAGAACGTTCTTCCCCAAAGACTCTTAGAACAGCTCTAAAGCAACAGTCTTCTTGCAGCTCCCCTCCTTCCCTATCTCAACTCAGTCTGACTTGTTTCTCAGATCACAGTGGCTTCTCTCTCTCTCACACACAAATTTCTGCTCCTTCTGAATCGGCACTCTGCAGGAAAGGGTGGGGAGGAGGACTATCACTTACAAGCAGGGTCCCAAGCTAGTAGCAGGGACACTGTCTATCAGATTTCTGACTACGCGCTTTGCAGCCCCTCAGCTTCTGTCTTTATTCAGTCAGGTAGGGTTTAGAAATCAGATAATCCCACCTCAAACAATCTCTTAATTTTAACATTAACACAAAGATTGGAGAATACTGTATCTAAACTGTAATGTTTAAAAAGTATGGGTGGGTAACAACGACATAGGTGGGATATAATATAACAGAGGGATAACAATTTCACCTTTGTAATTACTGCATAGAAAGAGTTAGTCCTTTCCCAAGGCCCATCTATTACACACAGAAAGTTGCTGATTCAGACTTTTCATACGGATAGGACTAATATTCAATGCTAGATTTAAAACTGGGAAACAGGGATGTTTTAGAGATAACTAAAATCAGTCCTGCTACAATGTGAGGGATTTATAACCCACTAAATGTCTCTTCCAGCCCAAGTATTCTACTTTGCCATCTTCATTTAATTAGAAATGCAAAGTCCTTAGAGCATGGTACTTCCTTCAAAGCTAGCTGGTTTCTGGAAATATCAATTTTCAAAAATAAGTACAAACTGTAATGAATTAAGGGAAGCTTCTAGTTTCAATAGCACATGCTTTCCCATTGACCGTCTTGAATGGCTCCATGGCCCACAGATCACATTTGAATACCGCTGATATATAATATTTTGAAAGCAAAAAACACAAAATGCTGCTGTAGGAGGTTTAATATGTTGCAAATGTGACACTTAGGTAATAGGTTAGCAAAGGACATAAGTGCATTCAACCAAGTTCAAAAACAGAACTAGTCCCTTTATAGTGTCATTGTAGCTCCTGTTTCTTACCTTATAGTTTATGTTAACTTCATCCCCAATGTTCTCAGTTGTATTAATAACAGCAGGAACTGTATCATTTGCGGCAATTATAATATGGGGTTCTTTGGGATCTTTCAAATGACTGTGGGTTAAAAAAATAACAAAACCTTTATAATCGTGCACTCTAAGTTAATTATAGAGAACTTTTTGTTACTTTAAGTTAATCCTTCAGGGCTAGTTTTATTACAGTGTGCTACTATTTCCATTAATGCACATTTTCTAAGAAGTGCTTGTGTCTTTTTAAGTACAAATGTACATTACAAATCCCTTGTTTGGTTAAAACTATATCAGAACAAATCATTCATAAAAGAAAGATGGATTCAAGGCCTGACTCTACACTGCCTTGCTCACATTGAGCAGTACTTCACTCCAACCCTAGTGCCATGCGAAATAGGCAGAATCCTAATAAACAAACAGAAAAGAGAAAAGGTGGAAAAAAACAGATGGGTCAAATTTAACTCTATTCCATATGGGGAGGACCTGTATTCAAAGCTAGATTTGACACCCATTTATTAGGGATGATTTAAGTCAACGAAGTAACACAAAGAGTGGGAAATTTTCAGAAGCAAAAATGGGAGTTAGGCACTTAACTGCCTTCAGATGCTTTGAAAATCACAGTTGGAATGAATTCAGCCTAATCATTTACATATACAAATATACACACAGCACATCCCATATTGATATATGTAGGCATACCCTGCACACATATTTCTAAGGATGGAATTCAACTGAATTTCAACTGTTCCTGAGAACAAAGAATATATCTTTACTATGGCAGAACCCTTGAATTAAAAATGTATATGTGAACTGATAAAAGGCTTTTGAGAATCTGGAAATTAAGGCTAATTTATGAAACCTTAAAAAAAAAACAATAGAAGGCCAATACAAAATGCTAGTTTTCACTACGAGGGGAAAGCTATGCTTTCTAACGCACGTGACACACCTCTGAATGAACAGAACAAAGTATGAGAGTCAGCGAAAGCTGCTATTGCACTAGTCATCCTATAAATCACATGTAGATAAATAAAAAGTGGCTGCAGCCTGCTGCGGACAGTGACTGATCCATTTCAATAAACCCTTTGCTTTTTATTCACGAGACCAGTGTTTGTCTTTTGTCTACACTACCAAGTACAAGCTAACAGCAAAACCACACAATAGTCTCTTTAAATGTCTGCTGTATCCTATACTAGAAAATTAAATACAGAAAAACATTAATACCTTAAAAATATTAATCCCATTTCATATTTTACTGGGATTCTAACGTCTCCTCCATTGTCAGTCAGGGTCTCAAGTGGTTCTTCGCTGTCACTAGAACAGAACAACACATACCACTCTGGTCAGATTATGATACTCCTCAGTACACAGTATGTATAGTCGGTGGGGAGGGCTCTGAGAGACTGAAATACCTGCAGCTGTGGATATAAAAAATCCCACTGGCCATTTCAAGTTAATTATGGTCTTTTAAAAATAAATTGAAAGGGCTCTTTCCAGTAAGTAAAAGGTACATACTGCATTAGGCCAAAGTCAAAATTACACCCTTGTAGAAATGAGAATACAAACTGCTGTAGATTGAAAATAGCTACATTATATCAAGTAGGGGCAATCTCCATCACACAATCCCTGTAATTTCCTGTGACACCATATATTACAGGCAGGTGCAGTCCAATTTACCCATGCAGCTATGGCAAGGCACCTCAATCTTGACTTGCTGCAACACCATTGCTATTTGAGGCCTAGGCCTCTCTCCTTGGCAGAGACTGCAAATTGTGTTACAATGTATGGTAATTTTATTATCAGAACAGATGTCTTCTGCGGTTGAGGCTAGAAAATCTGAGTCACTCGTCTCATTGGCCTCTATAAATGAATGTCCATTTATTTAATCCACATCATTTGATAGCCTCAGACAAACCAATAGTTCTGTACATCTCTAAAGCTGGCCACTCTAGACATTTAATATTCTCTTTTGAACCAAACCCCTCCCCGCAAAAACCCCCCATCTCTGTCATACCAGCTGGAGCGCAAGCTATACAGTAACTAAAAGGAAAGTTTGAGATATAAAAGCAATTTTGGTAACTAACCTTGTTACATACACCTGAACAGTAGCATTTTCCAGAAGATAAGAAGCGTTGAATTGGAATACTATTCTGAAAGAAATCTGGGGGAGAAAACACATTTTAAAAAGATACTAAGAAAAGGAGAGTAATACTCAGCTAAACATTAAAATGTATTCAGATGAAAACTGGCAAAATTCCTAAGTCAAAAATCTTGGAGTCCATACTGAGTTTTCAGTCCATCTAACTGAACGAGTAGGACTTCAGGATTTTGCCCAAAATGAAAAGGAAATCCAATAGCAATCAGGTTATCACACTGCAGGGCCAATTTTTCAAAACTGGTGGCTCAGAATAAAATTGAATATATAATGTGTGTATGAAAGATAATTAAAATAAAATTACATATTTAAATTCCAATTTGTAAATTTAATTTCCTTGATTTAAGAATTCCACATCTGTTGATCCCGAGAGCCTGGTACAACAGCTATCAGGCCTTTAGGGAGGGATCTGTATACAAAGCCTTGGTCGTATAGCTGGTATGGACTGTTTCCCTTCCTCATTTAGAAGAGGCTGCTGGGTTTGCATCTGTTCGTACTAATGTGATGGCATTTTTAATACATGGCAAAGGTGCCTAGAGTGTTGAATAGGTATTTTTAAAATGTATTTAAGAAATCTAAACAAATAAATAATCCTGGATTTTACAACAATTTACTAATGACTATAATTAAGGCCAATATAGCATAACATGGTCACTTGGAAGGCTTTGGAAGCTCTGTTCTAAACATGCACCTCTCAGCATCACTAGACAGATTACACCGTAGCAGTTTTGCTTTGGTTTAATGAAAATGTAGCATTTGGTAATTATGTGATATAGCAATCTTACAGTTTGTTAATCTAAAGGAATTTGAATTCAAGCTCTTTATTTCTCCATTGGTTTAAATGTGTGCACAACTTTAGTATAAGTGATCCAGAGAACATTGTATGGGCAATTTGAGCATATAAGGAAGTCAGGAAGACCTAGAACAGGAATTTACTGGGACTGTTTATCAGCCAATTAGACGAATTAATATCTGAATGCAAATGAGGGTATGAAACATCTAGGTTTTCAGACTGAGTGGGAATTGAAGGACTCTAGCCACAGACAAACTGACAATAACAGTTGGAAAGTAAAATGAGAAGACTCTTAAGAAGCTGCGAATGGGAATAATAAGTGGGGTTTGTCCTGATTTGTCTACATGGAAAGAACAGTTTATCTAGTTGCTACTGTTCAGAGACTGGAATTGGAAAAGTGTGTATATTGGTGTCTGAGAGAGAATCTAAGGTAATTTATCATATCTGCACAAGATTTGGTGTACCCCAGAATAAAAGGAATAAGATATTTTATCCTAGAGCAATTTAAGTGCAATTGATTGTCCTTATTTTAAGCTATTTTACAAACACTGAAGTCCAAATTTAAAGTGCTGCATTTGGACATTTGATTTAATCACCAAAGAATACATCTGGGCTACCAGAAATTTATTCCTAAAATATAAAGAAATAGTTTACAATTGTTTAAACATTTTTACTTCCAGGTCTCTAGGTATGTTTCTTATGCAAAATGTTGAGGTTATAGGAAATTTTCTTTCATCTAGCTCAGGGATGGCCAACCTGAGCCTCAGAAGGAGCCAGAATTTACCAATGTACATTGCCAAAGAGCCGCAGTAATACATCAGTAGTCCCCACATCAGCTCCCCCCCGGCTCCTAGCGTCTCCCATCCAGCAGCAGCCCCGTCAATCAGCACCTCCCCTCCCTCCCCGTACCTCCCAATCAGCTGTTTCATGGTGTGCAGGAGGCTCTGTGGGGGAAGGGGAAGGAGCAAGGGCACGGCAGGCTCAAGGGAGGGGGTGGGATGGGGTGGAGTGGGGGCAGGGCCTGTGGTAGAGCCAGCCACAAAACTCCTGCTGAACCCTTAGGCATGTAAAATCAGTGCCTACATTTCCAGGGTAAAAGCTCTCTCTGGGCATGTGCACTGCTGCCTCAGTGGAAGAATCCAGACACCTATCTCCTGAGTAAGCCCCAGAGCGATCTGGAACTGGGGAAAGTTTGACGTTTGCCTGCCTATCTCGCATGTGAGGCCCCATTCAGTAGGTGTGCTCGTAGGCTGATCATCATGTTGGGTCCCATTTAGAATGGAAAAGGCGGTGGCGGCGGCAATGTTATAACTTTTAGCTCAGTGGTTAGAGCACTCACGTGGGACGTGGGGGACCCTGATTCAACTCCCCCTTTTGCCTGATGGGGATATTTCAATGTGGGGCTCCTTTAGTCTCACCCGTTGAAGTGATTTCATTGTGGATAAATTCTTAAAGAGCCATAGGGCCAGAAACAGAGAGAGAGAGAATGACTCTGTAACCTGCTAGCTAAGGCATCCACCTGGAAGGTGGGATACCCAAGGCACAGTGCTCCTGCTCTTTAATTGAGTGCCATAACCACTGAGCTAAAAGCTATAAGGTGGGTGTCATCTTAACCTCCTGTTTTGTGTGAGTGAGGCACATGCCTAACTCATTCTCACAAAACCCAACTTAGGTGGCTAAACTGCCTGATTCCAAGAGAGGGGTTTCTGTTTGTGGTTGACTAGCAGAGCCAGGTGCGTTCCTGCATCCTGGAATGAGACAACTATCTCTGTGAGAGGGGCAGGGTTTAGGACACACCTCTCTCACACATGGCTTTTGTGAATCACATTCTAAGGTACCTATCTCTCCCCATTCATCATAGAGGCTAGGTTTCTTCCGTGAAGAATTGAAAGTTAAATGTCCGGGGGGGGGGGGGGGGGGGGGTGGTGGTGGTACATCATGGCATTTCCTGGATCTTACATGGCTATTTCCATAGAGACAAAATCTAGACCTATATTAGAAAGGGGACCTTTTGAGTTTTATTTTAGGGAGGCACAGTGAGGTGGGGGGGGGGAGGGAGTTCTTTTTTCATTGACATGGAGTTATTTGAGATTTATTTACATCTAGAAGCTTAATTGGTGCATAAATACATAACTGATCATGTAGCAAAGCTCAGGATGGACAGCTGCCATACAGGGCTGCTGCCCTCTCCAAAAATATTCCATTAACAGTTTCCTACCTCTTCTCCAGACTTTAGGAAAGGGTATCCCACTTTACAGGTAATATTGTGATTGGATTCACAGCTATCTTTCTGTATACCCTAGACAGAAAGAGTCACATCATTACAAGAGTGATTTCACTTTTATGTGAAACATTTTAAAAAATGTGTTAATTAAAAATTAAACAGTCCAGAAGTATATCACATTCTTTGTAATAGTTACATTCCATCATCATCATAATCATCATAATCTAAAATTCAAATAGTTAATGGATAGGACTTTCTACATTTTTGTTTCATAACATATATAAAATATTTTTATCATAATATTGTTATATAAAGTTATATCAGAATTACTATTATTATCAGTGAAAGTGTACAGAGAACTTCACAAAATGCATAGGGCTTGAGTTTAAAATATGCATACATGCAAAAGAATTCTCTTCTCATCCAAAAGCATCTTTACAAATATGGGGAGCAGTACAGTGTCACCATTCAGTGGTGAAGTGGGGGACTTCAACTACTCAGACATCTATTGGGAAAATAACACAGCAGGGTACAGAGTATCCAATGAGTTCTTGGAATGTATTGGAGACAATTTTTTATTTCAGAAGGTGGAGAAAGTTACTAGGGGAGAGGCTGTTCTAGATTTGATTTTGAAAAATAGGGAGGAACTGCTAAGAATTTGAAAGTGGAAGGCAGCTTGGGTGAAAGTGATCACGAAATGATGAGTTCATGATTCTAAGGTATAGTAGGAGGGAGAACAGCAAAATAAAGACAATGGATTTCAAGAAGACAGACGTTAGCAAACTCAGGGAGTTGGTAGATAAGATCCTGTGGGAAGCAACTCTAAGGGGAAAAACAATTGAAGACATTTGGCAGTTTTTCAAAGAGACATTATTAAGGGCACAAGAGCAAACTATCCCACTGTGTAGGAAAGACAGGAAGTATGGGAAGAGACCACCCAAGCTTAACCAGAAGATCTTCAATGATCTAAAAAAAAAAGTCCTACAAAAAGTGGAAACTAGGTCAAATTACAAAGGATGAGTATATACAACTAACACAAGTACATAGGGACAAAATTAGAAAGGTCAAGGCACAAAGCAAGATCTATCTAGCTGGAGATATAAAGGGTAACAAGAAAACATTCTACAAATACACTAGAAGCAAGAGGAAGACTAAGGACAGGGTAGACCCATTACTCAATGAGGTGTGGGGGTGGGGAATAATAACAGAAAATGTGGAAATGGCAGAGGTGCTTAATGACTTCTTTGTTTCGGTTTTCATCAAGAAGGCTGGTGGTGATTGGACGTCTAACATAGTGACTACCAGTGAAAATGAGGTAGGATCAGAAGAGGCTAAAATAGGGAAAGAACAAGTTAAAAATAACTTAGACAAATTAGATGTCTTCAAGTCACCAGGACCTGATGAAATGCATTCTAGAATACTCAAGGAGCTGACTGAGGAGATATTGAGTCATTAGCGATTATCTTTGAAAAGTCATGGAAGACTGGAGAGATTCCAGAAGACCGGAAAAGGGCAAATATAGTACCAATCTATAAAAATGGAAATAAAGACAACCCAGAGAATTACAGACCAGTCAGCTTAACTTCTGTACCTGGAAAGATAATGGAACAAATAGTTAAGCAATCAGTTTGCAAACATCTAGAAGATAATAAGGTGATGAGTGACAGTTAGCATGGATTTGTCAAAAACAAATTGTGTCAAACCAACCTGATAGCTTTCTTTGGCAGGGTAACAAGCCTTGTGGATGGGGAAGTGGTAGACATGGTATATCTTGACTTTGGTAAAGCTTTTGACACTGTCTCGCATGACCTTCTCAAACAAACTAGGGAAATGCAACCTAGATGGAGCTACTATAAGGTGGGTGCAAAACTGGTTGAAAAACCATTCCCAGAGAGTGGTTATCAGTGGTTCACAGTTATGCTGGAAGGACATAATGAGTGGGGTCCCGCAGGGATCAGTTCTAGATCCAGTTCTGTTCAATATCTTCATCAATGATTTGGATAATGGCATAGAGAATACATTTAGAAAGTTTGCATATGATACCAAGCTGGGAGGGGTTGCAAGTGCTTTGGAGGATAGGATTAAAATTCAAAATGATCTGGAGAAACTGGAGAAATGGTCTGAAGTAAATAGGATGAAATTCAATAAGGACAAATGCAAAGTATTCCACTTAGGAAGGAACAATCAGTTGCACACATACAAAATGGGAAATGACTGCCTAGGAAGGAGTACTGGGGAAAGGGATCTGGGGGTCATAGTGGACCACAAGCTAAACATGAATCAACAGTGTAACACTGTTGCAAAAAAAAAAAAAAAAGAAAAGAAAAAAGCGAACATCATTCTGGGATGTATTAGCAGGAGTGTTGTAAGCAAGACACGAGAAGTAATTCTTCCGCTCTACTCCGCGCTGATTAGGCCTCAGCTGGAGCATTGTGTCCAGTTATGGGCGCCACATTGCAGGAAGGATGTAAACAAATTGGAGAGAATCCAGAGAAGAGTGACAAAAATGATTAAAGGTCTAGAAAACAAGACCTATGAGGGAAGATTGAAAAAAAAACTGTGTTTGTTTAGTCTGGAAAAGAGAAGATTGGGAGGGGACATGATAACAGTTTTCAAGTACGTAAAAGGTTGTTACAAGGAGGAAGGAGAAAAATTGTTGTTCTTAACCTCTGAGGATAGGACAACAAGCAATGGGCTTAAATTGCAGCAAGGGAGGTTCAGGTTGGACATTAGGAAAAACTTCTTAACTGTCAAAAGGTGGTTAAGCACTGGAATAAATTGCCTAGGGAGGTTGTGGAATCTCCATCACTGGGGATTTTTAAGAGCAGGTTTGACAAACACCTGTCAGGAAAGGTCTAGCTAATACTTAGTCCTGCCAAGAGTGCAGGGGACTGGACTAGATGACCTCTCAAGGTCCCTTCCAGTCCTATGATTCATTTTGGACCATGATTTGTACCTCCACTAAGCCCAGCTTGGTCATGTCCCTATGTATGATGTTCCATCACCAAGTCTGATCAGCCTCTAGGTCTGACTGACCCTGGTTGTGTTTTGCATTATTTTCTTTGGCTTTCTTTCTACCGTTTATCTTGTCCAATGTCCCCACCATTATAATATTTTTGATTGCAGCCAATCTCATAACGATCTCCGATTTCACATTCTACTCTCTTCCTAACTTCATTTCTTTTAACATCATCCCACTTTTTATACCTGCCATCTTCCAAAGAACTCTCATCTCTACTGCCTAAAGCCTTCTGATATCCATTTCATTTAATGCAGCTACTTCCAGAGTACTACGTTAATAAACTCGCTTGATAAATTTTCACTTTGGTAGCCAAAGTACATGTTTTAACCTCAACTTTGATGGAACCATCGACAATGATCAAGCTTCCTAGGTACACATAAAATTTCACTTGTTCAATGGCTTCACCACTGCTGCATTTCAACACTTCATCTATTGTCCATTTCACAAGATGCAACCACTTCATCTTCTTGGCATTTATTGTAAGTCCAAGTTGACTACACCAATTTTCCCTGGTAGTGAAGAGTATCATATTTAAATCAAAGGTGTCTGGCAGTTGTACAATGTCATCTGCATAAGCTACAGAACTTAATTCTAGATCACACAATGTCACACCCTCCATCTCATCTACTATTCTTAACATCTAATTTAGGAACATGATAAATAGTGTTGGTTATTCCATGCCCTCTTGTTTTACACCCCTCTTACTTGAATCAGATGCTTAATCTTCCACCAGAAATACAGGAGACTTCATACATAACTTTTTTCACTGCGGTTATCCTAGCTGGAACTCCATATAGATATTACTACTTTCCACAATACTTCACTCCAAACCAAATTAAATGCCTTTGTGAAATTGATGAAAGCAGCAGACATCTTTAATCCACATTCCCACTACAGGGTTCAGCATTTTGTCAAAATGTTCCTTTCCAGACTTTAATCACCTCTTTGACATTGGTTGTTAATTCACTGGAGGCTGTCTGACAACTTGCATTATTGCCCTGATTGTGTTTCTGTACAACTTAACCCTTTTGTATATCGTTTTCATATCTTGTTTTGTTGCTGCTCCTGCCAGTTGTTGAGTGTCTTCATTCCAAAACTTTTCTTGTCCAACATTTGTTATTTCCTCACTGCTTTGTGCAATGCTTTTAATTCTTCTGCTTTCCCAGCTGTCTTGGCTTGTTTACACTTCTCCTATAATGTTCTTGTTTCATACTCAGAATGTACAAAAATGCATGCACAATCACGCCTACTTGCAAGCACAATTACCATGACTCCATATAAATCTAGCATTTACTCCATACACACCAGGAATCATGCAATCAAGCACTGGATCTAACTGGCCATTTGTATGCACAAATACTTGATTTGTACATATAATGGTGGAAACTGTGTACACAACTTAGGCACATAATTACATGCACACTTTTAAAAAGCAGGCCCATGATAAATAGATCAACAACATTTTAAATTCTTGACATCTAATCAAACCAATCATCTTGGTAACTTCAAAATTGTTTATCATTAACTTTCTATAGCCCTGAGGTCATCACATGTTTATTATTAATATTTGTTTTAACTGATAAGGTGCTTCCCCGTACCCCTGATATCAGAACGTCAGCAAAGCACATATTGTTATTCTCCCCTTCCCGTGCATTTCATAATCCCCTCTTCCCAACTGTTGCTGCTGTAGGTGCTCCTTCTTGCCCTTTGACTATGATGATATGATGCAGAGCCTCCTCCAAGACTGCATTCATGGAACTGATTCCTCCTTTCACTTACACCAATGAATATGGTTCCTTTAAGTCAAAAGAGTTACATCGTCTTCCTGATGTAAGTGAATTTGCTTTGATGCTGTTGCTGTGTCAGTCCCAGGATATAAGAGAGACAAGGTGGGTAAGGTAATATCTTTTATTGGACCTACTTCGGTTGATGGAAGGGATGAGCTTTCAGACTTCACAGAGCTCTTCCTCAGGTCTGGAGAAGATAACCAGAGCATCCAGGCTAAAGCTGAAGAACATGAGGAAAAGCTCTGTGAAGCTCAAAAGCTTGTCCCTTCCACCAACAGAAATTGGTCCAATAAAAGATATTACCTCACCCAGCTTGTCTCTCTGGTGGGAGTGAAGGCAGATTTAGGCCCTATGTATCTTCACTGCTCTGACATCATCCTCAGTTGAACAGTACTGTTTCTCACCCATTTCCTTAACGACCATAATGGTGCTTGGTTTGCACTGGCCTAATTAATTTTAGTCCCATGATAATTCTCAGACTGATGTCCCTAGTTTAGCAGCTTAATAGACCAACCCCCTCAATTCTCTCCATCAGATTGTGATAAATTGAAAAATCTATACCTCAATTCCAGCAAAAATAATGTTTGGAGAGTACTGTACTAAGACTCTGGTATTATAGGCACTGTCTTTTTTATTCCTGACAGACAGTAGCACGTTGAACTTATCATTGCTTGACTTTATGATGAATGGAGAGGAACTGTAAAATAAAATAAAATAATTGTGTTAATTATCTTTACTTTACAAACTGATAAAAAAAATTAAGCAATGGAACTTTTTCCCATGGCCATACTGTTTTGTCTTTGATTGAGAAAACATTGATCACCAGTATTCTATCAGAACACAGAATCTCTATTTTATTAGTATGGCAGCTATATTAAGTTTCAGTGTAGTTACCTGTCTCCAGCTATACTTGTTGTTATAATCAGAACGAGATCTGTAATACATTTATTTTTGATTCCACAGTCTTTTGTGAAAGGAATCTGCAACAATAATATTGATAGTTGTATTCACGTTTTGTTATAAGTATAATCAAAATCTAAGTATCAGCATTTCAAGTCATTATGTATTTTACATTATAAAACACCTTTTGTTTGACTGTCATGGAGACCTTTGTTGTTATTAGTTAATGAAGCCTCCTGCTACCCTGTGAAATTATTGGGTGTTATTACCCAGCTGCAGAAGAGGGATACCTATGCATGGATGAACAGAAAGGTTAACTGATTTAACCAAAATCACAGAGTGAGTCAGTGGCAAAATTGTGAATAGTACCAATGAGTCCTGACACATTCCCTTGCTCTAATTTGTAGACTAGATACAGCTGCCTCCTTTCGCTGGAGTGTCCTATGGGCAGGTCATTCAGCTTTAAAATTCAGTTAGAGCTTCGCAACCTGATTCAAATGCCACTGAAGTCAAAGTCCCCACTAATGGAGGTTTCATGGGAGAATGCATCTCCCAGCCTGGCCCCTCCATCCTCACTGTCCAGCCCTAGCCAATTTATGGACTAAGCCATCCAGCTCTAGGCCTTGCAGGAGCTGTCTGGAGAGGGGTGAATCTCAGCTTAAATACTCTAGATATTAGCAATGAATCTTAATGACTTACATATTCATACGCTGAGTTCGGCTGGTCACTATCGAGAACTGGCCCATTCTCTGGGTTGGAAAAATTGAACTCCAACAAAACCTTTACAGAGTTCTGAAAATCAGGCTTGTCCTAGAAATGAAATAAATGAAACTGGTTTTGACATTTTCCCTTAAAACCACCATTGGTATGGAAGCCTCTAAAGGAGAATAAATACGGAGAACCCCCCCAAGTGCAATATTTTTCAGTCTCATTCTCATCAGAACCACAGTGTAGGAAAAATATCTGAAAAAGGAACAACTTGGTCTAGTTAGCTAATGACGACCAGCTTGTTTCCAACCAAAACCTCCAAAATACATGTCCCATAGGATCACAAAAGGTCATCTAGTCCATCCCTCTACCAATGCACAATCATTCAAGATCTTAAATGCGTCAACATTTACAGTTACTTTTATACTTCTTATTTTTCAAAGGCAGCCCTGGAATAGGCAGATACGAGGCTCACGGACATGAATGGAGTGCCCTTTTGTGCCAGGGATGAATCTGTGCCCATTATTCTTACACATATTGCACGTTCAAGCAAATCTTATGCATCATATACCAGTAGGGTAATTTTTTCAGCAAGCAACTGTGGAGTTGCTAGGATATGGGTGCACAACAGGAGTTAGGAACGTAGGTCCCAGTTCTCTGACCACTGCGATGCACAAAACTCCCAATGACCTTGTAGGCATCTCAACTCGCCCGCAACCTGAGTTTTTGCTGTAAAAGCTCCTTAGGCACTTGTGTTTCTGAGCAAGTGCACTGCTGCCTCCCTGTGAGCGTCCAGATGCCTAAGCCCTTGCGTGATTCACAGACCACGGGAAGAAAGGTGTTTGGTCCCCTAACTCCCCCAAGAGGCCTGATGCAGTAGATGTGCTCACAGGCTGCCTAACGGATTGGGCTCCCATAGGCGAGCTTACACAAAGCAGCTTGAGGGGTGGAGAGGAGGAGGAGCTGCCACCTCTCAAATGAGTGCTCTAACCATTATACTATGGGATATTCTGATATAGGGAGTCACTCTGTCTCTCCTGTTGATGAAGTTGCACTGTGGATAAATAATGAAAGAATCACTGGAGCAGGGGGACTGGATGCTGTGTCTCCCACATCCTGGGTAAGTAGTCCAAGCATCAGGCTACAGAGTCATTCTCATGCTTGTGCTCTCATTCTTTCCCCTTTAAAGAGTCAGTTGGGCCAGTCATTGGGCTCAGTGTGACAATGCCGAAATCCTTTTGAGCATTCAGCGCTAGATGTTTTAAGAATAGGTATTGAATAGTGTAAATCCCTAATGATTCTATAAAACCAATGATCATAATGGACCTTTCATATGAACTGCTAACTGCTTTACATTTATTTTTTCATAGTAAAGAGGTCTAGCTCTGGTCATCTCACACATACTCTGTCCCAACCCTAATTAGAGTTACACTAGCAAAGAATTGCACCAATGTGCAAATTACACTTTCATCTCACATCTTCCAGCTGACTCTTTTGCTCACACCTAAGTCATCACCACCATCCTTTACATGGCTGATGAATTCAGCCCAAATGTGTTATTTGGATTTTAAATATAAATAACAAAGAAATAAAAATAAATTGAGCTAGGAGAATTTAATATATAGTCAAAGAAATATTAATACTATGAAACTGATTAATAATGTGTATACCGGCTATTGACAATGATCGTGAATGTAAGGAGCCTTTTTAATCTATTTTAGCATTAATGCAATAAAAATGCACTTAGAGATAACTGTAGTGTAACAATGAGAAAATATAGCCACTTTATATGATTTACTTGCCAACATGTAGAAGTTATGTTTAATACATTCTGACCCTTTGACAGTGATATTTTTTTGTATCTTCCTTTCTTGACTTTCCATGAACAAGCTTCGAGATATCTGTCTTTGTGAGTCAAGCGTAGCCCAATACTGTATACCTACAAAGATAATTGAAATAATAAAACCTATGTGGATAGGATTATAAGCAGATAGACATCTCCCTACTCTTTTTTCTCCCCATTTATTTTTGCTGTTTTTTAAAAAATAAACTGTAATAAAATTTTAACAATTCTAATATTTTTATAGATTGTGAATATCAAACTTAAAAAATAATCATTTCAGAATTGCATGCTGTTTTCTGGGGGGAGGAGGGAACCCAAACCAACCTACCAAAAACAAAAAACAAACCAAAACAAACTCAAATGCAAATAGAGCAGGTTTTCATGCAAAGATTCAATGACTTGCTGTCTACTTACTGGTTTCATTTATTGTATCTTCTTTAGACTTTAGTCTGACTTCAAAACAAATTGTGGCATTTATGCATACTGTTTCTTTTTTATCCATATTACAGTTTTTCTTTTGGATATTGATTTTATTGGGTGTGAAATTCATGGAAACATTTACTACAGCTACATCACGAGACCTTAAGAAAACACCAAGAGGAAAGAAGACACTTAAATAATGTAAATCTTTTAGCATTTTAAAAACAAACTTGTCAAACTGTGCAATACTGTACATTACTGAACATACATACAGTGATATAGGCAGATAATGACATACACTATACATACTATAAGGTATACTGTATAATGGGAAAGGAGCAGTTACTGGAATACTCTTCAGACCTTCCATAGAAATGCACAAAGGATAAGATTTTCAGAAGCATCTAAGTGACAGAAGCCTAAGTCCCATTTTCTAAAGAGATTGTTAGGTACTTAGGAGCCTAAATCTCATTGCAAGTCAAAGGGACTTTGAAAATGGGACTTAGTCTGCTAAGTCATTTTGGAGTTTTTGAAATTTTTATCCAAAATGGTTGTTACTTCTTACTTTTCTGATGTTTGCAAAGTATGTAAAAGCCAGCAAATTAAAACCACACTGAGGCAACATAAAATGTATTAAGAGCAAAAAATAAAAGTAGTTCTAAGTCCAAAATTCTGGTTGGCAAAGTCTTCGGAGAAGCATTATTTGTTATGACGATTTCTGTTCTGTTTTTATAAGACAACGCTGATTTGTCTATGAAAACTTTCACTGACTTCAAGGTTAAATCCAGCCCAGTATAAATAGGCACAACATTCATTGGCTTCAGAAGTTGTATCTGCTTTCACTATTATGACTTAACCTATCTAATGTTGAAGTACCTAGATGCCTCAACCAGGTCAGGCCTCTGTTGTACCAGGCATATATAGTAAATGACAGTCCCCATGCTGCCACGTCTTATGATTTTGTCAAGAGTCTTGTGATATTTGGTATTTTGCTTAAAGCCCCAGCTCCTGGGGATCACTGATTAGGTAAGAATCTTAGCTGTCATTTAAAAACAAAAGGAAAGTTTCTAGTCTTTGTAGTCAAAGAAAAGCTTGAAAATGTAACCCAAGGGCACCTCAATGGTTCAAAGGCCAGAATGTAAATAAGAAGACCCCAAACTTATTATTTTTAAAATTTCTTATGATTGTTAAGAAAATCTGATGATTTTTGGAGTCTGACTCATGATTTTGACCTTTTGGGGTTGTTAACATTGAGTCTCTGCCCCAAAGAAAGACAGGCTAAGTAAGACCCTTGATCCTGCAAAGACACATGCTTAACTGTGAGTGGTTCCATTGCGAAACTGGGGACTAAAAGACAAGACAATTCGATGAGACAAAAGTAGGTTGGAAGGGGAAAGAAGAAAAATGGGGAAACAAAAGACAGGATCTGCTTAGAATAGACTAGCTGTCATTCAGACAGTAATCACAAACTCAGCACCAAGACTGAATTTAGTCTCAGGTGTTCATTTAAATTAGAACAGGATTTTATATGTTTAATTATTATTATTACAGGAAGTGCTGGATTTGTTATTTATTCTTTTGACCTTAGATGTAATGTATGCTTAATTTTGCCATAACATCTTAAGCCACAGTTAGTTCAGTGAAAATGTTGCAGGTTCTATTTTGTCTACATTCTAAAAGAATAGGGTCTTTTTGTTTAGATAAAAATTTTAAAATTATGTTTCCTTTTATAATATAGCAAGTTTCATTTTTTCATTATTCCTCCTCTCAGGGAGACATTAAAAATATTAAGATCCATAGATAATTCTAAAATATGAGATGAAACAAGTACACACAGGTGAGATACATCGTTTTCCTGCAATAGTCCACCCTTCAATCTGGAGTGTGTACGTTAATTAATTAGGTGCTTAACTTGTGCTATTATTTTAATGGACACGCACACTCCTATAATAATTGGGCCTGCAAATTTACCCTAATTGTAAGGTCAAATGTAAAAAGTAAGCGTAAGTTTAAAAGATGTCACAATAACCTATAGCAAATGTTGATGGGAAAAGATGCAAAAAGGCGACAAAAAATAAATTAGTCTGAACAAAAAGGCCTATTAATATAACTCAAGGTATGTGTTAAGATCCTGCTTTGTAAACAAGAAAATTCTAGAACTGAAAATCAGTAAACCAAAATTGGTGTGCTAGAAACTAGGCCTAATAGATGGACAATACTGAGAGGACTAGTCTGCTCATCATTCCCCTTTTGGGGTCCTCAAAAAGAGACTGCGAGAGGAAAAGCTAGCTACTGTGATGCTGGTTGACTGTGAAAGGAGCAAGCTTCACTATCATGGCTGCTACTCGTACTGTCTTCTAATCCTGAAAGACGTCCTGACTAGACCAGACTTGAGAGAGGGAACCAGATTACATCACCACCTCCACTGGCTTTGGCTAAATCCCAAATACTACCTGGAATGTGAGACTTGTATGTTCTTTTCCTTCTCCACTTTATTTCTTCTCTTTCCTATCCCTCTCCTTTTTTCCTTCTGTCTAACAAGAGTCTGGCTTAGTTGGCCAAGACTATATATTTTGCAACACTGCTCTAAGCCTCTGTCACGAAACAGGAAGATAAATGCAATGCCCTAAACTGCCCAATGTTGGTACAAGTTTGCCAGGTCTTGGAGTGACTGACAAGACCATGAGCCATGCTTGTGTTTCTCCAGAAGTGAGGCTGCAAGTGAGAGAGCTGTATTTTCTCTTTGTTATTTTTTTCTCTCTCACTTTTGTGTGTGTGTCCAACTTGTTGGGTCTTCTAGGAAATGGGAAAGGATGGACAATAACAGCAGGAGCAACAGCTCAAGTTCCAGCCCATCTCTTTTCCCAAAGAAAACAGTTATTACCACCTATAAAATTGTCGAACAAGGTGTGGAGGGGGTGGGCTGGAAGTGGGAATTCCTTCTGAAGACTCTCTCCAGGGAACAAGGAATGTTGTTAAAATGAAAACCTTATTTAAAGGCTTTGCATTTCAAATGCTTTAACTGCTTTTCCTTATTTTTCTGTACCTTTAATAAAAGGTTAAAAGGATGCTTAATGGTTTGTTTGCCATGGCACAAAGTAAGTAAGCTGAGGTCTCTGTGTACCAAACCCTGAACCTTGTTTAACTCTGTTTAATGTTGGAAAGTTTCAGGTCATATTAATGCCTATGGCTCTTTAGGCTCTTTTATTCCATCTAAATACATACAACAACAGTACAGGAATAAGGAAAACAGTCAACATGAAACCTTTCATCTACCAACAGAGAACATCCAACCATCTACAGGTGACTAGGGTTTTGCCCTTTAAACAAATGCTTTTAATATACATACCAGAAGAGGGCAGCACCACCAAGGCCTCCAATAGTGACATCCGTTAGACCATCACCATTTAAATCCATTTCTCCATGTATAGACTGACCAAAAAATTTCACTTTTTCCCCATCTCCACCTGATGGAATATGCTATGAAAAAGAATTAATAGCTTTATGTCGTATACAACAACTCATATATCAAAAAATTAAGGATGCACAAGTTGGGTGTGAATAGGCTTTTTAGAATTTTAACACTGCATTTTCATTATAGACCAGGGGTGGCCAAACTGTGGCTTGCGAGTCACATGCGGCTCTTTTACCATTAAAGTGCGGCTCACGGAGCCCCCCCCATGCACCTCCCCATTCTCCACCTACCAGACTGGGGGGAGGGAGAGCTCAGGACCTCTGTCTTACAGCAGGGTGCTAGGGTAGGGGCTTCTGCCCAGCGGGGAGCAGGGCCTCGAGGCTTCAACCCCATGGGGCACACCTGTCAGGGCTCAGGGCTTCTGCCCAGTGGGGAGGGGGGGTCTCGAGGGTTCAGCTCCATGGGGTACACCTGCCAGGGCTCAAGGCTTCAACAGGAGCTGGGCTGAAGCCCCGGCAGGCACCTCTTGTGGGGCTGAAGTCCCGAGCACCATCAGGTGCACCCTGGCTCTTGAACTTCTGAAGGTTGTCTTATGTGACTCGGAGGGTGAGTAAGTTTGGCCGCCCCTGTTATAGACCTTCTAAAAGAGTTACCATGGTGATAAGCACAATATAAATGCCCAATATAAATGGATCTTTTAGGAATTGTTAAGTGTCTCCTTTATCTATTCATACAGAGCATATTTAGAAGGTTTCTAATGAAAACACAGTAGAAAACATGATAAAACATAAGAAACAGTGTTTTCTAACGATAGATCATAATAGTCAAATTTAATAAAGTCAGAATGAGTTTAACTGTACTTAGCATTCTCAAAAGGAAGCTGTCAAGGTTGCGGAGGTCACAATTTGACCCTACTGAAGTCGATGGAAAAACTCCCATTGACTTCAGTGGGGTCTATCAAACTCTGACTGAAGTCAATAGGAATCTTGCCATTGAGCCACAAATGCTGTACTAAAGAAACTAAGGATTTAATCCAAAGTAAATGGAAAGACTTCCACTCATTTCAATAGGAGCTGGATCAAGCCCTCAAGGAGTAATAAGTCCACCCTAATCAAAGGATATGTCTGTTAAGATACACTGTTTATAAAAAGAAAAGGAGTACTTGTGGCACCTTAGAGACTAACAAATTTATTAGAGCATAAGCTTTTGTGAAGTACAGCTCTGATGAAGTGAGCTGTAGCTCACAAAAGCTTATGCTCTAATAAATTTGTTAGTCTCTAAGGTGCCACAAGTACTCCTTTTCTTTTTACGGATACAGACTAACACGGCTGCTACTCTGAAACCTGTCACTGTTCTTAAAACTGCTGCTAAACTATATGTTTGACTCTATAACGGTCCTCACTTGGGGAGTGTGGCCTAGTGGTCATGGCTGCAACTCTTGACTGCCAAGGGGATTGTGGGGAGGGGAGCCTGGGCTCTCCCACTCCACCAGGCTCTGACCCAGGGCCCTTTGGGCTACCAGTAATCTGACAACCCAGGCTGTATAAGGCTGTCCTTCCTGGGCCTCTTCCTCTTGGACACCCCCTGGGATCAGCTTAGTCCAAGGCTTTCCCCTGGGGGGGAAACCCAAATCACAATAAGTAAGAGGGGGTTACCAATATCCAACCTCCACAGGATACTTCCTTCACTGATTGTTTCTGGGGTGGGTCCTTCCTTCCCACACAGAGAGCCCCTTTGGGCAGTTGTGTCAGAGTCTTAAGCTTCCCGCTGCTCTGCTGGAGCTGTGGGCTGCAGATCTGCCACCCAGCTCACCTCCAGCTCTGCCACCTAAATGAGCTAAATCCCTGCCTTTTAATTCCTACACTAGATGGAGCATTTGCTGCAGGTGTGGCTGAGTGCGGCTGGCTGAGCCCAAAATAATCCTTTAACCCCTTGTAGCCCAGTGTGGGATTTGTACACCCTATCACAGACTCCTACCTGTGCATATTCTTTCCTTATACTATTGCCATTGCCATGATATATGTACACAGCTCCTCGATGATCATCCTCTAAAGGAGCTCCTATTACAATATCGTGAAACCCATCAAGGTTGAGGTCCTTTACTGAAGCAATTGCAGTCCCAAAGCGTGCACCGCAAGGTTCGTTCTTGTGATTTTTGCAGGAACTGTGCTTTAACAACGAACAGCAAGTTTGCTTCATAGGTTCAAGGCTCATCTGATATTCAAATGTTGTCTGTGAAAAGGATAAATGTAATGTTTAGGGACTGCCATCAACTTTACAGCAAAGCAGGCTTTTAAAAGCACGTGCACTCAAGACAAACAGATAAATTACACAAAGTTAAATCGCTTAACAGAAACCATGTGGTGTTAAAATATTATTCTATATATGGTGAAAAGCTGTGGTTCCTAAACTATGGCTGCCATACTGACTCTAAGCAGGAAAGGAGAGACATGCAGTGTGTTTGTCTGTCTGTGACAGCTGTCTGAAGTAATGGGCTGTAGGAAGGCACAGCATCCTAATAGTGTGTGTATGGTACTTTAACTAAACCACTTAACCCCTTAAGATGCTGCAAGGATTCTTTCCAAAAGAAGTTCCCTGAACTGGAAAGATACAACAAGGTTTATTCTGGATCACAAATGGCAGTTGTCCTGAATATTGTAATTCCAGTCTTGGTAAGGTATGGGTTGTTTACTAGCCCTGAAATAGTCACCCCATGTGTGCAAGATTGGATTCTTTTGGTCATCAGGGTCCATTCAGGCTGTGCCAGGTTCTAGCTGTCCTCAAGCCCCCCACCTGAGGTATAAAGGGCAGAGTGTGCCCAACCATCCTCAGTTCATTTGTCAATACAGAATGCCAGAGGAGTAGGTCTCTGTAGAAGCAGAGAAGGAGGGCAAGTTGTGGAATCCATGTGGACAACACATCTCAAAGAGTCACAGTTACTGTAAGGGAAGTAACCATGCTTTCTTCTTCAAAGGATTATTCATATGGATTCCACTTATGATGGCCATCAAGCAATTTTCTGTTTGTGTAGAGGTGGATACTAGGAATCCTGCAGGACAGCCCTACCAAAGTAGGCATCTGATCTGGATGCCTGTATCAAAGAATAGTCTCCTGTTAATGTGTGGACTGAACTCCATGTTGCTGGCCTTATACATGTCACAAATAGGGACATTCTTCAGTCAGATAGCAGAGGCTGCATGACCTCTAGTGGAATAAGCTGTAATGTGGCTGGGTGGATCTAACCTGGATAACTGTAACACACTCTTATACACTTAGAGACCCATATTGATACTTTCTGCGATGATATTGTGAGATCCTTAACCCTATAAGCAAAGGTCACAAAGAGCCTACGTGTGTTCCTGAATGATTTTGTCTTGACAATGCCCTTATTACATCAAGTATAACTTCCCCTAGGGTTGAGTTAACCTTATGGAAGAAAACTCGGAGATTAATAAATTGGTTCATATGGAATTCTGAAACAACTCTGAGCAGGAAGCTAGCTCTGAGAATAAAGCTGTCCTTATGAAACACTATAGAAGAACTGACTTATGGACCTGAGTCACCCCTATCATGCAAGCTGATGTAATGACTACTTGTCATAAATATAAAGGGAAGGGTAAACCCCTTTGAAATCCCTCCTGGCCAGGGGAAAGCTCCTCTCACCTGTAAAGGGTTAAGAAGCTAAAGGTAACCTCGCTGGCACCTGACCAAAATGACCAATGAGGAGACAAGATACTTTCAAAAGCTGGGAGGAGGGAGAGAAACAAAGTGTCTGTGTGTCTGTCTATATTCTGTCTTTGCCGGGGATAGACCAGGAATGGAGTCTTAGAACTTTTAGTAAGTAATCTAGCTAGGTACATGTTAGATTATGATTTCTTTAAATGGCTGAGAAAAGAACTGTGCTGAATAGAATAACTATTTCTGTCTGTGTATCTTTTTTGTAACTTAAGGTTTTGCCTAGAGGGGTTCTCTATGTTTTGAATCTAATTACCCTGTAAGGTATCTACCATCCTGATTTTACAGGGGGGATTTCTTTATTTCTATTTACTTCTATTTACTTCTATTTTTATTAAAAGTCTTCTTGTAAGAAAACTGAATGCTTTTTCATTGTTCTCAGATCGAAGGGTTTGGGTCTGTGGTCACCTATGCAAATTGGTGAGGCTTTTTATCGAACATTTCCCAGAAAAGGGGGGGGGGGTGCAAGTGTTGGGAGGATTGTTCATTGTTCTTAAGATCCAAGGGTCTGGGTCTGTAGTCACCTAGGCAAATTGGTGAGGCTTTTTACCAAACCTTGTCCAGGAAGTGGGGTGCAAGGTTTTGGGAAGTATTTTGGGGGGAAAGACATGTCCAAACATAGAATCATAGAATCATAGAATCATAGAATATCAGGGTTGGAAGGGACCCCTGAAGGTCATCTAGTCCAACCCCCTGCTCGAAGCAGGACCAATTCCCAGTTAAATCATCCCAGCCAGGGCTTTGTCAAGCCTGACCTTAAAAACTTCCAAGGAAGGAGATTCCACCACCTCCCTAGGCAACGCATTCCAGTGTTTCACCACCCTCTTAGTGAAAAAGTTTTTCCTAATATCCAATCTAAACCTCCCCCACTGCAACTTGAGGCCATTACTCCTCGTTCTGTCATCTGCTACCATTGAGAACAGTCTAGAGCCATCCTCTTTGGAACCCCCTTTCAGGTAGTTGAAAGCAGCTATCAAATCCCCCCTCATTCTTCTCTTCTGCAGGCTAAACAATCCCAGCTCCCTCAGCCTCTCCTCATAAGTCATGTGTTCTAGACCCCTAATCATTTTTGTTGCCCTTCGCTGGACTCTCTCCAATTTATCCACATCCTTCTTGTAGTGTGGGGCCCAAAACTGGACACAGTACTCCAGATGAGGCCTCACCAATGTCGAATAGAGGGGGACGATCACGTCCCTCGATCTGCTCGCTATGCCCCTACTTATACATCCCAAAATGCCATTGGCCTTCTTGGCAACAAGGGCACACTGCTGACTCATATCCAGCTTCTCGTCCACTGTCACCCCTAGGTCCTTTTCCGCAGAACTGCTGCCTAGCCATTCGGTCCCTAGTCTGTAGCGGTGCATTGGATTCTTCCGTCCTAAGTGCAGGACCCTGCACTTATCCTTATTGAACCTCATCAGATTTCTTTTGGCCCAATCCTCCAATTTGTCTAGGTCCTTCTGTATCCTATCCCTCCCCTCCAGCGTATCTACCACTCCTCCCAGTTTAGTATCGTCCGCAAATTTGCTGAGAGTGCAATCCACACCATCCTCCAGATCATTTATGAAGATATTGAACAAAACCGGCCCCAGGACAGACCCCTGGGGCACTCCACTTGACACCGGCTGCCAACTAGACATGGAGCCATTGATCACTACCCGTTGAGCCCGACAATCTAGCCAGCTTTCTACCCACCCTATAGTGCATTCATCCAGCCCATACTTCCTTAACTTGCTGACAAGAATACTGTGGGAGACCGTGTCAAAAGCTTTGCTAAAGTCAAGAAACAATACATCCACTGCTTTCCCTTCATCCACAGAACCAGTAATCTCATGATAAAAGGCGATTAGATTAGTCAGGCATGACCTTCCCTTGGTGAATCCATGCTGGCTGTTCCTGATCACTTTCCTCTCATGCAAGTACTTCAAGATTGATTCTTTGAGGACCTGCTCCATGATTTTTCCAGGGACTGAGGTGAGGCTGACTGGCCTGTAGTTCCCAGGATCCTCCTTCTTCCCTTTTTTAAAGATTGGCACTACATTAGCCTTTTTCCAGTCATCCGGGACTTCCCCGGTTCGCCACGAGTTTTCAAAGATAATGGCCAATGGCTCTGCAATCACAGCCGCCAATTCCTTCAGCACTCTCGGATGCAACTCGTCCGGCCCCATGGACTTGTGCACGTCCAGCTTTTCTAAATAGTCCCTAACCACCTCTATCTCCACAGAGGGCTGGCCATCTCTTCCCCATTTTGTGATGCCCAGCGTAGCAGTCTGGGAGCTGACCTTGTTAGTGAAAACAGAGGCAAAAAAAGCATTGAGTACATTAGCTTTTTCCACATCCTCTGTCACTAGGTTGCCTCCCTCATTCAGTAAGGGGCCCACACTTTCCTTGGCTTTCTTCTTGTTGCCAACATACCTGAAGAAACCCTTCTTATTACTCTTGACATCTCTCGCTAGCTGCAGCTCCAGGTGCGATTTGGCCCTCCTGATTTCATTCCTACATGCCCGAGCAATATTTTTATACTCTTCCCTGGTCATATGTCCAACCTTCCACTTCTTGTAAGCTTCTTTTTTATGTTTAAGATCCGCTAGCTCTTCCCCAGTAACCAGTATTAGTTTGGTGGTGGTAGCGGCCAATCCAAGGACAAAGGGTGGAATATTTTGTACCTTGGGGGAGTTTTGACCTAAGCTGGTAAAGATAAGCTTAGGAAGTTTTTCATGCAGGTCCCCACATCTGTACCCTAGAGTTCAGAGTGGGGGAGGAACCTTGACACTACTAAAAAGCCAGTCTTCTTAGATAGGTGGTACAGAGAACAGATTGCTAATGGTTCAAAGTGGGGAATCCATCAACCTTATTAATACTATGCTGAGGTCCCAAGTGGGATGGAGCTTCTGAACTGTAGAGAAAACATTAAAGAGGCCTGTAAGGAATCTGGTCACTGCAGGGTCAGAAAACACAGCGTGGCCCTGGATAGGAGGGTGATGCATAGATATTGTTGTTAGATGGATCCCTCTGAAACGAATAGAAAGTCAATCATTTCAGGGCCAGGAAATAGTCCAATATTGATAACATGGGTATTGTTGGGAAGCTGGTGAAGAGACGCCCAAATAGAAGACTTCTTCCACTTAGCTTTATGGAAGTCAGTCTAGTTGAGGCTTTCTTGCTTTGGAGCAGAATGTTCTGAACTTCTGCTGAACACTTTCTTTCAGTGGATGTTGGCTAGCCAGTTTCCAGGCTGTCACGTATAACAATACTGGATCTGGATGTAGGATCTAACTGTTGTGTTGTGTGACTATGTTGGGTGATTCAGATGATTTCCCTATCCCTGAGATGAGACATCTGTCACCAGAGTATTGGTATGCTGATGTGCAAAAAAGGTTACTCCCTTGCACACCTGAGATGTCTTTTCGCCAATCTAATGAGAGGGGACTTCTTGAGGGTGGAACTGTGACTAACACATCCATGTAGTGTCTGCTGTGTAGATACACTGATTTCAATCACCCTTGCATGAAGTATAGGCAAAGTCTGTCAAGCTGTCACATAGGACCATAAGGACATGTGTCCCAGAAGTATGAGGCATGAGGTTTTTGGATGAGCTTGAAGTTGGCTGATGAGGTCGGCTATAGTTTGGAATCTTTCTTTTGGGAGACAAGCTCTTGGTAATCTAGAATCTAACATGACTCCTATGAACTCTATGCTTTGATTAAGAGTAAGTGTGGATTTTTCACTGTCTTTGAGCCCAGTGTAATGTTACTTGAATTGAGTTTGTTACCTGCTGGGGATGATCTTCCTCAGATCAACCTGTAAATGGGATACATCTCCTCAAATGAGCTGCCAAGTACTTGATGGTACCCTTCGAGCTGTGGAAAGGCCAAAGGGCAGGACTTTGTATGTATACAGAGATATTCCTGCTAGAAATGTGAGATACATCTGACTCATAGCAAATATGCAGTTAAGACACTGAACCTTCTTTCTTCTTTGGAATGATACTATTGTAGAAATAAACCCACCTACCTCTGAACTCTAAGGGTACCTATTTTGTTGCTCTGAGACGTAGCAGAGAGTCTACTTGCTTCAATGGTATTTTGTGAGGGGTCCCTGAAGGGGATGGGAAAAGGGGGTGGAGGGTAGGAAGGGACTGAAATTGTATGCAAATATCCATTACTGACAATCTCTTGGACCCACTGGTCCATGATGATCCCAATCCAGGCTACTGAAAAAAAGGAAGGCAGTTACCAAAAGAGGCAAAGTGGGGGAGGAGAAGAGTAGAAATCTCCAAAGGTTCTGACTGTGGTGTGAAAGCTGCTGTCAAGAGAAAGACATCAAATGTGTCGTATCTGTCAGAGGCAGTGGGTCATCTGCATTGGAACCTCTACTTCTTCCTTGGTAGCTCCAGTGCCCCCTCTGGGTTATAATAGTATGAGGCACAGGAATGCTGGCTGAAGGAGGCTTGAAGTCTGGCTTGCTTTCTCTTTGGCATGTACTAGACTAGAGAACACAAAATGGCTCTGGAGTCCTTTAATGAGTGGAAGGACTTGTTGGTCTTTGAGTTGAAGAGATTGCAGTCCTCAAATGGAAAATCCTCAAATGATTTGGACATCCCTTGGTATCCCCAGTGACTAGCACCAGGAGGATCTTCTTATTGCCCCCAGTGTGGTCATGGTGTATGCAGATGTCTCAGACACATCCAAAGCAGCCTGCAGGGAAGTTCCCAGCTATCAGCTGTGCCTCTAGCATGATGAATTTTAATACTTCCGTGTGCTCCTGCAAGAGGTCTTTCTATAAATTGAGACAATTTGTTCGAGTGCAGATAGTCACATTTTGCCAGAAGCACCTGGCAGTTGGCAATGCCTATCTGGAAACTGTCAGAGTAGACTTTTTTGCTGAACAGATCCACTCTTTAATGATCCTTTTCCCTTTGTGTTGTTTATAAGGCCCTTGCTGCTTGGATCTTTCCTGAATAGCTGCTATGACAAGTGAGCTTGGCGCCAGAAGTGAATAGAAGCCCTTGTGAGGGGCTTCCTCAAAGCCCTTGTGATGAACTTGGTACCATCTATCCACCCTCTTAAAAGTGACAGATATTGATGCTGGAGTCTGCTCCTCATCCTTGCATCCTTGCAACGGTCCCTCGTTAACGCATATGGGTCAGCAAGGGGGACTCTGGTACCAGGCTCACTTGGTCTCAAATAGGCCACAGGTGTCAAAAGGGATGATATCAATGCACTGGGTCCTGTGGGTATCAAAGAGTCAGTACTGGAGGAAAGGTGGTCAGTGGATTTAGATTTAGCTGGTACTGCTGGCATCAGAGTCCAGAGGAACCCATCTTAGGCCATTCCACTGCAAAGTTCAAGACCAGCCCGAACACAAGTTGACAATTGTGACCCAGTTATGAGAGTCTCCTTATCTCTGGAGTGAGGCTCTTTCCTACCCCTGCTCCAGACAATATAACCTTTGGCTGGCATCCCTTCTCAGTGCGCTTGGAAAAAGAGAGGCAGCTGGAGCAATGGTCAGGGATATGCCCTTCACCTAAACGAATCAGCCATTTAGAGTGCCTATTGTTGAGAGGCACAGAAGCATCACGAGGAGCATGTCTTAAACTCCTAAGATGCAGCTTCTATTATCAGAAATTGAGTCCCAGTACTGGATGGCTGGGGCTCTGAGCCTATTAACTGTGTAAGAAAAATTAATAAAAATGTTATATTTTTAAGCCACTGGGCAAAATAAAAGTTAACTAACTACCTCAACTAATAAATCACTAACGCTAACTGCAACAGTCACAGAGATGCAGTCAGACACTGCAAGGGTTCTATCTCACCACCATGGGCAGTAAGAAAGAACTAAGGGATGGTTGGGCTCACAGTACCCTTTATGACTGGGAGTGGGGATGGTGGGGTATGAAGACATCTAGGGCACAGGCATAGCCCCAACAGACACTGCTGGTCAAAAGAATCCGATCTTACGTGAATGGGGCACATGCGCCTCAAGAATGGAATCCACATGGACAATCAATTTGAAGAACATTCAGGAATATCATTGCCAAGTTAGAGAACGAAGTGAATCAGAATCTATCTATCTGGGCCCCATCCCTGTAATATCTCCACAACTCACAATCTTTAATGTGTTCATCCTAACAGCACCCCTGTAAAGTATGGGAGCACTATTACATCTATTTTATGCATGCACTTGGGGCTTGTCTACATGGGGACACTTGGGAAAATTAATTTAAATTAACTAAAGATATTAATTTAAAGTGGATTACTTAAACTAGATTAAACTCCTGTGTGGACACTTTGATTCATAATTAAAACTGCCTTAATTTGATTTAGCTTAAGGTAAAGGCCATTTAACTTCTGATTCAGAGTGTCCACAAAGAGGCTTAATGTGGTTTAACTAATAATCCACTTCAACCATTAATTTAGATTAATTTCCCTGACTGTTCCCATGTGGACAAGCCCAGAGTCAAACAGGAAGTATGTGGCAGAGCAAGGAACTGAACCCATTCTCCCCCGACCCAGACTAGCACTCTAACCATCCTTCCTCTTTAAGCAGGAAGACCCAACAAGTTCCATCCGCACTGCAGTTGTAACTAACTCAGGAAACCCAGGTACAGCAAGGTTTTCCCCTAATTTGTTGACAACACAGATGAAAGTTGTAGTATGAATGGGGGCTGAACTCAGTTTTCACCCAGGTCTATTAAGGATACATTTCTTAGCCATATAAAATATTACGTTAGATTCCCTGGAACTACTCTGTATTATGTGCTGGTAATTTAACTAGATTTGTCATTAAAAAATATTTTCCATTCTGCTCTTTTTGTAGGCCACCTCCCTCACCTTCTGTCATTTGAGTATCTCCAAGTCAAGGTTTTAATCAAATTATTTGTTCAAATAAGGGATCCACAGAAACTAATGAGCATATCCCTTTTCCCCAGCCAATAACTGTATCGCTGTTACCTTGTTCAAAGAATACACATACACTTTTCCTTGTTCCTCTTTTTCAGTTCCCATGTACATAGGAGCTCCAACTAGCAAAATGTCTGTAAATGAGTCTTTATTGATGTCAACTGTAGTAATAACACTCCCAAAGTATGACCCAATCTGCAATAAAAACATATGACATATTTATTATAGGCGAGACTGATAGTACTGCCTAATATTACGGAGGCTCAACATTTCCCATTATAAGACCATGTTTTCAGTTGCATATATCTTTGTGAGACATTAACCATTTGGGCTGAAATTTTACAACTGAGGTTTCTGCCTTAAGTTGCATTTTCTGGAAAATTTCAGCCAAAATGGTTCACCAATTTCTGAGAATCAGACTAGAAAAAAATGTTTTTTTCCCTTTAGAAAAATGTGGGGACCTTTTCCTTGAACTGCTTTAGCACTCCTCCCCCCCTTGCTTTGGGGGCAGGGAATTGACATTTGGCAGGGCGTGGTCTTTCTGTCAGGGATCTGTCTTTTGCTCTTCCCGTGAAAATCTGCTCAAATTTGGACAAGTTATAAGCCTTTGAAAAATATCCGTTTTTAGTTTTAGTAGAGAGTTAGAGTTTAGTGCTCTACCCTCCATAACTCCTACATGTGACCAGACTATGCATACACCATCCCCACAAGGAAAATGAGCATACTGAACCCCAGGATTATGGGGAGCAAAACCCGACTTTCCCTATAATTACTGCTTCTGCTGATGTGGACTGGGGTGCTCTGGAAGTGACAGCAAGGAGTCTGTCTCTCTGGTGCTCTCAGTGACCATCTCTGCTGGTCAGACAGTATGGAAGAGGAAGCTGTCTGACACAAATCCAGACGGCACAAAAGCCAGACTCAGGGGAAAGGAAAGGAGCAGATTAGAACAAGGAGCCTCGTGAGGCAGAAGAGAAAAAACTATGACTGGGAGTTGAGGGGAGAGTCTAGGATTTGTTGGGTAAGGAGGCTGTGCCTGGGAGCTGGTGTGGGGGGAGATGGAGGGGAGGCAGTGGTGAGCTGGAGCCGGTTCGCACCGGTTCGCTAGAACTGGTTGTTAAATTTAGAAGCCCTTTTAGAACCGGTTGTTCCGTGAGGGACAACCGGTTCTAAAACGGCTTCTAAATTTAACCAGCCAAAAGTGGCGCCTTAAGTGCTGACTCCATGGGTGCTCCAGCCCTGAAGCACCCAAGGGGAAAATTTGGTGGATGCAGAGCAGCCACCGGCAGCTCCCCACCCCACCCCTGGCCCCAGCTCACCTCCGCTCCACCTCCTCCCCTGAACGTGCCACCCCGCTCTGCTTCTCCGCCCCCCCAGGCTTCCTGTGAATCAGCTATTCACGCGGGAAGCTGGGGCAGGCTGAGAAGCAGGCTGCGGCTTCCTGCTCAGGCCCAGGGACGTGGAGGTGAGCTGGAGCAGGGGGGCATGAGGAGGGCCACCCGTGCCGCAGCAGGTAACCCGGGAGGGGCACGCAGAGAAACCACTCCCTGCCCTGGCTCACCTCCACCTCCCTGGGCCTGAGCGGGAAGCCGCCGCCTGCTTCTCAGCCCTCCCTGGCTTCCCGCTGAACAGCTGATTCGTGGGAAGCCGGGGGCGGGCAGAGAAGCAGAGCAGGGCGGTGCGTTCAGGGGAGGAGGTGGAGTAGAGGTGAGGTGAGCTGGGGCCGGGCGTGGGGCGGGGAGCTGCCGGTGGGTGCACCCACCAAATTTTCCCTGTGGGTGCTCCAGCCCTGGAGCACCCAGGGAGTCGGCGCCTAAAGAGCCACTTTTGATGTGATCAGTGGGGGAGCAGCCGCTCCTCCTGCTCCCCCCCCAGCTATGCTCCCCCGCCCCTAGGAGTCAGAGGGACCTGACGGATGCTTCCTGGGAGCTTCCCTAAGTAAGCACCTCTGGGATTCCTCACCTTACCCCCACTATGGTGGCCCACGAGACCCTCCTGCCCGGTTCTGGGGACAGGGGAGGGGGGTGGATGGGGCAGGAGTCCTGGGGGGGTGGGGTTGGGTAACGACCCCTTCGTGGGGTGAGGAGGGAACCCGTTGTTAAGTTTTTGGCAGCTCATCACTGAGGGGAGGCTGGCACTGCTTGGACAAGGAGACAGGGAGCCAGTGAGGAAAACTCTGTATGTGTGTGGGGGGATGGGGAGTGGGACTGGGAGCCAGTTGGGACAGGTTACCAAGATCAGATGTGGAGCTGGGAAGAGAAGGCAAGTGTGGTGCTGGTTTGACAAAGAATGGGAATAGCATGAGAAGTCTGAGGAGTGGAGACTGGGAAGGCAAGGAGAATGGGATGGGATGAGGAGCTAGGGGTGGGGGAAGAGTAAAGACTGGGACAGGTACAGGTGGGAGGGAACATGACAGAAAGGGTCAAGCTTGGGTAAGAAAACAGGCAGAAGGTTCTGTGACTACTAGAGTACACTCCCCTTCAAAGGCTGGAATGGAATGCAAGACTCTCGAGTCTCACCATTCCTCTGCTGTCAGCAAGTATCGATGATTCCCATTGGCAGTGTGTGTTCTCCTCCCTGCCTGGGGCTGCTCCACATAGAGGATGACAACCTACTATTGCTATCCTTTACTCCATTAGTTCAAGAAGCTGAGATCTGTGCAGTGGATCTAAAGGTCCCAACTCAGCAGATGAACCATGTGGATGTCGATATGATGCCATATGATGGAATTTCTGATGTTTCAGTTTGCTTTTTTAAATACCTAGGAAATTACGGAAAAAACCCCAACCTGATTAAAGGCTATTAATAAGATTGCAATGCCGAGCACTCAGAAGTTAGGAAATGCCAGAATTAGGGTTGCCTGTGCACCCTTAATTTGGCCCTCTTGTGCATTTGTATTTTGATATAGTCTTTAATTACACGACCACATACTAGTTTTTCCAGAGGACTCCTGCCTCATTCAGTGCACTGGATGGATCTGCTCTGAGGAAGGATCAGGGTTGTGTAGTGACCCCTCTTATTTGCTGCAGAAGTTGGAAGATGTGTAGTGAATGAGGCCAGGGATTACAGGGATGAGAAAGGAGTGTCTCATGGTTAAGTCTAAGATTTAATCACAGGTATTTTTAATAAAAATCATAGACAGGTCACAGGCAATAAACAAAAATTCACAGCCCATGACCTGTCCATGACTTGCACTATAAATACCCCTGACAAAATCTTAGGTTCTCTGTGGGGCTCCAGGGTGCTGCTGCTGCTCTGGGGGAAGGAGGGGCTCTGGGGCACCGCTGCTGCTCTGGAGTGGCAGGGGTGTGTGCTCGGGGCACCACTGGTGCTCTGGGGCAGGGGCGGGCGACCTGGGGCACAGCTAGTGCTTGTGGGTGGGGGTGGTCCAGGGCGCCACTGCTGCTTCAGGACCGCTGCTACTCCGGCAGCCCCTAGGGCCAGCTGCCTGGGGCTACCCAAGCAGTGGTCGGTGTGGCTGGCCCCAGGGCCGCCCAAGTAGTGTCTGCTGTGGCTGGCCCCCAGACTGCCCCAGCTGCTCGGGCGGCCCTGGGGTCAGCCACACCGGCTGCTGCAGAAGTCATGGAGGTCACAGGAAGTCACAGAATCTGTGATTTCCATGACCTCGGTGACAGACTTTCAGCCTTACTCATGGTTAAGGCAGTTGAATGAGGTCCTGGAGAATTGGGGTTTGAGTGATGTACAATAAATAAGATATGGGGCCACACACTGAATGAGAAGAAAACAAAATATTGAATAAAGAACGAGGAGTACTTGAGGCACCTTAGAGACTAACAAATTTATTTGGGCATAAGCTTTCATGGGCTAAAATCCACTTCATCAGATGCACCTACTACAGGACAGGCCCAACAAAAAAAGTAACAGAATGCCGCTAGCTGTCACCTTCAGCCCCCAACTAAAACCTCTCCAGCACATTATCAAGGATCTACATCCTGAAGGATGATCCCTCACTGTCACAGATCTTGGGAGACAGGCCAGTCCTCGTTTACAGACAGCCCCCCAACCTGAAGCAAACACTCACCAGCAGCCACACACCACACAACACAAACATTAACCCAGGAACCTATCCTTGCAACAAACCCCGTTGCCAACTCTGTCCACATATCTATTCAAGGGACACCATCACAGGACCTAATCACATCAGCCACACCATCAAGGGCTCGTTCACCTGCACATCTACCAATGTGATATATGCCATCATGTGCCAGCAATGCCCCTCTGCCATGTACATTGAACAAACCGGACAGTCTCTACACAAAAGAATAAATGGAAACAAATCAGACATCAAGAATTATAACATTCAAAAACCAGTCGGAGAACACTTCAACCTCCCTGGACACTCAATTACAGACCTAAAAGTCGCAATTCTTCAACAAAAAACCTTCAAAAACAGACTCCAATGAAAAACTGCAGAGCTGGAATTAACTTGCAAACTGAACACCATTAACTTAGGCTTGAATAAAGACTGGGAGTGGATGAGTCATTACACAAACTAAAAACTATTTCCCTGTGCTAATTTTTCCCCGTACTGTTACTCACACCTTCTTGTCAACTGTTTGAAATGGGCCATCCTGATTATCACTGCAAAAGTTTGTTTTCTCCTGCTGATAATAGCCCACTTAATTGATTAGTCTTGTTAGAGTTGGTATGGCAACCCCCATTTTTTCATGTTCTCTGTATATATATATAAAATCTCTTCCTACTGTATTTTCCACTGCATGCATCTGATGATGTGGGTTTTAGCCCATGAAAGCTTATGCCCAAATAAATTTGTTAGTCTATAAGGTGCCACAAGTACTGCTCATTCTTTTTGCTGATACCTGAAATTGTGAATCAAAGATACACTTAGACTCCAGCTTTATATTAATGTATAAGCTTTATAAATTTACCATAATCATAATAAAAGGTCATTGTGATGACACAGTATGAAATCTGGATGAGTGTTAAAAAGGTCTCTCCTGCCTTCAATATACAAACATCAAATTCTCAACCATATCCGCTGTTCTCAGGCATACTTGACAATGGCAGCAGTGAAACTGGTTGTGATTCCCTGGTCCCTGGCTGCCCAGTCCTGGTGGAAGTTAAAGCAGCAGGGGGGCTCTGTAACTTTCACCACTACTACAAGGTGCTGCAGAATTTGTACTAGTGGGGAGATCAAGTGTAGTGGAATTTAGCTCAATCACACCCCTGCTCTGCCCTGCCATACCCACTCCTCCCCAGGGATAGGCGTAGCAGCTGGTGTAGGAGGTGGCTATGCCACCTTCACTAGGTATACACTGGCTAAGATTCCCTGTACACGGGAAATTCTCCTGGGAAAATATCTGGTTGATTTAAGTTCATTTTGCGTTCCTTAGCAGATAGGAGAATCCTGTGAGCATGTTAACAGGTTATACTTTATGAAGTATTAGTATCAACCCATCCCTATGTGTAGAAAGAATAGTAAATATGGCAGGCAACCAGCTTGGCTTAACAGTGAAATCCTTGCTGATCTTAAACACGAAAAAGAAGCTTACAAGAAATGGAAGCTTGGACAAATGACCAGGAAGAAGTATAAAAATATTATTCAGGCATGCAGGAGTGAAATCAGGAAGGCCAAATCAAAACTGGAGTTGCAACTAGCAAGGGATGTTAAGAGTAACAAGAAGGGTTTCAACAGGTATGTTAGCAACAAGAAGGAGGTTGAGGAAAGTGTAGGCCCCTTACTGAATGGGGGAGGCAACCTAGTGACAGAGGATGTGGAAAAAGCTAATGTACTCAATGCTTTTTTTGCTTCTGTCTTCACGAACAAGGTCAGGATGAACGGACTATAAGGTGGATAGAAAGCTGGCTAGATCATTGGGCTCAACGGGTAGTGATCAATGGCTCCATGTCTAGTTGGCAACCATTATCAAGCAGAGTGCCCCAAGGGTCAGTCCTGGGGCCGGTTTTGTTCAATATCTTTATTAATGATCTGGAGGATGGTGTGGATCAGCAAGTTTCCAGATGACACTAAACCGGGAGGTGTGGTGGATACGTTGGAGGGCAGGGATAGGATACAGAGTGACCTAGACAAATTAGAGGATTGGGCCAAAAGAAATCTGATGAGGTTCAACAAGGACAAGTGCAAAGCCTGCACTTAGGATGGAAGAATCCCATGCACTGTGTGACAGGGTCGGGCCGGATGGCTACAGGAGAGTAATAGAAGGCAGATATATTAGCCCCAGGTTAAGTAGGTCCATTTTCCCTGGGTAAAGTAACAGGCAAGGTTCCAGAACAATCAGGAACCTTCTGGAGACCATTAAGAGAGGCTGACTAGAACACCTGCAGCAAATCGAGAAGCGGCTAGAATCAATTAAGGCAGGCTAATCAGGGCACCTGGGTTTAAAAAGGAGCTCACTTCACTTTGTGGTGCATGTGTAAGGAGCTGGGAGCAAGAGGCGCTAGGAGCTGAGAGTGAGAACGCAGACTGTTGGAGGACTGAGGAGTACAAGCATTATCAGACATCAGCAGGAAGGTCCTATGGTGAGGATAAAGCAGGTGTTGGGAGGAGGCCATGGGGAAGTAGCCCAGGGAGTTGTAGCTGTCGCACAGCTGTTCCAGGAGGCACTCTAGACAGCTGCATTCCACAGGGCCCTGGGCTGGAACCCGGAGTAGAGGGCAGGCCCGGGTTCCCCCCAAATCCTCCCAACTCCTGGTCAGACACAGGAGGAGTTGACCAGGACTGTGGGTTAAAGAAAACGTCCAAACTGAGGGCTACTATGAAGCTCCAAGGCGAGCAAATCTGCCAATAAGCACAAGACCCACCAAGGTAGAGGAGGAACTTTGTTACAACTGCTATAGACTAGGGACCGAGTGGCTAGACAGCAGTTCTGCAGAAAAGGACCTGGGGCAGTGGTGAGCTGGAGCCAGTTCGCACCGGTTCGCGCGAACTGGTTGTTAAATTTTGAAGCAGTTTTAGAACCAGTTGTTAAAAATTATTATGGCTCCCTGAGCTCCTGGCCGGGAAGGCTTCCCCAAACCCTCCCCTGCCTTCCCCCCCACCCCCACAGAGCCTCAGCATGCTACGCTGCCGGCACCAGCACTCTGGACCGCTCCTGGGCAGCTCTGCAGCTCCTTCCGCTTTGAGTGGCATGGTAAGAGGGTGGGGCTGCGAGCTCCAGCGGGCCAAGCGGCATCCATACACGCTGCCCTGAGCAGCATGGTAAGGGGGCTGGGCCGGGGCTGAGAGGAGGGGTTGGATAAGGGGCAGGGAGCGGTTGGAGGTGACAGAGGTTCTAGGGGAGTGGTCAGGGGACAGGGAATGGGGGAGGGAGGGTTGGGGAGGCGTAGGAGTTCCGGGGGTCTGTCAGGGTGGTGGTAGATGGGGTCTGGGCAATCAGGGGACAGGGAACGGGGCAAGTTGGATAACGGGTGGGGTCCTGGCAGGCAGTTAGGGTGGGGGGTCTTGGGAGGGGGTGGCTAGGGGACAAGGAGATGGGGGGGGTTAATGGGTTGTGGGTTCTGAGGGGGGCAGTCGGGGGCAGAAAGTGGGTGGGAGTCGGATAGGGGGCAGGGACAGGCTGTTTTGGGGGGGGCACACCCTTCACTACCGAGCATCCGATACAATTTTGCAACCCCAATGTGGCCCTCGGACCAAAAAGTTTGCCCACCCCTTGTCTAGTTTATTATTTTATTAACAGGGGTCGCACTTGCCTCATTCATTATGTTGATATGCGTTTAATAAAGCAATAATTTGTTTCTATTGTAATAAACATGTAAAAATGTTTTTTTTTTTTTTTTATTAAGTACGACTCCCAGTGACTCAATGCATTGCCACTTCTTATGGAGAAAGGTACAAAAAATACATACTGTGGCACTTCCCTTAAATCAGAACATTTTATAGGGAACCGGTTGTTAAGATTTTGGCAGCTCATCACTGCCTAGGGGTTACAGTGGACGAGAAGTTGGATATGAGTCAACAGTGTGTCCTTGTTGCCAAGAAGGCTAACGGCATTTTGGGCTGTATAAGTAGGAGCATTGCCAGCAGATCAAGGGACATGATCATTCCCCTCTATTTGGCATTGATGTGGCCTCATCTGGAGTACTGTGTCCAGTTTTGGGCCCCACACTACAAGAAGGGTGTGAAAAAATTGGAGAGAGTCCAGCAAAGGGCAACAAAAATGATTAGGGGGCTGGAGCACATGACTCATGAGGAGAGGCTGAGGGAACTGGGATTATTTAGTTTGCAGAAGAGAAGAATGATGGGGGATTTGATAGCTGCTTTCAACTACCTGAAAGGGGGTTCCAAAGAGGATGGATCTAGGCTGTTCTCAGTGGTACCAGATGACAGAACAAGGAGTAATGGTCTCAAGTTGCAGTGGGGAAGGTTTAGGTTGGATATTAGGAAAAACTTTTTCACTAGGAGGGTGGTGAAACACTGGAATGCATTACCTAGGGAGCTGGTGGAATCTCCTTCCTTAGAGGTTTTTAAGGTCAGGCTTGACAAAGCCCTGGCTGGGATGATTTAGTTGGGGATTGGTCCTGCTTTGAGCAGGGAGTTGAACTAGGTGACCTCCTGAGGTCCCTTCCAACCCTGATATTGTATGATTCTATGAATTTCCCTAAGATGCTTTTCTGATCCATAGTTTTCATTCAAATTACATTGTGAACAGATTTGTTTACTATATTCCACCTACATTTTAACTGTAAAACACATGCTTACTTGTTCTCCATTTAACCGCTGTAGTATTTTTACATCTCCTCCTACTATTTTGTAAATGATAACTTGGCCTGTGTGATTATAGCGAGGTTGACCAGCAATGTATAGCACATCTCCGGGTGTCAATGCTGAATTTACAGTGTATCCTAGGAGAAGTAAAATAATTCAAGATGTAACATTTACAGACTGCATCAGCAATAATTGCTGTGATTTAAAACCTTAAGGTCCAATACTGCAAAACCACATACAAGTGTAACTTTGTTTCCATGAGGCCATGCTAGCAGATGTGTATAAGGGTGTGTCTATGCAACCCACAGACCTTCTGGGTGTGGTGTTCTGTCCCACCAAGACCACTTAGAGTTAAATGAGTTTGCTCTACAGCCTTAGCTAACAGCCAGTTAGCCTTTAGCTCATGCAGTAGAGGCTCATGCACTAAGCTCCAGAGGTCCCTAGTTCAATCCCGACAACCAGGGTCTGTCAGTGTTACATCTACACTGCAGCTGAGAGCGAGCCTCATAGCCCAGGTAGAAGGACTTGTGCTACCTTGGATTCAACTCCCCTGGGTCTGAATTCAAGTGGTTAGCCACTCTGCTAGCATGTTAGCTTGAGCCAAACTAGCATGAGTCAATCTGCTCAGGCTGGGAAGCTTGCTTTCAGCTGCAGTCTAGAATGACCCAAAAGGTTTGGGTGTTTTGTGATCTACATTGACTGCAGAGTTATGGTCATATTGTGTCATCTAACTCGATTGGTCATACTCAGGTTCTAATATGATGAAATATTATAGTTTAGACATGCCTCTGGAGTCCAAATCTTCCTCACCACCTGGAAGCCAGGACTGTATTTTGTTAGGAATATCTTTTTGGAAGAGTTTTAGAGAGAACACACAAAATTCATAGGGGTTTCCGCAAAGTTTTCCGCAGGATCATTTCTCTTACCTAGATAAGCTGCAAGAGGTTCATTTCTTTCTGAAGACTTGTCACGAAATGTATCATTTCTTGGCATTAAAACCATACTGTTTTTTTGCATGACTACTGTCCCATTCCAGTCATATGCTCCAACTGCTCCAAGCATGATCCAGTCCTTACATTCAGAAAAAAAAACAAAACCATTGTTCTTTACAAGAGCCATAATCATCATCTCTAGATTTTCTTTGATATTCTTTGATTTTTGTTTCACATATACTTGCAATATTTAGCCTTGCATTTCATACATTAGTATGTTCCTCACAATCATAAAGTGAAGTCACTTTTCATCCCATTTTTATTAACAACTTTGGGCCAAAGGAGTAAAGGCAAAGTGGAATATGTCTTATTCCACTGGGGTATGCAGAGCCAGATAGCATAAGCAAGACAGCAAAAGTAGCCAGGGCAAGGCCAACTAGGAAATGCACTCATTTAATGCCATTCTTGGGTAGCCTCTTAGTACAGTGCTTCTACTGATCTCCAGATGGATTTTAAACCCCTTGGGATGGGTCTGCTGATCTTTTGTGCCTGTAGGAGTCAGTCTGGCCTTCCAGAAAAAGTAAAGGTGTCCCATTTCCAGTCTGCTGAAATATCAACAAATCCATTCCTTCAACGAGGTTCTGATCTTGGCAGTTTGTCCCTTTGGCTACTGCAACCATATACAATACCAAATGGATCTTAAGCCTTCCTCTGGCTGGTAGTCTGGATAATATCTGTGTGTAAGGGCTAATAATCTCTCTGAATCATAATTACCATGTTATATTTTATATCCCTCCATGTAAAAGTGGAGAGATTGTATTTCTGAAACAGTATTTGTGCAAGGTCAAATGAAACAAAGTCTGTTGCTCAGGTTTTCATCAATGCTAAACTCTAACTGCATTCAAACCTGTGGGGGAGGCCTTTTCACATGGGCCAGTTCATCTCTGATGAACTGCCCAGTTCATTCCCTCTCTCTTTGTGTTGTTTTCCTTTGCCTCTATTTTTTTTCTTAGGGTGGAGGTCTTTCCATCCTTTGGGCCTAGTATTTAATTAACATATTAATTTTGTACATTGTCTAGATCATCACAATGGGCACATTATTATTTTCTAAAATAAATAAAGAGTTAATGATTTCTGGTTACTACAGTTTTCAGCTTGCGGGGGGAGAGATAGTTCAGTGGTTTGAGCATTGGCCTGCTAAACCCAGGGTTGTGAGTTCAATCCTTGAGGGGGCCATTTAGGGTTCTGGGGCAGAAATTGGGGATAGGTCCTGCTTTGAGCAGGCGATTAGACTAGATGACCTCCTGAGGTCCCTTCCAACCCTGATATTCTGTGATTCAGTACCCTGCACTGATGTTCCATTAATATTTACCACTTAGAATTTATGTATTTGAAATAGTCAATGTATTAAAAAAATGCTATACCTCTAGTAATACAGAACTTATACATTTCAGTATTTTATAGTTAAAACTGTCATTTAATAATATGAAATCTTTCCAAGAGATGGCATAAAAACCTCTTACTTTTAAAATACAGTAACAACAATTTGCATTTATAGAAAATCATTTGCTGATGCCACAGTGCTATGTGAGCATTAATTAATTTAGATTCACAAAACTTATTCTTATAAATATTTTTCTATTCATTTTACAAATGACTGAGTTATTGAGAGCTTCAAAATGTGATACAGCAAACCAGTAACAAAATTGTGGACAGAATTCAGGAATCCTAATTCCAGATCCATGCATTAACCAATAAACAGCTGCTTCCCTTCTAAAAACAATTTCTACATCTAAACAGTCAATTTACCTGGGAATAATGAGCACTGAAGCCAGCTTGAGACATTTCCATTTCAAACGAGGCTGCCAGCTGGTCTGTTGTAGCTATCAAACAGGACATTTGAAATTTTAAACATGTTATGGGTTTCAGTATAAAATAATGAAAACTCTGACCTGAGTTGATGGTGAGATGATGCAATTAACTAGATTGTTCACTAAACACAGTTTACTGTGCATCATTATTTAATGAACATTACAGACTTAATGGCCTGGGTAATTAGTGTTACTGTTAAGAACAAGAAGCTGTTTCCACTCTACTGCATTATATCCATTCTAACTTATTGTATTATCATTTGTTATAAAATAATGTTTGGACTGACCTCAGCCCAACGGTAAATATGTCTGGTATGTCTGATCAAAACTGATCCAGCCATTTTTCACTTGAGCTAAGTAACCAGTAAAACCCCTATTTGTGCAACCTTTGTTTTGCTCTCAAATACTCAAAAATGGTAGGCAGCTTTAATGAAAATGTAGCAAAGTTGCCACCTCAGTGCACCCCTTGTGGCCAGATATAGTAATGCAGAAACACTGCCTCATTTTCCCCAGTGTCTACTCTGGCCAGACCATTTTAGCTAACACCTTCCAGGGCCTCTGAGCCTGTTACCAAAATCCTAAAAAATATGAAAAGTAGGGCTGTCAAGAGATTAAAAAAATTAATCGTGATTAATGGCACAATTAAAAACATTAAGCATGATTGATCCTGCGATTAAACGACTAATAATTCACCTCATACAAGTACTGTAGTGCAATCTCTTTATCATGAAAGTTGAACTTACAAATGGAGAATTATGTACAAAAAATAACTGCATTCAAAAATAAAATAATATAAAACTTTAGAGCCTAGTGGCTTTAGAGCCACTCAGTCCTATTTCTTGTACAGCCAGTTACTCAGACAAACAAGTTTGTTTACATTTGCAGGGGATAATGCTGCCTGCTTCTTGTTTACAATGTCATCTGAAAGTGAGAACAGGTGTTTGTATAGCACTGTTATAGCCAGCGGCACAATATATTTACATGCCAGGTATGTTAAAGATTCATATGTCCCTTCATGCTTCAACCACCATTCCAGAGGACATGCGTCCATGCTGATGACGGGTTCTGCTAGATAACAATCCAAAGCAGAGCGGACCGACGCATGTTCATTTTCAACATCTGTGTCAGATAACACCAGCAGAAGGTTGATTTTCCTTTTTGATGGTTCGGGTTCTGTGGTTTCCCCATCAGAGCATTGTGCTTTTAAAACTTCTGAAAACATGCTTCGCGCTTCATCCCTCTCAGATTTTGGAAGGCACTTCAGATTCTTAAACCTTGGGTTGAGTGTCGTAGCTATCTTTTTAGAAATCTCACAGTGGTACCTTTTTTGCATTTTGTCAAATCTGCTGTGAAAGTGTTCTTAAAATGAATAACATGCTGGCTCATCATCTGAGACTGCTATAACATGAAATATATGGCAGAATGTGGATAAAACAGCAGGAAACATACAATTCTACCCAAAGGAGTTCAGTCATAAATGTAATTAATGCATTTTTTTTTAACGAGCATCGTCAGCATGTAAGCATGTCCTCTGGAATGGTGGCCGAAACATGAAGAGATGTATGAATGTTGAGCATACCTGGCATGTAACTACCTTGCAATGCCTGCTATGAAAGTGCCATGCAAATGCCTGTTCTCACTTTCAGGTGATACTGTAAATAAGAAGCAGGCAGCATTATCTCTCATAAATGTAAACAAACTTATTTCTCGTAGCGATTAGCTGAACAAGAAGTAGGACTTTGTGGACTTGGAGGCTCTAAAGTTTTACAATTATTTTGTTTTTGAGTGCAGTTATGTCACAAAAAAATCTACATTTGTAAGTTGCACTTTCACGATACAGCTATTGCATTATAGTACTTTCATGAGGTGAATTGAAAAATACTATTTCTTTTGTTTATCATTTTTACAGTGCAAATATTTGTAATAAAAATAATAATATAAAGTGAGCACTGTACACTTGCATTCCGTGTTGCAATAGAAATCAATATATTTGAAAATATAGAAAAACATCCAAAACTATTTAATACTTTTCAATTGGCATTCTATTTAACAGTGTGATTAAAACTGCGATTAATCTCAATTAATTTTTTTGAGTTAATCGCATGCATTAACTGTGATTAATCGACAGCCCTAATGAAAAGCAACCAGTCCTTCAGCCCAGCCAGGCTCAGTAACCCACCTATTCCTCAGTTTCTACCATTTTCACCACACCTTTCTGCAGGTTCCTGTGTCTCAAACACCACCACTGTCTAGGGGTTAGTACGCTCCTCCCCTTGCTAGCAGTTCAGATAGGCTGCAGCTCATCAGGGTTCCTGTCTCCAGGCAGGCTCCTTGCCTTCCACAGGACAGTCTGTCTGTACCACTTTCCCCATCAGCCTCTAATTGTTGGGCTTCCCCCTTTTAAACTCTCCTTTTAAGCTTAACGGCCAAATAAGATGTGATAGGGTATGGCTAGTTAAGCCTCAGATTGCCAATTAACCCCTTCCAGCCAGGGACAGTGTTTATATGCCCTGTCAGAAAGGAATAATTAATGTTAGAGCCATGTGAACCTTGCACACCAAAACCCCCACTAAAAGATTCACTGAGCTTCAGGCAAGACTTGGCTGACCTGGCTTCAGACAAGGGCTGGGAACCTTATTCTTTTCCAACAAGCTACAAGAACACCCCACTCTTTCTTTTAGATGGCTTTGGAAAAGGAGCTAATCTGGTGGCCTGGTATGGTACAGCATCTTTTCAAAAGATTCAGGAGGCAGCCAACTGGCCTCACCTTAATTTTCGGGGGACTGCTGTCAATCTAGCTCCTGTTACCTGGAGTGTTAGGGGACTGGCAAAGTAGTCTTCCTCACTCTGAGAAGCATACCAAATATCTTCAGTGGAATAAATAGTCTGTCTGGTCCCACTTTCATCAATGGCAGGATTAGAAAGGCTCCCTGGCCCAATGCTACATTCAGCTCATATCTTTACTTCATTCCATGGGTTGATAAATCCCAGAGAACAACCCATGGTAACAGAGGAAAAGGGGTTGTAAAACATACCTTGAGGTTTGCTTGGCAAGAACCTTCTGTTTGCCTGTAGTCTGAGAACCTTAACTCCAGGTAAACCTCAAAGAATGTGAAACAAACCCCTTTGTAAGAAACCATTGCCTCATGCATATTTAGTCACCAAAGGCATCAGAGGAAGTTCAGCCTGTGAAGTTCAGTACATAAAACCCAGGTGTCCATCACTTGAGCAAAAGGAGTAATTTTTTTTGTCAACAATAAACTATTAATTGTTGTGGTCAGCCACTAGAGGGAGACATGATCATGGCCACTCAGGCAATGTATTATACGAGCAGACACAGCCCCATAGATGCACAAGACCTAATTATTGTACTTAGTCTGAGAAAAATAGGTAATGTTTAAAAGCAGAAAATTCTAACGTTACATATTGGCTGATATTTAATATTTACCATGGGCAGCCTTAAACTCCCCATTCCGGCCTCTCTGAAGCCAGTTGTGTAAAGTGGGATCCTCCTGTTATACTGTAGATGACAATATTACAGTTACCGCTGTGAATACAGATTAGAGAATGGTGCCCACTCTAATTTTCCATTTTTTTTTAAACTGCGAAACATTCTAAAGATGTCTTGTGCAAAAAACACTTCTGCCAACCTAAAGTTTGGGTAAAACAGAAAACCACAGCCCATGCCATGAGATTTAGAGTCATATGAAAAAGATTATGTATAAAAATTCATTTTCTGGCACAGAATTGAATTGTGCAGTGTTACTTGGCTTTGGTTTTTGCACTCTCTCTCTGTTTTTTTCCTTTGTAGGTTTTTTTAAACAAACAACCCCCCGCCCCCCAGGAAATAAAATGTAAGATTTATGTTAATATGATGCTGGTTAGACTTAGAATTGAAACACATTAAAGTCAGGCACTTCAACATGAAGTTTCATGCTGTGCTGCAGAAGATAACTCAACCATCTTGAGCACAGTTAGCAAACACTTTCTAGCCAGCACCAAAACCATGAAGCTGTGTTTGACACAGGGAAGCTTCCCAAGGGCAAGGACAAAGTGAATCCTTCCCCTCCCCTAGCAATATTGTGTCCATGGTTGATACTGCAGCTCTGAGACCGGAATAACTCCAGCTGTGTCTTCGGCTCTGTGTGAGGCAATGACTACAGAATCCACAATCCACCTTGCCTAGCCCCAACACAGATTACATTGCACATTGGTACACAGGGGTTCCCACAGAGCTGGGCTCCTTAGTGCACATTCTGCTGCCTCTGAGCAGCTGGACAGCACTGCTTCTGCTGAGGCTGGGGAACTCCCACACCAAGGAAGAGGGGCAGGATTTTATACTTCCTCCAACCCCACAAGTGGCTCAGTCAATGTTACTGTAGAACCTTGGTCCATACCCTCAGCACCGAGTCCAGCTTCCCTAAAGGGGCAGACAAAGACTTCCCTGGTGCAGATGGCATAGAGCATAGCCAGCTCCACTCCACCCATCTCTCAGGGAGGAAAACGCAGCACAACCAGTGCTCTGTCTTACTCTTAGGGGGTGTGGTGAAGTCCTAATGGGACTTTGGCAGCTGATGTAACTCAGAACAGGCCTTGGGTTTCAGCCCCTGACCAGCACAGAATCAGTGGGTTGGAAAGGATTTTCAGAGCCACCTTCCTTCCCATCTCTCTAGCTGCACAAAACATAAGCCCAGCTCAGCTGAGGATTGATTCAATTTTTCAATTCCTGACTTCTCTATGTTTACATTATTAACCTTAATTTTGCCTGAACATCATTTTTGCATGCAAGAGAAAGCTTATTTTTCCTGTGTCAAACAGGAGCTTATTTTAAAAAGTCCTTTTGTATGAATTTGAAAACATTTAGTACCTTGATCAAATGTACTTGAAATTAGAAAATTGCTGGAGAAAAGGCTACATTTTTTTTGAGGTATGTAACAACATATGGTATTTTTCTTTGTTTAGCTAAACCTTTGTCTTTTGAAGGCCACTATTTCACCTTCCTCAAATAAACGAAGTTCAAAAGTGAGAAAATTAGAAGTCTTCAAAAGCCAAGAAAGGAAAACAAGAAAATATAACATTTAATCGAAAGAAGCTGTCTAATATTTTTAAACAATCCAGTTAAAAATATTGGTACTTTATCCAGATAAATGCTTTAATAATAACAAGCTGTCTAAATGTGTCTAAATAGTGGAATTCTAATTTAAATGTTTTTATAAATTATTTCTTATATTTATATTATTTCTTGACATTCAAGTTAACAGTATCTTTTGGTCTAGCCATAAACAATCCCATTCCAATTATTTGGAAAGTTGAGATATTGAAATGTGAAGTATATGCAGATGTCTTCCCTGCATGGCAATGTAATCCTTTTGAAAAGTGGCTATAATTTAAGATGAAGAAACAACTTGGTGTTCTGTTACTAGCCACACACTTGAAACACAATATTGACTCATTGGAATAGAGGATGTGGGCTGATTTGGATGGCGGATGTGGCAGCCATTAATACACAAAGATCTTCTCTATTAAAAATTTGGACTCCATGAACATTTCCAAAAGGAAAGAATAGTTTGGTGCAGCTCTACCTCCTTGGCCAACTATCTTGTGTGGCAAAGTAATGTTATAATTAAGGCTACCTTTGAGTCACGTATTTTTAGTAAAAGTCATGGACAGGTCACGGGCAGTAAACAAAAATTCTCAACCTGTGACCTGTCCTTGACTTGTACTATATACCCTTGACTAAACCTTGCGGGGGGGGGGGGGGGGGAGAGGTGGCCTGGGGGGCATCTCAGGGGCACTGTGGGTGATGGGGGAGGGTGGCCCGTGACCCCTGCTGGTACTGGCAGGGGGTCGGGGGGGAGGGACGGCATGGCCTGGAACCCCCACTGGTGCTGTGGGGAGCAGTTGTTGGGGCTGACAGGCTCCCTGCCTGGCTCTGCACCTCCCCGGAAGTGGCGACATCACCCTCCCTCAGCTCCTAGGTGGAGGTGTGGCCAGGCAGCTCTGCGCACTGCCTCTGCTCCGAGCACTGGTTCCGCAGCTCCCATTGGCCAGGAACCGTGGCCAATGGGAGCTGCGGGTGCAGTGCCTACAGGTGAAGGCAGCGTGGAGAGCTGCCTGGCCATGCCTCCGCCTAGGAGCTGAGGAATGTCGCTGCTTCCGGGGAGCCTCCCCGAGGTAAGCGCCACCCAGAGCCCTCACCCCCTCCCACGGCCCAACCCCCAGCCCTGAGCCCCCTCCCACACCCAAACTCCTGCTGCTGCTGTGGGGGGTGGGGCATGGCCCAAGACTGCCCCAGCAGTGGCTGGTGCGGCTGGCCCTGGAGCAGCCTGAGCAACACCGGCTGCTGCAGAAGTACCAGAGCTCCCGGAAAGTCATGAAATCTGTGACTTCCATGACCTCCATGACAAACTCACAGCCTTAGTTATAATCAATAACTAACCAACATTTAGGAAGTAGTCACATACTACTGTGGGGAGGGGCACTGCAGAAAAATGTAGGATAGACAGACATGGTGAAATTTTTCACCCTTTAAATCAAAATGCACTCCTTTCCCAATAGTTTCCAAAAATCACCTTGTCTCAGCAAACACCAATGAAATGTAAAATGAGACCAGGAGAAATTTAGAGATCCATTGTGTCTTGTATTATCTTTAACACTTCAAACTCCAGGTAAAGTTTCAAATAAATAAATAAATAAATATAGGAGGAAGAGATTTGGTACTGTTGCTGTGTTACCACGATGGTGCCTAATAGAGTGACCTTCTTTACTTTTTCCAGCCTACTGTCTCCATCTACTCAGCCTCGGAGCATAACATTTCACATCATCTACCCTCTCTGATATGTATTGCAAGACAGCTGTATGACCAGCATGTTAAAAAATGAACATATAATGTATTGTACTTTACCCAGTACAGTACATCCCCAAGAGTAGGTGATCCATTATTTACTTCAATCATAATGCAAGGATACATTAAAATTTAAAGAAATTTCATACCTTCTAGGGCAAATATTCTCTCTCCAAGTGCTTCAACAATAGTAAGAAGAGCTAATTCATCTGAGACATTGAAGAAATGCTTTTCAGTAGGTTCACTTGCAATTGATTTTATTTCCTCCACAAATTTCTCTGTACTTAAATTTCCTCTGTTGTAGCTACCAAGAATCTAAGGCAATAAAAAAATGTCTAGAATATATTTTACAAATTATATTTTAAAGACACATTTTAGGCAGATTGTCAGTGCATACTGGGAAATATTACCGTAGCTTAATTCAATCCACTTAACACTAGCCCTACAGTGTCAGAAAAGCACTTTTGTTAATATGAGATCATGAATATTAACTTTAAAGTTTGTCTAGAAGTTGACGCAAACTCTCGTGTTCCCTTCAAAAAAACAGATTCTCACAAACATCAAATTTAAGGGAAATATATATATATATCCGTAAACCTCCATTGAAGTGTGAATTTAGAGTGGGGCGTTCAAAAAAGCTCAACATGGCACTAACTCTGTTCCCACTGATATCTTCAAGGAGTACACAGTTATGTAGGGTGACGAAACATCCCGTTTTTAAAGGGACAATCCCGTATTTAAGACCTCCTGCAGGTGTCCTGAGTTTTTCTTGAAAACTGGCAAATTGTCCCATATTTTATGTCTCTCCCTCTCCCCCCCATATCAGCACTGGCGGGTCCTGCTGCTGGCCAGATCCCTTCTCGCGAGCCGCCCGCCCACCAGTGGTGATTGAGGGGGTGGTCCAGTAGCTGACGATGGGGGCGGGCGTGTGCAAGGCTGGTGGAGGGACGAAGATGCAGTGTGCAGGGCTGGCCGCTCCCTCTGCTGGTCCATCAGCACAGCACCTGCTGCATGCCAGCTCTCAGCCAGCAAGGCCCCACCCCCCCGTCCTGGTTCCAGACAGCAGTGGCTGTGCATTGAGAGCTGCGGTGGCTGGTGAGTGTAAGCAGGTGCCACATGGCAGCGGGTTACATGACGCCTCTGCTGCCCACCCATCGGCCTTTTACGTGCCCCACCTCTCACTGTCCTCTCCCTGCTTCGCCCCATCATCTCTCCCAGCCTTGCTGCTCCTCCATATCCTCCCCGGAGGGACACATCCCGCTCCCAGCTGTGCAGAGAACCAGCCCCTGGTCGGACTGTTCAGCTCACCAACAGCCTGGCCAGCAGGCTCCTTCCTTCCCCCACTGCCTCTGGCTGAGCCAGCACCCTGGAAAAGCCCAAGACCCTCTGGCCTGTGGTGCTGGCCAGGAGGAGCCAAGCCCTGCATGTGCCAAAGCCCCACCTAGTGCTGGCACAGGGAAGCTTCTCTGCCCCTCAGCTAAGTTCTGGAGTGGTGGTGAGGGAAGTGATTTCCAGCCTCTTTGTGCCCCGACCCTGCAGGCTTCAGAGCAGCACCCCCAGGCTGGGGGCTTAGCACTCTCTTCATCCACCCTCCCCCGACCCTGGGTCCTGTCCTGTCCACAGGGAGCATGGGGTTTCTCCATCCCCTAGGCACCCTCCTTAACTTCCTTAATTCATGGGGATTCAGATAGAGACCTGAATTTTGCTACAGCCCGTCAATAACTATGACATTTCAGCTCCACATGGGATTTTTAATTTGGTGAACTCTTGCTTAATGAAGGAAACCATCACCAAAGCCTCATGTGTTACCACCTGCCACTATTAAAATACTGGCAGCCTAAAACCAAATATTGTTTCCTCCTTTAAAACCTGTGATTTGTGCCATTTAGTTACACTGATGTTTAATATTTAAACAATTAGTAGTGAGCTGCTTGGCCTTGCAGGAACAGTACTTCCTGATAGTATTGTTCATGACTGGGGGTAGCAGGGAAATAGATTCTTGGATCTGGCAGTTATCTGCTCTGCTTACAAAACCTTGGAAGCAATACAATTGTGGTGTTCCTGTTAGGAGCAGTAAAGAGAAATGTGATCCTGAAGAGGGATTAAAAATAAACTTTCTAAAAAAATCAACTAGTTAAATATGGGACTAATTCTAATGTATAGTTACAGTAGATAGTTCACACACAAAAATATTTAAGGACCTTATGCTTCTCTGCGTAGGTTATTTTCACATAGGGAATAAAATCTCAAATTTCATCTTCATTCTCTCCCGGTTTATAGGGTTTGCCCCCCTTCATGAGAGAGGGAGCTTCAATATCCTAATTGCAAATATCAATGAGAAATAAAATGATTAAAAACCTGATAGAGTCTCTTAAGAAGTTGCTGGATGATTCAGACTGATCCACTCAATTCACTTTTGCTCTTAACAAATAGATTACACAGACACAGACTCAGACACACACACACACAGAGGATGAATTGATCGGCTTTTTCTGATGTATTATAAAATTTGAAAGATGTATTTTATGTTCTTTAAGTTTCTCTTATTTCCCCCTCTCTCTTGAGCAATTATAGCTCCATAAAGATGCTGTGAAATAAACTTTTTAACAGGCATTACAATTTAAAAGATGAAAAATGCTTTTAAGATCTAAATTTCCCTGTATCATTTCACTTACAGCAATAGAAAATCTCTGAATGTTTTCATGTTTACAGTCCTTAATCACGTCTGCTAATTTGTAGCTGTCGTGTGATTCCCCGTCAGTCACAATAACCATTACTTTCTTTACTCCTCTTCGTGCACCCCGAGCCTCAGTGAACGCCTCTTTCCTTTAGGGAAACACACAGAGAACACAGAAAAGCAAAACACCACTCTGATTTCACAGAATTTTTAAAAAATGGATCAGAGACTAAACTACTTGCGATCAACCAATAAACAGAAGGGAAACATAAATGCTTAATCTGATCAAATGTTAAAATCTCACCCCTACATTCTTTTCTCTTTCTTTTATGTGTACTGTGATCTCTGTCTCTTTCAGTTACCTCACAGCCTAGCCTGATGGATTTACAGTGCTGATCAAACAGCTGTCCACATCAGTTGTATGAGTGTCCGATTTTGCATTTACTGTCTATCCAGCAGAAGCCAGAATTCATGTCTTGTGGGTAAGGGAGGATTCCTAAAGTAATAGTATTCAGAAAAAAGAACTTTAATTCTCCCTGCATGCTCAGAGTTTGAGAGCCAGTACTTTCAGAAGCTTCTGATGCTCAGCAGCCAATAGAATCGCAGATTCTTCTAAGTTTGGTTCTGAGAGAATGTCTCTTACAGCTTTTTACTACAGGATTTGTTTTACTGAAGAGTACCACAGTACTAAGTAGAGCAACAGAAGCAGAAACATCAGTACAAATCCCTGTACCACTCAGCTTTAGAAGTACCCATGACTGTTGCTGTGCTCATTAACCTTCCCTTCAGTGAGGTTGCTTCCTCCTTCCCCCTCTCCCATTTGAATGCTTTGATCCTGACTGAAATAGGATGTTAAGGTATGAGGAGGAGATGAGGTCTGAATAAACTACAGAAGAGAACAAAATAATGTAATAAATTGCATTGTCAAGGGGCTTTTTGGTAGATTGTGATGTTATTAAATACAATAATAGAACAATTAAAGCAGATGGTGTCACTCTAGAAGCAATATAGACAGACTCGTTAGATCGGTAGATCTGTGCCCTGTCTGTAGGTAGAGACGGAGATAAAGAGATAGACCGACAAAGAATACTAAGTATCAGTGTTCAACTCCCATTTTTTTCACCCAAATTCCCTCTACACGTAACAAAAATAAGATATAAAAACCAAAATTTATATAAGAAAAAATAAAAAGAACATTTACCACAGCATGGAAAAAATTAAAAATATAAACCTTTCATATACACAAACTTGCATGTGTTATACAGATAATTACATATGGCATAAGGATGTGTTAAATAGAGCTGGGTGACATTTTTTAGCCCAAATTATTTTTCAATAAAATAGTCTGGCGACATCACAATATTTTGTGAATTCATGTAAATTTTGCTGACTTGTTTATTTAGAAAAAACAAAATTCTGGAAAAATCAAATTTTCATTTTGACATTTTTTAAATGAAACGTTTCAATTTTTCAGTTTCAAATGAATTTTTGTTTCTAAGTTGCCTTTAATTTTATTTTAAAAATTCAAAAACCTTTAAAAATGGTCAGCATCAAAACTAATATTTTCATTTTGGCAAAATGATTCTTTTAAAATTTTCTATTTACTGAGCAAAAATTGGTTTTGGCTCTACTCTAAATTTACTCCTTATTTAAATTAAATCTACTACTAAAAAAATCCATTATTCACCTAGCTTTATTCAGATACAATGGAACCCAGATGCAAACTGCCCTGGATTTTGATTTGCAAAATCAAAATCTATAAAAACCAAATCTACAAACACATCTGATTTTATTCCTCTCCACTGTAACTTATCCATACTTCATAAAATAGTATGCACCTACCTTGCTGTATCTATTCCAAGGGCTGTCATAGTTTGTGCTCCACCTCTTTGCTTTATCGCCTTGGCTGCAATCAGTACATCATCTGTTGTCATGTAAGTACTGAGGTTAAATTCATGGACTACCTTTTGCCCATATTGAACAATTCCAACCTGAAACAAGCAATTTCTGTTAAAAAAAGCCCTCAATAATGAATGTTTTTGCGATCATCAGTGTCTCTCAATGGGTTAAATACGTTCCTTTGCTGAAGGCCAGGGCAAGGGGTATGGACAACACAAGTCCTGGGTAGAGCTGTGTGAGTAACTGATTGGCAGGCAAAAAAATCATCGGGTGAACTCAAAATGAAAACACTTCAAAATTTTCAATAAAACAAAAAAGAGAAAATAATTATTCGGGCCTAATGAAATGTTTTGTCCAACCCCATATTAAACATTTTATTTATTTTTTGAGTTTTTAAAAACTTTTTAAAAATAAAATTGAAGCTTTTTTAAAGAATAATTTTGAATAAAAAAATTAAAACATTTCATTTAGAAGATGTCAAAACAAAACATTTAGATTTTTTCAGAATTTTTTTCTTTTTTGTTTCAGCCAAAACAATTCAGTAAATTTAACACATATTCATGAGCTGTTTAGGTTGACCTGAAGATACTTTTTTTTTGGCAAAAAGAATTGCATCCAAAAAATTTCACTCACTTCTAGTCCTGGGGTAAATTTCTCCTAAGATAAATACATAGTTTGCATGTGAGTAGATATGGTTCGAAAACAACTATTGACTTTCACAAAACATACTGAGGTTTTAAAATTTGGTTTTTGAATCTTTCACAAAAAGGGTGGGGGTTAGGAGGAGCAAGACTCACCCCAGTATAGCTAATAGCCAGGTGGTTAGGCCATTGACCAACGGGTTAGGAGACTCAGATTCAAGTCTGATTTAGGAAAAAAAAACTGGGATAGAAAAACTCTGATTTGAATGCAGAACCAGGCCAGTGTCTTAACTACCATGTTATAGAGAGTCTCCCTCTCACCAGTTTTGTTTTAAAAAAAAATTGTCTAGCTCTACAGGTGAGCTTACACAACTGCCTATGGAGTAAGAGGACATATTTCACATCCAATAATGCTAATGCTTTTGAAATACATTTCAGTTATATCCAATATATCATTTATACTAAACCTAGAGCAGAAGTATCTCTCAGCTGATGTTTTCAGGTCCCAGTATGAGATGAAGATTACAGTGATCTTTAGCTTGATCAAGAGCACAGTGCTCTCTGATTTAAGGGACAGCAGGGAGGGTAGTTCAGGCTCAGGCCATTCTCCCAGCAGGAGGTAAGCCAAACCAATAGATTCTTTATGCCTGACATGCGCCAGAGGGGAGAACTTGAATAAAATGGCAGCTCCTGGAAAGAAGGGAAACCCAAGAAGACCTCAGCCGGACAAATCTTTGTGTGAGAGATTGACACACTGAATTACAGCCAGTGTGCAAATGCCTGAGGGAACCTACTGCAAAAACAGAATGTAAAATAAAAAAAGATAAGCAATATTCCTAAATATTAATTAATTTCCCCTCATTCATCTCAGTCTCTTTTAATGTTTTGGCAGGTTCTTGACTGCTTTTACTGGGAAAAATCCACACAATATTCCATTAGCATATTTCAATTTTATGTTAAGCTTTACGATTTATTGGTGTTATTTAGGGTAATGCACTATTATGTGGCATATTTATATTTCGCCCATCTATTATTAAAAGCTCTGTAACATTTAGGTATTGGGGATCAATAAGACCTCTATAATGTTTATACAGTCATATTATTTTATAGGTGGCTTGGTGTGTGTTTTAGACTTGCTTTATAGATGTGTTTCTGAGACAATTTTATAACATTTCCATCGGCTGTGAAAAGATTTTGTTTACTAGCATTCAGACTGATGATGCTATAATGGGATAAATATCCTATACTGTGATAAAGTAAACATTGACACTGTAATAGTCTTATTAACCCCATGGTCCTGCTAGCAGTATGATTATAAAGGGATATGACAATAACAGAGAATCCTAACATCACCTTTAACTTCTGCAACTCAGATTTGCTTGCTTTTTCTAAAGGAAGGATATACATAAGTTCACCCCATTAAGATAAGTTGCACCCTTTTAAAATTGCCTCTAAAAATTCACTTCTGCTCCCATAATGAGGAATATCCAGGGGCTGTGTGCCCCTGTGGATTCTGCACAATGTGTATCTCTTGTTTAGGTTACACAAAAGACTGAGGCACACATGACATTTACTGCTCATAGAAGACGTGTGGCTAAAACTTTATCCCTTGTCAAAGATTAAATTCTGAACCCCTTGCCTCCATTGCACCTAATTTTGTGGCATGTGTTTTAACTGCAGTTGAAGGAGGAATGTGCCCAGTCAAAGGAAGCTGGCTTTCAGTGATTTCTTTTTCTTAGATAAGACCATTTAACCCATGATGGAGCTTCATCCCCCCTTATCTTCCATTTCATGTGGTAGCAGCCAATAAATTGGTACATGGAAATTAGCTCTATTCAATCATGATCTGGCTCTTGCATATAAAATAATTCCAGTGAGGTACTGTGAATATTTTAACAAGGGGCTCTCAAAACTTTTTCCGTTCACCTGTGATAAACTCAAAAGGCCACATCCCTATTCCCTACTTGGTTGTATTTTCATTGCTCTAGCCACACAAAGGGGACAGAGGCTTGTTTCAGCAATCAGCTGTGGATTCCCTTGTGTTTTAAGGAATCCCTGGGTGGCATAAAGCTGGTCTAGCCAGCTCCATGCCACCTGCTCTTGGTCCTCCTAGTGCAGGGGACAGGCCAAGAGAATGCTGGGGCCATGAATGAGTATAGGCAGAGCAAGCTGCACTCCAGCAAACCTAGGCTGATGGAATGTTTCCCAGGAGACTATTACTGCCTGCACAAATAAGATCACAGCATTGAGGCTGCTCTAATTTGTGGTAGGGTCCATATCGGCCCCTGGATGCTCTCGGGATCAGGGAAGCGGAAAGGATGCTGGTTGCCACATATACCACCCCACCCCAGGAATGTCCTATGTATGTAGGGGTGCTTGTTTTTGCAGAGAAGAGGCGCAATAGGGTAAAGAATTGATTAATTTGTTTTCCCTCTTCAAAGAAAATCGTGCCCATAACCATGGAATGAAACAGCACCTCTTGACAAATGTATACTAAGAGCATTTGCTGAAAATGTTTACACTTTGTTTCTGAAAATCACACTGCATGTGTTGATAGTATAGCACAGCATTCAGCTTGTAAAATATGAAGGAGGAAGATGTGATGACCTTTTGGGAGTTCTGAGGAATCCTGCCCTGGGAGAATTTTTGAAAAAACCTGTCATCTGGTACAATCTAGTCCAAGGTGTCAAGGATACATCATCTCTGGCAGGGATAATTTACTGGTTTTCGAGAAAATTGTTACAGTCTTTGGCAAAGTGACAGAATAAGTTCCACCTTTTAAAATTAGACATAAATCTCTATTGTAATAGGAATGGAAGGTTAGGCTTTTGGGGGCTTTTATAATGGACTGATGTAACCTTACCTTAGTGGGACTATGATCCTGTCCAAACCCCCATACCTCATCAGACTACTAATCCCAATCTGACATGTAATATGAGTCTTGATTTACTTGGTTTACATATGTGACCTAGGATCCTATTAGTTAGGAGGCGGTATTTCTATGTTGCCTGAAAAAAACTAACATTTTTCCTCCCAGCTTTACTGACCACAGCTTATTGAACATGTTTTTTGACTCATGACTTATTGAACATGTCTTTGTTCTCTTCCCTTACATTCCACACATTTTTATTTTCCATGAGGGAATGGTTCTGTAATTGTCCCAAGTTCCTGTGCAAAAGCGCTGTAAGACTATTCAAGGAAAAGTTCTATGTTCTGCGTGACCGTTCTATTTTAAGACAAAACTTTTTGTGGCAATATATATTGTTGTTCCTTCTATTAATAAATACAGTCCCTTGTTTGAAGTATATAAATTAGCTGTCCTAATAAATATACATGCAAACAATTGTATTCCTAAAAAAACAAAACAAAACAAAACAAAACAAAACAAAACAAAACAGTAAAATTTAAAGCAATGAAATGCCAGGACATTCCTCACTGGGATGTGGAGGAGGGAGAGAAAGAAAATTATTAGTTTTAGCCAACTTATTTGAGATGAGATTAAAAACTGAAAAAGCTTGGAAAGCAATAACAGATGGTTCATTTTTATGGATATAGAACCAGCTGAACTTTCCTCAGTAATGACACAGTCTGATTTATTCCATGGCATTTTGTTTGGTCTATCTTGCCCCTAATGAGTCAAACATAATGATCTTTAAGCCACCACTAAATCCTCCCTTCATACAAAACCTCCTTAATGCCACAATATTTTTGATACATGTAATGCCCTTTCTGTCTTTTGGAAATAAAAGTGATCATTAGGATACCACGGGGCACGTTTTATTAGCCCATTGATTCAGCCCAGTGGGGGGCATCATGAGGCACAAGCCACTTGCCCATAGTCCCCCAAAGTGTGAATTAATGCAAAATAAAATAGGCCTGAGAGTCTTTTAAAATCATTGTAATATGGTTCCAAACTTCTAATGAAACTTTTTTTGCTGTTCGGCATAGGGCTTGTGCCACAGGAAATACCTCATACAGGAGGGAAATAAAGAACTTGTATGAAAAAGGCAGTAATGCTTTTTTCCTTTATTCATGATCCGCATTTTAACTTTCTCTTTGCTTTGCAGCTTCTCACCCCACTCCCCATTTTAATTGTTTCTTTCCTCCTATTTTCTCCATGACCCTTTCCTTTCCCACACCCCTCCTCCCCCCACATATTCCTTCAGTTCTCTTCCCACCATTCAGAAAAAGCAACCACACTTGGCCCACCCACTTGAGCTCTGATGATCGCATGACCAGCAATAGCGATGTCACCTTTCAATTTGAGTTTGGGGCACCATGATTGCTTCTCAAGTGGCCAGACTTCAAAGGAGAATGCATTTCTCCTTCATTTCGGCTTCTGTTCTCATCAGCCATGGCTGAGACAACTGGGCTGCTTTGAACTCCGGCAGCTGGACTGCTTTTGAGCTGAACTCTTACATCTGATGCTGAACAGGGAAACATACATTACATGTCTGATGTACTAGTACAACTTAAAAGCAGGCCAGCTGCCTCAGAAACTGTGCTGAGCACTCTGCTCAGTTAGGGAAAGAGACAGGAGAAGGAGGAAGTTCTTGTGGGAAAAACATATACAGCAAACTTTGGCTCTTTGTACCTGAATGTTTTAGCTATTGCTTTAAAATATCATTCTAAAATAGAGAATGGAGGACTTTTTCTCTTTCCCTTTTACTCCATTCCTTTCTTAGTTATAGTGAGAAGATGAAATCTATCTAGCCATAACTGCGATGATCATTTTTTCATGGAGGAGATAAACCAAAACGCCCCAAGCAGACAATCAGAAAATGGTTTTGTAAAATTAATAGCCAAAGCCATATTATAAATTCTTTCGAAACTACAGTGTACAGCAGTGACCCAATTCTCCTGTCACTTGTGGAACACTGGGCTTGAAATCAGTGTAACTCCATAGATTTCAAAGTGTTCAGAAATTATAGTGATGGAGACAGTTGTACAAATCCAATCTGATCCAATCACATAGAATTTAAAGCAGTGTGAGTGAGAGTAAAATAAGGCCTACATGTTTAAAAATATAGATCAGAGGGGCAGAGGGCCCACCCACACTCCTCTTCGCCTAGGCAGCAAGGGGAAAGGAGGAGAGATCCTGGCCACTCTTGGGCGAGAGGAGGGGTGAAGGAGAAGTCCTGGCCAGTCAGGGTCTCTCCAGTGGAAAGTAAGGGGAGATGTTCCAGCTGGTCCTGGAACGGGAGAGGAAATGGGGAGAAATCCTGGTGGTTCTGGTCTCTCCAAGGAGAGTGGAGGAGCTCGGAGGGGCAGGGGGAAAGTCTCAGACTATCAGGATCTCCCCAGTGAGAGGGGAGGGGTGGGATCTCAACTGGCCAGGGCCTCTCTGATGGGCAATTTAGTAGTCTGGAATGAAATTTCCCATGCTCTCACAGCCTTCCTCCTATCTCAGTAGGAAGGGGATGTTTGATATCATGGCAGGGGTCCTGAGAAGAGGAAGGAAGAGCAGAACAGACTTGGCTGCTCTGAGGCTTTCCCTCTACCCAGAATGCACATAGAGATGGTGCCTTGATGGGAAAGACGGCAAAGGCATAGAGATTCTCTGTCTTTTCCTGCTGCCATTGGCTAAGCTTGGGGAATAGAGGGGAGGAGAGAGTTGATTGTCTTTCATATCCTTATTCTACCTGTATTTGAAGGCCAGGGGGGCATGAGGCAGCAGCCATTCTCCTGTGGTTGCTGCTCGCCTTCCCCACCCTGTAATGGAGGTGTTGTTTGAACAGTATTTCCAAGAAGCTGTGGGTCTGAGCAGGAAGGAACTTTTTCTTTGTGGCAAAACTGACAAAGTGAGGATAAAATCATTTTTTTATTTTGACTCCTCATTGTAATAAACTCACTTTATTCTGCATGGACTCTCCTCTCGTTTTATTTTCCGTAAAGCATATTTTTCTGCAAACAAGAATAATATCACAGCATCACTTTACCTGTGTTTGTTGAGGGCCTATGTCCATTTTTTTCAGAAGGCGGTTTAAAAATTCTGTGACACTCTCCCATGGGTAAATACTATTAGAACCATCAAGAACTATGACAATATCCAGTTGGGTCTTACATTCTGCAACATAAATTGCCAGATGAGAACTGTCACAAACAAACGTCAAATGTATAATCATTGCACCAATAATTGTAGACATCACAATGAAGCCTGACTTTTAAAAATACATGTCTAAAACAAACTGGTTTTCAGCAATATTTGCGTTGCCATTTTAGTCCCAGGATTTTACATGTGTGAGTAGTCCCATTAACATTAGTAGAACATTGCATACAGAAAGTTAGGCATGTGTTAGTTTACAGGATTGGGATCTTTACTAAGGTAAACCCTTAATTTTCCAATTTCCTACTTTCCTACTCTGGCTCTTCCACTTAAACATGTCCTAAGATTTTGTAATGTACATCTTACCAGACTGGGCTTGTTAGATGTCTCAGTAACTTGCTTTCATTATTTAAAGAAACTCTTCTGACCATAAGGAAAAGCATCAGGACTATTTTTAGCAATTATGTTTGGACATTACAAAGCATTCTAGAGATTGTTTACACTGCACATTTATTCCAAAAGTAGCAAGAAGTTAGCTTATATACTGACAATGAAAACATTTACTTAACTTGGTAATGCTGGTAGCTTGGAAAAATAGTTTATGCTTTTTGGTATGCCTGTGTGTATACATTTGTCTTGTTCAGTGCTTCATGCTTTCAAACACATGAGAACAGTACTGTGGTATGCATACCTTGTACAGATGGTGCAATGGTATTTACAACTTCAAATGTGGAACTGACATTAGAACAGATGCCAGTTGTGTAATGCAAATGCCCACATTTGTAAGCGTAGAGAGGCCCACACGCCTTTAAGAAACAGAAAGAGTTAAAAGTTAGATAATGGAGCTTTTGGGATATGTATAATTCCCTATCAAAGTAAGGAATGTATTTATTTTCTTACCAGAAAGCCTCCTTTCGGGTTAGTCACTAAAGTTGTTCCAAGAGTCATGTTCTCTTTTACTTCCATGACGTTAGGAACTGAAGTGTCAGCTATAAATAGATCAAAATGTTAAGTATTTTGAAAAGTGAAAAGATGTTAAGTTATATGTCCTCTAGTATAAAGCTTCCAAACATAAAACACAGCTTGTTTTCAGTTCTATCAAGTATTTTAGCACTCCTCCTCCCGCCGGAACAGTGATTGGGAGTATAATGAACAAGTAAAAATGCCAAGACTGGCTTTCATCCCAGAATTTTGTCTGGGTCACTGTCTCAAATAGTTTTCCTGAACCACAAAAGAACGTAGAAATAGCAGTGCGATGAAAGCAGGAGATTACTGTTCACACAATTTTGCCAGTTAGAACAAATAAACATTACATCTTGTATAGAAGTCTGCTGTTATATATGTTATAGATTTTACATCGAAATAAATCACTGATATGTAAGGGGTTTCAGTAAAGATTAAAACTAAATAATAAATCTGGTAAAACTCAGCTTGACAGTAACTCTTTTCCTGTCACTATCAAGGATCTCCAGATGCCAGCCACAGTTATGGTGGCAATCCAGGCCTACTGTAATTGACATATTAATTGCTTCATCCCTGTTCTGGTGAGACCACTTCTAGCCAGTGACCATCTCATCTAAAGCCCATTGAAGTAATTGGAAAGACTCTCATTGGCTTCAGTGGGGTTTGGATGAGATACGGAAAAGGTAATCCATGATAATTTAGGGACTGCCACACAGAGACAATTAGTGCCAGTTGTACTGGTGTTTATATAACATAGCCATTGTTCACCATCAAATGGATTGAAATCACCAACACATTTCATGCAGACATAGGGAACTGAAGAGACTTGAAGAGAATACTATTGTTATTAATATTCAAATGTGCAACCTTGATCTGAAAGACTTCCTATTTCATTATCATGAGTTATTTTATCCCCCAGAATGTAAGCATTTAGCTACACAAATTTAGCTATCTTTTTTTGTAAACAATTTTAATAAAAAAAATTTAGCTATAAACTTGCTAAGATGTCACTTCTATGAGAGCTCCACACACAGGATAAGGGTAGTCCTCTGCTACCCCTATTTTATTTCATACCTGGTAGGTTCAGTTTTATGCAATGTGATTGGCCCTTCCCTACAGGGCATTTGTAGACATCTCCTGTTCTCTTCTTGGGTTGGCCAACTAATGGAGAACCAATAAGTACCCTGAAAATGAAATAAGTCACATGAATTTTCTCCTCAAAGCATACATTCTTCCTTTTGTTCCATTAGTGGACATGAAAGTCAGTACTGAGTATAATGCACCTTTATAAAACTTATTGGGGGGCCCATCTGCAGCAAGCTCTGCACAAGTGTGCAAGCTGGAGAGACAGCTGGAAAAAATGGCATCATATTTTTAGTTCAGAGACAAAGAAAAGTAACCATGTTATCTTCTGCTCCTTGAGAAGAACACAAAAAAGGAAAGAGGTGTGTAAGTGTATGTGTTCACGGATGTGTGGAGGAAAAGACAATGCCAAACGCCAAGGATATTTTGGGAGACAAAAGATTTGAAAAAGTATCTGCATTTGTCTTTTTAAAACATCTTCTCTCCCCTCTCTTATTTTTTTTTCCATTTTAGTTTAAATTACAATTTACAATGGTCTACAGCAGTGGTTCTCAAACTAAGGCCACTGCTTGTTCAGGGAAAGCCCTTGGCCGGCTGGGCCGGTTTGTTTACCTGCCGCGTCCATAGGTTCGGCCGATTGCAGCTCCCACTGGCTGCAGTTCACTGCTCCAGGCCAATGGGGCTGCGGGAAGCGGCACGGGCCGAGGGATGTGATACACATCCTGCAGCCCCCATTGGCCTGGAGCGGCGAACTGCAGCCAGTGGGAGCCACGATCGGCCGAACCTGCGGACGCGGCAGGTAAACAAACCGGCCCGGCCCACCAAGGGCTTTCCCTGAACAAGCAGCAGCCCTAGTTTGAGAACCACTGCCTTAATGTATATTTAAAGAACCCACAAGCCAGAAGGTCATGAAATAGTATTTTAAAAGGGGCACCTGCAGTTTCATTACTTTCAATACTTTCTAGTGATTCTGTAATAGCCAGCGTGAGACAGTAATATTGTACATGGCCTCATCAACAACCTGTGGCTATATTGTTGCATTTGTGCATAAGATTAGTGAAGGTATTACATACTGATAGCCTGATCTAGCAGAATATATCTATTGCCACATGGGCCTCAAACCCGTAGATTGTCATTGGCTGTTTTCCTATCTTGTTCAGCAGAAATATTAGACTGCTGCAGAAGCCCATTTCAAAAATAGGGAAACCTACACAGAATGGTGAATGCTACACAGTTATGCTTCAGTATTCCCAATTTTTGGGTCATTCGACTTCCAATTCAATCCTCTACCCAACCAGCAACCAGTGTGGGAACAGGAATAATTCTCAAAGATGCAGCTGCAGAGAGGACTATTAACTCCCTATCAACTGGACAGGTAATCGGACGGAGATAGTCTTATTCTGAATTCCACTCTCAGTGCAGAGGAGATGGTCCCCTCTCTGATTTGAGCTTTCTCATAGCATTGCCATCTCAGTGGAACATCTAGCATGACATCATTCTGAAGAAGCAAAGACAGCAACAAACTTGGCTGAATAAAACTTTTATTTCAGAATGTAGCAGCAATGAGCAGAGGGTCCAAAGCACCAAACACCAATATAATAATCAAAGAAGACATTTTAGCCCAAATTAAATGGTATTGTATTATTTGATATTTTGATCTAAAAGTCTTCCTCTAGGTTGGCATAATCAGTGGAGACAATCACTGACAGAACCCATTAGAGACAATCGTACAAAGCAAGGAAATATTTACCGTGACTAAAGAAGGCAGAACCTGGCCCTTATTTACTGAAATTATTGAACAGAATACAGTTCCAATGTGTGCTATTCCTGTTATTAAATAGTTTACCATTAGGATATTATGCTATTTAGAAAAAACTCACCATTTTCCTTCCTCATTTTCATACTGTTGAACCGTGTACCCAAACATGTCCTCCACAGAGCCATTGAACGTCATTGCATTTTTGACATCGACATTGAAAGATGCACTGAGGTGAAGCAGAGCTGTTAAAAAAAAATTAAATTCAATGTAACATGCAACATTATGTAACTATGTATACAAATCAAGACTGAGTAAAGTGACCATTGTGATTTTGATTAAAAGTGATTTTACTGAGGTTGCTATTGGAGTCAGCCATTTTGCTCAAAATGGCATTTTTGAATAGCAGAAATAAATATTAAGCAACCACATTAAGTTTTAATTTTAGTTAATATTAGTTTCATAACTTTCCTTTATAAAAAATCTTCATTAATTTTAAAACAAAAATATAAGGAGGATTCTGTTTCTGCAATAGCTGAATTGCAGGATTGATGCAAGAAAGCTAGATAAAACAGAATTATAAATTGTGGTATGGGAGAACTGGTTGGATTCTGGATGGATGGATTTTGATGACTCAGGATCTCTTCCTATCTGTTAATTAAGTGTGCTCCAGGAAGGTAATAATAAGGTTCACACTTTGGGTGTAATTTTTGACCATCAGCAGAATATGGAAGAACAGGCTTTTAGCACCAGGCCAGAAGTTGTACATTTTAATTCTACATATAGAGTTCATCATGATGATCCATGCCTTTGTGATATCTATGCTTGACTATTCTAATAGCCTATCAATGCTCAGTCAGAATGGCTTATTGCAATTAGAGTCTGACTTGTTCCTTGTGCTAGAGGGTATGGCAACAGCAGCTGTACCTGTGATCTGATCACTGGATTACCAGTTAAACTGCCCCAGAGTAAACCTGAGGGGCAAAGCTGTGTCTAACTGATAGACTGAGGATGGGCTGGAGGATGGGCTAATTAACCCAGTAAGTAGAAAGGTGCAAGAAGAAAGTGGTCAGGTGGGAAGAGAGATTGGTAGAGTTTTCAGAGTCAGAAGAGATCTCTTGCAGGGAAGATGCCTTCTCCACTCCTTGGCTGAGTGAGCTAAGGATAGGGTGACCATATGTCCAGTTTTAGCTGAGACAGTCCCTTTTTTAAGCCCTGTCCCAGCTGTCACGACTTTTTTGGCAAAACTGGGCATTTGTCCCATTTGCTCTTGCCAACTGATCATCAGTTAGCAAGAGCAAGCTGGACAAATGCTCAGTTTTGCCCAAAAGGTGGGGTGTGACCCCTAGTGGAGCACAGAGGAATGTGCAGGGGGACAAGCGGCAACGCCATCCGCCATCCCCATGCAGGAGGGAGAGCTCAGGAGAGTGGCCCGGGCTGAGCCCATATAGGCAGGCAGCAGGGGGGGGCTTGGGCCAGCCCTGCACATCAGGGAAGAAGGGAGGAGGACCTCAGATCGGTTCCCTGCAGAGTCCCATTTTCCCTTTGGGAAAATATGGTCACGCCAGCTAAGGAGTGTGTGCTATTGTAAATACTGAGCTGCATAAGTCTGTAAGGCTGGTGGGAAAGAGCATTGCAAATAAATTGCACAAGGTGTTTGACCAGCAGAAGGACTCTGGGTGGTTTGTGACTAGAAAAGAGACAGAAGTGGGATGATGCCCTGTCATATTCCTTTAACACTTCATTATTTTTGATAAAACTACTTTTCATAGCCTGACATTACTCTGAAGGGTAAATCTCTTGGCATCATTGGCAGCTTTTGCTACTTGGGTTCTATGATCAGCAGGAATCTTGATCTTCAGACTGAACTAACAGAATCAGAAAAGCAGCTAAGAATTTCTGGCTATTACAGAAACGCGCATGTAATAACAGCAAACTATCAGCGAAGGTGCAGATGAGACTTGTGTGCTGTCATCCCTGCTCTCTGGTTCAGAAACATGGACTACATATGCTAAGCACATCAGGATGCTGAACAGCTTCCACATGAGATGCTTGTATAAGATTCTGCAAATAAAGTGAGAAGACAAAATACCAAACATAGAGGTGCTGGAGCGTGTGGGATTGACACACTTAGAAACTACTATCAAGAAGAGGACATTGTGATGGCTCGGTCATATCAGGAGAATGGGTGGAGGCCATATCCCCAAGAATATTTTTAACAGGGAGATTCAAGACAGCACTAGAAAGTGTGGTCACCCTTTATGGCTGTACCATTATGTGTACAAAAATGATCTGAAGTTATTCAACATCAATGTAGACAGCTGGGAGGAGTGCACAGAAGTCCCCGTTCAGTCTGGAGGGAACATCTGGCACTTGGTGCAGCTCAAGATGAAGTGGCTTTGATCCAGAGAATGGAAGCAAAGCAAAAAAGAAGAAAGCAGCATGCTGTAATCTTGGACTCCAACTCTGACAACACGTACATCTGTGAAACTTGTAATGAGCAGTGTTGCTCTCTAATAGGCTTCTCAGCCATAAGTCTGACTAGACCTTTTATACATACACCATGATCCAGTGAATCGACAGTTGCCAATATATATCCTTGCTCTAGGAAAATTAGTTTCTTCTGAAGGAGATAAAGAAAGTAGTAGGGGAAAGGATATAAATACCTATTTTCAACTATTTTATAATACTTATTTTAAAAAAATCCCTAAGCTGTTTGGACCCATTTCTTCTCTTGTCCCCTATTTCACAAGACATTTCTGGCCCAGCAGATAATTTTAATTCATTTCCTTTTCATAAAGTCTACTTTTGGAATATAGAACAACTCCCAAGCTTTTACACAGAAAATTAAGGTACAAGTGGCTGAAAGGGACACAAACTGTTGCTGAAATGATCTCAGTTATCACAACAGACTATGAGGAAATGGATCCTCACATACGCACGTGATATACTATTATAGATTTTACATATTGTTTGGGTACGGCTGGGGATGCTGATTCTCCAAAGCCTCATTCCAATTGGCCAGTTTGGGCATTTTAATGATATCACACCTGTGCACCAACTCTCAATAGGGTACACCAATGAAACAATCAGAGAAAATACCTAGATACCTATTATATTAAATGGATGGGAGAATATTGTTTGGAGACATAATGATAATAAAGGACTTTGGAGGGACAGGGAAAAGTAGTATGAGGACAGCAGAAACCAAGCTAGCTTTAAGGTTAGAGTTACTGCCTACTAGGCATAAGATTGAAAGAATGGATGCAAAGCCTTCTCTGCTGAGTGCTTGCAACAGAAATGTTTTCCCCTGATTCACCAGAGAACATCTGTGGTACTCCTCAGGGCAAAGCTCAAAACCTTGCTTCCTTTATAGTTTGTGTTGTTTATTGATTGATTGATTGTTTATTTACAGTATGTTGGAGTGGATTCCTTTCCCATTCCCTTTCACGTTCACACACAGTTATACCTGGAGAGCATTACCCTTTTTACATTACTGTACCATTCTTCTGTTCTGGGACATTGTGTCTAAAAATTAAACTTCATTATGTAAAGTTCTTCATCTGCATGTAAATCAGTATCAAAGAGGATCTTAGCTTACAGTCATTTTCATGGGTTTCATCTATCTGCAGTTCTAATGTAAAATATGAAGTCACAAAAGATCTCCATTGCCCTTAGTAAACTCAGGAATTGCCTATTTGAATACAACATTATTTTCAACATAAGTCATAATGTATGCATGAAGGATATTGTGAAGAGCTTTCAGCCAAGTTAAATTCCAAAATACTGGACTGAAGAAAATGGTTTTCTTGTAATACTACAATTGTCCTGTCTGGAGTGTTTGCAAATATGACCATGCTTTTTTATTTGTAATATTTCTTTATGGGATGAAACAGTAATTTCTCATACAACTACATGTTCTTATCATGAAAGTATTTGTCTGCATTTTTGTGAGCACTGCCAGAATTCTAACCATTAGCCTCTTGTGGATTGTCTCTTTGCCACACATACAACTTCATACTGTTTTGTTATGTCGGTTCCACACAATGATGAAGAATGACTATTCAGATTAACTTCTCCTAGTTTAAATATAAAAGTTTATCAATTCTTAAACACATGGCATGTTTTCAAACATGAGTGTGTAAAAAAATTCAAGCAGACAGAGCTGGTGGTCCACATAATATTAGTGTGAAATCAGGACCATAAATGAGAAATTATGTTATCTAGCTCCCCTTCATGTTTTGGCATTTTGTGTCAATGACCCTAGTGATGAATATGTACATGAAAAATGGCCAGATTATCAAAATATCAAGTTTACAGATCAAAGCCAAGACCTTATTGCAAAACTAGGGGAAGTGACCTATCTAATGACCAACCAAGGATGACCATTCATTCATACTTTCAGAATCCCCACACCGTATGCAAGGCAGAGTTTAGAGGCCATATTCTGCTCTTGTTGTGGTATAAATATAGAGTAATGGTGAAAGTTGCTCTAAATTTCAATACTGTAAATGCTGCCCTAGGACTAAAAGGCTCCCACTGACCTCTGTGGTGCAAGATCAGATATTAAGTGTGTAAAAGTAACCTAATGTGAAGGAATCAAGAAAAAGGTAAATAATCAAGAACTATTTACATGCTATTACAACTATTTTAGTAAACAATTATATACTTAAACTTAATTTAATCGCAAAAAGTAATTGATGATTTTAAATATTTATTGAAGTTAAACAACTATGTAAAAATACACATATCAATATGTAACAGTTGTTATAAATCAGTAAATTGTCTAAATAACCAGTGGTCATTTAGATACAACTTTCTTACCAAGCCTAAAATGAAGTGATATGTGAACCTCATATGTGAACCCTTGAATACTCAAATGTTCAATACTGTACTTATTTGCCTTTCTGAAACAAACTCACAAATGCTCTTTTTGTGGTATTTTTGGCTCTAGCTCGGCAGGAAATATCCTAAGAATTGCTTTTCTTGTGATATTTTAACTCTGCAGATTCCAAACAGTATGAGGCAGTGCAGAAAGTCAACTTTTAAACCTCAGAAATGATTTATTATGGGTTTGAGTTGAGGGCTGAGCAAAAAGTTTTATGGTAGGATGTTCTGAGGAGAAAAGGACAGGGATTACTGGGGAAAAAAAAAAGACTACTTAGCACATGTCCCTCTCATTAAAATATTAAGGACCATATTGTGTTACACTTATTGATGCTAAGTAGTTCTTTACACAAGAAGTTCCATGGAATGGTTGTGGAATCTGCTCCTTAAAGTTCAAGAGCTTTGTGATAGATATAAATATGTAACTTGTTATAAAAATGACTTGTTAAATCTCAAATATTTTAAAATAATCAACTGGTACAATGAATTTTTGACATTGTCTTACTATAAGGCAAGAAGGGAATCTGGTCTACTGGTTAGAAAATAAGACTGGGATTCAGAATGCCCACTTTTCAATTTCACTTAAATAGCTTGCCATTGACTCAGAGTACGGCCTTGCATAAATTACCCAACATCTCATGCCTCAGTTAACCCACATGTAAAATGTGGACACTTCACAGGAGTGTTATAAAGTTTAATTCATGGATGCTTGTACAGTGCTCCCTGGAAGAAAGATGTTTCTATATAAATTCAAAGCACAACTATAATAATTCCTATTCCACAGATAATAATAATAATAGAAACAATAATAGAATTACTGGAACTAGTAATGGAGAGACATAGGCCCTCTTTATTCCCTGTGTAACTCTTAATTTCAACAGTTTACAAGAGATGAGAGTTGCTCTCCTGTATAAGACTGGGAAATCTAGTGCCCTGATAATATAGAATGGTTCCTGATAGCATCTTTTGCCATGCTTTGTTTCAATTATCTTCATAGATAAGACTTCCACCTTTACCCTTGAAAGATTATAACAGAGTTTTATAATCGTAATCCACTTGGGTGATTGTGACTCAGTGTGAGGACCCAATTCATTTCAATTAACAAAACAAAGAGAAAAATAAATGTTGTCCAGCTTCACAATACTGTAGACCAGTGGTTCTCAAAGCTGGTCCGCCGCTTGTGCAGGGAAAGCCCCTGGCGCGCCGGACCAGTTTGTTTACCTGCTGCGTCCGCAGGTTCGGCCGATCGCGGCTCCCACTGGCCACAGTTCGCCGCTCCAGGTCAGTGGGGGCTGCGGGAAGGGCGGCCAGCATGTCCCTTGGCCCGCGCCACCCCCTGCAGCCCGCATTGGCCTGGAGTGGCGAACCGCGGCCAGTGGGAGCCGCGATCGGCCGAACCTGCAGACGTGGCAGGTAAACAAACTGGTTTGGCATACCAGCGGCTTTCCCTGAACAAGCAGTGGACCGGCTTTGAGAACCACTGCTGTCGACAATGTTTCTTGTAAAAACAGAATTTTTTGTGATGAATTGGGTCTTTAGAAACTTACTAGAAGAAATTTGAATAGAGTTTTGATACCAGAGTGTCCAAATGGAGAATACATTCATATCAGCTGTACTTTTATTGTACAGAAAATTAAAGGAAATACATATATGAGCCTTCTTACAAGTTCAAACTGTATTCTAATGCAATGCAGAAAGCTGTAATATACTAAACTTCAACATAGAGTCAGTGAAAGGAACCTAGACACCCTAACGCTCTCCATAATGGATAAAAGTAAGATTACTAAAGATGGTTGGGAATTTTCAACAAAACATTTTTTCATCAGAAAACACTGATTTATCAAAACTGAAACTGTCCATGGGAAAGGAGTGGTTTCAAAGAATTTCTCATTTTGAAAAAAATTGGGATAGTTTCAAAATTGACAAGATGTCTCATTTCAATATTTTTTTAATTAAAAATTCATTTTTTCCAGTTCAAAAGGACTTTGTTTCAAAATTTAAGCTAAGTGTAGTAAAACAAAATTAAAGATCAAAATCAAAACATTAACCCAAACTGATTTTTGTTGTCGTCTTTTCATAAAAAAAACTTTCAAGATTTACTTTTTCATCTAATTTGGTATAGGAATTTTTTTTTCAAAATCTCAATTTTTTTCCTGGGATGGGAAAATGTTTCTCACCCAGCTTGAATGCAAATTAGATTAGGAAGCAGGTGTAGGGTCAAGTCCTGGCCCCAGTGAAGTCAATGGGAGTTTTGCCATTGACTTCAATAGTACCAGGATTTCACCTGTATTATACATAGGAAGGAGAAACACTGATATAGGATTACATAATATCACACACACATGTCTTCCCAGTCCTTTACTTGCTTCTTTTCTTTTATTGTCTCAAATTCAAACTCCTCATTCTTCACTTCAAGGCCTTGCACAAGCTCACTCCTACCTACATCTTTGGTGTCATTTCCTTCCACTCCCTATCTTGATCCCTGCACTCCTTCTAATGCTCTCTCTTTACTGATCTGTTCATTCTCCTTTTCTCACTCAGCTTTGTTCCTCCTCATTTCCTATTACTGTAGTGACCAGGGCATGGACAGTCATGCCTAATAGTCAGAGCAGGAGTCAGGCCTAGCTGTCAGAGCCAACGGTCAAAACCTAAGACAGCATCAGGTGCTCAGCCAGGGGCCACAGCCAAAGACAAAGCCAGGGATAAGGTGGAGGAGTAGGGTCCTGGAGTAGGGCAGGACAGTAGGAACTGGGAATAGATGGAAGTCTGGGTTAGGATGGAGGACAGGAACCAAGAGCAGGCAGAAATACAGGGCTCAGGAGTCAGGTAAGCAGGAGGGCTCCATAGTAGTAGCCAGCCAGGGATTCCTTTACCTGCTCAGACAACTTCCTGGTTTATATAGCACTCCACAGCCAATCAGTGGGCTGGATATTTGCCTCAATCAGGAACCTTTGGAGTGGGGCCCCCTGCAAGCTGACCCTTCCCAGTTTACTCAGGTGAGCTGTTGGGTAACAATTGTGGCCTGAGCACTGCCTAGGACTCCATGGGACCTGGGCATGAAGCCAGTGATCCCTCAGAATTACCCTCTGTGCTTGCCTCCTCGTCATTAATGAAAATATTGACGAGTACTGATGCTAGGAGAAACTCCTGAGAGACCCTACTAGATATGTCTCGCCACTTTGACAGCAAACCATTGGTAATTACTCTGAGTACAGTTTTTCAGCCAGTTTTACACCAACTTTATAGTAATTTCATCTGGACCACATTTCCATGGTTTGCTTCTGAGAATGTTATATAAGACTGTGTCAAAAGCCTTACTAAAAATCAAGATGTCCCCCCACATCCCAGTAACCCTGTCAAAGAAGAAAATTAGTTTGGCTTGGCATCATTTGTTTTTCTAAATCCACATTGGTTATTACTTATAACTAAGGCTACGATTATGTCACGTAGGTCACGGAATCCATGACTTACATTGACCTCTGTGACATTTTCTTCCCCGGGGTTGGAGCTCCCAACCAGCCCAGCCCCTGCAGCTCCCAGCCCCCACCCTGGGACCCCTCAGCTTCCCAGCCACGGTGGGGGGACTCCCCGCAGCTCCCCAGCCCCGACCAGGGGACCCTGCAACTCCCAGCTGCCCTGGGGATGAGGGGACCCTGCAGCAGCCCAGACCTGCAGGCAGGGGGACCCCAGAGCTCTCACGCACCCCAGCAGTGGGGGGCCCGGGAGCCCCAGAAGCAGCAGGTGCTGAACCTGCCTACTCCTTTTGCCAGGGATATTTTTACTGAACGTCAGAGACAGGTCACAGGCTTCTGTGAATTTTTGTTTATTGCCCGTGACCTGTCCATGATTTTTGCTAAAAATATCCATGATAAAAATTTAGCCTTACTTATAACTCTATTATTCTCTTGGTGCTTACTGGAACAAATTATTAAATAATTGTCTAGTATCTTTCAAGGTATCAAAATTAGGCCAACTGGCGTATAATTCTTCAGGTCCTCTCTGATCTCCTTTTTAAAGATAGGTACTATGTCTCCATTCTTCAGTCCTCTGGGACCTCATATGTCCTCCAGGAGTTCTCTAACACAATTACTCATAGTTACAAGATTGTTCCAACTCGTTTCAAAAGCACCCTAGGGTGAATTTCATCAGGGTCAGCCAATTTGAATACAGCTAATCTATCCAAATATCGCTGAACCTGTTCTTTCCCAATTTGACTTGTGTTTCTTCCACTTATTGTTAATATTAATTGTATTAAATATCTGGTCACCCTTATTCTTTTGTAGCCAGCCTTGCAAGGTATTTACATGCCAGATATGCTAAACATTCATATGTCCCTTCATGCTTTGGTCACCATTCCAGAGAACATGCTTCCATGCTGATGATGCTCGTTAAAAAAAGAATGCATTAATTAAATTTCTGACTGAACTCCCTGGGGGAGAATTGTACGTTTCCTGTTCTGTTTTACCTACAAACTGCCATATATTTCATGTTATAGCAGTCTTGAATAATGACCCAGCACATGTTCGTTTTAAGAACACTTTCACAGCAGATTTGACAAAACACAAAGAAGGTACCAATGTGAGATTTCTAAGGACAGATACAGCACTCGACCCAAGGCTTAAGAATCTTAAGTGCCTTCCAAAATCTGAGAGGGATGAGGTGTGGAGCATACTTTCAGATGTCTTAAAAGAGCAACACTGCAATGCAGAAACTACAGAGCCCGAATCACCAAAAAAACAAAACAAAACAAATCAACCTTCTGCTAATGGCATCTGTCTCAGATGATGAAAATGAACATGTGTCGGTCCGCTCTGCTTTGGATTGTTATCGAGCAGAACCCATCATCAGCATGTCTTCTGGAATGGTGGCTGAAGCATGAAGGGACATTTGAATCTTTAGTACATCTGGCATGTAAATATCTTGTGATGCCGGCTACAACAATGCCATACGAATGCCTGTTCTCACTTTCAGGTGAGATTGTAAACAAGATGTGGGCAGCATTATCTCCTGCAAATTTTAAACAAACTTGTTTATCTGAGCGACTGGCTGAAGTAGGACTGCGTGGACTTGTAGGTTCTGTAAACTTGTAAAGTTTTACATTCTTTTATTTTTAAATGCAGGTTTTTTTGTACATAATTGTCCATTTGTATATTCAACTTTCATTATAAAGAGATTGCACTACAGTACTTGTATTAGGTGAATTGAAATATGCTATTTCTTTTGTTCTTTACAGTGCAAATATTTGTAATCAAAAATAAATATACAGTGAGCACTGTACACTTTGTATTCTGTGTTGTAATTGAAATCAATATATTTGAAAATGTAGAAGACATCCAAAAATATTTAAATAAATGGTATTCGATTATTGTTTAACAGTGCGATTAATCGTGATTAATTTTTTTAATCGCTTGACAGCCCTACTCCCAATGTATGTATAGTACCTCTTTTTACTGCCTTTTATGTCCCTTGCTAGGTATAACTCATTTTGTGCCTTACCCTCTATGATTTTGTCCCTGCATGTTTATTCTATTCTTTTATACTTATCCTAAGCAATTTATCCATGTGTCACCAGCCTCCTCCTCTTCTTCCTGTCTTTCTTTTGCATCAGGATAATCTGAAGTTGTGCCTTTAATATTTTGTCTTTGAGAAGCTGCCAGCTCTCCTGAACAACTTTTTCCCCTTAAATGTTCTTCCAATGGAACCTTACCTACCAGTTCTCTGAATTTGTTAAAGTCTACATTTTGAAGTCCATTGTCCATTCTGCTGCTCTCACTCCCTCCTTTCCTTATAATTATGAAAACCATCATAATAATATAATGTTGGTGCCACTCTGTGTGCAGATCATCTGGGCACATTATCTTCTGCTGAAGTACTGTTGTAAAATGCCCAGATTTTCCCAGAATAGAGTGATGGAAACACAGGTAGAATGATAGCACAAAATTGGACACATGGCTGTGCTGTGGAAGAAAAAAGAAACCACCACATATCACCTGGAAGAGATGTCCTTGGTTACTGATTTAACCAACAAAAGCCAGGAAAAAAATTAAAGCTCAGATCTGAAATCTGTTCTTAGCATGCCCTATAGGGCACACCTACCTTTCAATTAAACACCCATGACTGACCCATGTCAGCTGACTTAGGCTTGCAGGACCCAGGCTGCGGGGCTGTTTATGATGAGATTGCCTATAATGGCATGTGGCCCATCTTGTGACTGCTAGCAGAAAATATCTCCAACAGCCAGAGATGGGACACTAGATGGGGAAGGCTCTGAGTTACTACAGTGAATTTTTTCCAGGTGTCTGGCTGGTGGGTGTCACTGATGTGCTCAGGTTCTAACTGATCACCATAGTTGGGGTAGGGAAGGAATTTCCCCCCGGGTTGGATTGGCAGAGAATCTAGGATTTTTTGCCTTCCTCTGCTGCATGGAGCATGGGTCATTTGCTGATTTGAACTAGAGTAAATAGTGTAACGTGATGTCTTTAAATCATGATTTTAGGTCTTCAGTAACTCAGCCAGAAGTTACGGGTCTATTACAGGAGTGGTTGGATGAGGTTCTGTGGCCTGTCAGGTGCAGGAGATCAGACTAGATGATCACGATAATCCCTTCCAGCCTTAAAGTCTATAAGTCCATGGTTTTAACTGTAGTGTAGATGTTCAGGCGCAGGCTGGAACCCATCTCTGGAACCCTGCGAGGGGGAGGGTACCAGAGCCTGGGCTCTAGCCTGAGCCCAAATGTCTACACCACAATTAAACAGCCCTGCAGCCTGAGCCCTGCAACTCCAAGTCAGCTGACACAGGCCAGCTGCGGTGCACAAGAGGGATTGTACCTTGCATCTAACAGAGGCTGCATATTGGCTTCATGTTTATCTTCATCCCCAACAGCTTGTAGAAAGATCAAATTCAAATTTATTTGTATTCGATTTTGGCCCCCGAACACCAAACCTAAATATATATCAGTCTTTGCGCACAATGGTACAAAGGTGCTTAAGGTTTGACACTTTGTAAAAAGAAGTTAAAAACTAAAAGGGTTGAGTGCGATGCAAAAGGACAAAACAGACTGAAACACCTCACAGAACACTAAATATATAAAACTGAAAAGCCTTTGGAAACTACAAAAAAGCAGCTAGGAAAATCCAACTTCTATCTAACCATGACTCTGGGTAATAAAAGATGACAGGGGAATTTAAGATGAAGATTAAAATGTTGTACAGAGTATAAAAGTTCAATCAGGAACCTTATGCAGGAAAAAAAATACTGCTATAATGTTTTGTACAACACATAATGCATCAAATGCCATTATAAGGATATTTGAATACCTGAGAACTTATCAACATATTTTTATAAGATGCACTCTTTTATAATTAAGTGATACTAGGATGGGTGTCCTGTTTTATGAGGCAATAATCGAGTTCCTGAGTGCCTTGTACATTAGTTTATGCTGATGTGGAACCAAATTATTGCCTTGTAAAAGTCTGCCTATTCCATTAGTGCTCTTATGGTCCATATGAAAATTGGAAATAAATAGGATAAAAAAAAGAAATTTCCAAGTTATTGACAAATTACTGAAGAGAGTTATTTAGAAATGGCAATAATGGACAGTTGACTGGGAGTGTTTTCTGGGCTTCACTGCTATGATTAATGTGAAAAAGAAGTCAAGTAAAACCACCATTTTGCACTTACAAAGCACCTTTCATTTGAGGACATGAAGCAACTCTGAAACTGAGGCCCAAAGCTCTTCACAAAAGTAGGTGTTATCCTCACTTTATAGATGTGGAAAATGAGTCACAGTCAGAAGTTGCTTAACCAAGGTCACATTGTGAGTTGGTGAAAAGCAGAGCTAAGGATAGAAACAAGAAGGCCCTCTCAGTGCTTGGATGCTATCACTAGACCTCACTCACAGAAATGCTAATAACTAACTGGTGGCTCAAGAACACGGAAGTGGATTCCTCCATTGTGTAATATAAGTGTAAGAAGCTTCACACTTTAACTTTTGCCTGGGTTGTGATAATGTCACCACTGAATTGTACAATCTTGGTCTATTATTTATCAGACCAGTATTCTTCTTAGTGAAATATAGGACTAGTTGCAAACATTCCACATGGAAGAAAATATTCATTTGTAGTACAATGAACTTCTGTGAACTTAGGAGACAGAGTGCTTTAGTTTCACAGCAGAAGTCTGAGACAGCTATGCTGGGAGTTCACATTGTATTTAATTCCAGTTGGCTAAATATCAGTGTCTGTATTTCAGAAAAAGCTTTATAAAAAGTTTTATACTTTATAAACCTTTCAGTACAGTTTAAATCAGGCTTTTTATTTCTCTGGACTACAAAAGAACCTTTTTATAATATTGCCTCCAACTAGTATTCCTTAATCCTTAACCTTTGAGGAGCAAAAGACTGACTTTCTGGATAGACTCCAGTCCACTGAAAAACGACTTTTCGTTATTAAAAGTAGACAATTGTCCAATAAAACAAGGCAAAGAAATATATATCTTGCAAAAAGCTCCAAATTCAGTAGTCATGACTTATTCAACCCCAATAAAATGCTTTGTACAAACCAGCAAATGAAAGCTTCTTTTACTGGCTTGCACAAAGTGATTTGTATTGGAACATAGTTTTATAATGTGGTATCAAGCCTGGAAATGTATTGAATCAAAGCTTTGTAATCTGTTCATGAATGAATAAGACTGTATAACAGGAAAAACTTTTCTAAATACAATAACAGAGTTTTAGAAAATGTCACCTACTAAATTGTACAACCATCTGAATAAGCCCATTGAATTTAGAAATTTGGAAACTGGCATTTGTATGTATGCAGCTCTTAACAATTTGCACATTTCATTTTATGCAAGAGGCTCCCAGAGTGCTTTACAAATATGAATGAAGCCTCACAAAGAGCCTTGTGAGGTTGTTAAGTGTTGTTATACTCTTTGAAATATATGTAAACTGAGGCACGGAGAGGCTGAGTGATATGCTGAAGGCCACACAGCAAATTCTAGAAAACTCTTCAACTCAACTATTCAGTGATCTCCAGTCCATCTCCTCATATATCCCTCCCTGAGTACCATTGACTCTACTCCACTATCTAGAAACTCAGCTCCCACTCCAGTTTGGACTCTGAGGTCCACTCCCTTCTGTACATTGCACTTTCTTCCTTAGGTCCTGGCATATCATTTTCTACCTTATCCCTAAACCAGACTCCAACTTCTGTCCCCTGACCTTATAGCTGAACAAAGGATAACATATATATTAATTTTATACAGGCCTAGGAAGCAATACATTAGAGTATCTTTAAAAATTATTTAGGCTATAATTTGTTATGAAGAAATATTGAGACTTTTAAAAAAACCAAGTAGTGTGATGGTACAGAAAATTATTTTATGCAAAAGGTTAAGTGAACACTATACGCTTCGCATGTTGCAGTATTTTCTAATCTAGCACTTTCTGTCAGTTATGTTGTCTTTAGAAATAAACACACACACTACACTTTTACCAAGCCCTAGACATGTATTACTTGTTCCATGGTATTTTTTCATCAAATGCCGCTACTAGTAAGCTGTCTTCTTATCCCCAATTAAAAACACATGCCTTTACACATCTCTACACAATATCAGTATATTAATATTACCCTAAATACAAAGACATATGTCTGATAAGAGCCTGAGAATTTCTTTGGAGCACTACAAGTAGCATTTGAGTATCTAGTCTTATTTTTTCTACCATGCTTCAATGTTCCTATGTATTTTTAATCACAATAAGTGATTTCATTTTAAATATAATATTCTTTTAAGAACAGATTTCTAAAATATGAACTTGAACAGGAAGAAGCAAAGAAATATTTTTAGCTCTTACATTAGCACTGCAGTTTTTTGCTATCACACTGAGCTCCCAGAAATACTATAGTTAATTTTCTAACTGTTATCCATCCACGCACATCAGTCCTCCCCAAACAAAGGTTTTTTCAACATTGTTCCTCTGCTTCATGCTGAAGAGTTTAGCTGGTATCTTGCTATACCTGGCAGAAATAAGTTAGTGAGGCAAAATCATTCATTACCTTGTTAAATTTACCACCAGGGTTAAATCTGCTATAATAGCGGTTCTAAAACGTTAGCAATCCAAGGCCCCCCATTTTGATTTAAAAAATTTTCACAGACTCCGAAACCTCCTGCTCAGCCCCAAGCCCCGCCCCCATTCTACCCCTTCCACCAAGGCCCCACCTCCATCCCAGCTCTTCCCATCCTCACTCCACAACTGCCCCTCCTCTTCCTGCCCCTCCCTCGAGCACGTCCCATCCCCACTCCTCCCCCTCTCTCCCAGCGCCTCCTGCATGCCTCTGAACAGGTGTTCAGCAGTGTGCAGGAGGCACTGGGAGAGAGGGGGAGGAGTTGAGGGAGGGAGGGGAAGGTTTGATCAGCGGGGCCCGTGGACTCCCTGGAGTACCCTTGTGGACCTCCAGGGGTTACCCCAGTTTGAGAAATGCTGCGCTATAACATCCTTGACTAGTATCACTCGCTGCTTTCTGTAGTCAGTAATCAACCGGTTAAAAAGATATGTCTTAGTATCAGAGAAGTTCTACAATATTGAAGTCAAAGCTCGTAACACAAATATGTGAAATCTTTTAGGAATACATCAGTAGGTCTACTCCTGTGCATAAATGTTTGAAAAAGTGGCATCTTAAACAATGTATGTGGTGCCTATTCTTCACCCAGAGAAGGATTCGTTTCTGTAATTAAATCATAAGCATATAAGTGACTGTTAATCTCTCTCCTCATCTTCCTCTTTGATGCATGGCTGTCATAACCATACAGCTAAGGGTAGCCTAGAATTCCTCCTTACCTGTAAGGGGTTAAGAAGCTCAAATAACCTTGTTGGCACCTGACCAAAAGGATCAATGGGGAAAGAAGATACTTTCAAATCTTGCGGGGGGGGGGAAGGCTTTGTTGGTGTGTTCTCTGGGGAAAGCAGAGAAGCATCAGGTGAAAAAACCCCTTCTTCTATAAACCATCCTGTACAAGTCTCTGATATTACAAAAAGAGTAAGTAAATAAGGCAAGGCGCGTTAGATTACCTTTTGTTTTCAACTTGTGAATTTTCCCTTTGCTAGAGGGAAGTTTATCCCGTTTTTTTGTAACTTTAAAGTTTTGCCTAGAGGGGAATCCTCTGTGTTTTGAATCTGATTACCCTGTAAAGTATGTACCATTCTGATTTTACAGAGGTGATTCTTTTACCTTTTCATTAAATAAAATTCTTCTTTTAAGAACCTGATTGATCGTTCATTGTTCTTAAGATCCAAGGGTTTGGGTCTGTGCTCACCTGTACCAATTGGTGAGGATATTATTCTGAAGACTTCCCCAGGAAAGAGGGTGTAGGGCTTGGGGAAATAGGACTCCTTTCCCTGGTTCTTTGTCTATGCACTGCCTGGCCCATGCCGCCCAGGGCTCCAGCAGTGATTTAAAGGGCCTGGGGCTCTGGCCACTGCTGCAGTAGAGGCAGCAGCGGCCGAAGCCCCGGGCTCTTTTCAATCGCGGCCCTGGGACGGTGGCTCCTTTTGCCTGGGGGGCGGGGCAGCAACAGGCAACACTTTAAGTAGGGTCCTTTGCTGTGGCAGTGCTGTAACATCAGCAGAATATGGGCACGTATTGGCAGCCACTTTTTACTGGTATGCCGTACCAGCCCGTACCGGCTTACTTTCACCCCTGCATATAGCAGTACTTCCTAACTTCACATACAATGACAATGCGTACAATCCAACAGGATATTAATGTTCAACAAATCAAGACTTTTTAAATGATACCTCACAAGGCATACTTTGTACAAAACATATCATAATTATATGACAGTGGTGAATATGAGGGTTCCAGGGTGCTACTTTGAGGTACAGAGTGTCAGAATGAGTAATTGTATAGGGCAATAGCATTGACTGATGTAGAGCAGTTAGTGCCATAGTTTCACATTCCTGGTAAATTAAAATGGGATGGCAAATTTTTATAGCTCTCAGCACAGTCCCAATGCATCCAGCCTCATCACTACATTAAGTTGACTGCTGTGTCTAACAATTTTTCCTGCATTATTATCAGAATTGTCTGAAGCCTCTCTATGTATGGTTCATGAGTGGCTGGGAGATCATTCATGTAACTCAGTTAGGTGTGTCCCTGCCTGTGGATGGCTGTGTAAGTGGAGTGCCTGCCAGAGACTTGTAGCTTGACACTAGCATCACAGTGTGAGGGATAGCCCGGGTGGGTGGGTTTGGAGGGCTCAGTGGTCCCATGGTACAGGTTGCATCTCGGGGACGCCGTGACACTTATCTAGTGATCTCTAGAATGGAAAAAGAAAATATAACAACTCCCTTCCTTCATTCTATGAAATATAAACATCGGAGTCCAGTTATCAAAACCGAGGGCTACCTAAAATATATTGTTGACATCTCACTAAAAATGCCCAAGAACAGTTTTTGCCTTGTTGGCTTGTTCATTGCCAGTCCAGGCTACACCATTATTTATCTTCCCAAACAGCTTCCCTGTGGATTTCTCCCGCCCTGAGAAGATCTCCGCAAAGCTTGTCTGGCTAGAGGCAGATATCAGAGTAGAAGTAATTTGAGGAATGGAACTTCAGCATAAACCTTTTCTGAAAATAGCTATTTTTCTCACTTCTTTGATCCTCAATAGCCACAAAACCTTGTGTCTGCCATGCCATATGCTGAACATATAGACATTCAAGCCTCATTCTGATTCCATCAGTACAGGCTGAAGCAAAAGAAGAAATCATCCAGAAGGAATAGCAACCATCCTTATGTGATTCTCCCAAGCCCAGCTAGCCTAGGGAGCAAAGGAGTGAATTAGTTTCAACTCCAAGTCAGTTGCACATCATACTGCAACTAGCCTTTAGAACTGACCTTGGAACAGAATGTTTAAGGACAGACTTGTAATTTGCTATGGTACAGCAAAAATGTATGCAGCCATGCAGGTATCCTGAAAGCTCCAGTAGTCTTACATAGGGTATGCATTGTTCATCTTAAGGCTCTACAGGGGTTAAATATTAATACCTCAGTGATATGAAAAACTGTTATCAATATAAGGCTCAATATTGAGCCAGGAAATCAGTAAGAATAAGGATCAGGACTTCAGGCATCTAACTTTCCTTATGACTTGACATTAATTTATCTCATGGCATATATGTTGTATAATTATGTAATAGAAAACCCAATTATAATGCAAACAGGGAAGTGAGCAAAGAAAAAGTTTCAGAGTCTGATGGGAACGTAGACTTCACTCTTGGAATTTCTTAGCACAAAAGCCCTATTCATGTTTTTCGCAGGAACAATTTATGGGGAACTCTAATAATACATTAAGTTTTTCATTTGGAAGATAGTTTTGGAACAATGTTCAGTAACTGTTTCTATTCCTGATCCAACGTCCATTAATGTCACAGAGAACCTTTGTGTTGACTTTAATGGGCACTGCAGTGGGCCCCATGTAAAAATATTAAAATGACCTTCAATTTTTTTCTTATTCATAATATTTAGTTCATCAGGACTTGAGAAATCTCTATCATTTTAGCAAAATAAATAAATAATCATGTAAATAAATAAATAATGCCACCTAACTCTCAAATGTGCTAAAATGGAAGTCGGGAATAGGTTTTGGGGCCTAAATTTGGGCTTGATAATAAGAAGGCCCAGTAAAATATGAGTGAAGTGACATAATTTAGAGGCAAATTAGAGATAAGTTAGAACATACCAGGCCACATTGTAAATATGTTTTGGTGTTAACAAATGTTTTTAGGGAAATCATGCCGTATCAACTATTTGAATTCTTTGAGGGGGGTCAACAAAACATCTGGATAACTGTGATCCAGTGGATTTAGTGTACTTGGTCTTTCAGAAAGCCTTTGAAAAGTTCCCTTACCAAAGGCTCTTAAGCAAAGTAAGCAATCATAGGATAAGAAAGAAGGTCATCTCATAGATCAGTAACTGGCTAAAACATAGGAAACAAAGTGTAGGAATCAACGGTCAGTTTTCATAGTGGAAAGAGTAAATAGCAGGTTCCCCCAAAGATCTGTACTGGGACCTGTGCTGTTCAACATATTCATAAATGATCTGGAAAAAGGGGTAAACAGTGAGGTGGCAAAGTTTGCAGACAAAATAAAATTACTCAAGGTAGTTAAATCCAAAGCAGACTGCAAAGAGTTACAAAGGGATCTGCAAAATGGGGTGACTGTGCAACAAAGTAGCAGAATATATTCAGTGTTGATATATGCAAAAAAATGCACATTGGAAAACATAATCCCAACCATACATACAAAATGATGGGGTCTAAATTAGCTGTTATAATTCAAGAAAGGGATCTGGGAGTCATCGTGGATAGTGCTCTGAAAACCCCTGTTCAATGTGGCAGTGGCAGTCAAAAAAGCAAACAGAATATTAGGATCCATTAGGAAAGGGTTAGATAATAAGACAGAAATTATCATAATGCCAGAATTGGAGAAAGTACAGAGAAGGGCAACAAAAATGATTAGGCGTATGGAACAGCTTTGATATGAGGAGAGATTAAAAGACTGGGGCTGGTCAGCTTGGAAAAGAGACAAGTAAGGGGAGATATGATAGAGGTCTATGAATGGTGTGGGGAAAGTGAATAAGGACGTGTTATTTACCCCTTCACATAACACAAGAGACAGGGGTGGCCCAATTAAATGAACAGGCAGCAGGTTTAAAACAAGCCAATGGACACTGGAGATGGGCTAGCCCCCCAACCCTGCCCCTTCCACCCAAGTCCGCGCCCACCAGAGCCCAGCCCGCACGGTGGCTGCTGGCCCCTGCCCAGGCTAGCACCCCCAACCCCCCGACCCCGGAGCAACAGGCAGCGCGGCCCCAGCCTCCCCAGGCCACGCCGCCCGGCCCGCATGCCTCAGCCTCCATGGGCCATGCCGACTGGCCTGACCCCCGCCTGGCTGCCCCCCACCAAAGGTGCCCCCCCGGTGGAGCTGCCAGCCCCAGTGCTGGGCAGTGCGGCCTCAGCGCTGGGAGGACGGGTGGCATGGCGCAGTCCCGGGGGCGCACTGCAGCTCCCAGCCTGCCTGCCTCAACCTCTGGCACAAAGGGAACAGAGGCAGGATGGGGTCTGGGGGTGGAGCATGGGCGAAATATGTCAGGCTGTTTGGGAAGGTGAAGAGGTTCCCGTGCCTACGATACCTGCTGCCCATACCAGTGGAAGTACTTCATACAATGAACTCTCAGCTTGTGTAACTCATTGCCCGGGGATCTTGTGAAGCCCAAAAGTATAATTGTATTCAAAAAATAATTAGATAAGTTCATGGAGAATAGGTCCATCAATGGGTATTAGCCAAAATGTTCAGGGATGCAACCCCATGCTCTGGGTGTCCCTAAGCCTTGGACTGCCAGATGCTAGAACTGGACGACAAGGGATGGATCACTGGATAATTGTCCTGTTCAGTTTTTTCCCTCTGAAGCATTTGGTATTAGTCATTGTCAGAAGACAGGATATTGGACTAGATGGACTATTGGATTGATCCTGTATGTTATGTTCTTAGACACAATGTGAATGTCTTGGATATATTAGTATCTTGATATATTAGTAGTTATTGGAAAGATACTTACATAGACGTTAATTAGATGATGTTAAATGTTAAATAGCCAATGAGACAGAAGAAAATATGTAATTATGGTAGTGGAAATCGAATCTAGATTATCATGAAAGCATCACTGTAAGTGATGCTATCTTCCATTGCTTTTAGTGTGCTAATTCTTCACAAAAATCAACTTGCTAAGTAATATAGTTTGAGATGTCATTTTAAAAAAATTCTTAACATATAACTAGCAGTCACAGCTGCAACAAACATATGGATTTTTAGTGATTACTATAAGCAGTACAGGAAAAGAAAGCAATATTCAATTGGTTCTACTGTTGGAATTTTGCCAGGGAGGAGCCCCATCTCTTTAAGAAAGAGAGCCTGTACTTTGTGTAAATGGAGGTCAAATGGAAGCGTCTCCTCATCTCCAATTATCTAGATGCTAAATTCCAACATAGAATAGTCTGTTCTGCTCTGTCAAAACACTGCACATCTTTAGAAGATACATGTTTAAATGTGTCATCTTTTGGTAGTAATTAGGTTGATATGTTGAGTTTGTCATAGACAGAAATAGAAGAGCATTAGTGACAGATGTTTTCATATATCAAGTTCTGTGTGAAGAATGGTTTACACTATAATGTTTCTGAATTATATTATTTCATTCATTGAGACACATCTGTTTTGAGATATATATTTTTAAATTGACGGACAAATTGCTACTACACTCTCTCAGATTTTGTGTAAGCACATTCACTTCCATTGTGGTCTGCGACAGATAAACACTGTTACAAACTCACTGTAGTGCATATTAGTACCTGCTAGTTAGTTATAAATAAAATGAAGATAAGAGGAATATTATCCATGTTATATATCGGCATCAGCTGAAAGATAATCTCCTGTGAATGGATTCACTACAGTAATTGGTCTAGGATTTAAGTCCTCCATGGAACATCACAAATCCACATGAAGCCCCTGAGTACTTAATTTAGTACTTGGATCTCTTAGTTAGCTGAAGTAAGTGCAAAAAATTACATATATATTTATTATGCTGCTGTGGCTATATCGGAAAATTCTCTTTTGTGTGCTTTATTTGGAGTGCATTATACTCAAGAGACATATATTGCCATTGCCTGCTATTGCCATTGCAGACTGCAGTTCATCAGTTGACCCTAGTTCAAAAAATCTCTTAGGTGAAATAAATCATTACCGCTTTAGGAAGGTGTTCAGACTAAAAATCACATTCGTTTTAGGATTGAAATGATGAAGTTTTTAGATTTTATGTAAAAATTGATCATTTCTCTGAAGAGCTAAAATAATTTCAAGAGATTTTCAACTTGAAGCCGCGAATGTGCATCTTCAGTTGCATGTGTAATATATGGCATCCATAACATCTATGCCCACAGACTGTATGGGGGTGGAGGATCTGGCCAGCAGGAGGAGCTTTAAGTACCTTTTGTGTTGTAGCAGTGGAGTTTGATGCTCAGTAGTCATTTAAGGACCTTTTATCTGCGAGCTAGATGACAGTCCTGAAAATGTAATTTAATTTAATTTAATTTAAGCTCTGGCTTTTTACTGTGAATGTTGCTCCACTGTCTAATAAAAAACACAGGGTAAATTGGCACCAGCCATGCAGAGGATTTTTTTAAGCTGATTTTTTTTCGAGTTTAAAGCCTTAATTTTGACATTTGGATTCTGAGGAAGGGAGAAATCTAGTTTTTCACATTTAGTCCTAAAAACAGAGCTTTTATACATGGATAATTGCTGATTATACTGTACGTTCCCCACCCATGGTACATTTAGGACTCCAGTGAGTGTAAGAAAGTTAGTATCCTAGCAGAACAAGAATTTAGTGAAGAGGCTGCTGCTCTTCCCCGTGGACATCTAGATCAGCCTTGCAAAGATAACATGAAAATTTACTAGTTAGGAAAAAACCTGCATTTTATTCACTATTTTAGACACTGCTTGCCCTGGGTGAGCAAATGTTGCAAGGCTCATGTAGATTACTCCAGTTTTGGCAATGCACATCAATGGTCTCATCTTCAGTAGCCAATAGGAGCTGCAAGTGCTCAACACCTTTTTTAAAAAGCTATAAGCTACCATCATGTACAGGGAAATGAACTCTTGTGAATAAACACTTTCACTTTATAGTTTTATCATATTCTCTTACATCAATAGGCTCTCAACTTTATAGCTCCAGCAGTACAAAGGGGCTGGAAACTGGCCAGTTACCCTTTTCTTCCAGCCTCAGCTTACAGGGTGTGCCAGAAGCTATATTGTGTTTCAACTAGTCTTAGCTAGCTGACAGCTCCTTGGAGGATGTTAACAGCTGCCATTGTTTAGGGAAGACCCCAGGCTGTTCTAAACTATGTTGCGGTGAATGGAGAAGAAAAAAAAATATCAGGAAGTTGTGTTTGCTCCTTTGTGACGCTATCCTTGCTGTAGTGCATGGAGATTGGGTGTAGTAGCGAATTTGGATCTTAGTTTTGTCAAGCTTAGCAATTTATAGTTAAAAATCTATTTATCTGGTGTATTTAAGGTATTTTCTTACATATTGCAACATTTCCAATTTAATTTAACATTCTAGAACTTCTACTTGGTGGTGGTGGTGGGAGGGGATTTGGGCCTGCACAAGCTATGAGCTTCCACATCCAGCACTTTATAATTCCTGGAAGAGGAGATTAGAACTAGAGTAACCAAGTTCAAGTTCCCTCATAAATGTTTCATTGAGTGACTTTAAACAAGAATAGTGGTTGGCTAATTAATAAGAACTATTAGTAAGAACAGAAATAATAGTTTACTTTACTGTACTGATTGTATCATGACCAGTGGAACTGGATTCAGAGGGCCCATGTTCCATAGAGCAGAAACTGTTTATTGTAATTCAAATCAATCCATTTCAACCCACACATTCCTAGTATATGCACCATTCTTCAGAATTCACAGTGGCTACACATAATTTAATTTTAACAAGGCAATTCTATAGTGCCCAGAGTATTAAATTGTTAGGTCAACTAGATATACGTCAACAGTTGCTTTTAACCTTAAAACTAAATACTGAGGCCTGATCTACAGTAGGAATTTACATTTACGTCTCTCCAGGCTGTGAAAAATCCACATCCTGGAGAGACATAGCTATAGCGGACTAGCACCCTGGTGAAGACAGTGGTAGGTCGATGGAATTCTGTGGGAGGTGGGGAGGCTGCAGCTGGCCTCTGGAGGGTAGGGGGTGTGAGTGCCTGGGCTGGGGAGGGCCCCATGGCTGGGCTCTGAGTGGGAGGGAGTGTGAGTGTCTGGTCCCCTAGCTGGGCTCTGGGGGCAGAGGATGCAGAGAAATAAGAACTGGGCTGTCATAGGATTTCTTTAACTCTCTACACTTGGGGAAATTTGTATGTGTCTGTATTGTTACAGACATGTTTGCAGATAAATATTTGGACACAAATTACCAAAATAATTGAAACTGGAGTGATTATATTGTCAGGTTTCAGAGTAACAGCCGTGTTAGTCTGTATTTGCAAAAAGAAAAGGAGTACTTGTGGCACCTTAGAGACTAACCAATTTATTTGAGCATAAGCTTTCGTGAGCTACAGCTCACTTCATCGGATGCATTCGTTGGATGAAGTGAGCTGTAGCTCACGAAAGCTTATGCTCAAATAAATTGGTTAGTCTCTAAGGTGCCACAAGTACTCCTTTTCTTTTTGATTATATTGTGTTATTTTGACAAATAACATTTGCAGAATTTTGTAGAATTTTAATACTGTACACAGATATTTTAACTTTTTGGTGCAGAATTCCCCCAGGAGTACTCTCAGGGAGGTGGATTACCTACACCAATGCATTTTAAGAGCAGCTATATCTTTAGTGACATAAGTTCAATCACTTCAGTGCCTGTAGAGAATCTAAAACAGGAGACTCCAGGTTTCTCATTTTATTTTATTTTTTTAAATGTAGAGCTCATGAAAGGTACTGGAGATTGAAATATTGTTAATTCCCACAACAGATGCAGAATAGGTAGCACAAGTGTAAGTAAGCATCTGCACAAAACTCTGCTAGTGCGCCTCATTCCTAGTCTGGAAGGTCCAGCTATAGGGGTGAAAAATTATCCCTGTCCATTCAATGGCCTTGTTGGGGTCCTAATGTGATGTAAACAAATGCCCACTAAGAACTAAACTGAGGCAATCTTTTATTTCATATAAGGCTACTCAACCTCCAAAATAGTCATGGCGAGGGCCCTACCAAATTCATAGGCATGAAAAACGTGTCACAGACCGTGAAAGCTGGTCTTTTGTGTGCTTTTACTTTATACCGTACAGATTTCACTGGGGGAGACGAGAGTTTCTTAATATGGGGGTCCTGACGCAAAAGGTAGTTGCAGGAGGGCCACAAGGTTATTTTAGGGGTTGCGGTATTGCCCCCCTTACTTCTACACTGCCTGCAGAGCTGGGCGGCTGGAGAGTGGCGGCTGTCAGCTGGGCGCTCAGCTCTGAAGGCAGCACTCCACCAGCACCAGCAGCGCAGAAGTAAGGGTGGCAATATCATACTATGCCACTATTATTTTGGTGTCGCTACCTTCAGAGCTGGGCGGCTGGAGATTGGCAGCTGCTGACCGAGGGCACAGCTCTGCAGACAGCAGCGCAAAACTAAGGGTGGCAATACCATACCAGGCAATCCTTACTTCTGTGCTGCTGCTGGTGGTGGCTCTGCCTTCAGAGTCGGGCTCCTGGCCAGTAGCCGCTGCTCTGCAGCGGCCCAGCTCTGAAGGCAGTGCCTCTGCCAGCAGCAGCGCAGCAGTAAGAGTAGCTGTCTGTGCTGCAGTGTTGAAGGTTCATGTTTCAAACCCTGATGATCATGCATTATGGGGAGGTTGTTACAATTATACATAAATGGTTTTTACTTTTGCATACAAAAGGAAATTATATATAAAAATTGGTGTTAAAAGACCTTCCCGCTTTCCCCCCCTAAGCTTGTGACACCCCCTACCCAACTCCTTTTTGGATCAGGACCCCTACAATTACACCACCATGAAATTTCAGATTTAAATAGCTGAAATCATGAAATTTACAATTTTATGGTATGCTATGACCTGAAATTGACCAAAATGGACCGTGAATTTGGTAGGACCCCAGTCATGGCTGTCGGTCACTATGCACCTGAGCTGAATTTTTGCTTATGTTCTAGACGTGAAACGCTCCATATGTTCTAAATTATATATTCTAACTGTTAAAAGTTATCTATCTACAGTAGGTTGCAAAGTCAAACACTCAAAAGTTAGGAAGTGCCAGATTTACCGTTGTCTGTCCAACTTTAATTCATCCCCCTCTGCATCTAACCTGTGCACTGAATGAAATAGGTGTTCTGAGACAAAAAATAGTACATGATGATGCAGTTAAAGACTAACATAATACATATGCAGAAGGGAGATGGGTGCTTCAAGAATGCTTGAAAAAATAATATTCTTTTAACAGATTTTTATATGTAATTTCCTAGTTTTTTTGGTGTGCAAATCTAAAACCCATTTATGTATAACTGTAACAACTTCCCCATAATGAATGATCATCAGGGTTTGAAACATGAACCTTTAACACTACAGCACAGACATATACCACTTAAACCACAGGACTAATCACATTAGCTGGCAGCAGGCTGTTAACCCAGATAGAGGACGGGAACTATGTGCTATGTCCAGAATATAGCTGGCTCTCTCTCCCCCGCCACCCTAGGAGCCATCAGAGCCATCTCACTAGAGGTAATGGGCTGCTGGGTCCATATAATATAGGAGCCCAGCTTGGATTTCTTTATCTTGGGAGTTTGAGGAACTCCTGCTCCATGTAGTACCCCTTCCTACACCCCTCTCCTCCCACCAAAAGCTGCTGTGGCAGCTCTCAGGGGTTTTCAGCAGTATTGCCTACTAATATGATAGTGTTAGCCTGGTCTGGAGCGTTCTGTGATTTTGAGAGGCTGCCAAATTTTTCCCAAGAAAGAAAAAGGAAATAGTGTTTAACACCGTACAAATCAGGTCTTTTCTACACACAAAAGTTGAACATTTGGGGCCTGCAGAAATACATATAAAGAAAAGACATAACCTTCCTCCTAAACATTCTTTTGGCTGGCAAATAGAAGTGCCAGCTTTCTGAAGGTTAATGCTTCACTGAAAGACTTAATTAAATTTGTCTTTCATGTGAAGACATTACATATTCTTGCAGCAATATATATTTCGTTTGCTGGCTTTGAAGTTCTTCCAGTAAAAAGGCAGTTGAACATTTTTCCAGCACACAAACTTTTAAGCATTTCTATACTGTATGATTAATTTATTCAAGCTTTATGGCAGCAGCTACATTTTGTGCAGAATTCAGAGTTTCCAAAGTGAATGGCAAAAAATCAGGGGCCAGTACTTGTTCAGAACTAAACTGACAACTGGCATCAGCCAGAAGCTGGAGGTGCTAGGGAGCTACTACTTTCCCTAGCATGCTGTTGAATAGTGGAATTCCTAGAAGAGATCAGCTCAGGAGTTAATGCTGCTCGAAGCAATATTCACTCCCCTCCCCCACCTTCTACAGTTCTGAACTGCGATGGGGAAGGGCAATAATTTTTTAACAATGGCACAATAAGGAACGAATTTAACATTTTTTTTCTTAATACTCTGTTTTACATTAGGAGACTACAAAACAACTTGACTTTGTGATATTTCTAATTCAGTCAGTTGAAAGAGCTTGCGCTACTGGTTAGCTTTGTGTTAAGAGATTTTCATTCCTTTTATATTTCGTGTAATACAAGTGGTCATTATCTTAAACAGAGCCATTGCACCAAATAAGTCAAACACAAAAAATTTGGCAGCATTAAACATTATTCATTCAGCAATTCTTTATGCAAGTGTCAGACTAGAAGCTCTCCAGCCTGTGTTTATTCCTTCCATTGCTGGGAAAACAAAAAGCTCAATCTGGAGCTTGAATTTAGAACCTAATATAATACTTGCAAGACCTGAACTGTTTGGCATTTTCTTTACTTCAGTCTTCACTGAATGAAGATTTCCTTAATCAGGGTTTCCATGTTAACAGTTCTATAGGTTTTAATAAAGTTACTTTTCTACACAACATTTGAATATGACAATCTTCTCCTACAAGCTGGGGAAGTAATCAGATAATTACGGTGCTGTGGAATCAATTATCCTGAAGTCATTCCCTCTCAGAAAAAAATCACTATTATCTAAATTGCACACCTCAAAATATTCACTTTATTACACAATAAAATGTTTCTTTATCTTTAGAGATCTTTATATAAAAATGACCTTCCAAATTCATGCTTGTTTGAATCTACTTCAAAAGTATGAAAACTGCATATTTCTAAATCTTTCCCTTATGTTTTTGATACTACATCCTCAAAGTAACTCAGATTTCTCAGTAAGCATTTCCATAAATTGTTGGCCCTCTTCAAGAATTTCACTGTTTTGAAAATTACTTTCAGAGATCTTGTGTATAAGAAACAGACCATGCTTTGCAGATGACAGACTGGGGATAAGATGAACAGTAGCATAAACCTTTTTGCTATTTGACACTTGACATATTTTTCCTTCTAAAAATGAGGTAACTTGTGCCATTTCTGTTTAAGAAAGCATAGCTAGGAATATGAAAACTTTAGTTATGTAAACAGTGGTCTAGCTGAGCTAATTCAAAAATGAACATTAAAAGCCTACATATATATGTTCACTTTTTATAAGTAGGTTACATTTTCATTATGTATAGTTCAAAGTAAACAGAACAAAATGTCAAATATATGCTAAGTAACAAAGAAAAAATTTGTTTGTCCATCTATATTTTCAACAGTTAAAAATAAGTGGAGTTGGTACTATTCTGTTCTGCTCCAAACCTAGTACTTAAGGTTTTTTTGGAGGGTTTCAGACCCAAGGATACAACAATAAAATATAATCCTTAATATCATTACATAGTTTCTATTTAACTAGTGTTGCTGTAACAAAAGGAACTTAAAAATCAAGTTTTACATTTCAAGGCTCACTATCATGAATCCCTGAGTCCACTACCACTGCATCCAGATTTAGTGTCTGCATTTTAAATGGATATTTCAAATTAGAGGGTTCAGACTGAGGCTCAAGAGTTGCAAGTGGCTCTTTAATGTGTGTTGCAAAGAGCAGCAGGAGACACATTAAAACATGTGATTTAATTATTAACCAGTCTAAGTTATTAAGCAGTCAGGATGCTTTTACTATGTTATTAACCAATTGTGGTTGATAAACTAATACTTACTCATTTTACTGTAAGAGTGTGTGTATTACACATATAATGAATTCACACTACTGTGGCACTTTTGGGTAATGTTGATTGCTAACTTGGCTCCTGAACCACTGAGGTCTGAGTAATACTGCTCTATAAATTTGTTTTAAGTTTAGTAAAATAACCTTTATGTGTCTAATTAATAGCATTTTATTTGAGTGGCCTGAATGAGAAAAAAACTGCTCAATGCCAAATAAAAAGATAAATGATTGCCTGTGTTAATCATGTTCTTCTCTAAAAAAGCTGTTACAAAGCAAATAAAATAAGATATATAATCCAGTGGATTTATTTTTTAGTTGCTGATCATATTCTATTTTTATAGTAAATTTCATACTGAAAATCCCAGAACACTTACATGTTGAGATCAGCAGTGGTTTTTCCCAAGTGAATTATTCAGTCCAGGAACAGGGGTTGCTGGATCAAAATAAACAGGACTACTGATACTCTTAATGTTAAGCATAGGCCAGGTCACAACATTCCAATCCTACAAGCAGATATGCTAGAGCGGACTCCTCTTTCTATGAGAAGTCCCATATACTTCACAGTCTCAGATCTGGGGTGAAGGGGTGATCAATAAGGTAACCACAGCATAAACCATATTATATAGAGTTAATATAAGTCTATACTTCTCATCCTTCTTTCAGAAAGGCAATACTGAGGTCCTCTTTGTGATTGCTGAAAACCCAAAGGCATAAATTTAAGGGTGGGGCCCTCCATGTTCTGGCCCAATCCCAGTGCAGGGATCTCTACTTCCATTGCAGTTTTGGTTAGAAAAGGTACTCATTTCCTGTCCTAAGTTGTAGTGTAATACTGCTGTGTTGTTTAACACTTGCTGACTTCTAGTGGTGAAGTATCCCTGTATATGGTTTATATAAGTTTAAGGACTTAACTTTGCAAGTACACGTGCCAGTATGGAAAGGACCCTTTGGCAAATACCTCTAACTACAAAGGTATCAGCATCAATGGAACTCTGCCAAGTGTAAGGAGTCTGCATTACTGTATCTACCTGGAGGATGATTTCATCCCTTTTTCCTGAAATCTGATGCATTTTTCTACCTGTTACTTGTGTATCATTTATGAGTTTGATTCCACTACAAAAGTGTTTATGAACAAATTTCCAGGTGTCTTGTTTTCTCGAAGTATATTCCAGTAAACTAGCGGCACTGCAATAATAGTTAAAAGAAAAATCTATATTTTACAAATTTCATTCACTGCAGAACTCCCAATTCTAAACTTAAACGGAAATACTGCAGAGAAACAAAATCACTATAAATCAAGTGTTACTGAACTGCGAAAATAAGTTCTTTCACTTCTGAGAATTATACCTTTCCAAAAAATTGATATATTGGTTAGCTGTATTTATTTGAAGAGCTGTATTTGACAATACAGTACATGCTGTCATACTTAGAGCCACATAGTGTAGAACTGTAGAATTACAGTATTTTGACTTTGTACCTTTCATGTACTACAAAAGGCTAAAAAAAAGTAGTACCACTGAACGTTTTTTTAAATGAACTCATTTTTTCCACTCAAGACACAAACAACCAGCAAGCCCTTCTGTCCCACAATCTGGGATAGCATAATTCAACAAATTATACTAAAGTAAAGATATTTTAATCCAACCAAATTAAAGGGGGCACTAGCTATCCATGCTAAATACAAGTTCAGTACTGTAGTCTGGTCTTAATTATAAACAGTGTTATCCTGAAGATTATTGCAATATTTAATAACGACCACTGATGTTTGCTTACCAACATACAGGCCTAATATAGCTATCTCAAGGGAGAAAATACTTATGCAGTATTTAGACACAGTGAAACCATTTAGTGCTATAAAACTAACTTGTCAGATTTAAGACTATTTATTGCAGCTTGGTTCTGCCATGTGCTGAGTATCTGTCAAATCACATTGACTTTAATGTAAGCTGAGGGCACTCCAACCCTTGCTAGTGGCTCAGGATCTTGCCCAATAAAACTACAGCCTTTCAACAAGAATGTCCTTTTTTTTTTTTAAGTCAAATAGTGCTAATTGTTAGAGAAAAATTCAGTGATTACTTATAATTCCTCAAATAGATAAATGTTCAATAGGAGTTGAGGGTGTTCAAGACCTTGCATGATTGGGCTCTAAGGCCAAGATTCCTATAATCAGATATCCAAAGTGGACCACAGCAACTCACTGCAGTTAATTCAAGTTATAATTAAACGGCTGCCCATAAGTTGAGTTCTAACAGTTATATTTAAAGAACAAGAACAAAAACAAAAAAAAAAATAAATTTGGGGCCATGCCTTGCCTGACAACTGAGTATTATTTGTATGTAAAAATTACACTATTACTCTTGAACGCCCCCCCAAAAACCCCTCCTTAATTGGGTTTCAGATTCTGAAGATTCCCTCCCTTTCCCCTCCGCTAAACTTTTTTTTCCAAACTATAAACTCCAGGAAATACTGAATTACTGTTTGATCACCTCAATTCTGAGCAGCTTTAATAAATATAGATAAATAGGTTAAATAAAATTGGGAAATAACAAAGTTAACTTTTTCCAACCATCACTACGTTCAAAAAGATCAAAGTCCTGCCTCTAATTAGATCTTCTATTTCCAAAAGATATTGTTTTGTACATACCTGTTTTTAAAAACATCTACGTGAGAACAACAGATTGTGAGATTGTAATGCAAGCCATTTATCTATTGCCAAAAGGATTCCTGGTGAAGCTATGGACTTAATTCTGCAAACCTTACTCATGCAAGTAAGGGTTTGCAGCGTGAGGTCCAAATGATCCCAATGCTGATTCATTAGAAAACAATAAATCAGACGCTCCAGCTTTAATTAATAGCATATAAACCAGCACAGAGCACAACTTTCTGGAGCTTACATGACAGGGATCTGAAGTAGTGCATTTAAAGAAATGTTAAAAGCATGGCACATACAGCTTCACACCTTGACCTGCAGTTTCCATCATGTCTATAGAGATATTGTCAATTCAGTTTTGTTTTTTTTTTTAGTTTCCATTTCTGATAGAACACTATTAAATATTGCCAAATTCAGTCAAATGGCTGGACTCATGACGAAGACAGATCCACATCTAGTATTCTTCCCATCCCTACTACAATCTACTCCTTTTTACATCAGTAAGGTATGGCCCCTGGATTCCTGACCTAGTTGTCAACATAGCCCTTTCAGATGGGCAAGCCTTGGATAGCTGATTGAAAAGTATCAGTATTCTTTATAATATGATACCTAACACGTTGCTTCCCATACTTTGTAGTATTGTTTGCAAGCACATCATTTAAAACAGGAAATGTGACATTTTAGTGTTTTTTCCCCTCTTAATTTATTATCCTTTTTTGTACATTCACCAAAAGGCAAAGAAACTCATCTGCTTTAAAATACCTAATCAGCAGCTTTCAGGAACCAAATCAGAGAATTTTATATTAGTTTGTTGTGCTCTTGGAGATCCAGAGTGTAGTTTGTACAAACAATGGTCAACCCCAACCTATAGTATACCCATCATCATCATCATCATCACCACCACAGCAAGTGCAAATATATATGACTATCCAGTAGAGTGTGTTGAACAAAACCAGACACCTTAAAAAATATTGTCCTCAAAAAGTTAAACTGCATGCCATGGCACATCTGCTTGCAGTATTTGGAAAGGAAGTGCCATGACTGTCATTTTAGTCTTATTATGCTATGAGGGAAGGGTGGAGTGAGCTATCATCATCAATCCTCTTCAGAACTGGATTCCTCCTCTTGGTCAGAGAGCTCAGAAACAGGGAAACGCAGGATAGCTGCTACCCCTGTCAGCTGGCCAAGCTGCTCCCCAGACACATGGAGGCTGGAGAATATGCGCACTGTGCCCATGTTCTCCCGCACACTATCTACCAGCCGCACATATCGGCTGCGAGAAGCCACATCCTGGTGCCTGAAGAGCTCATCACTGATCAACAGGGTATCAATGGCCATGGCCTCATTGGCTTTTTCCACATGTTTGAGGCCATAAAAAGCACGGTCAGGCTCATGTTGCAGCATCTTGTAGAAGTCATCCAAGGCTTTGACCTCACCAGCTGCTTTTGTGTCAGAGAGACGGCTGGCCACAGCTGGGTCACAAAGAGCTTCCTTCAGCGCATATTTATGTCCCGAGGAGGAGTGGACCTACAATAATAAATGTTATAGATAGAAGAAAAAGTGGATCATTTAGTCCATGCTGATTACTTAGTCTTATATGTTTCACTTGTGAACTGAAATTTTCCATAGTCAGTCTTTTTATCAAAGTGAATTTTTTTCAGAAATATTGAACAAAATCTCTTCAGCTACCTCTGAATTTAGCAAGGATACAAAAAAATGCTTCCATTGTTCAAGATTTGTTTTAAACATCCTGGGATCTTAAGCACTGGCCTAGAGCAAAAAACATCTGAAACTAGACAGAGTAATTCTCAATAGGAACTAGTGCTTTTGCTACATTTGAAAAAAAAAAAAAAAGAAGAAAAAGAAAAAAAAAAGATGGGTTGTTTTTCTCTCTAAAGTTACATCTCTGAAAGGATATACCAACTGTTCAAAAAAACAACAACCTGCTACGGCTACAGATATATGCTTCAGAAGAGGCATGCATTGCACATGCTGCAGACGCTTTTCAGTAGTGATTGGACCCTGCTCCTCATGCTGGTCATCACTGCAAATCAGATAATACCTGATACATATCCATATTAAAACACTGAGTTAAAACGAATACCCGTTTCATACTTCTGAAGCTATTTTTAATGCACTGGGACCTCCAAAGGCTTGGAAGCTTGATTTTGGATTAAAGACCTGCTTAATCTAGGAAGCCAGAAGCAGTAAACTCAGGAAGCCAAGAAGATCTGGATTTTCTTATTTTTTTCATCCTTCTTTAAAAAATACCCGAGAAGTCAGATGAAAAATAATTAGTAAATGAAACCTTAAGGTCATGCAGACAGCAAAACGCGAAGAGAAACAAATATTAAGGTTTTCAACAGCAATGTTAATTCAGCCCTGCCAGTTACAGGTATGTTTTCATTTGCTTTTTTCTCAGCAGCATTAAATTTGTCATTAAACACTCATGATTAGGGCTCTACCAAATTCACGGCCATGAAAAACGCGTCACGGACTGTGAAATCTGGACTCCCACCATGAATTCTGGTCTTTTTCTACCTTACACTATATAGATTTCACGGGGGAGACCAGCATTTCTCAAATTGGGGATCCTGGCCCAAAAGGGAGTTGCGGGGGGGGGGGGGGGTCGCACGGTTATTTGGGGGTGGGGGATCACGTGGTATTGCCACCCTTACCTCGGTGGCATGGTACGGTTTTGGTATGCCACCCTGACTTCTGTGCTGCCTTCAGAACTGGGTGGCCGGAGAGCAGCAGCTGGTGGCTGGGCACCCAGCTCTGAAGGCAGCACAGAAGTCAGGGTGGCATACCAAAACCATACCATACCACCCTTACTTCTGTGCTGCTGCCTTCAGAGCTGGGCGGCCACAGAGTGTCAGCTGCTGACTGAGAATACAGCTCTGCAGGTAGCAGTGCAGAAGTAAGGGTAGCAATACCATACCATGCCATCCTTACCTTTGCACTGCTGCATTTAATTATCCACTGCTTTATCTAGTCTAGATTTAAATGACCCAAACAAAAGGACACCTACATTCCTTACTAGCCCATCATTTAAGATCTCACAAAAAATAAATTTCTCTTGATGTTGAGCCTAAGTTTTCTTTGTGTTAACGTCACTTTACTTATAACACCTTCTTGTCACACTGTATAACTCTTCACTCTTTTTGGATTTCCCAGTTTAAGGGTTACTTATCTACTTTACCTGAAGGAATTTGGACCGGTTCTCTAGCAGCAGCTTGTTGTCAGTCTTGACTGCCTGCTGGAACATGTAGTCACAGAACTGTTCTCTTACGAACCCCGGGCTGGCCACCAGAACACATTTCACAATCTCAAAGTTGATATGACGCTGGATTGCCTGCACCACCTGCTCATAGAATCTCTCCAGTGCTCGGTCATGTTGACTGCAATTACCCTTTCGTTTTCTGGGGATGTTCACTTCAATCTTAGCCCGGGTCAGTGTCATGCTGGGGGTAACAAGACAGATATGAGCCAGCCCCTCCTGCATGACCACAGCTGCCACGTCAGCGCTCCAGCTTGGGTCGCAGGCCTGCTCAATGCGCTCCAGCACCACACTGTCCCACTGCTTCTTGGCTAGCGTGAACTGGCGATTGGGCTCCAGCTCGATGGTGTGGTAGGCTCCCATCTTGACGTACTCGTTCTCCTGGATGTTGGTCCCCTTGACCCGCAGCTGGCAGGCCTGCGAGTCGAAGTCGATGGTCTCCACGCAGAGAGTGAGGGTGGTGCGGATGCGGTTGCTGCCCACGCTGCCCGTGGCAGACTCGGTCTGCACCTTGCGGATGGTGGATGCCCGCAGGCTGTCGCCTACCTGCAGCAGATTGTAGGTGTGCCATATGTCCTCGGGATCCTCGGGGATCAGGGTCACCTGCCCCGCGTTATCCTTCTCGATGTCCTTCCTCACCAGCTTCATCCTGCCGCTGCCCGGCCTGCCCCTCTCTGATCTCACCGGGAAACGGGGATAGCACGGCGCCCCGCACTCGGGACAGGCGCTAGCTCCTCAGCCTACGCACGGGCCGCCCTGGGCCTCACACGGCCTGGCGGCCCTGCGTCCTCTCAGCGGGAAGGGGACGGGGTCAGCGCTGGCCCACACAGCGGGGAGAGAAGCCTCTCGGAGGGGACACGTGGCACGAGGCCGGCCGGCTCTAGGCCCGGGGCACAGGGCGGGGGTGGTGCTGCCCGCCGCCGGACCCCTCCCGCGAAGGGGCTGATCGCTCCGCCGAACCGCGCTGATCCGAGCGGCGCTTGACGACACTGTGCAGTCAGTCAGTGAGGAGCAGCGGCGACACCGGGACGCGCCTGCGCACTGGCTGGTGACAGGACGCAGCACACTCAAAAGCAGCCGGCGACAGCCTAGTTTCCGCGCGTACGCACCAGCTCCTTCACACAACGCATGCGTACACTACTGACCCGGAGCGGAGACGTTGAGGTTACTTCCGGCGCATTTATGGTAAGCTGGCTCAGGGAGCCCGCGGCGAGTCCTATTCACGCATGCGCACAGAAAAGCCGGGCGCCGCCGACGCCGATTGCACCCCCATCGCGCGCTCTTTTAGCGCATGCGCGGAATGTGCCCGGGCCGTGACGGGGGAGCCAGGGTTGGGGTGGACGGTCGGGGCTGGATGCGGCTGCTGCTGCCGAGGCAGAGACGGCGGCCGCTGTCCGGAGAGAAGCGGGATCGGGGTGGCGCACGTGGCCCTATCACCGTTGTTCTGAGCGGGGCTGCGCTTGCCCTCCAGGCGGCTCGTGGCCCAGCCCCTGCTCCCAGGCTGCGCTGTCCCTGCCCAGCCGCCGCCCTCTGCCCCGAGCAGTTCCTGACGCAGTCAGTTTGGGCTGGGCCAGGACTGCGGGCAGGCAGCGAGGTGGAGCATCTCCAGCTGGAGCCTCTCTCGCCCTGCTTGACAGCCGGGCCCGCCTGGGTGCACGGCCTTGCTCTGTTACACTTCCCTTTGGTACAGAGCTAGAGTAACACCTTGGTCAGTCGGGCCCACACATATAGCCCTTGGCTAGCTCTTCCATTTAATAGTGATTAGTAATAATATCTACATTTTATACAGTGCTTAACCATCAATAGCTTTCAAAGCACTTTACAAAGGAGGTTAGTATCCTTACCCCATTTCACAGATGGGGAAACTGAGGTGCAGAGCAGAGACTTGCCCAAGGTTACTCAGCAGTTCAGTGGCAGAGCACCCAAGGCTCCTGAGTGCAGTTCTTGGGCTCCCACAAGCTGCCAGTATTACAGTTCCCACAACAAGCCAAATTTGAAGAGTAAGTAAGTTAAATATGAAGCTAGATTTATGACTTGTGTTATACAAGAGGTCAGATGACATGATCACACTGCCCCTTCTAGCCTTGGAATTCATGAAGGATAAAACTCTTGGGAAATGTTAAAAAGCAGCATTGTGCCAGGTAGACCAGGGGTTTTCAACCTTTTTTCTTAGGTGGACCCCTAAAAAATTTCAAATGGAGATAGGACTCCTTTGGAAATCTTAGGCATAGTCTGCAGACCTCCTCAGCAGTCTAGAGACCACAGGTTGAAAGCCACTGTGCTAGAGGAAGCAAGATAAGAAACTATATTAAGTGCAGGTTTCAGAGTAGCAGCCGTGTTAGTCTGTATTCGCAAAAAGAAAAGGAGTACTTGTGGCACCTTAGAGCCTAACCAATTTATTTGAAATTAAGCTTTCATGAGCTGTAGCTCACAAAAGCTTAAACTCAAATAAATTGGTTAGTCTCTAAGGTGCCACAAGTACTCCTTTTTATATTAAGTGCAGATCATTCACATAAGAATTTCTCTGTGAAAAAAATATCAGGGTTAGTAAAAGTTAGAAAATAAAAACTGTCTTGGTTCTTTTCCCCATGTAGATGCACCGTGTAGCACTATGTATATACTGAAAAAGTTGCAGAAAGAATTGGGGCATTTTTTCAACAGTAGTATTGGAAAAAATAAGGAACTTTTTCCTAGCATGGGATTTTTTAAAAACGTACTTAATTCTATTATATCTTGAATTCTAAAGGTTGTTATGATAGAGGCAATCAAATGGACTCAAGTAATTGAGAAACTCAGGCCCTGAGACGCTGAACGTACTCCTCTCATTTAAGGCCTTGTCTACATGGAAAATGGAACTGAAATTAGAGGTGCAGTTTGCACTTTCAGGTATTTCAGTGCAGGCCTTAGTAGAAAACTCTTATTTTGGAATCGTTTGTTTATGTAAAAAATTAATTCTTAGCAAGTAACAAGACCAGTCTTTTAGTTATACAAAAAGGGTAGAGGCCTGGAATCCTTTGAAAAAAGGAATCTGAGAAGCAATCACATTAAGGCAGAGAAACCTGGAAGGAACAGAAAGGAAAAATGTAACAATGATTGCTAGTATCCCTGTGGGCAACAACCATCCAAGAAGTGAGGATGGGGTCTCAGTTTCTTCCTCTTTATACTGCTAGTGGAGAGGATTACATGTTGCACTTCTCTAATGGGGGTGGCAGGGAACATACTTTTTCTGTGCATTTGGGAGGTCTGGGGCTATGCTTGATAGACACAATGGAGTCAAAACATTAGTTTAATCGTAAAAAAAAGAGTAGTTAATGCTGAAAGTGAAATTAAAACCACAAACTGAAAGGGCATATAAGTGAGTCAGGTTGTCTTTTCCTGTTACTAATCTTTTTTCTGTTCTGTCAAGAGCAGGCATGGAAGCATCTAACAAAGTTTTAAAAACCATAAGGTATTTGGAAGGAAAATATCAGAGGTACACGAATTGGAGAGATTGCTTATTTTGTGTTGGATTAGCTATGTGGACAGGCTCTAATTGATTGTCTTCCATCCCTATGATTTCTTTTGTTCTTGTAATCTAGATTTATATTCATACAATGAACAGATAGATATTAGGGAACAGATACTTATTTTTGTCGTGGGGAAAGCATAGTCCACATCTACTCTGAGGCTTATGTTATGTGATATTGTATATGCATCTAGTGGCTAACATAACAGTGCACAGTCAATGCTCTTTATAGAAGTCACAACATATGTTTACTATAGCAATATTGATAGTAAGGATATGGGCCAGAATTTTCAGACGTGTGCTCCTAAATTATGCATTCTGATCAGCTGCATAAATATTAAAGAATCAAGTTAAATATTTTAAGAATGAAACTAATACAACTTCAATAGACAAACACATTTTAGCCTGTTTTGTCAACTTCAGATATTCTACCAACATCTAAAGTTAGCCATTCATATGTCACTATTCACTTGTTCCAAGATCTCTGTGATAAATACTAATGCTCTCATTATTTAATTAAAAAATTAACATACAGGGATCTCTGAAGAACAGAAAAAGATCAAACTGGTAGGTCCCATATTCTACAAATCTTTACTCACCTGAATAGCCTTATAGAAGCAAAGGGGACAACATGCGTGAGTAAGGGTTACTTCCCTAGGTAGATTTTGGAAGATTTCTAAACTATTGTTCCAGATGATTGAAGGGTAGCAAATATTGTATTTGTGTATAAAATGGTTCTGGGGAGTATTACAGACCTGGAAGCCTTACCCTGTACCTGGCAAATTGGATGAACAATTGAAAATCAAATAATAAAACACTTGAAGTTCATGATATGATAGCATCTAGCCAACAGGGTTTCTGCTAAGGAAAATAATCATTAATCTCTTAGACAGCATCATTAAAGTAGTAGATAAAGAAAAACCACTTGACTGTTTAGATTTATCAAAAGACTTTTAACAAGGTCCCTCAGAAAAGACTATTAGAGTAGCTAAGTAGTCATGGGATGGGCAATGAAGTAATGTCATGGATCAAACAATCCTGTAAATAGTTAAGCATTTGAGTATCTTTTTAATAAAAAGAAAAGGAGTACTTGTGGCACCTTAGAGACTAACCAATTTATTTGAGCATAAGCTTTCGTGAGTAGCTCACGAAAGCTTATGCTCAAATAAATTGGTTAGTCTCTAAGGTGCCACAAGTACTCCTTTTCTTTTTGCAAATACAGGCTAACACGGCTGTTACTCTGAAACCTATCTTTTTTATGTGAGTAATCCCATTCAAGTCAATGGGCCAGATCTTCACCTGGTTTAAACTTTGAAGACCTATAACAGTTTCCATAACTGAGGATCTGGTCTCTTGCAACTACTTGCTTGTGTAAAATTAAGCACAAGCATAATGATTGTAGAATTGAACTCAGTCATTTAAACAGTTTCCCTGTTATTTTGTGTAGGTCCTTTTTGTGGAAGACATGGGAGAGAAATATTTTTTTAAAAAATAGGAAATTGTGATTGTAAAACCATAAACTGGCAGGGAGACTAAAGAGCAGGACAAAAATTGACAGGTATTTTACCAGAAACTATTTTTAACTGATTTTAAAAAACAAACAAACTAGATTTCAAGTTGAGAGTGTCTCTTTAAGCAGAATTTAAATTTTAAATAAAGCAATAGTAAACTCTGACTTCCCAACATATCAAATTATTTTGCCTGTTTCTGCAGCATAGGGTGACAATTTAAAACAGAAGTTGCAGTATTAAGATAAAAAAAGTTAATGAGAGGTGCAAAAGTCAGGAGTTCTGCTTAAAATCTGAAGTTACAATGTGACAATTGAACTTCATATGTGGTAAGCAATCTCTTGAACACAGAGATCAATACAGCCTAGTTCATTAAGAGCTTTTGGAAGCAGTAAATTGCTTCTTATAATAGTTTTGTATAAAAATATACTACAAGCAGGGTATTGCACCCATGGTCTGATCCTGCATCCACTGAGCTCAAGAATGTGTTGTTCATTGTAATGGGCAAAAGTTTTAGCCCCTGGAGAGATAAATATTATCTCAGTAAGTTTGAGGAACACATAGCTGAGTTGTGTGGCACCAGAAACCTGGTCCTGATCCCAATGAGACATTGAGACTTATGCCTTTGACTTCAGTAGGGCAGGATCCTATGACCAAGGAGACATCTGCTAAGTACCCATTACTATGAGTTACATTTTTCATCAATTTTATTTTTGAAAATTTCAGAAAATTCAAAAATACCAAGTGCTCAATTGGAAATGTGAAGGATTATATGTTGTCTCCCATTCATTCTCAGAGAGAGAGACAGATTTGTATGTGTAGGACCTATGAGCTCTTGCTACGCTCACTCCCCCACCCCTACCTTTTCTAGCTTTCTGTTTTGTTTTCCTAGATAATTTAAAGGGTTCTATTTTCTTTTTAAATATAGCAGTTCAGTTCTTGATTTTCAAGCTCTGAGCAGTACAATAAATAAAGGTGTGTATAGTGTATGTTAACATGATTTTCTGAAGTTTCCTCTTTTTGATTAGATAATATCTTGTTTGCAGTTGAGTCACTCAGCTCTCCTTAGTCAAACCAAAGTTGCACCATCACCTTGTTTTTCGTTGCTTATCTTAGATCAGAACCTGTATGAAGAGTAGCTCTGGCTAAAGCAGAATCCAGACAAGACTGAGGTGACACTGGTAGGAAGAAGGGATGTGACCAGTATATCTTGGACTTATGAACTCGCAACAGTCCAGAACAAGACAGGGGGCTCTGAATGGGAAAGAGGTCTCTGAATGCAAAAAGCTGTGGGGAGAGCAGCTGAGAAATGATGGGAGAGAAATTGTTATGGACAAGAGGAAAAGAACAGAGAAGAGGTAGTGAAGGCATAAGAAAAGAAGGGATGGGATAGTTCTGTTATATCACTTTCAGCCTGTGTTTAGCTTGTCTATGTGGATTGTAAGTTCTTCTGGATAGGGACTATCTGCTACTCTGTGTTTTCACTTCTAATCTGTGCAGCCCATTCTTGGTTGGTCCTTAGGAACTATGATAAACATGGTTAATAAATAATAATTCATTAATGTGCCCATGAAGAGAGAGAGCTCCAGTAGAGAGAAGGCTCAGGGGCTGTGTAGAAACAGATTGAGAGTAAGTGCGGGTGAAAGTTGAGGAAGCCTCATTGTTTTGATATTAAAATAATCTTTGTGTATGCAATGGTATTATAATTGTCAAAGATTAGGCAATTAAAGTTAAGATAATAGCACTATTAATTTGTCCACATTGTACACACGTGAAAGAACCTTAACTTTTGCAGTTCTTGACTTCATTTAAATTTGCACTTTTCTTGCTGAACCATCTGAAGCCAATACAAGTGTTAATTTTTCAGTTCCAGATGGAAAAGGAGTCCAGAGATAAGTATTTCAAACTGCTGTTGCTGCATATCCTCCCTCCACAAAGAAACACCACCATCGCTTACACAAAACCGAGCATAAGGATTTGGAAAAGGATCATATAATAGTTTAGGAGATCATTATAATAACATGATATACATTTGCAAAGTGCTACCTGTCAACTGCCTGGTAAACCTAGTTTGCTACACTTGTTCAGGTTTCTACACGGATCTCATTTCAGAACAATCCCAAAGTGAAGAAAAAAGAGTTACAAAACACTTTCAACAATATAAATATTATCCTTCCCCGCCACCCCCTGTCTCTCTCCATTTAGATGATTTATATAAAGCTTATTTCTTCTTGCTTATTGGTTAATTTCAGACGTTCTCAGCTCAATTATTTTGGCTTGCTCACACTGTAAGAAAACCCTACCCCAGAGAGCCAAATTCCACAGTTGTGTGAATGTTTGCATTTCCTCAACTCATTTCCATTTCCTTGAATTTTCTCTCTCCAAATACAAATGCTTTAGCCACAAATCCCACAACATATCAGAAATTGTTGTCCATACTTGAAGCGCTGCCCCCCCCCCTTTTTTGGCAAAACAAAAGAAATCCCCAACAACATTAAGACCTTACATGGAAATACTCCATGCTTAATGGGCTGAGCTACCGTCCCTGTAACCTTTTTTCTCTCTCTCCCACAGTCACTCTGAACAGTTAACATTGCCCTTCGCAGTCAACCATATCAGAAACCAAGAAAAAAAGTTCACATTCATAAATGTTGTTCCTACATACCCCACCCTTCGCCCAGCAGCTTCTACTTGTATTGTTCTCGTCTCCCATCCCTCCTGCTTTTTGAGTATTTTCCCTAGATCCTAGGGTGTAAAGGAGACTGACGCCCGGCGAGGAAAAGTTTCTTAAAAACCTACTCCCAAGAGCCGTCTTAAACCGGGGCACTCTGAGCGGAGTGAGGTTGCTGGGGATGATGGATGCAGAGATTTGAAGCGACTCTGGGATGCCATATCCTGAGAGATTCATCCTCCCCAAGAAGGGAGCCTCCCTGCAGAGGAGCGAGACTTGGCAGATCTGGGTCTTCAGAGAAGAGGGAAAGAGAGAAGAGTTCTCTCACCTGTCAGAATCCCGCATGGGACAGCGACCCCTGGGCTTCTGCTACGGAGGGGCTGGGAGCCCATGGCTGCAGTGGCAAGGATAGCCCTTGAAGGAGCACAGGGCCGGGGGGGGCAGCAGATCCCCTGGGCTAGCTCGGTCGTTCACACGCTGCCTGTTAGGGAGAACAGCTCAGTGCGCTGCAACTGCCTCTGGTCCCCTCTGCATCAACAGCCGGGCTAGGCATTTCCTGTTTGTTGTTTCAGTCCCTTTAAGTTTTCTCGTCTCATCAAGATGAGTTGCGCCCCCCTCACACCCTCCCCCCCCCCCCCGCAACCCCAAACGGTCTCTGAGCCTTTGAAACCCCCACGTGGCAGGATCCCAGAGCGGAGAGACATGCACAAATAAAGTCAGATCTCAGTGTTGAGGCTAAAGTCTGCAGGGAGCAAAGCAAACCTTAAAGGGACATATGCACTTTTATAATTCATGGGTGTCTCCTACCGGCCAACCCGCACCCCAGATGGGAGTGGGAGGGCAGTAGGAGAGAGCTGGATGTCCGGCTCTGGATTACAACTGGCGTGTCATTGGTCTCCTGCCCCTTCCTTCCCTCAGCATATGAAACAAATCAAAGAGATGAAGAGAAGTGCGTTAAATCCAGATTACAAGACACTTCCAGGCTGAGAGCGGCTTTTGTTGGGCTAGTTTTATTTCACTTACGTCACTCTAAAAATGTGTACGTGCTGTACCACAGTCCTAAAGCCGGTCACTTGCTCCTAGGAGAAAATCGGGGAAATTTCCCCCTTCCCCACCAAACTACGTGTTGCCGAGATCTAAATTTTCAGTGGCTTCCCAGACAGAGGATGCATGAATTTCCTCATGCTCTCTGCATTTGCACGTGCTTTGCATTATCATTCAAGCGCAAGACAAAAATTACCTCTGCCCACAACTTCCAAACTTTTTTGTGATCCCTTCCATTCTCCCTCAGGAATTTCACAAATTAATCACTGAATAAACCCTATGAATAATGCTGAGCTAACTTCAGGGTGAGTAGTGTCTATGTTCAGGATATTTTAAACTCAACTGCAAATGTGCCTGGCAATTTTTATTCTTTTCTGATGTTCCAGAGATGTATCCAGTTTGTGTTATATTCCTTTCAAAACAATTGATCTGAGATTCATCTTTGAACATACTACCAAGTTATTGTATTACTCTTTACAAAACAAAGGAAATTGAGATGGTGCAGTGCTGCACTATGGCAAGGAAATAGAGTTCAAAACATGATCTCAAGTACTTACAGATTGTGGGTCATTACTGAATTCTCCTCCCCTTTTTGAGCTGGAGCCAGGACTTCAGTGAATTTTCTTCAGTTCCTCTGAGGCTAATAAAATAAGGCTACTAATGACCATTAGCCCTAGTTAAAATGTGTTTTCTATTTCTGCCTTAAGTGTTATGAGAACACCTGAACATAATTCTTATATGTAAAGTCTGTGGAAATACAGATTTTTAGAAGATTGAACATATTTAGAGCTGAATTTATCAATGTGGGTCTGATCCTGTGAAAATGTGTGCACGTGTTTAACTTTGAACATTGAGTAGTCCTGTTTACTTCAATGCTACTACCCTCAGTTCATAAAGTTTAGCAAGTACTGTATAGAAGTCTTTGCAGGATCAGGACCTTAGATACTGTTGGTGCCCATGTAAGAAGCCAAATATAAAACTTTTTCTCCAGATGTAAGAGTTATGCATAAAATTGAACCAAACCAATGCTAATCTTGAGCAATAAAAAAAGTGAGTTTATGCAAAAGTTATAATTTAGTATTTTTCCTCATGAAATCTTACAAATGTCTGATTGCATCTTATCAATTAGAAGGAAAAGATTAGTTCTGCATGTTTTCTGCAAGACAAATATTTACCTTTTAAAGATTTTTTTTTATTGCCTTATCGTCACACATAAACAAAATAACTGTGGGGGAGCATCTCTCGTTTTTACAGTATATCAAAATACTTATTTCCATTGTATAACTAACTGTTCCAGGCACAATTCAAAAGAAAGAAAGGCCATTTCAAATATTACTATACTACATCTGTGATCTTCTGTAAACGTGGAAAATGTACATACTGGCTGAGAGTAAGACTCACTCTTTGGGATTAGAAATAACCCTGATAAGGTTATTCATAATTGCCTATGAATTATTATAATCAGTATTTATTTGTATTGTGGTAGCATCCCAAGTATCTCATAAGGGCTACTGTCAGTGATAGGATACTGAACTAGATGGACCATTGGACTGATTAGGTATATTCCTGTGTACACAGGAGAATTTGAACCATATGACATCACATTTAGGACAAGCCAAAATTATTTCCTAGTTCAAATAAAGGAAATGAATATTCAGATCCATAATGAAGCCCAATTCATGCCTCCTTGTGGTTGGAATAGTTATTTTACACGCTTCTACAGTAAGTACCAATTTTGCTAGATACATTCCCCAGTGGAGAGAGCTGAGAAGTCCTAGCTAAATACTCTTTATGAATTTTTAAAAACTTTTACTTTAGTGATAGTTAATAGGTATATGTGGAAGTACCTGCTTGATATGTGGGTATTTTGAGTTGCTTGGGTGTTTAGTAGGTTGGTGTTATGCTCTTCACTCATAGGGACCATTGCCTAATGGTTAGGGCTTAGGACCTTCAACCTGCAAAGGGAGTTTTGGTAGGGGAACCCAGGCCCTCCCACTGCACTGGGCTCCAGTCCAGGGCTCTATGAGAGCAACAAAAGGGTCCAGCACCCAGAAGCACCTTAAAGCTGCCCTTCCTGGGCCACTTGCTACCACCCCTCTATTGTCCGTGTTTACAGTCTGTACAGGAAAGCGTGAAGGGGGTCAGTTCACCACAGGGTGGCTCTTCATGGCCAGGCAGGGAATGGTAACTTTCTTCCTCTGGAAGTGACAGCTGCCTTCTCTCATGCCTTGTCCCTCCAGCCAGGTTAGTTCCAAATCTCTCCTCTTCAGGGGTAGCCCATAAACAAAAGGAGGAGAATTAACACAAATAAACTGAGTCCACATGACAGAGATGGGGGAAATGCCTCCCTCAGTCTCAGGGTATACCTGAAGCAGGTCCTCCCTTCCCTCAGGGAAGGATCTTTTGGCAGTTGTTGTAGGGAGAGATCCTGCATTCCCTCAGTTCTTCTCTCAGGTGCTGCAAGTTACAGGTCTGCTCTCTTCCCTGTTGTGCCCACAAATGAGCTGTTCTGCTCCCTTTTGATTCCTCTTTCTGCCTGTGCACCTCTTGCAGGTGTGGTGGGGCCGAGCAGGATGAGCCAGAGCAGCTCCTTAACCCCTTGTTGCCCATCACAGTTAGGTATTTTTTTATATCAGAACATCACCCTATCAAATGCTGACAGATTCAGTGGATCAGAGTAGCTCAGTAAAAAAATCTCATATTGTGTTGGCTGGAAAAGAAAGTAAAAGCTAATTTTAAAATAATCTCAAGGTCTTGTAAATTCTTTGGCTCTCTTGTAAAATGTCATAAAAATATCCATGGAGGATTTTTTTTATAAAGTAGTATAAAGTGAGAACTATTTGTCTTTAGCAGAACTCCTCTGTCAGTCCCTGATACAGCAAAGTACTTCAAACACATTTGTAGTCCCTTTGAAGCCAAATGAGCATACTCAAGTGCTTACAGGTATGCATGAGTTTAAGTGTTATGCTAGATAGGGGTCTGAGAGGAAACAAAATGGTAAAAAACTCAAAAGGGGACTGAATCTTCTCCCTGTGGATAGAAGTCATGCCCACTGAAACCAAAGGGAGTGATTCCTATCTAGTGGGTGGTGGATGAAAGAACAAGGCCAAAGCTTTAAAAATACTGTGCAGATTCACATGGTCTTCTAAATAGAGTGACTTACCCGACTGGTTATATGTGGGATCCACGTTCCATGGGCCCTCTTTTTCATTGTAGGATATGAGCAACTTCCATTAACTTTCCAAGGAGGTATTCACTTCCTGTAGTGGGAAAAGACAGCTGCTAATTGGTAGCACACAGCGAACACCACAAGACTGCAGCTTCAAATTGTCAGAAGTGGACTGAGCATGGACTTCCATTAGATGGATAGTTTAATAACATCAGTAATTCTCAGGGGGGCATGATATTGATATTTACCTATGTTCCAGTTATGTCCATCACTGAGGTGATCACCACACTATCTTTATGTTCAATACTTGCAAGACACCACATGTTCAAATGTGACTATATAGTTTCTGTCTGTCTTCATTACTTGTAGCCCTTATTATCTCTATTGATTTTATTATGTTGTAGATGTAATTAAGCTTCCATTTTGTATTTTGTTACATCCCATTAGTACATTTGCTTATTCATAGTCTTCGAAATGTCGTTCAGTTTGGTTTGTTCTGTTGTCCATATTCGTGCTCTCCAGCTTTTCCATCTGACTCTAGGACCATATCCGAATTCATCTGACACATTATGTCTGAAAGGTTCAAGGGCTCCTTCACGAAGAACACGGAGTAAGACCTTGCAGGATCTAGAATAGTTCCAGCACTACACTGTGCTTTCAATTGATGCTTGATTGTGAGGATCCATGGGTCCTGAACGCGCAGGGCTGGCTCTACCTTTTTTGCTGCCTCAAGTGGCGAAGGAAAATGCCACCGAAGAGGGAGCCAGAGGAGGACCTGCCGCAGGCATTCCACCGAAGAGGGAGGTGGAGGAGCTGCCGCTGGCATGCTGCCGAAATCCACCGCTGTGCAACGCTTTCCCGTTTGCCACCCCAGACACCTGCTTGCTAGGCTGGTGCCTAGAACCAGCCTGTGAATGTGGGTCTGTGACAACCTTTGCATTCTGGCCTCTATCCAGCAGCTTATTAATAACTGGTGGGCCAAGTGGCTAGTGGAACCCTAGCTCAACCTAAGGCACTGCCTTTGGGAGTCTTTACTGGAGGACAGCCAACCCCACCAATTGGTCTGGTTGCACTATTTAATCCAGAAGGAGACACAGGAAGTTGTGTATGCAACTGGGTGAATTCCTGGCTTTCTGCTACATCAGACCCTACCTTCCTGTCTCCACCACATTCAAACATCTCATCAGTGTCAGGACATCATGGACCAGTATGTATCTTAGCACTATACTTGTTTTCTTGGACAACCCTGAGCAACACACCATACATGTCTGAACTGTTCTGGAGAGACTTTACCAACATGGCCTCTGTGCTGTGCCAAGTTGGAGAAATGTGCTTTTGACCATGCATACATAGAGTTTCTGGAGTTTATCATGCCTCCGGAGACTATCAAAAATGGACCTGTAATATAAAGGTCCACTGTTGGGCAATGCCTCAAAATGTCTGTAACCTACAGTGCTTCTTGGGCTTTGCAAACTTTTACCATCAGTTTATTCCAAGGTTCTCTGAGAAAAATCACACTTCTTACATAAGTGCTCTGCAAGAGTGCAAAGTTCCCTTGGTCCTCTGAGTCCCAGCATCCCTTTGAGCATCGAAAGCTTGCATTCAACACCACTTCCATATTAACCCACCAAGACACCATTCAAGCTTTTATTGTCAAAGCAGATGCCTCCAATATGGCAACTGGAGTGGCAGTCTCCCAGAGGTGTGGACCCCAGCGGATATCGTATCCGTGCACCTTCTGTGCTAGGAAGCTCACCCTTGTGGAGGAAAATTATGAAGTCTTAGACAAGGAACTTCTGGTGGCTAAAGTTGTCTTTGAAGAGTGGAACCACTAACTTAAAAGAGTTTGGTACCTGGTTCAGGTCTACACTGACTGCAAGAACTTGGAGTATTTCTGCAGGGCCAAGTCTATCAATCAGCAACAGCTTTGGTGGGCCTTATTCTTTTCCTGTTTTGACTTTGTATCTCCTACTCTCTGGGATCCCGTAATGGCACTTTCCCAGAAGGGAGAGTACTACATTGACCCAAAAGGGCCTAATCAAGAAACCTCGTACATCTTTAAACCCCATAACTTCCTCAGTGCAACATTCCACCAGGAACTGTTTGATCTAATCTGTGTGGTCTTTACCATGCGGATCCCCGCCATGAACAGGAAGCTATAAACAAATAATTGCACAGTGCCTGCAATGGGCTCTCTTTTGTGAAGGGACACATATGTTCCCTCCCCGAACTCTCATGAGTTGCAACCCTGCAACCATGTCACAATTCCCCCTTGGTGCAGCATTTTGGTTGTGCCAAGGCCCAGCTTTTATTATCTAATTTCTGTGATTGACAACACAGGCATATGTTGCCTTCTGTAATGAATGTGCCCTCACCAAGGTGCAGTGCAGTAAACCCCTCAGACTCCTTCAACCCCTAGAGACTCCACCTAGACCCTGAAAAGCTATTGCACTGGACAACACAGTGAAGCTACCTCAGTCCAATGGCTATATGACAATTTTGATAGTTGTGGATCATTTAACAAAGATGACTCACTTTGCTCCCTGCACCTGCCTGCCTTCTTCTGAGGAAACTCTCCAGCTATGGATAAATTGGGTTGTCCCAGATCACACCATTTCCAATTACAGCCCACAATTCGTCTCCTGTTTTTGGCATGAATCCCTCAGAATATTAACAGTTCACTCCTGCCCCTTTTCTTCCCACCACCCCCAGATGAACAGCCAGATGGAGAGAGTAAATCAAACAGTAGAATAGTACATATGTTATTACATAAATCATCATCACAGCAATTGGTCCTCACTGTTACCCTCTGCAGAGTTTGCGTCTAATAGCTCCAAATGTGACTATACAAGGCAACCTCCCCCCGCCCTTCTTTTTTTACCCCCTTCAAATTAAAAGTTATATCCCAGATTCACCTGGAATTACCCACAATCTCCTCTATCCTGGCAGCCTCAGACTGGCTACAGCAGACCCAAGAGCAGTTAAAAGAACCACCTCAAAGAAACAAAAAAAGATTACAAGCCATGTGGATCAAAAAGAATGTACACTGGAAAACATAATCCCAACTGTACATACAAAATGATGGGATCTAAATTAGCTGTTACTGCTCAAGAAAGATTTTGGAGTCATGGTGGATAGTTCTCTGAAAACATCCACTCAACGTGTAGCAGCAGCCAAAAAAGCTAACATTAGGAAAGGGATGGTGTGATGTGGTGCAACTCACCACTGTGGCGCCACTTGCCAGCTGTCCTGGGAATTAGCTCTGCTTGCCAGGGCACCCTCCTCTGGTGGTGCCTCAATGCCATCACTTCTGCTCTGGGACCCACATCGCTCCCAGGATTGTGGCATCCTCTTCAGTGACACAACCCTCCGGCCATGTTATGCTCTGGGTTCCTCCCTTCCAGGGGCTCTGCAATATCTGTCCAGCCACTTCCCTCAGTGACGACTGGGGGAGGGACCTGGGCCTGCCCACTACTCTGGGTCTCAGCCCTAGGGACCCTGTAGATGGCTGTCACTTGCTGCATCCCCTTTGACTCTTCTGTAGATCTCCCTGAGCCACTTCCCCATAGGCCCAGCACCCTCTTTGCCCTTGCCTCAGCCTACAGATTCTTGCAGCCTACCAGGAGTTGCCTTTAGCTTCCCGGGTCTCTGCCTGCAGCACTGCTCTGTCCAGGGTGCTTGCTACCTTCAGCCCACGAGGCAACCAATCCTCCTCAAGCTGCTCCATACTGCAGCTCTTCTTATATGGGCCTGCCTGGCCTTGATTGGTTGCTCCTATAAGCCCTTCTGTGATTGGTTGCCTCCTGCACAGTGTCCCTAGGGCTCTATTAACCCCTTAAGGGCCAGTGTGGGGCAGATGCCCCATCACAGATAGGTAATAAGACACAGTGCCAATATATAAATCAATGGTACACCCACACCTTGAATACTGTGTGCACTTCTGGTCACCCCATCTCAAAAATGGGAATTAGTATTGGAAAAGGTACAGAGAGTGGCAACAAAATTATTAAGGGTATGGAACAGCTTCCATATGAAGAGAGATTAAAAAGATTTGGACTTTTCAGCTTGGAAAAGAGATGATTAATGGGGGATATGATAGTGTTCTATAAAATCATGAACACTGTAGAGAAAGTGAAAAAGGAAGTGTTATTTTCTCCTTCACAAGAACCGGGGGTGGGGGGGGGTCAACCAATGAAATTAATAGGCAGCAGGTTTAAAACAAACCAAAGGAAGTACTTCTTCAGACAATGCACAGTCAACTTCTGGAATTCGCTGCTGTGAATGTTGTGAAGGCTAAAACTATTATGGGGTTCAAAAAAGAATTAGATAAGTTCATGGAGGATAGGTCCATCAATGGCTATTAGCCAAGATGGTCAGGGATGCAACCCCTGCTCTGGGTTTCCCTAACCTCTGACTGCCAGAAGCTGGGAGTAGATGACAAGTGATGCCCTGAAGGTGTCCTAGAAGAGGGGTGATGATCCATGGGTCTTGAACCCAGGTCCAAAGTCCTGTGCATCTGAGACACCATCCAGGGGTTTGTTAGTAGCTGGTGGGCCAAGTGACTGATGGAACCATAGCCCCACCAAAGTCATCCACCCACAGGAGTCCTGACTGGAGGAGCACCTGACTCCATTGATTGGTCTGTCTGTGCTAATTAAGCCAGAAAGAAGCACAGAACGTTGTCTAAGCAACTGGGTGAATTCCTGATTGGCTGCTAGTTGGATCCTGCCTTTTTTCCTGACTCCTCAACTTTGCTTCCCTTTTCTCGGTCCTGGGCCCTGCATCCCTGACTTGTTCCTGCTTTGGTCCTGATCCCTGCCCTTGGTTTCTGACTCCAACTCTGGCTCTGACCTTTGGCTCAATACCTGACTCTGATTATTGACTCCTGACTTCAGCTCCTTCTCCTACCACTTGGTCTGACTACCCAAGTCCTGGTCCTGACAGTGATATTCTTGGAGAATGCCAAGTTTTGGTTCTGTCTTTGTTGGTCAGTGGTATGAATTTTCCCTCAATACCCCACTTTTTCCTGTAGACAGAGTGTGATGTTTGCATACCAGGTGCCAGTTCACGCCAAGGCCCCTAGGTCTTAATGAATGCTGACAAATGCATAGCTGGAAATGTATCTGGCTTACCTTTGTGTTAGTATTGTTAAAATAGGTATTAGGTATTGTAGAGATGTTGTGTTCAGTGTTTGGACTTTTGGAAATGCTTGTGAGTTGCTGCATGCATTCATCTCACTTACAGTATTTGTGTCCTATGTTATGCAGTAATATTCAAGTATTTGCTTTGTAACTATAAAAGTCTTTGCTCTGAAATTGAAAACCCCCAGAGTCAGGAGAGAAGTATTACTAAATATGAAATGCTAATTTACCACAAGAGGTGTCATTTCCTGCCCAACAAAGGAAGCCGCATAGACACCAGGCAAGCCATTGTGAAACATCAGTGGACAAAAGACTTTGTTGATTGTTCTCTTCACACCCACGAAGAGGGGATGTGCACAAACAAAAGGAGTACTTGTGGCACCTTAGAGACTAACCAATTTATTTGAGCATAAGCTTTCGTGAGCTACAGCATCCGATGAAGTGAGCTGTAGCTCACGAAAGCTTGTGCTCAAATAAATTGGTTAGTCTCTAAGGTGCCACAAGTACTCCTTTTCTTTTTGCGAATACAGACTAACATGGCTGCTACTCTGAAACCTGTGCACAAACAGTCATTCCATCACAGCTTGAACTCTGGAGAGAAAGGATTAAAAATCCCTGTCAAGAAGAAATTGTTAGCTGCCTGGAATTTGGAAAGAGCAATATTTTTAAGCATAAGCAAGGGATCCTGCTTAGCTGGGTCAGCCCTACCAGACATATAGCGCTTGCATATTACAGCAATTTCAATTACCTTTTGGAGCCCAAGATTGTAACTCATTTGTGTGTGTATGTTTACCTGCTTCAACCTTGTAAATAACTCTTACTTCTTTTTCCTAGTTAATAAATCTTTAGATAGTTTGTTATAGGATCAGTTCCAAGTATTGTCTTTGGTGTGAGATCTGAGGTACAATTGATCAGGGGTAAGTGATTGGTCCTTTGGGACTGGGAGTAACATGAATATTGTTGTGAGTTTTGGTGTAAGGGACCATTTATCATAAAGGCAAGCTTGCCTGGGTGGCAAGACAGACCAGATTGCCCAAGGGGACTGTCTGTGATTCCATGTTAAGGCAGTTACAGTGCTTGAGGAGTTCACACTTGATACTTGGTTGTGAAATCTAATTATAGAACATACAACCAATTTAGGGTTTGTGCCCTGGTTTGTAACAGTCTTCTCTGAGGTTGGCACTCTCAGTTGTGAGCCACTCCAGACAGCCTGACACATGGATCTTCATGATATTATTTTGTTTTCCGGTTTGTAATAGTTTAATTAGTTAATGTTTGTAAAACATCTTAAAAGTGGAAAATACTATACAAGTGCTTCATATTCAAAATTCTTCATATTTTTGATATTGTCACAAAAACTGAACAGCCAGGATTTATTGTTCTCTTCAGTTGGTCTTCCTGGCTTGGAATATGAGTTTATATATCAATTGACCTAGAATACTCTTGAGTCAAATTCATCCCTAGTCTGTATCTCTACTGAAATCAAAGGAATCGATCCATACTCAGATTTAAAATACTTTCCAATTACTACTATATGATTTTTCTCTCCCACATTTTCGTAAGAGACAGTTTTGTTTTCTTTAGTGTTCAACTTGAGTTTGTAGTCCTTCTTGTAATTACTTCAGCTCTTTCCGGAAAGATCTACTCAAGCCTTCATTTCTCTTGAAGACTTCTTTGTATTCATGAATATCTTAAAGCAGAAAGGGATGAATGTATGACATAGTTTCTTTTTATATAATGCCATCAAACTTCAACTTGTTCTCTTTAGTCTATGACTAAGTTTTATTTTATTATTAATGTAGTAGGATTTTCACATAAAATAGAATGAAAGGATTCTTACATATGGTGCTTCTATTTATTTTTGCATTGAGAGACCTTTTTTCATTGTTTTCTGTACTATTCTGTTTCTACTGAGTAAACTACTATTTTATAGTCAACAACCTACACTGAAAACCTGATTCACTGATTCCTGTGGCTCATGGGACACTGTTTTAATTTTCTGGCATACTATAGCATTGCTTTTAACTCAGGTTATGGTTTTTTGAACTCCATGACATTGTACCAGACCCAAGCACAAGTAAAATGTCTCTTTTTGGAATGTAACGTATTGAGTGATGTACCAATCGATATCGAAAGAGAACCTGTTTGCAGTGTTGTTGTAGCTGTGTTGGTCCTAGGATATGAGAGAGACAAGATAGGTGAGGTGATACATTTTATTGGAACAATTTGTGTTGGTGGAGGGTACAAGCTTTTGAAACCCTTTACGCACAACAATCTAATTCCCAGTTGCTCATTTCAAGTGATCACCTCCAACATGTGTTACCCCTTCTGCTTAAAAATTAGTCCCAACTTGTATTTAGCTTAGACACTCTGCTTCCGTCCTCAGAGCTGAAGAAGAGCTCTGTCTAGCTCAAAAGCTTATGCCTTCCATCAATAGAAGTTGGTCCAATAACAGATATCACCACACCTACCTTGTCTATCTCAAGATAAGATCAGAAAGCCTGAGTTTTATTTGGATACTCATTCATAGAATCAGATTAAAATTATGTTGATCTTTGACACAAGTGGTGCTGCTTCTCTACTCTGTGAAGCCTAATTCTGCACCAGTAAAATCAATGTAGTTTTGCCATTGACTTCAATGGAAGTAGGACTGAAGACTTTATGAACAAGAAGTTGGAAAAAAAATGTTTACTCGTTTAGGTTTAAATGTATTAAAGAAAAAGGTTCAGCCAGAGATTGCAATCCGTATTCTAAGGATGATAGCCATAAAAAGACACATACAACATACAGTCTAATGCAAGCCTCCTTGGTTAATTTCTGAGACCATTGTATACAATCTAGAAAAATAAAGTTATTTGAATTGAGACCAGAAATCTGAGATGGTGAATTAATTTTTTATTACTTGCAGGTTTAAAAGCTTCATTCTAGCTGTCTATCCCTCTGCAGCATTTTAGTCATTATAGCCTTTCTTGTAAATAAGCGACTTAATTATGTTTTCAAACAAAGATTAGTTATTATTCAGACATTTTCCAATCTTTCATAAAAGTATTTAGAAAACCAATACTTAGCACTAAGAGACCACTGTGCATTTTAAGAGCTTGAAGAAGCATTATCTAATTCATGACAATAACATCTTTATCCCATGTTATAAGGTAATATTTAAGTATTTGCTCTAAAACTGTAAATCCCCACAGTAAGGAGAGAAGCATTACCAAGTGTGAACTGCTATTTTACCACACAAGCTGTTACTCCCTCTCCAACAAAAGAAGGCTCATAATGCAGTATTGTTGGTTTTTTTTTTTTAGGCGCACCATCAGGAGAGGTTGCAGCAACGTGAACAGCTCCATATGACATGTATATAATATTTTATGGCATCAATTTAAAAAGAAAAACCTTACTTCGCTGTAGAAGCCCTATCTTTTGAATGTACTAATTTATATGAAGTGTGCCCTCCTAAGGCTAAATTATGGCTTTGCCACAAACCTTCAGTGAGGGGGAGTACCTTGTTACTCCTTACTGGGAATCTGAGGCAGGTCCTCTCCATTGACTTCAATGGCGCTATGACAATTTACACCAGCTGCAGATCTGCTCCATAGAGTCACAATCTATCTCCAATTCCCTTCCTTATCTGGTGGGAGGAGAAGGATGAATCTTCTCTTGCCCTACATCTTGTGCAGATTACTGCTCCCAATGTATAACTGTAGTTTTGTTGGCCACAGCATTTAGGGGGAGAAGCCATGACTCTGCCCATTCCCCACACCTGTCTGATCACCCTCCACTGGATGGTATCTGCAATCAGAACTTAGTTAACAATGCTGTTGATTAATAGGTTCTAGTTGAATCTTCCATAGTTGTGTTGGCTCTGAAGAGCTAACAGAAGTAAACTTGGAACTTACGTATATGAAGTATGTAGCTATAACAGAATGCATGGGGAAAGAGGGATAGATTGGTGATTTATATGCTGCCATTTTTTTCATAGTCAGTTTCATGGTGGCACATTCTTAAACACAGCAGTCATGCTATCTGGAGTGGCTCATGATCATGAGTGCCAATCTCAGGGCAGACTGTTAAAAAGCAAGGCAGAACCCCCAAACTGGTTGTATGTTCTATAATTAGATTTCACCAACCCAGTAACAAATGTGAACTCCTAAAACATTATAATAGTCTTACCATGGTGTCACAGACAGCCTCTTGGGCATTCCAGTCTATCTTGCCACCCTGGTAAGTCAGACTATGTGACTGATGGTCACTTTACACCAAAAAAATCACAATAATATTCAGATTACTCCCAGTCCCAAAGGGCCAGTGATTTACCCAAAGTCAGCTGTGTGCAGATCTCAAACTGAAGACAATGCCTGTAGCCAATCCTGTAATAAACTATCTAAAGATTTATTAACTAAGAAAACAAACAAGAAAGTTATATACAAGGTTAAAACAGGAAATGTACCCATGCAAATGAGTTACAGCCTTAGATTTAAAGTAGTAACATAAGCTTCTATAATAAGCAGTTCTATACATCTTTAGGGCTGACCCATGCCAAGCAGTGTGGCAAAGCTGAATCTTATCATCCCTTTGTTTCTGCATTTTGATTGACTACATGATGCGAAGAGCAACATCAAAGGAAGACACAGGAATTATGTGCAATAGAGAAGAACTTGACTTTGTAGATTATATTGTTTTGTTAGTCACAGATGATGATGCCATAAAAAAAGACCACTATCAATGTCAAATGTGAGGTCACCAAAGTAGAATTAGAAATCAGCTTTAAGAAAACAAAAGTCAAGATCATTAAAAGAGGAGTCAGCAATGGTGGCGTATATGTGATTGATAAAGAAGAGTATAGGCAGGTTAATTAATCTGCGTATCTTGAAAGCACAATCAGTACTGAGGGTCAACTTCACAAGGAGGTAGAAGCAAGAATTGGAAAGCTATGTGGAGCTTTGTCAAGATTATCAAATATATGAAAAAAAAATAGGGAGATACATACAAGAATGAAGATAAAGTTATGCAGTGTTCTTCTGATACCCACATGGTTATATGCTTCTGAAACTTGGCAAATGCTAAAAGCCCATAACAGGGAACTTGACACATTCCATCAGAGATGCTTGTGGAGAACACCTGGTGTCTGCCAGTGGGATATAGTAACTTACGCTGATGAGTAACAAAGGACTGTCCTACAGACTGTAGAGGCAATGATCTGAGAAAAAAAGCTGACATGGTTTGGGCATGTTGAATGGATGTTAAAAAATTATATCCATAGACAAGCTCTTGACTGGATGCAACTTGGTGAAAGATGGAAGAGGGGGAGACAACAGATAACATAAGAAAACCACTGAGAAAGATGTTGCTGTGATGGATACAACCAACAATGGAACAAGACATGTGACATTATACAGACGGAGGTGAAAAACCTGGGTTGCCTCATGTGTCACAAGGCATGAGAGCAGCTAATACTTTAAAAGTTAAATAGAAAAGTTTTATTTCCTTAATTTGAATTGTGTCAACACATTACTGAGCTCTGGTAGAGCAGAGAATTGCTAGGTGATGCCTTAACTTCCCCAGAGCCTGCTGCTACAAAGGAGAGTTGGGAAACAAAAGAAAGGGGAGGGTTAGAGTTGGAGAGATCATGGAATCATAGAAATGTAGGGTTGGAAGTGACTTTGAGAGATCATCAAGTCCAGCCCCCTGCACTACAGCAGGACCAAGTTAACCTAAATGATCCCTGACAAGTGTTTGCCCAGTCTTTTCTTTAAAACCTCCAATGATGGGGATTCCACGGACTCCCTTGAAAGATTGTTTCAGATCTTAACTACTCTTCTAATTAGAAAGTTTTCCCTAATATCTAACTTAAATTTGCTTACTGAAAATTAAGCCCATTGCCTCTTGCCCTGTCTTCAGGGGACATGAAGAACTGATCATTGTACTCTTTATAAGGACCCTATGGTATTTGAAGACTTATCAGTTTTCTTTTTCTCAAGACTCAACATACCCAGTTTTGTAACCTTTCCTTATAGGTCAAGTTTTCAAACCATTTATCCTGTTTGTTGTTCTCCTCTGGATTCTCTCCAATTTATCCACATCTTTGCTAAAGTGTGGCACCCAGAATTGGATAAAATACTCCAGCTGAGGCCCCACCAGTGCCAAGCACAATTTTACAATTACCTCCCATGTCTTACACCCCAGAATATTAGCCTTTTTTGCAACTCCACCACATTTTTGACTCATATTCAACTTGTGATCCACTATAACCTCCAGAACTTTTCAGCAGTACTACCACCTTGTCAGTTATTCCCCATTTTGTAGTTGTGCATTTGACTTTTCTTTCCTAAGTGTAGTACTTTGGAGGACATCAGAATTTAAAATGACCTTGACAAATTGGAGATTTAGTCTGAAATCAACAAGACAAAATTCAATAAAGACAAGTGCAAAGTGCTTGCAATCCTTCCCACAGTGGTGCCATCTGCAAATTTGATAAACATATTCTCACCTTCATTTTCCAAGTCATTAATGAATATATTGACTAGTACCAGTCTTGGGACTGACTCCTGAAGGATCCTACTAGATCTACTCCCCAAGTAAACCATCGATAACAACTCTTTGGCTATGTCTGTACTTATGGCAGCATATATGATAGAGACACTGCATGCCCAGCTAGCTTGGATATAAACAGCAGTGTAGATTGTGAGGCACTGTTTAGACTAGTAGAGTACAGACACACCAGAACCTTTATGGTATATATCCTATTGGCTCTCTACGCAAGCAGTGCCTCCCATGTCTACAGGGCTATTTTTAGCCGTCTGGTGTCCTGTTGCCTCCCCACTGCTGGAACCTTTTTTGCTGTAGTGAAAGTCTCCGGCAATGGAGAAAGTCTCCGGCAATGGAGAGGCAGCAGGGAAACTGAAGTGAAAGTTTCCAACAGCCAACTTGAATACACCTAACATCTAAATATTCTTTAACCTGTTCTTTATGTATTTTGGCTTGCATTCCTTCCTCAATATTAATAATTTGTCCCAGTATGTTTCTAGGTATTGAAGTTAGGTTGATTGGTCTATTGTTCCCCAGGTCATCTTTGTTTCCCTTTTTAAAGAAAAGTACTATTTTTATCAGTCAGGCCTCTGGGACCTCACCTGTCCTCCATGAGTTCTTAAAGGTGTCAAGATCGGATGCACTCAAGCCCATTTTTAAATCCCTGCACTGCCTTCTGCCCAAAATATTTGTGTGCCAAGACCTTTAGTGCTCTCAGTCAGGCCTACTTTTCAACCTGTACCCATAGGGCTTTGGAAACCAGGCACCATCCTGTTGGTACAGGCAAGTATGTGTCTATAAGCACCAGAATGCACAAAACTGGGTGCTTTGAAAATGTGACTATACACATAAAACCATCAACCTGTAAATTATCTAAAAAGACATGTTTGATACTATTATCAGAGCTATGGCAGTCAAAACTGTTTTCCTTGTTGAATTATTAAATATCAGTTGTTAAGTTCTATAATGAAGCTGCTAATATAATATCTATCTATTTCTCATGTATGGTATTAGACAATTTTCTTGTAGGTATTACAGAGGGAGTGGGTCTTGGGAAGAATTTCAAGGAGGAAAGGGTAGTGGTTTTATGGAAAAATTCAGCAATGATCTTCCATGTGTAAGGGTTCGTATGGAGGAAAACATGACATAGTATAATATGCAGGAGGGACAGGGTTAAAATATAATCCTAAATACATTCCAGATGATTACCGGTGTGTTTATAATGAACTCAACCTAATTTCCTGTTGGCAAACAGTAATCTCGTCATTTCCCAGTCTAAACAGTACTGCAGGGTACCCATTAAACAAGCCAAGACCAAAAACATCAACTTAACCTACATTAATGTGAAGTTCTCATTTTTTTCAGAATTCTGAATGTAAAAGAATCTTAAAGATATTGCAGAAATAGAGTACCAGAAGTGTACATCCCTGATAAAGATTGTGGCCCCAGTTCTCTGGCTCATCTCAAAGCAGAATTTAACCCATGGGATCTTACCACTTAGGGATTCCCCTTGTGTAAAGTGAGCATTGACTGGCATAAACCCATCACAGCTGCTCTAATTTATGCCAGGGGACTGGTCCAGCACCAGCTTTGCAGTCTCCCTCCTGATCTGCACTGAGAATTGCATCTGGCCATAGCATGGTGTACTTGGATGGGGGTAAGGAACATAGAGACTCCCCCTACCCTTCCCCACATAGAGCACTCCATGCAAAGGCCAGGCATAAAAGCTATCCTAGTGCTTAGGAAAACACAGGGTCTACTCCCTCCTGATATTTCCCAGGGGTGCAAGTTGACCCAAAGTGGAAGGGAGGGTCATGGTGGAGTCAGGGCCATGGCTTCATACCCCTGTTGGTACCGGCCCACAGAACTGGTCATTCTGGGGAAGGCAGCTGCACCATCCAAAGTGATGTGGGAAGGATGAAGCTCATGAGGCATTAGAAACATGTTGCCTTTTTATATAATAGGCCTCAATGTTCAAAAGGGAATAGTAATTTTGTGTGCCTAATTTTTTTTGGTTCCCATCTTGAGATACCTTTAAGGGGCTTGATTTTCAGAGGGTGGATGAATGCTCAGCATTTTCTGAAAAACAATACCCTTCATAGTATCTCAGGTTGGGCATTTAACAATTGAGTTACCGAACACTTTTGAAAACCTTGACCATAACATCACTAACAGGGCTCCTTCTTACTCACTACCCATTTACTAGTATGACATCAAAGAGTATAGTTTTTCCTTTTACCAGAAATTTTGAATGACAGAGAATGCTGATCAATGATGATGATGCTGTAAAGGAAGAATGAACAACATTCTTATATAAAGAAGAGAAATAGATATTCTGTAAGTTGGTGGGTCTCAAGTGGTTATTAGTGGACCACTGATGGTCCATGCAGAGCTGGCTGGTACCATGGCATTGACTTTCCTTCTTGGTTGCAGTTGAGGGAAGCAGAGCAGATGAGAGTGGGAGATGAAATGGAGAGCAAAGTAGACAATGGGGGTTAAACCCTTACCCCACTGAAGACAAAACTCCCAATGATTTCAGCATGGCCAGAATTTCAACTTGTGTTCCATAAAAACTAAACATATTGTACTAACGACAGCTAAGAATACTTCATTTTCCTACGATTGCTTTTCTATATGAGCACTTGCTTAGTTGTCACAAGGATATTATGTAATTTTGAGTAGGAGGGGAAGTGGTGTATGAGACAATCTCCTGCATTGGATAAGTGTGAGAATCCTTGCTCAGAGCACTGTTGATGGGGGGCAGGATGTGGGAAGGAGAGAATGAAGTAGTTCCAAGAAAGAATAAGCATTTAGCTTTCAGAATTAGAGATGAGTCAGAACTGAAATGTCCATTATGGGAAGGCTTGGAAGGATTCAATTTTTATCAGTAACTGTTGGCAAACAATCAATGTCACCATATACAGACAAACCGACAAAAATATTTCCACTGATAATAATAAAAATTTACAGTTAAGCAAAGAAAAAAAATGCTGCTTGAGAATTAAGAATTTGATTGAAGCATATTTACTGTGTATATTTTGACTTGTGATACTCACACTTTGTGTTTGAAAGGTTTAATTTTTGAATCTCAATGTCTACCATCATGAAATAATTGTTGTCTGACCACCATTATTTCCCATAACTGTGAAAATTTAAATGGATAAAAACAGAAAAAAATGATTCAAAACAAACATAGATATAATCCATCAAAATTATTTTAAAAAATTGAATTAGCCAAACCTAATTATGTGTAAGTATTTATGGTTCTTCCCCCAAATTCTTGCACATAAGTAGATAGGCGGATCCAGCAATTACTATACTCATAATTCTTTGGGCCAACATTTAATACAGATCCTTGTTCTTTTCTAGGTCCACAGTAACCAGGATCCAATAGATTCAGTTTGCTGGTTGCAGTTTTGGTTACCTGTGATTACCTTCCAGGGGAATGTGACAATACTGTTCAGGGCTCACTCTCTGCTGGTCAGTTAAAGAATATTGTGCCCCCATTTAATTAAGCTCTGCCTGCACTAGAGTGGTAGAAACACAGCTTAATCATACCAACAGAATTATCATAGGCACCCTGAAGCCAACAAAACTTGTATGTTTACCAGTCCTAGCCAATATCCCTCCACCTAACATCCGTCATCAGAATGCACCCAACAAACTAATAAACGTACAGCAAATACCACACGTAAGTGTTCAGGGAAATATGGGATGCACCCTGCCACTGACTGTGTCGCAGAAATCCTATCAGGACAGTACGGCATGCTTTCCATCCAGCTGATAACATCTTCAGCTCACTCTGGTGGACAGAATGGGAGAGAGCCTCTGCCACTAACAGGAACTCCCACATCACCACCAGCCCAGATGCCACCTCTGGGGCATGGTTCACTGTGCCATGACCGACTATGCTAGGGGCATCCAGGACAGCCGACTGTGCAACTGTGGTGTTGTGCAGAGTGCGATGCATGTGCTGGATGGTTACTCTATTTGTATTGGACTCCACAGAGGCCTTCCCAAGCTGAACACTGCTTCAGAGACCACTGACTGACTCAAGACTATTTAGCTGGGGTTTTTTAGCCTTATCTTGCTTGTCTTGCCCAAATGCGATCACTAGATATACAGTTCAAAACTGTTAATTTTGAATTTTACAACTCAGCAATAGCTGCCTGTGACAAGGTGGTCCACTTACCACAGGGATGGCACCTCCTCCTGGCCGCTCTGAGAATTAGCTTCAGAGGTAGATGACCCTTCTGCAGTAGCACACCATCTCTTCATCTCTCTCTCTTGTCTGCCGACCCTCTCTCACTCCAGGAACCACTGCTGACTCTTTGTGACTTGGCCCTCTGGCCAGACCACATAATGGTTTCTCCTTCTTGGGTTGGGAAGTCTCTTCCAACAAACAGGCTCAGGTAGTCTTCCTATTCACTGTATCGTAGTGCCACTCCCTCAGTAGCTGACAGGAGAAGCTGGGCCCGCTCTCTACTCCATTTTTTCTGGCTCAGGGACCCTCTAGCCAGCAATCAAGGTCTGTTCCCTCTTAGACCTTACTGTCTTTCCTTGATTCCTGTCCTACTTTCCTGGTTTCCCCCCCCTCTGGGATTGCCAGTCCAACCACACCTCCCTTCTCCCAGGGAGCAACTGCAGGCTTTCCCAGCAGCCCTCTCTGCTTCCAATTTCTGTATTTATAAATCCAGCCCAGCTCGTTCCTCCCCAGCTGGGCTTCCTCCCTCAGTCAGGGGATTGCTTAGCCACCTGATTCATCTCAGCTGTGGCCTGTTGCATTAATTTGCCCCCTTCTCAAGCAGCCTTAACCCTTTCAGGACATTTGTGGGGTGGACACCCCATCACACAGCCACAACTTTTGAAGGGTCTCTATATGCCCTCACACATAAAGAAAGGCAGTGTTTTCCAATTTTTTTGGAAAAATGTTTTTGTGTTCCTAAACAAAAATGTGGAAGGGTAGGTTCAGTGAGGAAGCAGTAACCACTACCACCGAGCTGCAGCAAGTATGGCAGCCCTTTCTCTGAGTATCTTTCTAAGAAATCTATGCCTCATTTGCTCAGAACAAAAGGGGCTGACAAGTGGTGTCTGCAAATTAATAAGCATCCCTCTTCTGACCACCTCAGACGAAGCAGCCTCAGATGAAAAGGCAGTGTAAGAAGCACCCTCTGTAGGCTTTCCTATTATGATTCACACAGCTTCCAAGTATCTCAGAAGTCTTCAAGGAAGAGTAAGGGCCCTCTCTGTTTTCCAGACTCCAGTTCTAGAAGTCTAAAACACAGTAAGTAAGTTGGGGGAAAACTCATCAACTAGGATTCTGCCTGAGGTGGAGAAGGCAAAGACCATTGGCTGAGGGAAGTATTGCTGGCTATGCTGACTTTAAGATTGCATATAGCCAAATGTCATCTTTCATCAGGTCCCATAAACAGCTTGACTATGCACAGAAGCCCCATGATCATGAGTCTCCACAGAGAAGCAAGATCAGCTACTACTCCTAAGAGCTGTACTTGCTAAATTTCAGAGTAACAGCCGTGTTAGTCTGTATTCACAAAAAGAAAAGGAGTACTTGTGGCACCTTAGAGACTAACCAATTTATTTGAGCATAAGCTTTCGTGAGCTACATGCTCAAATAAATTGGTTAGTCTCTAAGGTGCCACAAGTACTTGCTAAAAGATCTCTCAACAAGATTGGCTCAGCAGTAAGATAGTCATTCATGAGAGTGGAGCCTAAGAACATTGATCTTGTAGGATCCTATCCAGTGATGAGCTTTCTGGAAGTGGACTTCTGTGTCAGTGGATACTGCCAGTTGCCAGTGTTCTTCTAATGGAAAGATGTGAGCAGTAGCCATAAAGCCATCTCTTCACTCCTGCTCTCTACAAGGGCCCTAGCGAAAATAAGAGAATTTGTCTGAATGATAGTGGTAGCCCTATTTGGCCAAGGAGATTCTGGTTTACAATGATAGAGCTATTCCTTTTTTTTTTTTTAATTTTCTATTTAACTTTTTTTTCTTTTAAGGTTCAAAACACACAAGAAAATTTCACCTAAAGTTTCAGATCTGTATTTTCAACTTAAGTTAACTGTAACGAAGTTTTTATCTTGGAATTAACTTAACCTTTTGTTGAGTTTCAGATACAAAGAAAAATTCTTTCATTCACAACATCCAATTGTATCTCCTGCACCAGTTTACTGAAATTGTGTGGATAAATTTAGGAACCAACCAACTGCAACCAAACAGATTGGCTTACTAGTAGTAAGTGTGCACAGTCACAGCAGTGTTGTATCTCAGGAGATTAGAGAGACAAGATAGGCGAGATCGTATCTTTTATTGGTCTAATTAGACCAACTTCTGTTGGTGAGAGAGACAAGATTTTGAGCCTACATAGCCACCAGGTCTGATACCTGAAGAAGAGCTCTGTGTAAGCTCGAAAGCATGTCTCTCTCACCAACAGAAGTTGGTCCAGTAAAAGATATTATCTCACCTACCTTATCTCTTTAATGGTAAGTAGGTATTTTGATTCAAGTTCACATTTTAATAAATAGATGTAAATATATTTTAAAATCTCCAGGAGACATCTGTTTTCTGTTCATTATACACATGACATAGCAAGCTTTTCTAGAGGTGAAAATGACATGTTGTAAACCTAAATCTATCTAATTTTATTTCTAAGGTTTAGTGCTGAAATGAAGCTCACTACATAATATAACAATATCCTGGTTTTGTTTTTAAATCTTCTCTTCATAATAGTTTCTCCTTGACACCAGGACACAAAATTATATGGGGAACAAAATAATATTGAAATATAAAGTATAGGACATAAACTTGAATCAAGATATATATATTTTTCAAGATCTATACTGGGGCATTTTTTATTCTGACATCATGTCACCATTCTCTTTACTGATTTGACAGAGCTGTAACGCTTATAGATGTATGGTGTGCAATACCTCTTGTTACAACCACGAACATAATGTATTTCTGTTTCATTAGCTACTGAAAGAGTCCACCTACTATTTTTTGGTGATGATAGTTAAATTGTGCTTACAAACATACTATAATATCTGCTTAGAGATAAGATCAAAAAGCAGTTCATAATCTCATGTTTTCATTTGTATAAAATATTCCTGATTTCCAGCCCCATTACCTAACGATTTTTGCCACACCACACATCAAGTCAGCAAATCCTGCCTTGGTCTCTGTGCAGTGGAACTGTAGTTATTCTACTGTCTCTGGGATCCTCCAAAGCTCCAGAGATGACATCATGAGACCAAGAAACGAGGGACATTTTTCATATTATTTATTATATTCATTATCAGGCAGATTATGGTTTATATCCTATCATACAGGTCAGTGTTGGAACAGGTGGTACAATAAATAGTTGATGAGATTATATAACCAGCTTGATAACAAAAAATATTTTACATCTACTATATGCTTTGGCTATGATATCTTTCATGTGATCTCAAGTTCTAATATGTGTCCACAACAGACACACTTGCCCTAGGGAAAGAAAACATAGGCATATGCCTCAATGAAGTCAGCATTTTTCTAGGGAGAATCACAACATTTAGATGATTGTGAAATTTAGAAATGTTGCAACAAAGCAAACTCCTTGTAAACATAGATTTCCGGAAGTTTGGTGCACAAAAGCCATCCACTCCTTTTCCTGAAGTCCAGGACACACTGGCTTTTGTTGAAACTAATCATGCTGTTTGAGACTACAATGCAGGATTTAACTGAAACTGGAGCTCTTTATCCTACTGCTGACACTTACAAGGACTTTAGTTATCTTTAATAAATGGAATACCAGTATTTAACATTTTTTTAAGAAAAAGGTGCTGAGAATTTTTATAAACAAGATGAGGTGGTTTTGCAGGAAGCATAGTGCAGGTTAATGCTCCATACAGGATGTCATGCATTCCTGTTCAAGGTAATTTGTTTTCTCAAATGAACCAGAGATAAAACTATATTTGTTGCACATGTTCTTCATTTCCACTGGATAGAGCCTTTTAAAAAAGTTGAAATATAACAGCTGGTTTCCAAAATTATATTCATGCAGTATTTCCCTCAGGAGATAAAATCAATCAAATGAAAATGTTCTGGTTATGGCTTATCTTGAGATTAGATAACAGTCATCTTCTATTTTATTCCCCCAAAATGACAATTTAACTAGAAAAAAATCCATATTTTATTGAATGGCTACATAATTCCTTACACTTTAAGGCATAATTATCCGTTAAAAAGCATTATTTGACTGCTATAAAATCTCATGAATCTTACCTGAGATGTTATCTGACACAGTAGTATTTACTGACAAAAAATAAATTCCTTTAGACAACCAAATGGAACAAAAATGTTAGAATGATTTAAGGAATTGTAAATGGACACAAAATCCTAATCAGATTACAGATAAATTAGATTAATCTATTGGTGAAATTCAAAGCCAGTACAAAGTGCATCTCTGCGATGCAGAGGAATTGGTTCCATGGCATCCCACATGGGATTTAAGTGGCAAAGAGGGTTTCACAAGGTCTCTTGTTCCTTATTGCAATTTTGTTAAATTTCTATCTCCATAGTTAATCCTGCTTTGTAGTGATTCCAGAAATTGAATTATGGGCAATCTTACTCCCATTGACTTGAAATCAATAGGAGTTTTGCCATCAACATCAGTAGGATCAACATTTGTCCCATATGAGAAGCTTGTTTATTGCTGGTTTAGCCCTCTTCCCTCACCACCCCACAACATACACACTTTGTATCTCTTCACACTCTTTTTATGTCTCGGGCCTTGATTAAAGATTCCTTGGAAATTGTTCAAGGTTCTTTCTCTGTGATAACACTGGGTATTTTTCTTTTTGTTCAAGTCAACTAATTTGTAAGTGAAAGTAACTAAACAATAGATGACCTCAAATAGACTTGTGCCATTTTAGCACAAAGTGAGTGAACCGCCCATCCCAAATAAACAATGTAGCCAGTGCCTTAAAGGAAACTGCACTTACTGCTAGTCATTGAACAAAGGGTTGTGTGTGCAATGGAAATTTTTAGCATAAACATTCAGGGTAAAAGTGGTTCTCACCTTTTCCCAGGAGCTTGAACTCCCAGCCAGGCGAAAAGTGAGACATTCCATTGCCTGTCTTTCAACAGGGAGCTGCAGTTATTTATTGAATGAAGAGAAAGAGCTTTTAGTCACTGTGAAGTTTCTGGAGGAGATCAGAATGATGTTATATTTCTTGAAGTTTTTCCAATAACTGTGGCTTTGGTCATACAGGCTGAGGAAGACCTTCTGCTGGCGGGACAGTCTGAGAGCGGTTTAAGCGGATAACCAGCTGATCCTGATTCCTGGCTAGAATAACAATGGGGTTTGTTTCTTAACACATCTTTTAGAGCCATTTGCATCCCAGGAATTTTTAATACCATTTTTTATTTTCTTTCAGTTTCTCACTAGCTTTGGCTTCATTTTTTTCTGATATTGACATTATCAAACCTCAGCCTTGTCAAGCCTCAGACTGACTGATGGATAATATGGCACTAAGGATATAGATCCTGTTTTGTAATCGGTGTGTCTCTAGCATATGGCAGGCATATCCTTATAGCTGCTCTAGTTTTTGGTCCTGGAAGGAAATTAGTGGTAGAGCCAGAGCCAGCGAGGATCCATGCAATCCTTGTCTGCATAGAAGGGGGCTGAGTGCCACCTCTAACCACTGTTCTTCCCAACTTACTCTACAACTCTGCGGAAAGCTCTCCATGGAGAGGAGTTCTGTGGGAGGGCAGGGACTGGGGCAATAGGTGTGCCAAGTGCATTGTTCCACCTGGAAACTACCGAGAGCTCCACTATGAATTTGTTACCGTTGGACTGTATGGAATCCCCTGACACCTCTTAGAGTTGTTCCAGGGACAACTTCATAAAGCAAAAGCCCTGTCAACATAGCCCCAACACCACTGTGCTGACAGCGGGATGGGGAAAGCCATAGATTATCAGGAGTCACTGGGGAGACATAGGGATGCCACATGGAATACGCTGGTCTCTGATGGATTCTCAGAAATCAGGGTGGATGTGAGGGGAAGTGCAAGTTCTATGGAGGTGGGTGGGAACTCTGACTGGAACCTTGTGGAATTTCCTGTCCTCTTTCTGTTTTGGTTTGTTTTTCCTCTGCAGAAAGAAAGAATCCGGACCCTACAATCCTTACTCAGGCAAAACTATTGATTTCAAACTGAGTAAGGACCTTGGGATTCGTTCCATTTACAATAAGTAGCCTCCTTCAGTAAATTATATTCACTGTAACAACCTCAGCCTATTTTTAATCAAATTTGAAGAGGTTGCATCACCCATTGGTCGATATATCCCTCTCTGGGCCTAAACCATAGAGGATGCAGGCATGACGCAGCTGTTAGCTTGAGACAGCCTGATGTTTTAGCTCAAGCTGTAGAGACTCATGCCGTTAGGCCAAATATTAGCCATCAGTCACGCCTGCAGTTGGTATTACTTGCAAGGCTGATGGCAAGAGTGGGTAGATTTGATGCAACTATAGCTTCTGATTACCCGCGATAGTCTTTGGAACACAACAGGGAGTTCAAATGACTTGTCAGAGCTATTGCAAAACAAAGCTTAAAGATCCCATTTCAAACAGACTTTTCACCCCTCGGATATTTTGGAGCTGAGGGAGAGAAGCTTAGAGACAAAAAAAAGTCTACATTATGTTTAATACTCACTTTCAGTTTTTCTGTGAGAAAAGAATGAAGAAGTTATTTCTCAGGCTGTGGTAGTAGGAGCTTCGTTACATCGCTCCAGCAATATCACAATGTCCTGATCTAGCGGGGCCAACAGTTGTCAGTGTCCTTGTTCACGTATGCCTCCGGGCAGTCTTCGGTGGACACCCACACGATCAATAAGCAGCGGTAACTGATTGTTTTGCTTTTCAATTGCAATGGCGAGACTGTGCAAAGCAGATTTCTAGTGAAGCATTTTAGTAATCAGCGCCACTCTTTCCGAACATAGCTGAAATGGGACACATGCACAAACACCTGACCTAGCACATGAACTCTGGACATAACAAGAGCTTTTTAGTTGGTTGTCAATTGCAATATGCAATTCTCAGGTCTACCATTCCAAGTCAATAACGCTCTGTCTGTGGTTTTTTTTTTTTTAAATTGAAATTTACTTTTAAATGTCAATAGGAAATAAGGTAGTACAGTTCAGGTTAATGGTTGCAATTGTAGAGTGGTTAAAGTCTTTTGACCTTCAGTCTTGCACCGTCCATGTATTGCCTTGTAATGTCATATTGCATAATTAACATTTACCCAGGTTTGCAACTGAAATCACTAGTGTTCAGCACACAACATAAGCAATACTTTTACGTCAAACAAGAACAGGGTGGTACAATGTATCTGTTACTGTTAAGAGAAGTGAGCAAATTACAGATCTAGATGAGAAGCAAAACTGTCATTTGTCCTATTTTTCATTCATAATAGCAAGAATATCTTTCCCACATATTGTGACCATCTTACAAAGACCATGACTAAGGTCAAAATGCCCAACAACCTGCTTGGAAAACTGGCCTTAACGACATGGAGAGGCAATGTCCAAATGTTACGAATTTCACCCTTGGCACTCTGTTATTCAGCAGTGGAGTATGGCGCTTCAGTATGGGCTCGCTCGTCTCACACAAAGATGGGAGATGTACAGCTTAATTCCCATATGTGTATTATTTTAGGCACACTTAAATCTACTCCTCAACCATGGTTACCAGTTCTCTGCAATATTGCTCCAGCCAGTGTTTGCATAGAGGAAAGTGTAGCAAAGGTCGTGATGAAACTGCAAGATATGCCACATCTACTGTTAATTAAAGACTTGTTTAATCCACCACATGGTCATCTGCCCTCATGTCGCCCATGGTGGATAAGTTTACTGGGTGACGGATTTACAGTAGAGAACATGTGATGAGCTTCATGGTCCACAGAGAAAGTGACTAATAATTATCTTGTCTCAGACCCCACTCAGTGTCAACCTGGGTTTGATTTACTACAAAGGCAATGGAGCCTTCTGAACTGCTTTCGTACTGAACATGGAATTTGTGTTGCAATGGAATTTTGGTGGCATTTTAGAGAGAGTCCACTATGTCGATGTGAGCAGTCACAAACCATAACACATACTGTTAAGGACGGCAGAATTACGCAATTTCCTGGAGGTCTTCGTGCCTTGAACATTGTTGATAACAATGCTGTGGCTTGGCTGGACTGGTCTGCATATGCCAAGCAAGAGTTTTAATGACAAATCCAGTTTGTTTTGTAATAAACAGAATTCTGTACTGCTATAGTGACCTTTTAAAATATTTTGTGTTTTGGCTGGATGGTTGTTCTACCACGCTCTGGCTGCTGAGACAGGAAAGTGAGGGGAATAGGAAAGGCCAATCAAATTATGGAACCTTTAAAAGGCCAGCGTAGTAGGCTACCCCAGTGTCTTTCAAGGAACAAGGAGGGATTAAAAATATCATTCTTATGATAATCTGTGTAACTAAAATAGAAAAGAACACAACATGAACCCATTCTCATAATTTTACAAAGTTAACCCTTCCTGCTTCTAATCCTGCAATCCAATGTTTTTCTAAAAGAGTATTTTTCAAAAGTTTGTGCCACTAGTTGAAAGGGAGTAGGTCAGAGAACCCCTGAGACAGCATTCAGATAAAATAGTAACGGGTATTCTACAAATATGATTGAGCTAGATAGGAATTTCCCATCACTACATGGGTTTTTCTGCACTTAGAAAGACTCTAGATCCTAAAGTTCAATCCTGTAGTCCTTATGTGGGTGAAATGCCTTTGGAAGGTTCTGTAGAAATATGATAGATAGACAGCCCTTCAGAGCTGGACTCCTGTTGGTATGTGATTATTATAAAGAATTCTTATAGCATCTGTTCAAGTTAAAATTCCATTAAAGCCTTGTGTTTTTGTGTTCTGATAACTCTCCAAAAATATTCAAAATTTGGGCTATAAATGTACATGATTGTTCTCTGGCTAAAGGCAATTTGTTTTTGGAAAATTTGAGAAAAATCCCAACAGCCATTTTTTGTTTAGTTTGGGTATGTGAGAAAGATACTTTTCCTGTTTTTCAAAAGTTGTGACCATACCCTTTTAGACAGGATCTTGGCCAGTGGTTCTCAAACTAGGGCCTCCGCTTGTTCAGGGAAAGCCTCTGGCAGGCCAGGCCAGTTTGTTTACCTGCTCTGTCCGCAGGTTTGGCTGATAGCGGCTCCCACTGGCCACGGTTCGGGAAGGGCGGCCAGCACATCCCTCGGCCCACGCTGCTTCCTGCAGCCCCCTTGACCTGGAGCGGTGAACTGCGGCCAGTGGCGGCTGCGATTGGCCGAACCTGTGGACGCAGCATTTAAAAAAAAAAACGGACTGGCCTGCCAGGGGCTTTCCCTGAACAAGCAGCGGCCCTAGTTTGAGAACCACTGATCTTAGCTAAAAGAACTGAGGTTTGAAACAAAACTTGACATGAAAACAGGCCTTTTTCAGGGTGTGAAGGGGTTCATGAACCAGAGCATGCCACACATTTCTGGCCACACATTGCATAGCCGCTGTCTGGTGCCCCCTGTCAGTGGTCTGTCTTCCCATAACTTGGCCCTTTGGCCAAGTGACAATTTAATCCACCTCTTCTGGGTTTTCTTTCTCCATAGCTGTCCAAATCCCAGAGCCTGCTGCACTTCAGTGGGTGCTTAATGTGTCCCTGGTTGCTGGCTGGCTTCTTCTTGTCAGGCTAGGATCCCAGGACTTATTCTACTCCCTGGGCTTCCTCCTTATGACCTCTTGAGGTTGCAGACTCTCCCCTGTGGCTGTCCGTTCTGCTCTCAACCTCCTGGCTTTCTGATCACCACCCAGCTCCTCCTCAGCTGGGCTTCATCATTAATGAAGCCTGGCCTTTTCTCTAACAGGTGCTGCCAGGTATGTTAATTGGCCTCTTAGGCCCACCTTAACCCATTCAGGGCCTGTGTGGGGTACACAACCCATCACAGAGAAATAACACTTTTGTTTGATTTTGAAAAAACAACAACAAAAACCTCCACAAAACCCCAAAGCACTCTATTTGATTTAACGAATACCCAAGCATTTGAAAACTATTTAGTGGGTATTCACAGATTAAAATGACCATTAAAATGACAGGCTACTTGAAATTTGGCTGAAACATACATGTGTGCACAGACAGATATGTTTGCACTTATTTATTCAAAGAACACAAATTCCACTGGCTCCAGTTTTTCTTTCTTTTACAGGTTTCCCCTTAAAAAGCATATGACATTAAAAAATTCTAAACCAAACCAAACCACAAACGCATTATTGCAATGCTAAGGTCATGCGATCAAGTATTCAAGAGTCAGGATATTCAAAGTTAGAATTACTCCAGCAATCTTAATTTGACCACACAGCACATATAGTATGTAGTATTTTCTCTTTCTCTTGTTAAGGATTCAGTCCTTCAACCTTTCCTCACATGGGTAATCCTTGCTTGAGCAAACAGTCCCATTACAGTCAGAGTTTAAGGCCAGAAAGAACCACCAGATCACCTCATCTGACTAGTATATCACCGGCCACCAAAACTACCCAGCATCCACACAATAAACCCAGGAGAGTGAGGTGGGGGAAGAGAAAACCTTTTGTAGTGATAAACACCCATTTTTTCATGGTTTGTGTGTAGAAAATATAGAAGATGTTTTTATACAGTATGCATCCAATGAAGTGAGCTGTAGCTCACGAAAGCTTATGCTCAAATAAATTGGTTAGTCTCTGTCAAGGTTCCTCCCCCACTCTGAACTCTAGGGTACAGATGTGGGGACTTGCACGAAAAACCTCCTAAGCTTATCTTTACCAGCTTAGGTCAAAACTTCCCCAAGGTACAAAATATTCCACCCTTTGTCCTTGGACTGGCCGCTACCACCACCAAACTAATATTGGTTACTGGGGAAGAGCTGTTTGGACGCGTCTTTCCCCCCAAAATACTTCCCAAAACCCTGCACCCCACTTCCTGGACAAGGTTTGGTAAAAAGCCTCACCAATTTGCCTAGGTGACTACAGACCCAGACCCTTGGATCTTAAGAACAATGCACAATCCTCCCAACACTTGCACCCCCCCTTTCCTGGGAAATGTTGGATAAAAAGCCTCACCAATTTGCATAGGTGACCACAAACCCAAACTCTTGGATCTGAGAACAATGAAAAAGCATTCAGTTTTTTACAAGAAGACTTTTAATAAAAAATAGAAGTAAATAGAAATAAAGAAATCCCCCCTGTAAAATCAGGATGGTAGATATCTTACAGGGTAATTAGATTCAAAAACATAGAGAACCCCTCTAGGCAAAACCTTAAGTTACAAAAAAGATACACAGACAGAAATAGTTATTCTATTCAGCACAATTCTTTTCTCAGCCATTTAAAGAAATCATAATCTAACACGTACCTAGCTAGATTACTTACTAAAAGTTCTAAGACTCCATTCCTGGTCTATCCCCAGCCAAGATGACTACAGACAGACACAGACCCTTTGTTTCTCTCCCTCCTCCCAGCTTTTGAAAGTATCTTGTCTCCTCATTGGTCATTTTGGTCAGGTGCCAGCGAGGTTACCTTTAGCTTCTTAACCCTTTACAGGTGAGAGGAGCTTTCCCCTGGCCAGGAGGGATTTCAAAGGGGTTTACCCTTCCCTTTATATTTATGACAGTCTCTAAGGTGCCACAAGTACTCCTTTTCTTTTTACATTAAACCCAATAACTGTAATTAGACCAAAGTATTACAGCCCAGAAACTAGAATGTTTTATACGACAGGCAGAGAATAGAAGGGACTGAGGTGCACCAGTGCCCGAGGTCCCCACAGTGACAAGGAAATGATTAAACAAGAAATATACCCAGATAATCCTGGCAAGTGAGCTGCACCCACACACTGCAGAGGAAGGCAAAAATCCCTCAAAGTCACTGCCAGTCTGACCTGGGGGAGAAATTCCTTCCTGACCCCACATATGGCAATCAGTTAGATCCTGAACGTGTGAACAATAACCAGCCAGCCAAGCATCTGAGAGAGAGAATGTTTGGGGAAATCTCAAAGCACCTGGTCCACCCTGCCCAATCTCCCTTCTCCAGCTGTCGCCATCCCTAATGCTTCAGAGGAAGGAGAGAAAAAAACCCCAAACAACAGAATACATTATGAGGGAAAAAAGAAATCCCTTCCTGACCACTGCAGCTGGCCAACTGAAACTCTGAAGAATGAGCTTTTTAGGAACATAAAATGTTAACCGGAATTGAGCTCCAAGGCTGTTAAGCCCTGCCCCCATCATCACAATTGCACTCATAAGTTTGTCCAGCTCTCTCTTAAAACTAATTAAGTTGTTTGTCCCCACAACTTCTACTGGGAAACTTCTTCCATAATGAAAAGGAGTACTTGTGGCACCTTAGAGACTAACCAATTTATTTGAGCATAAGCTTTCGTGAGCTACACCTCACTTCATCGGATGCATACAATGCATACTGAACTACATACAATGCATCTGATGAAGTGAGCTGTAGCTCACGAAAGTTTATGCTCAAATAAATTGGTTAGTCTCTAAGGTGCCACAAGTACTCCTTTTCTTTTTGCGAATACAGACTAACACGGCTGTTACTCTGAAACCATTCTTCCAGAATCTCACCCTTCTGTTGATTAGACCACTTCTTCTAATTTCCAGCCTGAATTTGTTCATGACGAGTTTATAACCATTTGTTCCTGTCACAATATGGTCTTAAATGATTAAAAAGCTCTTCACCATCCCTGGTATTTGCCCACTAATGACAGAGAGCAATCATATCCACCCTCAGACTTCTTTTTGCTAAACAAAAGCCAAGCTCTTCCAGTCTACTCACATAAGATAGGCCCTCCATTCTCCTAATCATTCCAGTAGCTCTCCTCTGTACCTGTTCTAGCTTCATCTTCTTGAACATGGGTGACTGGAATTGTACACAGTATTTCAGAAGTCGTCTTACCAGTGCCTTGTACAATGGCGTTAATACTTCTCTATCTCTACTGGAAATGTCTCGCCTGGTACATCCTAAGATTGCATTTGCCTTTTTCACAAGCACATCACATTGAAGTCACTAGGTTTGCTCAAATGAGTACAAATTACTCACATGAGTAAGGATTACAGGACTGGGCACCAGTTGTAAACCTTAATACATTATTTTGTTCTGAGTCTATTCCATAAAGTATGTAGGATATACCGTGATGGCTGAGTTAAGGTTATTGGAACAACCTTATCTTCTAGAATTTCCTGACTTCTGACTATGCTTTCTCACATCCTTAGGGCTGTATTAACACTATTTTTGTGCATTTATTATAACAGCTTTTATTTATTGCCTCTTTCATTCCAAAGAAACAGTTATTTACAAACTATGTGCATGTAGGAATCAATTTGCCATTGAAATGCAGCCACATATGGGGTTGAGGATAGAAGCCAGACCAGGGAATTTTTGGCTGAGGATGCCAGGACAAGCCTTAACAATACGCTCCACACAGAGCAGGCAAGACAATGGATATGAAGATCTTAGCCAAAAGACTCTCACACTGGGTGAATTTAGTTCATATTTATGTGCTGCATAGGTCCTGTATTGGTCCTTTCCTCAGAAGTGAATTTCACCTTGTGGCAGGACAGGGGTAAGCCCCTTTAAGGTCCTGCCAAAATGCTCGCTGCAGCCTGCTCTCTGACCAGGAGTGGAGACACAGGTACTCAGCAGGGAGCCCAGCTGCAAGCCCTAATGAGGGCTGGCTCAGAGGAACATGCTGAACTAAGTGCTGACAGCTGGGCTGAGGCATAAGAGGGCTATAAAAGCCCTGGGCAAAGCTCAGTGGAGAGGCTGACCTGGGAGGAGATAGGAGGGTGGTGTTGCTGTCTCTATCTCCTTACCAAAGAAAGAAGCCTCAAAAGCCAGGAGACCCTGGGAACTTCATGAACACTGTAAATAAAGACACTTGGGTGATCCAGCAAAAGAAGGTGTGGAAGATTCTTTATTATATCAGTCTAGACACAGGCTCAAGAGGGAAGAAGCCTGTGGGGACCCTATGATATACCTACAGAAAACTTGCATGGAACTGCTTCTGAAGGATAAAGGGCTCACATACACTTACCAGGGCCAAAGTGCTGGATATGTGGTAGAGATCTGTGCAAATCACTCAGCTTTCTTTGCTAGTCAGAAAAGAATCAGCTTGTTGGAGCTCTCAGTTTGCAGTAAGCTTACAATGCAGGATGCCTGATTTTCTCTGTTTATTCTGAGGCAATTCACTTGTTAGTTGTTATGGGTGGTTTACCTCCTTGGTAATGACATTTGCTGCTTTAAACACTCAATTTTGTTTTTGGCAGGATAGTAGTGGAAAAACCACAGCATCAGCAGCTGGAATGATGGAAGCTCTAGTTGAGTGTTATGAAGTGAGCTGCAAGGGCAAGCAGTCTCTTGTTTGGTGATGAGCACATAATTTAAACTAGAAAATATGGAAAGTTTATATTTGCTGCTATATACACTGGGGAGTAACTGAAACAAAGTTTTTGGATAAAAATTTAGAGTTCTCCTCTGTATCCTAGGGGATTCTAAAACTTTTCAGCATCAGAAACACACAGCTCTAGATATCTCTGGTATAAACCAAAGGGTGATTGAAATTGGAGGCAACCTGTAGGATTTTTGGTATCAGGATAAAGCTCCAAGAGTTCAGAAACAGATGGAGCTGTGGGCTAGGAAGAGTCTGATCTGCTGATTTGGTGAATCTCTAATAGAAAATACATATCAAATGTTACTGAAACTGTACTTTGAGCTAGAGTGTCACAAAGACACAGCTCTGAGCAGAGGATGGTGTGGAGCTGCCCCCTGGGGAACTCTGGGAGGCACTGTGTAGGGCATATTGCTCCCTATAACTTCCCTGCTGAGCCTGGCTGATGTGCCATGTCTTAGGAAGTGCAGCATTTGGTGCTGTGCTGCCTTGTGGCCAGACCTACAGAGAAGGGGTCAGTATGAGAGAGGCTTCTTGTGCTCTCTTTCCGCTCTTCTCCACTACATCAAGGCCAACTGCACTCTGTTCCTTTGTTTTTAAAACTAAAGTAACTAAAGGACAAAATCCTTAGCTCTTGCTCACAAAGGCAATAAGAAAATAAGGAAGGATTGCAGGCTCAGAAAAAGTTGCACTTTTGTGAAACTATATAACATTTAAAGGTGTTGTAAAATGTAGTATGACATTTGGATACAATGATATAACAATTTAAAAAACAGCTACTAAAATGTTGCCCAGTGAAGGGGCTCAAGCATTAAATGGAGAAAATTATTCTGTTAATTATTGTGAGGATTTGAGTACTGCCTATTAATATGCCCAATGCTTTTGAAACATATTTGAAGACTTGAGACCAGATGCTCAGATGGTGTCAATCAGCATAGCCCTATTGACATCAGCTGAGGTTCTGCCCCCAAAGAGCTCATGAGTCATCTAAAGCCAAACTTCTATCCATTTCTATTCTGTATTTCAGTATAATTTCCAATAAGAACAAACATCATGGGCCTGATCCAAAGTTCATGAAAGTCAAGGGAGTCTGCCCATTGAACTCAGTGAGATCAAACCTTGGGAGATTATTGTTTTAGGAGAGGAGTAACATTGTAAGTATGGGCACATGCTGAGTTGTTCTCACTCTTATTTTAGTTGCTAGCTGGAGAGCTGCCTTTTATGTACAAAGATATTACATTAGTCAGTTCCCATCAGTTTAACAAAAGCCTGCTTTGTTTTACCCTTTTAATCTCATTTATAAAATCTAGTACATTCTAATCCTACTCTCTGGGTAGCTTGATTTAGCACAGGAAGAACAAATAAGAAGTTGAAATACTACTTAAAACTCCAACACTTTTACTTCAGTCTGTTACCACGAATAACTTATTGGTAATATTATCCCGTTTGCCTTTTAGAACCTCTCACACATCAAGAAAAATACTTAATACATTTTTTCCAACAACCCCCTCCTATCCCAATCGCTAATCCTATGGAATAGTACTTAATGTGTATATAGTGTGTTTTCATCTACAAAGTGTTTACAAATAGAGCTGGTTGAAATCTTTCGGCTGAAACTTTTTTTTCCCCGCTGAAAAATGCAGATTCAGGATGACAAAAACATTTTGTGAATTTGTATCAAAGTCACTGAATTGTTTTGGTTGAAAAAACATTCTGAAAAAAATTGAAATCTTTTGCTTACAAATATTGAAATGAAATGTTTCAATTTTTCTATTTGAAACTACTTTTCATTTCAGAATTTACTTCAATTTTATTTAAAAATTATTGAAGATAAACACAATTTTTTTCTTTTTTTTTTTTTTAAATCTGGCCAGAGAACCAAAAAAGAAAAACAAACCATTTGTTCACACAGCTCTACTTACATTTTGAAGAGTGCACCATGTGTGCAAAGTTGGTGGAAGCAGAGCAATATGCTCTTCAAAATGGTGTTCTCTGTGCTATCAGATCTCGTAGGCACCGTTGCTGTGGTGGGAGCATGCAGGCAGAGGCAGGCCCTTGCCATTACTGGAAGTACAAGAATGCCTGGTATCCCAGGGATGTGTCAGACCCTAGCTAATCATATAATGACAGGTTTCAAAGTAGCAGCCGTGTTAGTCTGTATCCGCAAAAAGAACAGGAGTACTTCTGGCACCTTAGAGACTAACAAATTTATTAGAGCATAAGCTTCATTGGATGCACAGAATGGAACATATAAGCTATATACATACAGATAAGTTGGAAGTTGCCATAGCCTCTCACAGTTTGTAACTAGTTAAGATGAGCTATTATCAGCAGGAGGAAAAAAACCTTTTGTAGTGTAATCAAGATGGCCCATTTAGACAGTTGATAAGAAGGTGTGAGGATACTTAACTTTAGGGAAATAGATTCAATATGTGTCATGACCCAGCCACTCCCAGTCTCTATTCAAACCCAAGTTAATGGTATCAAGTGTCTAAATGGGCCGTTCTTGATTATCACTACAAAAGTTTTTTTTCTCCTGCTGATAATAGCTCAGCTTAACTAATTAGATGCTCACAGTTTGTATGGCAACTTCCAATTTATTTGTGTGTGTGTGTGTGTGTGTGTGTATATATATATTTCTTCTTACTATATGTTCCAGTCTATGCATCCGATGAAGTGGGCTGTAGCCCATGAAAGCTTATGCTCTAATAAATTTGTTAGTCTCTAAGGTGCCACAAGTACTCCTGTTCTTTTTGCATATAATAACAATATCACCTATCATCATCTGTCAGTGGGTCACAGCTCAGAGTGCCAGATTCAGGACAAACTGCTGAAAAATAGGGTAGACTCACCCCAAACTGGTGGTTATTCTATCATTAGTTATACCAAGCCAGTAACAAAAGTAAACTTCTGTCTCACCACATTAGTTAACAAGAGCCCTATTTTCACCACCCAGACACTAGACTTTATGATGAGTGGTCACCGAAAAGCTATTTCATCAAACAAAGGGTTCTTCTGATCTCAAGAGATCAGCCATATAGCCTGGTGAATATATAACTCAGATCTTACCCAGTAATCATGCTGCTGCCAATCCTTTAGCAACTAAAATCTAAAGGTTTATTAATAAAAGAAAAGAAGAGAGTTAAAAATGGTTAATAGATCATTTACATACAATAATGGCAAGGTCCTTTTATCAGGTTTGTAGCCTTTTAAAGTCCCTGGTAACTTCCAAAAGATTGGAAGGTCCTTAGTCCATAGCCAATATTCTTCTTTTAGTTGTAAATCCTCAGTCTAGAGACTCAGGAAAGGAAAGAGGCAGAATGGAATCATTCCAGGGGTCTTTTATATCCTTTGCCATATGCCTGGACATTTTCTGTTTCAAACAAAGCTCACAGCCCAGTCTTTGGAATGTTACTAGCACAAGATGGATTGCAGGGTCACATGAGCATATCATATGTCCTTACATGGCTTGAGGACTCACAGGTCATTGTCCCCTTAGAGACTGAGGCATCTTCAGGAAGACACATCTGGGTGGAATGAGTTTCTTCTATGGCCCATTGTGACAGCTAAGTATCTTTGATGGGCCATCAACACATAGCTGTCTAGCCTAGATGTAAATCTTATCTGATGGCTGTTGCATCACAACAACATCACTGACAGCACATAAGTAAGATACCAGTGCATAGCCAATATTCTTAACTTCAGATACAAAAAATGATACAGGTTTCAGAGTAACAGCCATGTTAGTCTGTATTTGCAAAAAGAAAAGGAGGACTTGTGGCACCTTAGAGACTAACCAATTTATTTGAGCGTAAGCTTTTGTGAGCTACAGCTCACTTCATCAGAAGCATACTGTGGAAAATACAAAAGATGTTTTTATACACACAGACCATGAAAAAATGGGTGTTTATCACTACAAAAGGTTTTCTCTCCCCCCCACCCCACTCTCCTGCTGGTAATAGCTTATCTAAAGTGATCACTCTCCTTACAATGTATATGATAATCAAGGTGGGCCATTTCCAGCACAAATCCAGGGTTTAACAAGAACGTCTGAGGAACAGTGGGGGGAGGAGGGGGAGGAATAAACAAGGGGAAATAGGTTACTTTTTATAATGAATCAACCATTTCCAGTCTCTATTCAAGCCTAAGTTAATTGTATCCAATTTGCAAATTAATTCCAATTCAGCAGTCTCTCGTTGGAGTCTGTTTTCGAAGTTTTTTTGTTGAAGGATAGTCACTTTGAGATCAGAAATTGAGTGACCAGAGAGATTGAAGTGTTCTCCGGCTGGTTTATGAATGTTATAATTCTTGACATCTGATTTGTGTCCATTTATTCTTTTACGTAGAGACTGTCCAGTTTGGCCAATGTACATGGCAGAGGGGCATTGCTGGCACATGATGGCATATATCACATTGGTGGATGTGCAGGTGAACGACCCTCTGATAGTGTGGCTGATGTTATTAGGCCCTGTGATGGTGTCCCCTGAATAGATATGTGGGCACAGTTGGCAACGGGCTTTGTTGCAAGGAGAGGTTCCTGGGTTAGTGGTTCTGTTGTGTGGTATGTGGTTGTTGGTGAGTATTCGCTTCAGGTTGCGGGGCTGTCTGTAGGCAAGGACTGGCCTGTCTCTGAAGATTTGTGAGAGTGTTGGGTCGTCCTTCAGGATAGGTTGTAGATCCTTGATAATGCGTTGGAGGGGTTTTAGTTGGGGGCTGAAGGTGATGGCTAGTGGCATTCCGTTATTTTCTTTATTAGGCCTGTCCTGTAGTAGGCGACTTCTGGGAACTCTTCTGGCTCTATCAATCTGTTTCTTCACTTCCGCAGGTGGGTATTATAGTTGTAAGAATGCTTGATAGAGATCTTATAGGTGTTTGTCTCTGTCTCTGAGGGGTTGGAGCAAATGCGGTTGTATCGCAGAGCTTGGCTGTAGACAATGGATCATATGGTGTGGTCAGGGTGAAAGCTGGAGGCATGTAGGTAGGAATAGCAGTCAGTAGGTTTCCGGTATAGGGTGGTGTTTATGTGACCATCGTTCATTAGCACTATAGTGTCCAGGAAGTGGGTCTCTTGTGTGGATTGGACCAGGCTGAGGTTGATGGTGGGATGGAAATTGTTGAAATCATGGTGGAATTCCTCAAGAGCTTCTTTTCCATGGGTCCAGATGATGAAGATTGCCATGTACATTGGGCAAACTGGACAGTCTCTATGTAAAAGAATAAATGGACACAAATCAGATGTCAAGAATTATAACATTCATAAACCATTTGGAGAACACTTCAATCTCTCTGGTCACTCGATTTCTGATCTCAAAGTGACTATCCTTCAACAAAAAAACTTCAAAAACAGACTCCAACGAGAGACTGCTGAATTGGAATTAATTTGCAAATTGGATACAATTAACTTAGGCTTGAATAGAGACTGGGAATGGTTGATTCATTATAAAAAGTAACCTATTTCCCCTTGTTTATTTCCCCCCTCCCACTGTTCCTCAGACGTTCTTGTTAAACTCTGGATTTGTGCTGGAAATGGCCCACCTTGATTATCATACACATTGTAAGGAGAGTGATCACTTTAGATAAGCTATTACCAACAGGAGAGTGGGGTGGGGTGGGGTGGGGTGGGGGGAGAAAACCTGGATTTGTGCTGGAAATGCTGTCAAGGTTCCTCACCCACTCTGAACTCTAGGGTACAGATGTGGGGACCTGCATGAAAAACCTCCTAAGCTTATCTTTACCAGCTTAGGTCAAAACTTCCCCAAGGTACAAAGTATTCCACCCGTGGTCCTTGGAATGGCCACTACCACCACCAAACTAATACTGGTTACTGGGGAAGAGCTGTTTGGACGCGTCTTTCCCCCCAAAATACTTCCCAAAACCCTGCACCCCACTTCCTGGACAAGGTTTGGTAAAAAGCCTCACCAATTTGCCTAGGTGACTACAGACCCAGACCCTTGGATCTTAAGAACAATGAACAATCCTCCCAACACTTGCACCCCCCCTTTCCTGGGAATTGTTGGATAAAAAGCCTCACCAATTTGCATAGGTGACCACAGACCCAAACCCTTGGATCTGAGAACAATGAAAAAGCATTCCGTTTTTTACAAGAAGACTTTTAATAGAAAATAGAAGTAAACAGAAATAAAGAAATCCCCCCTGTAAAATCAGGATGGTAGATATCTTACAGGGTAATTAGATTCAAAAACATAGAGAACTCCTCTAGGCAAAACCTTAAGTTACAAAAAAGATACACAGACAGAAATAGTTATTCTATTCAGCACAATTCTTTTCTCAGCCATTTAAAGAAATCATAATCTAACACATACCTAGCTAGATTACTTACTAAAAGTTCTAAGACTCCATTCCTGTTCTGTCCCTGGCAAAAGCAGCATACAGACAGACACAGACCCTTTGTTTCTCTCCCTCCTCCCAGCTTTTGAAAGTATCTTGTCTCCTCATTGGTCATTTTGGTCAGGTGCCAGCGAGGTTACCTTTAGCTTCTTAACCCTTTACAGGTGAGAGGAGCTTTCCCCTGGCCAGGAGGAATTTCAAAGGGGTTTACCCTTCCCCTTATATTTATGACACGCCCCCCAAATCTCAGCTAGGGTGAAACACTGGCTGGGATTTCTTCCTGGAGCTCTAGGAAAAACAGAGTTAATAAGACACATGCATCTCTAAATATACTACCAAGTACATAAAGACTAACAATATTTTCCACATCTTAAGGACGATTTTAACCAGTTGATTCTGGGAAACTTTCACGGGAGAGTGCATCAGCCACTTTGTTAGAAGCTCCTGAGATGTGTTGGATGTCGAAATCAAAATCTTGGAGAGCTAAACTCCACCAAAGAAGTTTTTTGTTAGTTTCTTTGACGGTGTGAAGCCATTTTAGTGCAGCATGGTTGGTTTGCAGGTGGAAACGCCGTCCCCAAACATATGGGCGTAGCTTTTCCAGAGCGTAGACAATGGCATAACATTCTTTTTCAGTGACTGACCAGTTGCTTTCCCTCTCAGACAGTTTTTTGCTGAGAAACACTACAGGGTGGAATTCTTGATCAGGTCCTTTTTGCATTAAAACTGCTCCCACACCACGCTCGGATGCATCTGTGGTTACTAGGAACGGTTTGTCAAAGTCTGGGGCCCTTAGTACAGGGTCAGACATGAGTGTCGCTTTAAGCTTGTTAAAGGCCTTCTGACACTTTCCGGTCCACTGAACAGCATTTGGCTGTTTCTTTTTGGTTAGGTCTGTCAGTGGGGCAGCGATTTGGCTGTAGTGCGGTACAAATCGTCTGTAATAACCGGCCAAGCCTAAGAAGGATTGAACCTGTTTCTTTGACTTTGGGACAGGCCACTTTTGGATAGCATCCACTTTGGCCTGTAGGGGGCTGATAGTTCCTTGACCCACCTGGTGTCCAAGGTAAGTCACTCTGTTTAGGCCTATTTGACACTTCTTAGCCTTAACAGTTAGTCCTGCCTCCCTTATGCGCTCAAGGACTTTTTGTAGATGTTCCAGGTGGTCTGCCCAGGAATCCGAAAATATGGCCACGTCGTCAAGGTAGGCGACTGCATATTCTCCTAATCCCGCTAGGAGACCATCTACAAGTCTTTGGAAAGTGGCGGGTGCATTTCGCAGCCCGAAAGGGAGTACATTAAATTCATACAGCCCAAGATGTGTGATGAAGGCTGACCTTTCCTTGGCAGATTCATCTAGCGGTACCTGCCAGTACCCCTTTGTTAAGTCCAAGGTAGAGATGAACTGGGCCCGTCCCAGTTTCTCTAACAGTTCATCTGTGCGTGGCATTGGATAGTTGTCTGGGCGAGTTACAGCATTTAGCTTACGGTAGTCCACGCAAAAACGTATTTCCCCATCTGGTTTGGGAACTAGAACCACTGGAGATGCCCATGCACTTTCAGAGGGGCGGATTACACCCATCTGTAACATATCCTGGATCTCCCGTTCTATAGCAGTTTTAGCTTGAGGAGACACCCGGTAAGGTTGGACCCTAATTGGGTGAGCATTACCTGTGTCAATGGAGTGGTATGCCCGTTCAGTCAGTCCTGGGGTGGCTGAGAACGTTGGCGCGTAGCTAGTGCACAGCTCCTGGATCTGCTGTCGCTGCATACGCCCAAGGGTCATGGAGAGGTTCACCTCTTCCACACCACCAGCACATTTCCCTTCGTAGTAGACACCTTCAGGCCACTCAGCATCATCTTCTCCCTGGGCTGTAAACTGACAAACCTTTAATTCTCTGGAATAAAAGGGCTTTAGAGAATTAATATGGTACACCTTAGGCTTTCGGTTGGAGGTGGGGAATGCTATGAGATAATTAACAGCTCCCAGGCGCTCCTGGACCGTGAATGGCCCTTCCCACGATGCTTCCATTTTATGGGCCTGGAGCGCCCTTAAGACCATGACCTGGTCTCCTACTCTGAAGGAACGCTCTCTGGCATGTTTATCATACCAGGCTTTTTGCTCTTTTTGAGCATCCTGTAAGTTTTCTTTAGCAAGGGCTAAAGAGGTTCGGAGGGTGTTTTATAGGTTGGTTACAAAGTCCAGAATGTTAGTTCCTGGAGAAGGTGTAAATCCCTCCCATTGCTGCTTCACCAACTGCAATGGCCCCTTAACCTCACGGCCATATACAAGTTCAAATGGGGAAAACCCTAAACTGGGATGTGGTACAGCTCTGTAGGCAAAGAGCAACTGCTGCAACACTAGGTCCCAATCATTGGAGTGCTCATTTACGAATTTACGTATCATGGCCCCCAAAGTTCCATTAAACTTCTCCACCATGCCATTTGTTTGATGGTGGTAAGGAGTGGCAACCAAGTGATTTACCCCATGAGCTTCCCAAAGGTTTTTCATAGTTCCTGCCAGGAAATTAGTCCCTGCATCTGTGAGGATGTCGGAGGGCCAACCTACCCTGGCAAAAATGTCTGCTAGTGCCTGGCATACACTTTTAGCCCTGGTGTTGCTTAGAGCTACTGCTTCCGGCCATCGGGTGGCAAAATCCATGAAAGTCAGTATGTACTGCTTTCCTCTGGCTGTCTTTTTCGGAAAAGGACCCAGAATATCCACAACTACTCGCTGAAATGGAACTTCAATGATGGGGAGTGGTTGTAGAGGGGCTTTGACCTGGTCTTGGGGTTTTCCCACTCTTTGGCACACCTCACAAGACTGGACATAGGTAGAAACATCCTTGCCCATTCCCTCCCAGTGGCATGATCCCCCCAAACGGTCTTTGGTCCTGTTCACCCCAGCATGGCCACTAGGGTGATCATGGGCTAAGCTCAAGAGCTTGGCCCGGTATTTAGTTGGAACTACCAACTGTCTCTGAGGATGCCAGTCTTCCTGGTGTCCACCAGAAAGAGTTTCCTTGTATAAAAGTCCTCTTTCTACAACAAACCTGGATCGATTAGAAGAGCTGAGAGGCGGTGGGTTGCTCCGTGCCGCCGTCCAAGCTCTCTGGAGGCTTTCATCTGCTTCCTGTTCAGTCTGGAACTGTTCCCTTGATGCTGGAGACATCAGTCCCTCATTGGATTGTGGACCTAGGCTTGGTCCCTCTGGAAGCAATATAGGGGATGGAGCTGTTTCTGTTGACTGTGAACCGCTCTCCGCTGGTGCACTATGTTGGGATTCAGGCTCCGGCTGAGCCTCTTGTGTAGGGTTATCGGCTGCTGCCAGTTCAGGTTCAGTGGGGCCCTCTGGTGTTGAGGTTGCAAGTACTGGATTCAGTGCTGACACAGGGTCTGGTGTTGGTTGTTCGGCTGGTTCCGGTTCTGGGACTGGTTCCGCCTGGGTCTCTGGGACTGGATCCACTACTGCTGTTGCAGACATTGGCCTAAGGTCCAGGTCCATCACCTCTGACTGGGTCCTGATAGCAGTTTCCGGAACAGAGCTAGGCCTCACGGCTTGTTTAGCCTGGCTGCGGGTGACCGTTCCCACCCTCTTGGCCTGCTTCACATGATTGGCCAAGTCTTCCCCCAACAGCATGGGGATGGGATAATCATCATAGACTGCAAAAGTCCACATTCCTGACCAGCCCTTGTACTGGACAGGCAACTTGGCTGTAGGCAAATTGAAAGAGTTGGACTTGAAGGGTTGAATCGTCACTTGGATCTCTGGGTTGATTAAATTGGGGTCCACTAAGGAAGCATGGATAGCTGACACTTGTGCTCCGGTGTCCCTCCACGCGGTGACCTTCTTCCCGCCCACACTCACAGTTTCCCTCCGCTCCAAGGGTATCTGGGAAGTATCTGGGCCTGTGGACCTCTGGTGTGATTCCAGTGCAATGAACTGTAATCTGTTGGGGTTCTTGGGGCAGTTGGCCTTTACATGCCCCAGCTCGTTACATTTAAAACATCGTCCAGCTGACGGGTCACTGGGGCGAGGAGGGTTGCTGGAGAACGGGGTGGCAGGACGATAAGGGGTCTGGAGGGTTCTTTGGGAGGTAGGTGGGGCCTTGGGCGGCCCCCGGTAATAGGGTGTGGTCTGGGGTGGTCCCTTCTGGTCTCCGCTCCAACTGCGACCAGTTTTCTTCTTCTCTGCCACCTCCACCCATCTGGCTCCAATCTCTCCTGCCTCGATTACAGTTTTGGGTTTCCCATCTAGGATGTATCTTTCTATTTCCTCAGGAACACCCTCTAAGAATTGTTCCATTTGCATTAGGAAGGGCAAATTTACTGGAGATTCAACACTTGTTCCTGATATCCAGGCATCCCAATGTTTCACAATGTGGTAGGCATGTCGGGTAAATGACATGTCTGGTTTCCACCTTAGGGCTCTGAACCTCCGACGAGACTGCTCGGGTGTTATCCCCATTCTGACTCTCGCCTTGGATTTAAACAGTTCATACTTGTTCATGTGTTCTTTAGGCATTTCAGCTGCCACCTCAGCTAGGGGTCCACTGAGCTGCGGCCTCAGCTCTACCATGTATTGGTCAGTAGAGATGTTGTACCCAAGGCAGGCCCTTTCGAAGTTTTCTAGGAAGGCCTCAGTATCATCTCCTGCCTTGTAGGTGGGGAACTTTCTGGGATGGGAAGTGGTACTTGGAGAAGGATTACTAGGGTTTGTTGGGATATTCTGCTGAGCCTTTATCTTCTCCATCTCCTCCACATACTTCCTCTCTTTTTCCTTCTCCTCCAGTTCTTTGTCCCTCGCTTCCATAGCTCTCCTGTGAGCAGCCACTTGGTGTTGTTCTGCCTCCCTTTCTTGTTCCTTCTTCAGCTGCATGAGTTCTATCTGTCTTTCATGTTCCCTTTGTCTTTCCTCAGCCTGAAATTTGGCTAATTCGAGCTGTAGTCGAGCCGCGGATTTTGCCATTCTAACCTCTCTGTTTTTAACTAACTTTACACCCGAGGTTTAGAAATAAACAAACAAAACTTGGCTGTAAAATTTTGCTGTGCTGGAATAGAATACCTATTCTCTGATAGTGATTGTCAGCCTACAGAAAAAGACAATTCCCTTGTCTCTGCTCTGGGCCCAAATTAAAGCAAAAAACCTCCAACTACTTGGAAACCTGCTTACCCAGCCCAAAGAAAAAAAAATTCCCTTTCAAACCTGTGCTCCTTGTAAAACAAAAAAAATCAAAATCCTAAAAAAAACACCCTGCCACTTTTGTCTCCAGGCAAATGGGTAGAGCACACCCCCCCTATTTACTTTTTGGAAGAAAAGAAAAAAAAAAAAAACTCTGGGTTGGAAGACTGTGAATTTCCCTGCAGGAGTTAAGTACCCTGCCTCCAGGCAAAGAAAACCTGCAATTCACAAAGATAATCCCCTTTTGTCTCTGCTTGGCCACAAAGCAGGGAAAACCCAAGCTGCTTTCAGTTTCAAAGCTGCTTCAAAGCCACAGGAAAAAAAAATTCCTTTTTAAAATCTGTATTTCTAGTTCAAAAAATCTCAACTGGATCTCAAAATGATTTCAGGTTAATCCCACCACTATGCCACCATGTCAAGGTTCCTCCCCCACTCTGAACTCTAGGGTACAGATGTGGGGACCTGCATGAAAAACCTCCTAAGCTTATCTTTACCAGCTTAGGTCAAAACTTCCCCAAGGTACAAAGTATTCCACCCGTGGTCCTTGGAATGGCCACTACCACCACCAAACTAATACTGGTTACTGGGGAAGAGCTGTTTGGATGCGTCTTTCCCCCCAAAATACTTCCCAAAACCCTGCACCCCACTTCCTGGACAAGGTTTGGTAAAAAGCCTCACCAATTTGCCTAGGTGACTACAGACCCAGACCCTTGGATCTTAAGAACAATGAACAATCCTCCCAACACTTGCACCCCCCCTTTCCTGGGAATTGTTGGATAAAAAGCCTCACCAATTTGCATAGGTGACCACAGACCCAAACCCTTGGATCTGAGAACAATGAAAAAGCATTCCGTTTTTTACAAGAAGACTTTTAATAGAAAATAGAAGTAAACAGAAATAAAGAAATCCCCCCTGTAAAATCAGGATGGTAGATATCTTACAGGGTAATTAGATTCAAAAACATAGAGAACCCCTCTAGGCAAATCCTTAAGTTACAAAAAAGATACACAGACAGAAATAGTTATTCTATTCAGCACAATTCTTTTCTCAGCCATTTAAAGAAATCATAATCTAACACATACCTAGCTAGATTACTTACTAAAAGTTCTAAGACTCCATTCCTGTTCTGTCCCTGGCAAAAGCAGCATACAGACAGACACAGACCCTTTGTTTCTCTCCCTCCTCCCAGCTTTTGAAAGTATCTTGTCTCCTCATTGGTCATTTTGGTCAGGTGCCAGCGAGGTTACCTTTAGCTTCTTAACCCTTTACAGGTGAGAGGAGCTTTCCCCTGGCCAGGAGGAATTTCAAAGGGGTTTACCCTTCCCCTTATATTTATGACAGGCCCACTTTGATTATCGTATACATTGTAAGGAGAGTGATCACTTTAGATAAGCTATTACTAGCAGGAGAGTGGGGTGGGGAGAGAGAAAACCTTTTGTAGTGATAAACACCCATTTTTTCATGGTCTGTGTGTATAAAAACATCTTCTGTATTTTCCACAGTATGCATCCGATGAAGTGAGCTGTAGCTCACGAAAGCTGATGCTCAAATAAATTGGTTAGTCTCTAAGGTGCCACAAGTACTCCTTTTTTAAAAAAAATGATACATGCATATAAACAGGATAATCTTGTTTAGCAAATCATAACTTTTCCACTGACACCTTACATTATATACTTTTTGTAAGATTTGTTGCAATTGTTTAACAGTGGCAATATCATTGATATAAATGACAGATTTCAAAGTAGCAGCCGTGTTAGTCTGTATTCGCAAAAAGAAAAGGAGGACTTGTGGCACCTTAGAGACTAACCAATTTATTTGAGCATAAGCTTTCGTGAGCTACAGCTCACTTCATCAGATGCAGTCAGTGGAAAATACAGTGGGGAGATTTATATACACACAGAACATGAAAAAATGGATGTTATCATACACACTGTAAGGAGAATGATCACTTAAGGTGAGCTAATGCCAGCAGGAGAATGTTCATATTTCAATAATACAGCATCACACCACCGAACACTTTTTGAACACTTTTCACTGGTAAATCTCAAAGTGCTTTACAAAGAAGGGCAGTATCATTATGCCCATAGTCAGTTCTTCCTGCTTGCTTATTGAGGACCATGGGTGTGATACTGCCCTTATTATTCAGGCAAGACTCTCACAGGCTACATTGGGAATTGTCCTTAAGGAAGAACTGAAGGACAGGTCCCACTGAACCTAATTCTGCCCCACTTTAGTGTCCAGTCTTGCAGTGGGAGATTTAACCAATTTCAGTGGCAGCCAGAATGGGCCCCTATACCAATGGAAATCAGGAGTAACTGCACTGAAGTCAGTGGAATTAAAACAGCATGAAAAGAACCAGTGTGAAAAGAGACTATAGGCGAAATTCTGGCTAAGATTTATTCAGAACACTACTGTTCTTTAAACAAGAAATAGGATGGGATGTGAGGTTTGTATTCAATAACAGTTCATGAACTGCTGGAAATGTTACACTTTTCCTAAATGTTTGCCTGGCTTTCATCAGATGGAAAGTTCAGGGCAAGGAATTCATATCAGGAATGGCAAGTATTACTATTATGTTCCAGGGTTAAAAATTATATACTTACCAACAGTTATATATTCATGGAGATAGTTGCCCATATTAACTAAAGCTGGTTCAGCAAGGTGTGAATTACATTGCTCTGCAACAGCCTGCCCACCTGCATCAAGGGGGGATTCACTCCCAGGGAAAATAGATGGCACAGCCTTCCTTCCAGATTTCCTGTTGAAGGAGAGGAGCTTTAGGGCCAGATCTTTGGTTCCTGACCTGACAGCACAAGGGGCAGCTGAGGATTCTCACAAGGCAGGGGAATCTTGGGTGGTGTACAGCCAGTGAACCTATACCTATGCCACCGGGCCCCTCCATGTCAGGGTAAGGCCAAAGTGCACAGTGCCTGGCCTTTATCTGAGTCCCTGTGGGACTGATGCTGCTGGTGTAACTTTGATGACATATTTGAAATAAACAATAATCCTGAATATAGAGAAAGTTAACATGCTGAAGATAATGGGAAGAGAAAACATATAAAGTGGTCTTAGGCTTGTCATCAATCTATTCCAGGATTCTCACTCTCTGTGTCTCTCTGAAGCCTAGAATGTCTGTTGAGTCAGGGCTTGTCTACAGTAGGCAGCTTTTAGCGACAAAGCTGTGTCGACACAGCCTTGTCGCTAAAAGTCAGAGAGCGTGAATGCTCTTTTGTGGTATTTTGTCGGCAGAGCGCTCCTGCCGACAAAGTTGTGTTCACACTCCTGCTTGCGTCAGCAAAACTTTTGTCTTTTGCGGGGGGGCGGGGGGGGGGGGGCTTTTTAAAGTACCCACGAAAGACAAAAGTTTTGGTGACAACTGCGCAGTGTAGAAATACCCTTAGTGTGAAGCAAAAGAAACAGCCACAAGCATGGTTCAGGGCTCCTTTTGTTCAGAATATCACTAGGTTCAAACATCATTGGGTTTTGTGATCTATTACCATCCAATTTTTAAGTTCTCTGCCATTTTGACTTTACAAATTATACCCGTGTGGTATATAGCTACAGTAAGGCATGTATCTATGCCATGCCAAGAGTCCTAGACCATTGTTATAGGAGAGGTAACTCAACCAATCACCACCCTTACTTTACAGCTAATTTGCTTACAACAATATAATTGGTGTATGAGGGAGACAGCACACATGCGGGATTACTTGGCCCAGCTGCCACCCCCAGGTGCTCAATTGCCTCACAAATCCACACAAATCTCCCAGCACAACTCCCTACAAACAAATCAACACAACCAGCATATGCATTAACCCCAAGTATATATAGCCCCTTGCCACAGCACACACCCTCATTTGCTACCTGCACCAGTTCACACAACTATCTCAGCACAACACAAGCCAATTCCACAATAACCCCAAACATCACTCGAAAGTCTAGAACATCTATTAAGTCAGAGTGAAGTGATGGAAACAGCTACAAGCATGGCTGAAATGTCTTTTTGTTTGGACTATCACCAGGTTCAATCATCACTGGGATTCACCATCTCTTACTATCCAAGCCATTTTTGGCTTTTTTACACACATGACTTTATGAATTACACCCATGCTACAGCAAGGACTTTCAGTTACTAGTGGGATAGTAATGCCCACTTTTAGTTCATAAGAGTATTTTGGAAATGCAACTCCATCACTGTCTTCAAGAAATATTCGGTCCCATCTACTAATGATAAAAAATCAGCCATTTTTTACTTAAGAGGATAAAGCCATTCAAGTATAAAACTGTATTAATCTACATCTAAATAGAGAAGAAGATGAATAGTAAGGCCTTTTAAAACCAGTATGGGAACAAGATAAAAGGAGAAGAAATCAGAGAACTAACTGTTAAAAGACAACTAAAACAGGGCTTTAAATCTATGAGGCTACACTAAATGTTGTACAAATTAACCAGATCCAGAATTAGACCAGCAAGTCAGAGGCTGGAGATGTGAAAGGGTGAGAGTAAGATGCAAATGTACAATGTGGGACTGCCGGGTTATCAAATAGATTGAAATTACACAGCTTTAAAAATCTATAATAAACTGCAATATCTTCTTAGTCCCATCTCCACTTCTGCTAAATGTCTTCACAAATCTCCAAAGCTGATCAAATTAATATTTAAAAATGGATCTTACTAGAATTGATCAGAGCAGTGATTAATAACAATACTATCACCCACAATGCACACATCAGAAAACTGAAAAACATGGTGCAATGCACTTAATTCTAACCTACCAGTGCTACGTTATTTAATGAGTTATTGACAGCTATTATTCTAAAGGTCTAAATCCTTGAAGCACCATTGAGGCCAATGGAACTACTGTGATCTACAGTAGCTGAGGCTCTGAGCCATTGCTAGCATTATCACATACCATACACCAGACAAAAAAAGGAAGCAAAGTTGAGTATGACTTTCAAAAAGTCAGATCTATTATGCAGTACACACTGCTAAAAACAAAACAAACACACACAAAAAACCCCAGCCACAAACGTTATTGAACTGTAGATAGATACACAAGTCATATGTACTTTCACAGTCTATTATGCTAACTGGTTAACATATCAGCGTGATGGTTGAGCTTTGAATGATAGAATCAAAAGATATGTGTTTATCATTTGCAAATAGCGAAGTGGATGGGGCTGGGAGAAGTAAAAGTGAGGGGAGGAAGGCAATAATGAGGGAGGGCACCAGACTGCAGAACACCTCAGTGGTTGTTATTAAAAGATTTATATGGGGGCCAGTCCTGAAGTGCCAAGGAGTAAAAAGCTCTCTGCTCCCATCTGTTGGTGAACGGGGGAAGAATGGCCACAGAGCTGTTTCATCTGCATGACTATGTAGTCAGAACTCCAGATGGACAGATGCTCCAAAGGGAAAGGAGCTCTGTGCCCCCATCCTGTGGTGAACAGGGTAAGTATGGTTACAGACAGCACTTCAATAGCATGACCTTTCTTCCAAGAATTCCTTCAGTGACACTCTGGACACCACCATAGTTCACAAACTCAGAACAGGCTGGTTAGTGGAACTGAATAAGGGGGAAAAGGGCTCCTATCTTGCAGTATGAAGTGTCTCTCCAGGAGCAAGGACTCTGCTCAAGTGTCCTACGTGCCACTGTTTCACCTCTTCTGAGGATCCTGTGCTGTTGAGAGGTCTTGGCAAAAGAGAGCTGACACAGACTGAGGACGTCAGGATAAGAGACATGATGTAGAGGTGGCTTCTCAACAGGCGCAGTGCAGAGATGCCTGTTCACTGAAGCCACAGAGGACAGCAGCAGAGCTGTGTGGCCCTTGGTGAGGCCTCTCTTACAGCCAGTAAATAAAGCTGAAATCTCTCAGTGATGGAGGTAGAGCCTCAGGACAGGACCGGGAAGCACTTCCTAAGGGACTGGAGACAGGCCTGCCCCAGTGCACCTCAGGACGCTGGGACTATACTACCTACTGATATCAAACCATGAGTGAGGGAGTGGGAACGTGATGTGGTAAAGGGAGATATTTGCCAATTGGACATTCACACTGGTGTGTGGAGAGCCAAGTTAATGAGTTACTGCCAGAATTGCCACAGGGGGTGTATTTTACTTTTCATTTATTTACATATATTTTTGCTATATTCCCTTTTGCCCCGTTGTGTTCTCCTTGTTTTCTACACAGACTCCCTGCTTGTGAATGGGGACATATTACCTATTAAGAGCACCCAGGATAGGGAGTTAATGATCCCGGAAATTCTGGGTGGAGCTCCAGTCAATGGGGTTTGTTAGTTTTAAGAGTGGCCCCTAACTATTTGATCCTGGCCCTAGTTGCTGCTAACAACACCTGGCACAGGTACATTTGCCAACAAGCACTACACAGTGGTATCTGCGATTATACAGATTATACTCCAAATTCAGTTCAGAACAAAATGAGACTCAAATTGAAAAAAGGGTTATTGGGGGATCAGGAAATCTGTTAGGCTGAGAGATTCTGCTGGTGTATACAGAAGAATGTTGGGGGAAGAATGATATATTCATGGCCTCTTAAGATTATTCCCTCTCTTGTTTCTTTCTGCTGCTAAAACATTTGGAAAAGAGACACTGGTGGTCACTGTGTGATAACCGTTGGCAAATGTTATTGTTTTAATGGCTTTTACTGTGACTTGGTACTACAAACTGATATCCTGTTCTTGGCAATGTTTTGTAATATTAGAGGTGAATGATCTTCAGGGTGGATTATTTTGAACATTGAAGTATGCATCTATAGTCAGCCAAAGACAGCCGGAATCAGCTGGATTCTTTGTACACTCGTCAGCTTGGAATTTGTCCTTGTAAGAAGGGCTCTTTATTTTTGTCTCTCCAGATTCTCGCCTTGAAATGCAGTCAAGAAATCTAATGAATTGCTGCGAAGGTCAAAGTTTATCGCTATGTAATTACAGCACATTCCCTTAATGGAGAAGTTGAAGCAAAAAACAAAATAAAAATGTGAAATATTTTGTGTTCTATTTAAGTCTTCTGAATGCTTTAGCCATTCCTAAGTATATACAATTTTCACTCAAAATTTCAGAGCAGAGTGAAACTCCCATGAAGCCTCAATGGGATTCATGCAGATAAAATTTTACAGAACACTTAAAGAACAAACAGAAGAGACAACAAAACATTTATGTATTTAAGTGCAATGTGCAGAAATACTCTATATTCCATTTAAAGCAATGTATATGTTTTCCTGAGCAGTAATGGTGGTGGGTTAATAGGACTCATTAGACAAATATAGAAGAGTGTCATATTTATATATTTCTCCCTTCTGAAAAAGTGAACTAAGAACAGTTATCCTTGCCAGTTTACATACTTCTGGTTTTCTTTTTGAGGCTACAGGCTCTGCTGTGCAATAGCAACCCTTGCCTTTGTTGTGCCAACATTAGAGCTATTTATACTTTATGACAGCTTCCTGTGTTAAGCAAAAAATTCAGCCCCTTTTCTGTGCTTGCACAAAGCCCAGTGGCAGAACCAGTGTGGCTCTGCTATATGTAGGAGGCAGGAGTTGGGGATCCCTATGTACTGTGGAGTAGAGTACACAGTCAAAATGTTTTTGTCCTAAAAAATGCCTATTTGAAACAAACATCTTGTGCGAAAGAGTTGGTTTCAATCAACTTTATTTTACTGGAAAATTTAAAAAAAATTTTGAATTATTGAAATGTTTATTTCAACATTTTTAAAATGAAAAACTTCAGTTTTCCATGTTAAAATGACTTTTTGTTTAGAAATTTAAGGACAGTATAAAAAATGAAATCTAAAGAAAGTGTTTAAAAATTATTGAAATGAAATGTTTTGATTGACCGGAACAGAATCTTTTTTTAAAATTTTCAGTTCACAAATATTTTTGAGATTTTGACGTTTCTTCCCAATTTGGGATGTGAAGATTTTTCAGAATCTCACAAATTTTCACAGGATAGGAAAACTGTTTCCCACTCTTACTATGGAATCCAATTCCATGGAGGTCACCCCTGCATTCCCATACTGATGTATTCTGGGGAAGGCTGAGAGAGGAGCAAGGGGAGGCAGGCTGAGCCATTGCTATACCAAGTTTGAACAGGAGTGGCTGCACTTTTGGTTCTGCAAGAATAGTCACCTTGTGTGTGGGAAGAGTTGACTTCTACAATCCATCTGCCAACTTCTCTTTCAGATGTGCACACAAGAGGTTCTGGAGAACTCCCCCTCCCTGCCCCTCAAACCATATTTTTTTCCTACCTATGATAAGACAGATAAAAACAATACAGGTCTAATTCGTACAATTATATAGGAAAGTGGGCCTAAATTATTCTTTTCTGTAGTGGCTTTGAGTGGTTCCTCTCCATCAGCTATGGAGGGAGATCACTCCACCTCGCTATGCCACCTAGCAGCTGATAGCCAACTGGCAGGGGACAAGCGTAGTATGTGCCAGTAAAGAGTCTAGGTCTCTGGCCCGTAGGGGCAGGGCAGGGCAATTAGCAGTCTTGAGACCAGCTCCCTGGCTGGGGCAGACAGCAAACACAGGCTCAAGCCCTCTGGGCAGGGCAGGACAGCAGCAGTCTATAGCCGAGCTCTTTGGCTAGGTCAGGCAGCAAACAGACACAGGCCATCCGGTCTCAGGTGGGTAGGCTGTCACCCCAGGGATGGGGTTGGCAGCAGTGGATAGGGAGACCCAGGCAACCCTACTCCACCAGGTCCCAGCCCATGTCCCTATCAGTGGTGAGTGATCCCACAACTGGGTCAGTGGGGATCCTCCCGAAACATGCTGACTGTAGTTTCTGCAACACAACTGGACTAATGTCTGGTTTCCCTGGGCTAATTCCTACCCCAACTTTTTTGTAGGGCTCCGTTGCTTACAGGTCCTCAGGCTCCTCTGAAGCCAGTAGTCCCCGCAGTTTCTTGGGGTACTTGGCTGATGGCAGCCTCAGCAGCTCTCTTCCCTTGGGGTCCTCCTCCAGGAGCAGGGGTTGGCATAGATTGGTCCCTGGTGGAGGGGCAAGCAGCATGACAGAGGTGTCTGACTCCTTCCCTGATGCTGGCGCAGCTGAGCTGAAGACCCGCCTCTTATACTTCCGGTTCCTCCCTGTCAACTCAGAAGGAGGCCACTTTGCCTTGCTACACAGGCTAATGGTGATCCCTCCAGGCTAAGGCGTAGGCACAATGGAAACAAAGTTTGGAGAAGTTTACCTGGATGCTGTCTGTGCGCTATCTGTTCTGGGGATAGAAGACTCAGACCTAGAACTGACACTTTTCACAAGCACTAAATTCATTGAAAATTCCACATGTCTTTTGGTATTGTCTTTGTACATTGAGCAAATACCTAGCAACACTTGCTGTGGACCATTGCAATTAGCTATGCAATTTCACTGTACTTCAGCACTCCTGTGACGACTCAGTGCTAACAAGTGATTACTCTCTCACACATCCTTTGCTCCTGAACACGGTTCAGTTCTTGGAGCAGCCTCCAGGAAAAAAAGCCTCATGTGTAGGGTGACCATATTTCCCAAAGGGAAAACGGGACACTGCGTGGGGCTAGCCCAAACCTCCCCCCCATGTGGGACTGGCTTGAGCCACTAGTCTAAGTCCCTACTCCCACCCGGGGCTGGCCTGAGGGCCCCCCCCCAATGTGGCTGACCCAAGTCACTCATCAGAGCCCTGAACCCCTCCACCCACAGGTGGTGTCGCTGCTTGCTTGAGCCCTGCCTGCCTGCTGCCCGAATCCTGCCTCCCTGCCTGCGTGGACCTGGCATCGCCACTCACTTCCCTGCACATTCTATACCCAATTTTTTTTGATAAAAGTGGGCATTTGGACCGAATTCTGTTGGTGAGAGAGACAAGCTTTCAAGCTTACACAGAGCTCTTCTATGACGAACTAAAGCCCCTTATCCAAAAGCTCAAATCTGTGCATACACACACAGCACTTAGACTTTGCTCACTCACTATTTGGGCCTAATTTTCAGATCATCCTAGGCATCCACATATGTCTTTGAAAACAGATCGCATTTCCTACAAACAGAAGAGTGCTCAGATACAGCATAACGCAATGTGTGTATGCAAAGATTATTTGAAAATGTAGGCCTAAGTCATATACATTTAAAGTAAGTTTTAATATAGTATGAGAAAACTACCCATAAAGATAGTCAGACTGATTCTCCTCTCCTTTACAATGGCTTTATATCAGTGAATTCTCATTGACATCAAAAGGTTACTCCTCATTTACACCAGGGGACATAAGGGGAATATAAGAACGGCCATACTGCGTCAGACCAATGGTCCATCTAGCCTAGTATCCTGACTTCCGACCATGGCCAATGCTGGGTGCTTCAGAGGGAATGAACAGAACAGGTAACCATCAGGTGATCCATCCCTTGTTGCCCATTCCCAGCTTCTGGTAAACAGAGGCTAGGGACACTTCAGAGCATGGTTTTTTATCCCTGCCCATCTTGGCTAATAGCCATTGATGGACCTATCCTCCATTAACTTATCTAGTTCTTTTCTGAAATCTGTTATATTCTTGGCCTTCAGAAACTCCTCCGGCAAAGAGTTCCACAGGTTGACTGTGCATTGTGTGAAGAAATACTTCCTATTGTTTTTTTTAAAACCAGATGCCTATTAATTTTATTTGGTGACCTCCTAGTTCTTGTGTTATGAGAAGGAGTAAATAACACTTACTTATTTGCTTTCTCCACACCAGTCATAATTTTATAGACCTCTATCATATCCCCTCTCCCATTAGCTGTCTCTTTTCCAACCTGAAAAGTCCCAGTCTTATTAATGTCTCTTCGTATGGAAGCTGCTCTATACCACTAATAATTTTTGTTGCCCTTTTCTGAACTGTATGCAATTCTAATATATCTTTTTTGAAATGGGGCAACCAGATCTGCACTCAGTACTCAAGATGTGGACGTACCATGGATTTAAATGGGGGCAATATGATATTTTCTGTCTTATTATCTATCCCTTTCCTAATGATTCCCAATGTTCTGTTAGCTATAGGGGAGAATCAGATCATGTATATCTCTTTTTGTTTCTATCTATCAAACTGTATTTATAAACCCTACATCTTTACACATGTAGCTGCTAGGTTAGGTCATAAGCAGTGGCTAGCTATTCAAATCTTAAAGGCCTGGGAGGGACAGCTAGCAGTCAGACTTTCAGGCAGGACTGCAGTGTAAGAAAATCTGATTTTAACTCCTTTTCATTTATATTCTGTGCACAGATATAATATATTCAGTAACCAAGTGCACCAGTTCTTTTTGGAAATGTCAACCTAGTAAATGACAGATTTGACTCAATTGTTTATTGGTCTTTCAACTTTGAATGGCTGTCTAACTGACTTCCAGTTGGCAACTTGCACCAGAACAGGGAATAAAATAAAGGACATTCTAACTCTAGCAGGGCTGTGGGCATTTGTATTAACCACTCTCCATGTCAATATGTAGTATAGATACATGACTTAGTACAGTTAACTTACTGTTAAAGTCCTTAAAGCAGGCCTTATTCAAGCAAATGCCCCGTTGATTTCAAAAGATACTTTTCTTGAGTAAAGACTGTAGGATCTAGCCCTAAATGAAAGAGCTGTGACTGTTCACATGGAACTTCAATATAAAGGGTGGGTTTCGGTGTCTTATATATTTGTGAATCTCAGCCCAAGTTTCCTAATGGTTCATAAACCTTAGCTGATGACATTCTCCTACCGTATACAAAGGAATCCTCTGAGGGAATAAATATTACACTAGTCCAAGGTCAGGGAGTTATACTGAGTCCTGGGCCAGCTCAAAAGAATTACCACTAGACAGAGGACAATGACAGGTTGAAGATTCAAAGTCTTGTAAATTCTATGTAGTAGAAACAAAACATACACTACACATCAGGGGATTCTCAGCCTTCCGGAGTTGCATAGCATTCATTTGCAGCCCTTGAAGGTTCCAAGACAGCAGAAACAAAGTGCTCCACAAACAAAGGAAGACAAACCAGTGCTCCACAAGGTCCAGTATCCTCCTTCCAACATTAGCCAGTACCAGTTGTTTCAGAGGAAGGCATAAGAACTTTGCACTGGGCAGCTACTAAATAATCTGCCCATAGGCCACCATCCTGACTACCACCTTGGCATCTTCCACTTCAGTTCTGATAGTGTCTGTTATGTCATTAAGAGCTGGAGTTAGTCATTTGTATTTTACATTTGAAAGCTAGAATTTCAAGCATTCACTATATATGAAGCACTGGTTTTTAACTCTATCTTTTCTTGAGATAGCAGTGACTAAATCATGTTAGAATTTAAGTGGTGGGGAAAACAGGATGATAATCAGATTCTTAAATTGGTTAGTCTCTAAGGTGCCACAAGTACTCCTTTTCTTTTTGTCTTTTTTAAAAGATCCATAATTATGGGATCTACCCATAGGAATTTCTTTAGTTAAAAAGTATAAATATTTTCAGGACCAGAAAAACTTTCTAGACACTTCTGTTGGACCGATGATCAGAAAGGAAAATAATAAATATTTTTGGAGAGTAGAGGACATTTCTCCCTCAGGTAAAATGCTGACATCTAGCTAAAATGCATTAGCTGGGCCATATAGAGGCAGATACTGTAACTGGATTTAAATGGTTTTATTGGGTTAATGTACGATGCAAACGTAAAGAAAATGTGTGAGGTTTGGTTTGCTGCCAGCACTTGAGTAGACCCTGCAGGATTCAGTTTGTGTGGCCCACATAAACTGCAGTGTTTGTACAGCCCTAACACTCATGTACAGGCCATGCCTCCATACATCAACACAATGAAAATTAACTTGTCCAGTAGCATGGCAAGTAACATTTCTGGTTACCACAAGCTGGCATGCCAGTTCATGATAGCTCAGAAAATCATATCCACTATAAATGCATTGGAAAAGAAATATGAATTGGATTTTTCTAGTTTCACTGTCCACCATTTTACCATGAACAAAAACATGTTAACTATATATATATATATATATATATATATATATATATATATATATATATATATATATAATATTTGCTTTTCTGTACACTTCCCTTATATATATGTTGAATGGGGAAGTATACAGAAAAGCAAATAATTAAAACACGTAACAAGAATAAAGGTGTCTGCTCCTTTAAAGACATTTTAGCTTCAGTGCCTCTCTGAAATATTTAATGTTTGATTACCATCTCTCTCAAAAAACAAACAACCCTCAACATAGTGATTGTTTCATTATATTGGCTATAAGATTTTTTCACATTTAATTTTTAGATAAACTCTGTTAATAACTGCAATGTTACCATGCTGGCCTATCAAATATCATTTGATTGTTCTTCTCACTTACATTATAGATTACCAATGGTCCCTAGAAAGGACACAATTTTGTATAGTTTGCCAAGGATTTTTGAAACAGACTAGTTTACAATTCCATAAGGTATTTTAACATAACATAACATCCAAGCTGGGTGAAATAGTAATTTATGCAGTTTTTGACTGTATCAGTAATGTTAAAAGAGAGAGACAGAGAGAGAGAGAGAGAGAAACTATTCCAAACATCAAACACTAATTACAATAGAAGACAAGCACCTGAATTTCTGCAACAAAGGGAGAATAGTATTGCCAATAGCATTACAGATGGCCATTCAGAATTCCAGCTGTCGGCCTTGCAGAATATAATCACAGGGTATATTTAAGTTCTTCAGCAATTGCAACGCTACAAAAAATCTGGTATTCTGACAGCCATCAAGATGAAGGAATGACAGGTAAAAAACACATATGAATATAAATTGTATTCTTCCTGAGGGTGCTTTTTGTGTAAGAAATGACTGAATTCACTTTCAAATGAGCTTTTTATTTTTTCCTTTTACAATCCTAGAATGCACTTGGTAACAAAGGGTAATTGTTTTACAAGCTATTATGAACATTTTGCCTCAGAACTACCTATAGGTAAGAAAAGGGGAAATTCTCATTCAGATCGCCATGTAACAATTGGACCTTATGAAAATATGAAGCCAGTTAATGGCATTTAGCCACCAGCACATACTGGGTGCAGTGCAGAGCTGCTCCTCCTCAGCAAAGTTCTGGGAGTGATTGTGCCTTTGGTTGGTGCAGTCTGTGCCCTGCACCATACCCAAGTAGTTCCAGGGACTGATCATGAGGAGTAGAGAAGCTATGCATCTGCTTCCATCCTTCCCCTTTTGGGGTGTGTTGTGCCCTGAGAGTAGCAGGAGGGCACCATTGCACTAGGCATTGTACAAATGAGAGTGTCCCAAAGAGCTTAGGGAAGAGGGCTCAAAGCCAGTCAGAACTCTTCCCAAATTTAGACAGAGCTGGCCAAGTTTATGGCTTTGTTAGGGCCAGGGAATGCTCTGATGCCATGTACCACTCTAGCAGTTGGGCTGCAATGGACCCCTTGGGGGAGACTGAAGTTGACCTCCCTGATAAATACCCTGAGGCAGAGCACAGAACACTACTTTGCAGAGCGGGAGGCCACATGCCATCTCCTGGGGGCACAACAGGCTGGGTCCACACAGGAAGGTGTAGTTTACCCCTCCCTGCACTAGGAAAGATGAAATTAATCCCTGGGCTCAAATTCTGTCACTCAATGATTTCAGCAAGTTCATTTCTCATCTCCAGCTGTTAGTTTCCAGATATCAAATGGGCCTGTTTGGTATTTATACTTTCTCCTGGGAGAGAAGGGAAAAAATAGTCTCCAAACTTCCCACCCTTTGAAAGCCCAAAATATTAGCTGTTACAGCATATTGGCTGACCTCAGCAGATGAGGACGTGCTTCTGACTGGCTTGGCTGTTCTCTCACTAGAGATGTCACTCTGTGTACACACTCAATATCAGCGGAGAAAGCTTTAGGCACTTCCTGCTAAATGAGCCTAAACAAAGGTACATACCGCATTACACCAAGTTGCCTTCCAAACTCCAGCTGGCAAATAAAGATTTCACAGGAGTCTATACCATTCTGATTGTGTGACAATGCTGGACTTCACAAGTGCTTTTAGTTCATAAACTAAAACACATGTTTTATTGCAGCAATGGATCAAAGATGATCCTCCTGTGACAGCAACATGGATAACCATTGCAGGCACAATAAAATGATTACTTCAAAACGTGAGTGCACGAGAAAAACTGCTCTTTGTAACCCATCCTGTATACTATATGACTGAGATGTTAGCTGCATGAAGTGCAGCCATTCTCCTTGAAGCGTAGGCACTCCAGTACCGTGGCGATGAATGTGGTTTAAAAACAGATAGATTTTGTTCTGATATTAGAACTAATGGAACTCTGCCTGTCCTGAGAACACATCTCTTTTTGGTGACAAATGAGCTAAAGATAAGGGCTGGGATCTCGCTGAATGAGACCATACCATGAAAAGAGAAATAAAAGCATAACAATAAAGCTGAAATTAATATGAAAGAAAAATGTGTCTGTCAGCCATATATACTGTATGGCTTGGGCATTACAAAGTGATTGAGGAAAAGGGGGAGGGATGAAAGAAGTAGAAGGGTTTCCCTTCTTTGTCTTTTGCCAGAACAGAAGAACTTTATTTTACTTAGTAAAGTAACAAGAAAAGAAAGCTCTAAAAGCAGAGTGGAGTAGCTGAACTTATTATTTATTGGCTACACATGGGAAAACTGACTCATCTAGTACTAACTTTGGACTAAGAATGGTTTGGACAGCATGCCTGTGCAAGAACATAAGGGAGGGATGACAAGAACATCCCCTTACACCTGTGTGTGACATACCCAGACCTTGAATCCAGGTATATAGGAGAAAGGGGGCACAGAGCATGTAGCAGGTGGGCCAGGAATGAATGGGGATGGGAGTGAGTGGAACTTTGGTTGCACTCCCCCAACTTGCTGGCCAGCACAGCTGAGCTAGAGCATTGGGTGTTATAATTTGCAGCTAATATAGGCCAGTAGTAAGTTACCATTTCCCCGGTGCAAGAGGAAGAGGAATCGTGTCTCAGAGGTGTGAAGAAGTTCAGCTTACACACTAGCCTTTGATTCGGGCTGTGCCTAATGTCACAAGCTAGCCGTTAGAACCAAAATCTGAGTGCCTCCCAAAGGTACTAAGCACCCTCAGCTGTAACGGAAACCAACAAGAATTGACAGGTTTCAGAGTGGTAGCTGTATTGGTCTGTATCAGCAAAAACAACGAGGAGTCCTTGTCACACCTTAGGGACTAACAAATTTATTTGGGCATAAGCTTTCGTGAGCTAGAACCCACTTCATCAGATGCATGGAGTGGAAAATACAGCAGCAGATACATAGTACATGAAAAGATGGGAGTTGCCTTACCAAGTTTGGGGTCAGTGCTAACGAGACAATTCAATTAACAGTACAATACGAAGGGAGGAAAAATCACTTTTGTAGTGGTAATGAGGGTGGCCCATTTCAAACAGTTGACAAGAAGGTGTGAGTAACAGTAGGGAGAAATTAGTCATTACAAAACCTAATTTCCCCCTACGATTACTCACACCTCCTTGTCAACTGTTTGAAATGGGCCACCCTCATTACCACTACAAAAGTGATTTTTCCTCCCTTCGTATTGTACTGTTAATTGAATTGTCTCGTTAGCACTGACCCCACACTTGGTAAGGCAACTCCCATCTTTTCATGTACTATGTATATATACCTGCTACTGTATTTTCCACTCTGTGCATCTGATGAAGTGGGTTCTAGCCCACGAAAGCTTACAACAAGAATTGAGAGTGTTCAGCACCTCAGTGAATCAAACCATTAAAGGCATCAGTGGGGTCTGAACATCTTATTGGAGTGCTGTTTTCTATAAATGGGCAAACTACACCCAGTATTACACACACAGAAAAGATAAGAGTACTATTGTGCAGGAAATGTTCTAACAGGCCAAGATGAACAAACAAACAGCAAACAAGCCCCACTCACAGAGCCATTTTATTAACTTTGTGCTGTTTTTACAGATGGCTTAATTAAAAAAAAAGACATAGGCCTGGGCACCCCTCTTGTGTGATAACCTGTGGTAGGGGCTAGAGGGGAAGGAAAACTCTGCAAAGATCCATCTCCTCCTGGAGATTTCTTCTCAGTCATTCAGCACAGGGTGGAGTTTGCCCTCCCGTGAACTGGCTGCAGGATCAGTCTGAAGCAATGTGGATACTGGCTTCAGGGCTGACTTCAAATCCTGGGGGAAACAGCTGGAGACCAGAGACATCTGCTCAAAGGATTTTTCCTCCAGGCCATGGAAATGTCTGAGCAGCCTCTGCTCATGAGAGCGGGAGATCCGCAGACAGAGGATGGTGGAATAATCAGGTGCAGAATCTTTAATACTATAAATAAATGCATGGCTAGAGAGTCCCCTTGTATTCATTAACAGATTAAATTACGTCAAAGCACACACAGACACAAAAAGAAAGGAAAAAATAAAAATTGTTTCTTGTTGTTAGAAGATCTATGGAAGCTGTAAGAATGTTGCCAGTTCAAACACTTCTTAAGGAGATTTATCTGAGGAACTGTGTGATTCAATTCAAACAAAACAGCTTGCAGAAACAGATCCGGCTGTTAATACTGAAAAACCAGAGGGACCAGCACTTAAACCTCCTAGGCATTAGTGGGACTTCAATAGCCTTATATTATTGGCCTTCTGTACAGGGGAGAATTTTACACCTAAAAAGAGTGTCAAGCATCCAGAATGTTTACTTTGTGGCTAACAGAATTATTTGGTTGGGAAACACTATAGTACTTTGAGAGTGTCCCAACCACAATGAGTTGGGCACCTCAATTTGCAAGGAAGAAAAAAATAGACTGCGAGAGATCAAAAGAAAAGAATAAAAAGATTCCTAAAGACAGATAGCCAGAGAGCAACAAACCAGTATAGATCACTAGTGAAAGGAACGATAGTTCTACTAAAAGGAAGGGATTATCTACTGTCTGCTGAATAGTCTATTCATAACATCAAGACTACATGAAGAAAGAACATCCAGCAATTAAGACTGAGCTAGAGACTGGAAGCCTGCAATTAGTTATGGTGAGCTGCCCATTACACCAATGACAAACCCAGTCATGCTTGCAGTGGATGCTTCTGTCTTTTTGATATGTACTGTAAACTCAGATTCCTCCAAGATGCTGCGTAGCCTTTGCTCCTGTTGATTTAAAATGATTCCAGCTCCAGGAATGCTCAGCACTTTGCAGAAGGCACGTGGCTTAGGAGGAAGAACACGTGAAGTGACAATGGAATATCTAAACCATTACCTACTCTCTGACTTCTTTAACAAATGGTTGCCTCTGAGGAAAGGAAACAAGAGGCTTTGGAGTCTGATTAGAGGAGAATACGGGCTGGTCGTCAGGCCTCCTGAGTTCTCATCTGCTGCTAGAATGGCACGGCTGCTAGAATGGGCACAATGTGTAACTTGTTCATAGCATCTTAGGAGCAGTGAGTTGTGCTAATTATAAACCATTATGCATGTACAAGTACGATGTCTGGCTAAAGTGGTGGGCATACATTTGACAAAATATACAATACAAAAATGTTATGACCTTTAAAAAAGTTTCCATGAAATTCAGGAGCTTCCAATATAGGTGGGGCAGTGTGTGTGAATAGCTAAAGTAATAATAAAACCTAGATCTTATGTAGTGCTTTTCATCAGTAGATCTCAAAGTGCCTCACAAAATGTTTAATGTATGTATGCTTACAACACCTCTGTGAGGAAGGGAAGTGCTATTACTCCCATTTTACAGATGGGAACTGAGGCACAAATTGGATAAATGACTTGTTCAGTTCACACAGGAAGCCTGTGGTGGAACAGGGAATTGAACCTAGGTCTCCTATGGCCTAGCCGAGGGCCCCAACCCCTGGACCAGCCTTCCTCTCTTTCTTGAGAGCGTTTTGTATTATTTTCATGTACTTTTCATGAAATTCAGGAGACCATCAGTTTAATTTTAGGGGATAGCTGAATTAAATGGGAGGCCATTGTAACAATTGAGAGACTGATGAGAGCTGTACAGGTAGAGTTTATACGAGTGAATGGGAGAGGAAGAGAAAGACATAATTTATATGAAAAAACAACACAGTAAGGATAAATTGAATAAAGTAAGCAAATGGTTGACAGAAGGGAAACAATATTAAGTAGTCAAGCTGACAGATAGGCCTAGAAAGAAAAAAGGAATGTTGAGGGGGAAAACAAATCAGAAAATGAGGAGAGGCTTTGACATGTATTAAGAGAATCAATCATGGGCACTGTTTAAGGTGTCTGTCTTAAAAAATAGAATATTAAATATATGGGAACTGAAATTACATGAACTGAATACAGAAGGTATTCCATCAGCCAGGCTTTGGCTAGCAAAAAATACACCATTTTATCTGGTTCACAGATAAAATAGTAAGGGAAAGAAGTGGTTTTGAACAGAAACGTGAGGAAGGAAGTTTGGAATGAACTGAGATAAGGAAAATTAAAGAAGATACAAGCAGGATCACATCAATATGGCTAGAAATAAAAATAACAATAAGGAGTGGATTAAATTGACATTGGTGTTCATTGTAGTTTGGAATAAAATGGAAACGAGATAACTCAGATCAAAGAGACGTGTAGATGATGAAGTACTAGCAGTGGTTGATATCTGCTGCCCAAATATAAACTATTACACTCAAATGTGCTAAATCACATCCCATTTTGGGATGGGCATAGGTGAAGATGGAATTATTCCAAACAACTAATGCACTTAGTGCTGATCATGCATTTCTGAGTATGGACCTACCATATAGGGTGGCATGGAGTGGTGGCCAGAGCTTCCTTCCTTTCTCCAGATTCAACAGAGATCTCTCTGCAGGTTTGGGATACCTGCGGGGAAGGGTTGGACAATAGGCAGGATAGGAGTGGGGCTAAGGAGGATGCAGATTATTGCCCTTTACTAGTCCTCCAGAAAAATAATGCAGCCTAAGATACATTTGCTATTGAGAGCCCCTGTTAAAAGTAAAGTCCTGGAAGCAACTATCAAATGCCCCAAACCTAGCTTCACTTGGAGCTGTGTTGCCTGGGTGTTGCAGAGAGCTGTTGTGAAGACACTGTGCTTCAGCATGGATGGCCAGGGCCTCTCACCAATCCCCTAGGATCCATGCAAAACACAGGACATCTGCAGAGTTTGTCAGGCTAGTCTCAGGACCTGTTGTGCAGTGCCTATTCCTGCATCTCCAATGGAACAATTAGGGAGAATGCTCAAGCAAATAGAACCTCAGAGTTTTGCTCCCCACTCCTTGGGTTTTCCCATGAGAAAGGACAACTGGGCCTTTAGTTTTTACATAGTGTGGACTGTTTGCTTACAAACACATGAAAAACTATGAGTTAGTTTGTGTCTGAGGATCCAGTTCTGCCCTCAGTTATATACATGATGCAACTTCATTCAGTCCAGTCTGTTTGCATGGGGGCAACTAATGGGAAAATTGGCCCATGGACAAATTGGAGAATTGGTCTGAAATAAACATGATGAAATTTAGTAAAAGTAAATGCAAAATATTATACTTAGGAAGGAAAAATCAAATACAGAATGGAGAATACAAAATGGAGAATAACTGGCGAGGCAGTAGTAATGCTGAAAGGCTGTGGGGGTTATAGTGGATGACAAATTGAATATGAGTCAACAATGTGTTGCAGTAGCGGAAAAGACTAATATCATTCTGAGGTGTATTAACAGGATAGTCATATATAAGACAGGGGAGATAATTGTCCCACTCTACTTGGTGTTAGTGAGGCCTCAGCTGGAGTACTGTGTCCACCTCTGGGCATCACACTTTAAGAAATATTTGGACAAATTGGAGAGAATCCAGAGAGTTGCAAAAATGATAAAAAGGTTTAGAAAACTAGACCTAAGAGGAAAGGTTAAAAAAACTGGGCATGTTTAGTCTTGAGAAATGAAGACTGAGGGGGAGCTTAATAATAGCTTTCAAATACATTAAGAGCTATTATAATGGGGACAGTGATCCATTCTTCTCCATGTCCACTAAAAGCAGGCCAAGAAGTAATGGGCTTAATCTACAGCAAGGGAAATTTAGGCTAGATACTAGAAAAAAACATTGTAACTGTCAGGATAGTTAACCTCTGGAATAGGTTTCCAAGGGAGGTTGTGGAATCCCCATCACTGGAGGCTTTTAAAAACAGATTAGACAAACACCTGTCAGGGATGATCTTTTGGTCTTTCCAGCCCTACATTTCTACGATTCTATGTCTGGCTTCCCCACTTGGAAACTGGAAATGATCATATTTAATGGTGGGATTTTCCAGAGGTATGTCTATACTATGTTTTCAAACCCATGACAGAGAGTCTCAGAACCCAGGTCTCAGAACCCAGGACTCGGACTTGAGGAGTTCATGCTGCGGCACTGAAAACAGCAGTGTAGACATTGTGGCCTGGGTTGGAGCTCGGGCTCTGAAGCTCTCTTTTCCCTAGGCTTCAATGTCTGAGCCACAATGTCTATACTGCAGTTTTTAGTACTGTAGTGTGAGCCACACAAGCTCCAGGTTTTAAAATGCAGTGCAGATGTACTTAATGAGGCCTAAGGGAGCTAGGCACCCAGTTCCCACTGACGTTGTGTCCCTTAATTCCCCCATAGGGAATCCCAGCCTAATTTACTAAAAGGTTTGTACTTCAGATGGAAGAGTCTTTAAAAGTACAACCAGTATTATTAATAATCAAAACACATTTCTTAAGAGGTTAAGGAAGAATCAAGTGCAACTGCTGTAAAACACACTTCTTCAGTGTCTACCGTCATCTGTTCAATGCAATTGTTTTATCCATCCCTGTTCTTTTCCACTAATTTAATAAGGACAAAGAGCTCTCTTCTTTCACTCTCCGTTGTTGTCTAATATTATAACCAAGCAGGAAACACAGAATCATTAGGTTGTCTCTCTGAAGTCTAGCTAGTTCTATTTCTGCATTGACAAGTTGTTACCAGGTTTTAGTAGATGCTAAGGGAAATAAATTCCTATCTATCTAGGTAAGAAGTTTGTGGGCCTGATCCTGTGAAGTGCTAAATGCCACAGTAGTATCTGTTGAGCTTGCCATTACCAATCCCCTAAGTTAGGCTTTACCTTTTGTTTTACCACTTTATGGGTAAGCAAGTCTGTCCTGTATTTGGAAGTTTTCAGAACAGTTGAGCCCATTTCTACAGACCACACCAAATAAATGAGATACTAGATTTCATAGTTGAAACACATTAGAAACAATCATAAATCTCGCAATAATACTTTACATACAGTGTCTTGTCTCACTTCACCTGGGCGTACCAACCACTGCTTTTAAGATAAACCACAATTGACAAAGGACGGGAAACCATTCTAACCTAAGTGTGCAGTGCTTTATATCGGTCCTTACTTTTACACAGCACAGTGGTTACTATTCAAATTATTACAGTTTTACAGGTATTCCCTACATGAAGTTGTGACGCTAAAAGCACCCCAGTACAAGATGGCAAAGGGCTCCTGGGGATATAACAGTAAATCTCAGCTGGCCCGACCGGTGCAATATACCTGACACCCTGTCATGATAATCACTTGAAAACTGATAACACACTGGTCATAAATATCACTGGGAAATGTATATAACAATGCTGTATGTGAAATTAGGGAAACTCTGATATTATGTTTTTGAGTCTTTTAACAGACAGAGGGGACAAAACAGTTTACTGTTATCATAATCTGTATTTAAAAGGTATTGTGTACAGTATCATATGCAAACTGATAACAAGCTGGTCCCGAAAATCATTGTGTGATGTATGTACAGGGTGTGTACAAAGAGTTATAAATTCATGCTGGAAATACATTCTTAAAAGGTGTTTGGCAGGTAGTTAATAAAGCCCAGCCTGCCTTAGACAAAGGAACATGTATTTTACTTGTCTGACCAGCTTGATTGCAGAGGACAATGAAAAGTGTTATTTACATGTAAGGTAAACAAAGCCACCAAGCTAGTAAGTACGGGAGATTACTGCTTAATGATCACTACAGGAGATGGTGTCTGTACCTTCTGGGCTCTTTAAACAGAAATAATGATTTTTGGAGTAATATGCCGGCGGGGGGGGGGGGGGGCAGCAAAGAGACATCTGAGTCATCCATCATCTGGGAACAAAGAAGCCAGTGCTTTGTATCTATGAAAGATGGGTCCTCTTGCTAAATTAGTTGGGCAATGCGGATAACCTGGTGTGAGTAAGAATCTATGTTAGGCAAAGTTTTACCTTGCTAGAATTAAATTTTAGACACCAGAAAACATGTTATTTTTGTTTTGTTTGCAACCCTTTCATATCTCTTTCACTCTTGCTTTAAATCACTTGAAGCCTATGTTCTTTGTTCATAAACGTATTCTTGGTTTTACTACAAACTATCTCAGGGCTGTGCATTAAGGTGGAGTGACCATCCCAGCTGAGCTAACAAGCTGTTGTGTGTACTGGCTCTTTGGAGGCAGTGAACTTAGTGGTACCTCTAAGAGGAGCTGGACACTTCAGGGGAGAAGTTTGAGGGAGACTCAGGACCAAAGTGTTGTTGGGGGTCATACACAGCTAGATAATATATACATACATAGTACAGCCTGTAGTTATCCCTAAAGATGATTGTTTTCAAACCTGAAACATGAAAGAAATCAACAGCACATACAGGTAAATGCTGCAGAGTCTACCATCTACATCATTAGTTTAATTGTAGATAACAATTATAGGACACAGAGGCAAGAACTGATTTAAAAAACAATGTAAAGTTTAATAGTTTGTAGTTGTTCAATAACTTATATTGTGTCCATTGTTGATATATATTTATTCCTCTTTTCCTTTCTATCATACATGTCAGATCTCAGCTACCTCGTCATCAGTGTTGCCTGGAGACAAGTGTGTTCTCAAAAATCTAAATTTTATGAGATCTCCTTTCTCCCTATGAACAATTGTGAGTGCTACAGCAACAGAAATGCTTTTGTTGACAAAGCCAATATTTTCAAAAGCGACGAGTGAGTTTGAGTGCCCAGCGCAGACTCTGTAAAGGTGCCTGATTTGCAGTAAGTGGCTGCTCAGCCCTTTCTGAGCACCAGAATCCTCTATGTTATCTCAATTTGATCACCTAAAATTGAAGCATTATGGATTTTTTTTTATGCAGAATATACCATTTCTAAAAGAAAACCTTTACCTAAGGCCCCAATCCTGAAATAAAATCCACATGGATTTACATGAACTCCTGATGTAGTAGTAGCAGGAATCTGCACAGGCAAATGGTCCACACACATAGATTTCATTGCAGGATTGGAGTCTAAACACATAAAAATCCAAAATCTTATATAAGATACACCATAAGTTTTCCCACATGTGGCCAGTGATACATCATTATAGCTGTCTGTCTGATAGCATCCCATAACCTGGTTAGCAATTCTTCTCCCTTGATATGATAAATAGTGCAAACATTATGGAGTGAGATCTCTTTGATTTATGAAAGTCTTAAAGCAGCAATATGTACCTGCTCATTTGATATCAGCAACAACAGATGCTAGAAATACTCGGGTAGCCTTTACTTCAGTTTGTTTTTTTACTGGCACATTACAAAAACAGAAAAAATATATTATTTGAAACTTAGAACTAGGATAAATACAGTATGAAATTCTATTTTGAGGCTTAATCCAAAGCCCTCTGAAGTCAATGGGAGTCTTCCCATTTGACTTCTATAAGCACTGGGTTGGGTCTTTACTAGTCTCAAAACACTGTGGATAGATTCTTTCAAAATCAAATCAGTTTGATTATGCTGTCTCACTTGGTGCATTAACATAATGTTGCTCCCTTTCTAAACATACATTATTTGCAATGCCTGTTCTGAGTTATGCATGTTTAAATTAAGTCTTTTTATCCTCTTTTCAGTTATTCATCTCCAAGGCCTAACAAAGCTGTCTTGCTTCAGGACTCTAACTCCTTAGTTTGTAATTTATTCTTGACTTAATAATAGTTCCTTTTTTCTTATCCTTATAATACCACACTCATGTGTATAAACATTTGTAGAAGCCTGAAATAATTTATTTTAATATTTTGCATGGAGAATTATGTAGTATTGGCATAAATGGTGAGGGGAAGGAGGTTATGTTTTTACTCTTTTCTTCTTTAAAGTAGGGTGCAATGTGCATGTAATTAGCAGCAATTTTTTTGCTTAGCATCTGAATTTAATCTTAAGTTATTTCCCCATTTCCTAGACTGGTTAGTGTAACATTTCCCCACTTCTCCTTTCTTCCCCACCCCTGCAGTAAAATAAGTCTTTCAAACTTTTTCTGTTTCACGGGTCCTCCTACTGAATGTTGAAGATACTTGAAAATGTTTAATTTTTGTTAGAAGAAGTGATGAGCTTCATAAGTACAATAAGTGGGAAGACAAAGCTTTTCAAATGCTGAATGTGAAGTGTTTAAAAAAACTGTAGGGTTTGCACAGCACTCCAATCAGTATAAAAATGGTTCAGCTACTAAATGCAATAAAAGACTTGTTTGTAATCCAGATCATTACCTAGCTCCCATATTTCACTTCAAATGTTAATCTCAGGTTTTTCGTAGACTTATAGTTGCAAAGAAGCCATGCTGTTCTGATATATATATTTGTGTGCGTTTGCATTTGTGACATTGTCATTTATCAAAAGTCTCTAATTTCCATTAGCAATCCCTAAACTCAATCTCCCCAAAGCTTTTGGTCCCTCCAAATGCCTAATTTGTGCCTCCATATATATCTGATCAAAAGCAATTCGTACGTACAAGATGAGCCACACTGGATAACCAGAATTTAACCATGTGAAAACCAAGGGGGAAATTTTCAGGTGGTTAGCTTCCCTTTTCCTTTATGTGAGTTGTAGTCAAAACATTTACATTCACATTTAAATATGCTTAAATCTCTATTTGCTTGAACTGTTATTTTCTATATGTAACTTTTTGATCAGATGTGTAGGATTCCTTACACTGGAAGCAAAACATAAATTTTGAAAACTATATTTTAAGCTACCTCTTTGTTAGTAAATTTTTATACAGTGAACAATGTTTTAATTAGAATTACTGTGGTAAAGAATGTTGATCTTCTTTTAGCTAATCTCACTTGGAGTTTGCAATTACCCTCTTTTGACCTTGTTCTACGTCTCTGTCTCTTGTATCATATCCAGACACAATGGAGAGTTGTTCTGTTTTGTTTTTATTAAATGAAAGTTAACACCTCCACAAGGATCACACGAGACAGCTGGTTAAACCCCAAAAGGATAGATAATATGTAATTAGGAAGAATTGCCACTTCCATTTCCTACAGCAAATAGACAAGTTTCCCAACACAGATTGGTACCAGGTCGCCTGCTGACAACTCGGGCAGGTTCCAAATGTTGGAACAATTATTAAAGCCATTTTGTGAGTTAAATTTTTTCCTCTATATTTCTTATGTAGACTCAAATTATATGATTTCAACAGCGCTGCTAAAAACCCTGTGCTTTAGAAACAAAGATGGGAATTCCAAAAGTGCACTGCTTGGCCTACCCCTGCTTCTACTGAGATCAGTGGGAGTTCTACCATGAGCTTCAAAGGGAACAAAGCTAGGCCAAGGCTAAGCACCAGGTCGACCAAGGTATTTAGGAGTCTAACTTCCACTGATTTCAAAGGAAGAACCCAACCCCAAAAGGTAAAAGGAAGTTAGATATAAAGAAAAAATTAAAATTGAAAAGATACTGAAGTTTAATGAAAAAACAAAAAAATTACACCCTTTTTATTGTGAAATTAGGAATATCTGCACATGTAATCACCAAGAAAACGAGTACTTCATTCAATGACAGAACAAAATTGAATTCACATTGTAATCAGCTCCCAGACTTTAAACAATTAAAAAAAACCCAAATCTAATGAGAGAAATGTTACTGTATTTCATGGGTTATAAAATATAACTTTTAAACATTCCCTGTGATGTGACTACATTACATATTATGCAGTTTTTCCCACCGCTGTACTTCCAAACACAACTGAATGTTAGCATTCATGTCATGAAGGAATGTCTTGAGTGTTTTTTTTTTAAATGAGCTTTTCTTATCTGCCCAGACTTTTGTTACAGCACTGGATGCAGCTCAAGTTAAAGTTCTTCTGCTACCTTGTGGTTGTAACTTTAAAATACCATATATTCTGCAATCCAATGTATAGAATTATTGGATGTGTATTTTTATTTGTGGCAATTTCAAGTCAGTTAAACAAGAGTTTTATGTCATCCTGCCTAAACCTACATCAGAAGATAACTCCAATAGGATCCTTTGGTTCAGATTCATTTTCATTCATCTGCCCACTATTTTGAGTCCCAATCTTCTTTCCCTCTATGTGGTTTGGGGGCATATCGGCAGAGCACATATGAAAAGCTTGCATTGTTGTGCTCTATGTTGTACCTGTTCTGGTGACAGACTGAACAGGTCACCAGAGTTCTGAGGCTGCCAGTCAGGGCCCCTTTCACAAACATGAAATTTACTTAACACTTTTTAAAAAGACAAAAGCGGTGTAGAAACAGCAAACAAAAATAACCCACATCATCACTGTTCTCTGGATATGAATCTGCTTATAAAGCCATTACTTTGTCCTCCTTCAAATCCTTCTTCAAGAGACACTGCTGCCATGAAGCCTATGGGAAACGATCAACTTATTATGGTTAGGTATAAGGCCAGTTGGGACTTCTGATGTTTATCTTAGCTATTTGGCCTGCATGAATGCATGTTATAATTGGGTACCCTCGGTTTCATTCCCACCATACTAATTGTTCATTACCACTACTTGATGGATGTTATCTTAGAGTATAAACCCTTTGAGGTAGAGACCAACTTTTACACTATTTGCAGAGCACCTACCACAATGGGAGCAGGGAGGGGGGGACACCTAATGTAATACAAGTATTAAATAATATCAAAGTGGACCCTTCATGGATAGTTCTGGTTATAGGATTTCTTTAGGATTTCCTGAATCATCATTATATTTGGATCTATGTGTCTATTCTGAGTTATTCTGTTCTCTAAGTTGTATATAACTGTACTGTCATCATCCAAGGTCTCAAATCTGGGTCTGCAGGGTTTATAGGAACAGCCCTGCTCTAACCCTCCATCTGGCAGCCTGCTGATCCTTGCTTACTTGGGACCCATGAAGCCCAGCCCCAGTTTGAAGCTTCACCCCTGCAGTACTATTGGCGGAGTCACCGAGCAGCTGATTGGTCTCCAGGCCCTACTTAAGCCAGGGACAGGAAGCTATCTGAACAACTGGGCATCACCCTGTTCTGGACTGTGTGCCTTGTGCTTCCTGCTCCCGCTCCTCTGGCTTGATTTCCTGGCATCCCAACCCAGTGTTACTCCTGGCATCTGATTTGTGGTTCTGATCTCCATTTTGTCTCCTGACTCTGAATTCCTGGTGTTCTGACCTGGCCTGACCTTGGTTCCTGATTTATGGTTCTGCTCTCTGGTTTTTCTTCTGCCTCTGACCTCCTGTTTTTCTGACTCCTGTCTTGTGCTTGTGGACTCTGGCTCTGAGTACTAGGTCTGGCTGCCCACAACCTGGCTCTGACAAGTACATTAATAAAAGGTAAAGTAACAAATAAAGGTATCTAAATCCTCTATGGTAATTGGGCCAGATTCTGATCTTGGTTACAACAGCAAAGTCACTTGAGTTATGTTGGATTTATAGTGGTGAAAATTAGACCTGACCTATTAGTTTAGTCTATTTATTTATAGGAGGAAGTACTCAGGCCCACATCCTCAAAGATACATAGGTGTTTCTCTGCTCAGTGATACAATTCCTAACCCCCAGACACTCTGCCACTTAATAGACTCCTCATCGCTGAGCTAGGCGTGCAGGCTTCTCATACAATGCATGGGAGAGTTAGGAACCCAAGGAAGGGATTCTGAGAAGACAGCAAGTTGAGTAGAGAGCCACCTAAGCTACTCAAGAGAGAAATACTGAGGCAGGGTGCAGAGATGGGAGGGGCTCAGGTTCCTAAACAACTGACCTGGTGTACCTCTTTCCACTTGGGATCCTTAGCCATGGACCTCTCCTGGAGTTAGGCACCTAAATCAGGTCAGCTACTTAGGTAACCTATGCCCTAGCAGCTGAAAGCCCCTCCCCCCCTCACATTCGGTTATGTGCTTTCAGAACGTTCACTTCTAAGCTGGGGTTTCATTCTCCCTCCCACTTGATACCCCTCTCATGCTTATCTTATGTCGCCCTGTACCTGGCTATCTCTTGTGTGGGTGCTGTGCTATTAGCTGTGAGGCCGCATCAGGGCTTAGGTGGCTTTCCGAAAGCTGACCAGTAGCAATTCAGGCACCAAGGAGATGTGGTGGCAGCTGAGTGGAAGTTTTGAAAATGTTAGGGATGCCTAAATGGTGGAGTGAGGTGCTCAAAATGGCAGAGAGGGGCCTAAAGAGCTTTGAGAATCTAGGCCTTAATGTCCAACTTTTAAAAAGTCTTTAAGGCTTTTCTTGAAACTGAAGCGTAGTGGATAAATGATTAGAAAAATCAAATGTTAGACTTTTACTGTGAAACTGGCTGTTACCTAGTGGTATCCCAATCACTTAGCTAAACTGAAATAAAGTTGCACATCATTGTAAGTTTCTGAACACTCATGCCTCCAAGAACTCTTCATCCCCTCTAGCTGACTGATTTTCACTTACTTCTGACCATAATATGAAAGTGATTTTACTTGAATTTTATTAGTTCAAAAATGTAGTTAGTGAGCCTGATCTTAGAGGTGCTGAATCCTCTGAACTTCTCAAGATCAGGCACTGTGGGCCAATCTTCAGCTCATATAATATCACTGAGCTAATTAAAATAAATAAAACAGTTGGTCAGATTCTGATCTCAGTTTCACCCGAGTATGTCTAATGACTTCTCTGTTGTAATCAAGATCAGAATCTGCCCCAATTCAATTTAAAGAGTTTTATTTGCTCTCTTACCTTTGACTTTAGTGGAGCTATGCCCATTTAAACCAGCTGAACATCTGCTTCAACATGTGCCCTGGTGGGAGTAGTCTGAATCAATTATAATCAGTTTTCAAATATACTGCAGTAAGACAGTTAAAGACATACTAACTTAGTGTTCTAATTGCTAATACTAACTTTCAGGTCATAACCTGTAGGGAGATCAGTTGGCAATAATTTATCAGCACTGATACTGATGATGATCACGTTAAATGTATACAATATGTATTTCATCTCCTTAATTGTTTATCAGATTCCAAATAGGACAGAGAAGCCATTCCTTAAAAACCTGCACCATATTGGATTAGTTAGATGAACTATGCTCATCTTTTTGCGCTTTATATAGAAGCACACATGTCAACCTTCCTAATGTGTTTCTCTTTTAGCGTTATCTATTGTCTCGAGCAGATTCCCAACATCTGATACTTAAAGGGGACAGCACTTAAAAGAAGTGAAGGAAATGCCTGTTATTTTTCACTTCCCCAGACAGGATATTATGTTTTTGAAGCACTCAGTTATTCATATGTTTCTATAGTAGTTCTGTGCTTTCTAAGGCAGAAACAAATTGCTACTTTTTAAATGTAGGGCCAAACCCCATCTTTATTAACAGGAAGTGCACTCAGCACAGGGGTGGGAAACAGAGCAATTCCAGCTGCTGATGAGTTAACAGACTCATCCTGTCAGCACAAGATGGTTCAGAGGGAGTAGCTGCACCACCTGAAAGCTAAAGCCCGTTAGACAGAAAGAGCATTTAACTCTGGCTAGAGCACACTAGAGGTATCAGCAGACCTGCTTTCAATCAGGGGACTTGGTGAGGTTCCTTGGTATGCAGAGCATATTCTCTTGGGGTGTGATGTAGTTGGTTCCCTCCCGAGTGCTCACGAGGGTGAGGTTGGAAGCTGCCCTGCTCCATACTGGGGTAGAACTCCCTATCTTTTTTTCCTTCCACTTCCCAAACCCACTTCTATGAGGATGCCAATGGAACATCATAAACTGATAATGCATTACTGAGACCCTGTCCTTTTTCCCACCACCCTTCCTTTATTATTGGGTTACGGTAGTTTTTGAAGGCCTCATTCAGTACTGTGCTAGACACTGCATGTACAAATAACAAGAATCCCAGCCCCAAGTTGCTAAAATTTTACATAGACAAGATAGTACTTCCTTTCTCCTACTCTCTATTATTATTCCTGTCTTACAGATAGGGGAGGGAGACATTAAGTGACTTGCCCAAGCTCACACAGAAGTTCTGTGCCAGGGCCAGGAATTGCACTCATATCTGAGTCCCAGTCAAGTGCTTTGTCCACAAGGCACTGCTTTCATTTGCTCACCCTCTTGTTCTCTCTCTTATTCTTAGTGTAAGGCTAGTGTGGCAGGAATTGTTTTCTCTATACACTCTGATCCTGCATCAGATCCTGCAGGTGGACCCTGTAGCATCTACTAATGAGCAGTCTAGTTTCAAGATAAACCCTTCATTATAGACAGTAACTATATACAGAAATGAGGTTACAAAACTTCCTGCTACTCTATGAAGCTGCAGCCTTTGACTACCCTGCCCTGGGTTTCTTTGTTTCTGCTCCCCAGCAGGAAATGTCTCAGAGGAAACCAAAGGCTGCCTGAAGAGCATACAGGACATATAGCACCTATCACTTCCTGGAGAACTTACTCTGTAGACTATCTTCCCTTTTTTAGATTCCTTTTCAATTTTCTGAACTAAAATAACAAACTATAACAAATATATAAACTGACTTAACAATCCTTCAGGTTGCTTTAACATGTTAATATGCCTTGATCAGTTTCTTAGAGTGTTCAGCAATCTCCCCAATCTGCTGTATTGCAAAAGCGTCTTTAGACAAATCTTTGTTTGTAAAAGACCGTTCAGTCAATAACAGGATGAATCTGTGAATTATTTTTGACGTGTGACGTTTGCAGCCAAGTTCTCAGGAATCTTGAGCAGATGCTTATAATTCTTTTGTAAAATTTTGCCTTCATCAGTGATCACTGTAGCTTTGAGTGGCCAGTGTCCACTTTGCCAAATTCTCAAGAGCCTATGTTTTTTAACTGCGGGAAAGGTCTTGTTCCTATATTGTCGTATTTTTGTCTGATTGTACTTTCCCAGTCTTTTTCCCCTCACTATAACTGACTTCTCAACCAGTCTTTTTTTGTCACATATCTGGTAATCGGGTATTTTACATAGAGCAGTTCAGCAGGTGACTTTCACACTATATAGTATTGTAGCTCTATAATTGAGTAGTGCCAAATATTGCATCCATTGTCTTTTTGAGCAATTTGTTCACTGTGCGTCTTCACATTCAACTAATCCATTGGTTTGAGGATATCTGGGACTAGATGTCTTGTGATGAAAGCTGTACGTTTTAGTAAAGACCAAAAATTCTCTATTTTTGAACTGTGGTCTGTTGTCAGTTATTACTTTTCTTGGAATTCCATGATGTGCAAACACAGATTTAATGTGCCTTGAAGCTATGGTATCTTCAAGTGAGACTACTTTTGGGAAATTGGTAAAATAGTCCATTATAACCAGGTGATCATATCTTCCTAGGCTGAACATATCAATTCCAACTTTGTCCAATGGAACTAAGAGTTATTTGTGAAATATCACTGATTCTTTCTGCTGGGAAGCTCTGTACTTCTGATATGTTCCACACATGTTCCTCCCCCCCAAATGCTTTCTGTTTCTCTCCTTGGCCATTTTAACTTCTGTGAACTCTTCCCTTGGTGGTTTAGCTATGGTAATCAGTTATATGGTCAGTACTTTTCTCTAGGCCGTTTATTTGTGTTTCAGTTTGTTCTGCTGCATGGCATATACTTTTTGCCCTTTCTAGCATCAAATCCATCTCCATTAGTAACTGTTCACAGACATTTTTGTTGTTACATTCCAGGATAATATGGGTCTTTTAATATTCCATATTTATAGAACTGACTTTTTAGTTCTTAAATCTGTGGCAAACTCCTCTATTGTTTCTCCTTCATTCTGTGTTCTCATGGTGAACATATCTCTCACAAGTAAGATTTTTTCCTAGGGACATAGTGATCCTCAAACATTTTTCATTATTTCTGCAAAGTTCCCCGTTCCCCTGCCCGCCATGAAATGTGTTGTGTACATCTAGGGCTTCTGAGCATGCTGCTGTTAAGAGAAGAGCGATCTTTTGGTCATCCTCCAGTTTAATTGCCCCTGTGGTTTCCATATGCAGCTCAAACTACTGTTTGAGCCATTTACAGTCATATTAAGCAAAAAGCATATTAAGAAAAATGGAAGACTTGTTGTGATCAGCACAATCTATATGAGGGCTGAAGGACCAATTGATCAAGGTGATCCAGATGATTAAGCATTTCCCCTGAATCTCAGGGCTGGTGGGAGACTTACTTGCAGTTGTACAGGCTCTGTAGTAGCCATTTCAATGTTACCTCTCCAAGGGTCTTCCAGCACATTGTGACTTCCACTCCTGGCACTAGGTAGCATCTTCATGACCAGCAGACTAGTTTCAATGTAAACCCTTTATTAGGAACAGGAGCTATACACAGAAACGAGATAACAAAACTTCCGGTTTTGCAGCCTGTGACTGCCCTGGCTTAGGCTTCCTTTCCCCCTCCCCCCATAGCAGGAAGTGTCTCAGAGGCAACCAAAATCTACCTGAAGAATGTACAGGAGGTGTGGCATCTCTATACTTTCTGGAGGACTTACTGTATAGTGCGGACCCTTGTGTCCATGTGAAGTGCACTGAAATGAATGGGATCTGATTGTGAAATTATATTTGTACAGTACCTAGCACAATGGAATCCCAATCTATTTAAGGTCTTAAATACACTGTGATTTCTGTAAGGAGGGAAGATGGGTCAGAATCGGCCTGATATTTGAAAATGCAGTTTCTTCTACATTAATCAAAATCATATTGCATTTTATATATTAGCCAATAAGTGTATATATAAAGCAAGCAAAGTAGCACAACATAAACTTTACTCAGTTTGAAAATTGTGGTTTGGTTTGAATTAAAAATACTACAACTTCACAATATGTTAGCAAACCTAATGTAGTGGAATTTGTAGGTAAAAGTCTTATTTATGTGTCACTTCTGTATAGTGCTGTCATTGTTAAACATTTGCTGAGGAAGGGGGGTGAGCAGGTCTTTTTTCCAGGCAGATTATAATTTTAATACCTAGTTCTAATGTAGCACTTTACAGTCAATCTCAAGCAATAGGATGCATCAAGGGATTTAGGTGTTGCAACACAGAGCATCATGGAGCCTTATAGGCACTAGAAAATCATGGGAACAACACTGCGATCCACAAAGCCAAGTTGGTGTGTATGCTGTCTACACAATGAATGGGGAGAGTAGGCACGTTAGAATACAATCTTCAAAAGCCAGCACAGTAAGCAGAGAGCAGGCTAAGCTAACCAATAGGAGACACCAATGAGAGGGGTGTGTCCTAAACCACCCCCTCCATCTTGTGGAGCTAGGTGCCTCCTTGCAGCTTGGACTGGGTGCCTGTTTCCGCTTAGAGAGCCACAAACAGACACCCTTCTCCTGGAGTCAGGCACCTAAGTCATTTCTTGCAGGAATGTGTTAGGCACCTTCATTGCTCCATACAAAATGGCTGTAGGAGAAGGACCTGCTGTAAGGATGCAAGGCCTAGAACGCAGGTCTGCAGAGCCTGGGATGGCTAACATTACCACAGTGCCACCAGGAGGCCATGCAGAGCCATGGCCAGGGAGCATTGGGGCCAATAGGCACTGCAGGAAGTACCACCTAGGGGAGCCAGAGAGACAGTGCACTTCAGCCCTCTGACTGGCCAACCACCCTATTTAATCCTGGAGGGTGCTCCAGGAAATTGTCTGGGCAACAACACAGATTTCAGGCCTGCTGTGACTTGTCTCCTGATTTCTAACCCCAGCCTGAATTGGACCCTGACTCTTGATTATTGAACCCAGCCCTAGTGATTCCTCCAACCACTGCTCACTGACTACCGTCCCTGACGTGTGGACTTGAGCCCAGCTGTGACAGCTAGGCCAGACAACCTACAATCTGGGCACTACCCACCTTATAACTTTTAGACCAGTGATTAGAGCACTCCCTTGGAATGGAAGACACCCAGGTTCAAGTTCCCCCTCTCTACAAGATGGGGAGAAAGGGGTGGGAGACCCCTGTACAAATCCTCAGAAGAGAGCTCTACCCACTGAGCTAAGGGCTATACTGATGTGGGGCTCCCTCAATCTCTCCTGTTGAAACTGTGCCCCTGTGGATAAATAATGGAAGAGTGACTAGGGCAGGGAGACTGGACCCTGGGTCTCCCACATGGATGCCCTAACCACTGGACCACAGAATCATTCCCTCTCTGGCCTAAAGACTGTTCTGCTGTGGATTTATACTTAAATAAATAGTTATTGGGTTAGAGAGAGGAAGGTGGCAGGGAAGAGGGGAGGGGATAGCTCAGTGGTTTGAGCATTGGCCTGCTAAACCCACAGTTGTGAGTTCAATGATTCTGTAGGCTGGTGGTTAGGGACAGACTAGAGGGGGAGGGCTCCGCTGCAAAGAATATCCCGATAGCTTAGTACTTAGAGTACTCACGTTGGTTGTGGGAAACCCCTGTTTAAATTCTGCCTCCCCTTCCAATTAGGAAATGGAAACTTACTAGTGAAGTCACTTGCCTAAAGCTACACAGCAAACAGATATTAGAATGAGGGTGCTCCTGTCTCCCAATCCTATACTCCTTCTTCTAGAGTCTAGATCTGACTGCCTCCTAGGTTATGACTGAACTGGAGAGTTTACAGCAGAGCAGCTACTCGAGAGAGCTTACAGCGGTGTAGCTGCAGCTGCAAGCTCTCTAGTGTAACTGCTCTAAGCCGACAGAAGAGAGCTCTCCCATCAACTTAATTAATCCACCCCTAATGAGCAGCAGCTATGTTGGTGGGAGAAGCTCTCCTGCCAACATAGCTCTGTTCACACCAGTGCTTATTCACACCCCTCAGCAACATAGGTTATAGCCACATAAATGGTGGTGTAGACATATCCTTAGGTTTACAGCATTTCTCCCTATAAAATTGCTCTTCAAGCTCTTTTGAAAGTCTCTTCTATAAAAAGCCCTGCAACCCACAAAAAAGTAGATCAACTCAAAGTGCTGCTGTTTTGTGGAAAGCTTTTTTATTTTAAACTTCTTATTAAGCAGCCATTTATCTTGTAAGTCTGTCACTTCACCGTATGTATGAAAACAGCAGCTTTGTTTTTCAGGAATACACCTGCTCCTTGACTATTGACCGAGGTCATTTCCATACTCCTGAGTGCATTAGAATTTTTCACTAGAAGTCACTATAATGGCACAAACAAATGATGAGGACGTTGGGGCCTTTGTCAGGATCCAGTTACGATCCTTCAACTTTTTATGACTGTACAGGGGAGAATGATGAGGGAGGGCTATGGGCTGAAGGTACAAACAGGCTCTCACTGCAGATGGAGGTGTGATTGTCATGTAGTCATACCCAAGCTAGCTATCTCAAGTTGAGATAGCAGTGAAGCAACACCAGCAAAGCCTAGCAGTGTACAAGCCCATACTCAGGTTTCCTGGTGCACTTGGACAGCTAACCTGTGCTGCCATGGCTTCACTGCTATTGGTACCCAAGCTAGCATGTGTCTAATGTGCTGCAATCACAGATCTGATTGCCATGTAGACCTAAGTGGCAATCAGACAGGAGGAACGTCTTTGACAATGCACAGGGAATCACAAGACTGGCTTGTACAACAAATTACAAGCCTATACTGATGCTGAGTCGCCCTCACTTTAAGTAGTCCCAGTGAATTGGGCTACACATGTGAGTAAGAGTGACAGAATTCAGTCCTGGAGAGTTTGGCTTAATAATAATGTAAATCCATTTTGTTTTCTATGTGTAAACACCGTCCTCTGCAGTCAAACCTTGGGGACAAGACTTTGCTAACTGAGACTCTGATTTCCCCTACCACTGAAACAGATGATAAATATGATCTGCAAAGTACTACACAAAATGTGAGTGATTTCATTTTTGAAACCTAGAAGTAATAACTCCATATACAAGAAAGAAGAAAGAACGAATCTGTACAGTACATGGAGCAGCAGAGCCATTCGGGGAATGTTTGCAATACTGAATCAGTGCAGGCTGTTACAGATTTGAGTAAACCTTGGAAGTAATATTTTATCCATAGAGTATTGAAGTTTTTTTTAAATCTTCAATGGATTTTTGTGACTTTGAAATATTTTATTTAAAAAACGAGTTACAGATAGCTTTCTAATAGCAGCTCTTCTCTGAGAGCAGTGGCTCAGTGGAGCCTAAAGAGGTTAATGACAATCTTACACTGACTATTCAGTTCCAGTTAGTATCATAGGACTGTCTCTGCTTGTTAATTATATTTCATAGAAGGATGCAGCTGAAAAATAGACATAAGACCTTCCCCTAGTGAGAAAATACCCAGTGAACTAAATTCAGACTAAGATTTTATCAAAGTTCAGGAAAAGTACATGAGTAAGGAAGAACAAGGATTGCAAATGAGATTACACAATGCTTTTGTTTTCCAGATGCTCTTGTGAATGAAAGGTCAGATGAACAACCTAGATTTGATTAATTATGTAAAGTAGAAAAACAGTTTGAACACAACAAAACTTCAGAAGAGAAGCATATTGTCTTCTACGTGTTAAACAGCTCTGGGAAAATAATTAGTGTTTAATTTTTGTGCAATTTTCAAATTTGCTGTGTTTTCATAAACATGCAAGACCAGTTCTAGATTTGGTATAAGTGGGTGCAGCTCCCGCAAATCTCTGGGGTAAATTCAGAGAGGCTATAAATTGTGATGGAAGTTATGTTACGTGTAAGCTACTTAGAAAACGGGAAATTTGCTTGCAAAATTAATGTAACCGTCACACCAAAGTTAGGGGGTAACAGGGGAATGGGGTAGCATATGAAGCAACAAACAGGCATTTGTGGATTACAGTTGTTTTGTACAAACACTGAAGACTTTATGTACAAACTACACCACTTTACACACATCCTGGCCAATTTATACTTAAGGGAGCCGATCCTCAGATGGAGTAAATTATGACAATTTACATTAGATGGAGATCTGTGCTATGTCTTTTTATATCACTGAGTTTGGCTGGCAGTATGATGTGTTTTGAAATGGCAAAACAAACAAACAAAAAACCTGCACACCTTTCAGCCTCACTCAGGGCAGTGACCAAATCACAACCTCTTTGCAGCCATTAGTCCAATTACTAGCCAAATGTTTCTTTTTACAGCTGGATCCTCACTGACAGAGTGAGTTGTTTAATATCAGTAATATTGATGTGGCCAAATTATTGGAATTGAGTCTATTGTTTACTCTTTAACACCTTTATAAAGATAAATTGTAGGTGCAAGATTATTCAGAGAGGCAATAGCTAGCAGACACTCTTGGACTAGAATGAGACAGTAAGAATACAAATCTTAAATTACAGTATTTCAAAATACTCAGGATGCATATGCTGGGTGAGAATCACATAGGCTTACAGTTGTTGAATTTATATAATTTTGTAACTAGATAAATTCATGGAGGATAGGTCCATCAATGGCTATTAGCCAGGATGGGCAGGGCTAGTATCCCTAGCCTCTGTTTAGCAGAAGCTGGGAATGAATGACAAGGAATGGATCACTTGATTACTTGTTCCGTTCATTCCCTCTGGGGCACCTGGCATTGGCCACTGTTGGAAGACAGGATACTGGGCTAGATGGACCTTTGGTCTGACCCAGTAGGGCCATTTTTATGTTTATGTTTATATGTTTTAGAGATGCTTTATTATACAAGTGTTTTTTGAAGACTTAATTTTAGGGTCATTTTTTTTTCTTAATTATTCCTTCACGTCTCATCAACGTAAAAGAGCAAAACTTAGCAAAGGAAGTTACTCTTTCAACATAGGAATTGCAACTGAACAGGACAAAAGGTGGAAAGTATGAATATATATTTACAGGCCATGAATCCAAAAACAAAATCCAGAACTTGTCAAGTTTTGCCTCTTTCATGCAAACTCCAAACTCAGTGACTAAGTTTTGCCAAAACAAAACCCACCCTGACTTTCCCCAACTTATGTACCTGAACAATGGTTATATATTTAACTTTTCCTTTATACAGAAGTCATTTTTGCATGGCCTAGTGAGCTCTATTTTATTTTTGGCTCCCATTACTTCAATTACATATATGGTCTGTCACTAGGACTGGCTTATGCTCTGAGACATCTACAAGGCCCTCTTGTGTGTAAAGCGAGCCTATATGCTGCTAATGACTTGCATTTAAGTAATGGGCCTTAACCATAAAGGTCAAACCAAGATCTAAACTTTCCAGAGTGGAGAAGATTTTCATTCTAACTATACTGAACTTTTGTTTGCTATTCTTCAATCCTGTGTGAGTGTACAGGATGGAGTAATCCAACCTTGCACATCTATCATAAAAATGTAGAGGCCCAGGCCAAAACAAAACTTGCCTTCTCTTTACCATGATGATTGGAAGGAAAACAAACAAACAAATCCAAAACCAAAAAATGTCCCAGGTGAATGATGGTGGGAAGTTTTCAAGGCTGCAATTCATCAGTGCTTTGGCTCACACTATAAAAAGTGGAAGGAGCTCAGGCTGACAAATCAGGCCAGGGGACCTAACTTTCCTGTAGCATGGCTTTTATTGCAACTGCCTGTAGTGACTATTACAACTGAGGTTGCAAAACCCATTTTCACTATAGACCCCTATTTTCACTTGCTTGTTCCATTCCCAAACATTTACATTGAGGGCTGAAGTTTTCTATATATGGTCTTCATTCAACAATGAGTTTCCTCTGGAAAAATCTTAACTCTTTAGGGGACAGTGAAAAAAATACCACTTTTCTCATTGCCCAGATACTAGCAGGGACCAAGAGTGTTTTTTCCCCATGATTGACTTGACTTTTTCTGGTGGATGTAGGCCTGCATTGCTCAAGCCTTTATCATTTTGAGGTCAGGATACTGTAATACACTCTGAACCGAGCTACTCACTATGGATGTTTGGAAACTAGAGCAAGGAAGAGCCAGACAGAAAAACCCACTGGAGAAGCTACAGATGCATCTTAAGCAGGGATTGTTGCATTGGGAAAGGAGTAATGGGTCCCAGCTGGGGCCACCCCATTCCCAGAACTGTGCATTGGAGGGCCCCTGCCTCTGCGGGAAACTAAGACCATGCAGCATCCCTCCTCCCCTCAGCCATGTGAGCTTTGGGAAAGAAACTGTAGGGAGGAGCCAGCCAGACTGAAGATGGCAGAGCAGTTGAAGCAGCTATTTAAGCAGGGGATACTGGGACAGACACTGATATTTTTCTCCAGTTTTGACTGACTTTTTCTGCCCTGTTTGCTCCAACTCCTTCCTGCCCCCTTCCTCAGTCTTCACTTGCCCCTTATACCTTTCTTCCCAAATGCTTTTCTCCCTGCATCCCTGCTCCCTACACTTGTCATTCCATTTAGCTACCACCTCCTAACTAACTCCCCCCGAAAAAGACTGTGAACTAAAATGCTATTTACCATCATCTTGTGTACTTTGCTTGTATGTTCTATACCTTTCCACTATTGTATGTCCTCTCTATTTAAATTGTAATGTTATGGGACAGGAATTGTCTACTATATTGTGCATTGCATAGTATAATGGGGGTCCCAATTTTGTTTGTTACTTAGGCACCTCCATAATGAACAAGATTAACAACATTGTTCAGTTGAACAATGTGGCCACCCACTTCTTCTGAGGGAGCCTCAGATAAAAAGCACATGACAGAGTTCCAGACACTTCACTGGCTGTAATATGTGACTGAATGGAATTCAAGGTGTTCGTTTTAACCTATAGTATAAACCCCACAGTGGTTTGGAATCTCATTACAGGAGAAATGGCTTCTCTTTCCATACCACAGGTGTGATCTTTTGGAGTCCTCTGAGTCTAAATGGGAGAGGATGGCTGGCAAAGAATTCTTGGTAAAGGTCCATCAGCTTTGGAACTTGCTCCCATCCATGGTACGTCAGAGCCTAGATTCATGAATTGACTGAAAACACCTTTTCTTGTGGGGATTTGGGAAGGGACAAGGCTTTTAGAAAGACTTTCAATAGACAGATACTGGTTAGGGCTAAAATGAAGCAAATAAAACTTTTTTTTTCACAGGGGTGATTTGGAGAGTAAGAACATGTCTCCACTGCAACAACAACAACAAAAAGCATGTTCTTAATGTGAGTTGGCTAGTGGTTCAGCGAAGGCACAGCAAATCAGCTTTCAACTTGGGATAGCAACTCAAGTTAAGCCTATAGCGGAGCCTGGAGTTGAACTCAAGCAGCTTACCAAGCTAAAAGCCAAGCTGCCCTGTCTTAACTGACATTTTAATCCAAGTTAGCTAATGCAGGTTAGCTAAAAACATACTCTTTCCCCCGTTCTCAGTGTAGACATACCCTTAGATAATTTGTAAGTGCTTTGATATCTCTGGATCCAAGGCACAACAACAGATTGATTCTCAGCTACACCCAATATCTTCTATTTGAAGAGAAAATCAATGTCCATGAGATAATTTCTCTGAAGATGTGGGCCACACCACAAAAGACTGCAAAAATCCCTATTCTAGGTGATCAAAGGATAGAAAAACAGAACCATTGTCAATTTCATCTTCTACAGAGAGCAGTATTTCCTCCCAATGAAAAAAACAAAAAGAACTGAGGTATCAAAATAGAGTCACATAGCAACAACTCTTTGGCATCTTTTATCCACATGATTCCACAACTGGTAGGCTATAGGCAGGGGATAGAAATCCATTCTGTGATACAAATCCTGACTTCTGCAGTGTTGAACAGGTGCAAACTGAATGCAAAATTTGGCCCAATGTCAAATTTAACCCATATGCAGTAGGTATTTTATCACTGCACATCAGCATGAAAACTCCTATTTTAATGCTCTAGAATTCATGTAGCACTCAAAGGTTTGAAACCTCCTGATTTATTTAGCAGTTTAATTTAATTTCTATTCTTAGCATAAGGAGTTAATAACACAATTCAGCAAGCAGAAAGCCTTTTGGAATTCTGTAGTAGTAGGAATGAGTGGTGTGCTAATTTGGTGATTGTACATATCCCAGCTTGGTATCGGGATTTTAGCAGTAGCTCTAGTAGTAAGTCATGCATATAGATTTTGAAGGTCTGACCTCAGGAGCTGCTTCAGACTGTGAAGACTACTGTATTCTGTTACAGAGATAGCATACGTTGTACCTCTATAGTCAACAAGTAAATTCTCAAAGATATACTGCACTTTGGCTCTGGTGAAAAAATGTCCTGAAGATCTTTTTTTTTATTGTTCGAAAATACCTTTGAGAAACATGTCAGCTTTGACAATTTCATTGTGAAAAATGTGTTTATTAGGCTTGGAACATTCCCACCCTATTGAAAGGTTGAAGCTTTCCAACCTTATCAGAATGGAACATTTCAAATGACTTGATTCTGGAAGTTTAAAATTTATAATATAAATAAGATCAAAATTTACATGTCAATTAATGTTTTATTGTTTTGTTTTTGTTTTACCAAAAGTTTTGTTTTGTGGGAAATTTCAAAGTTCTTTGGTTTTGTCCTGATTCAGAAAGAAAACAATTTTTGAAATCTCTGAATTTCATGCAGAACAGAAATTACAAGCTTTGACCAGCTCCCCTGCTCATCTGCAATCACACCAGCTGCCATTACTTATCAAATATATTTGTTTAAAAGTGTCAAGGGACTGCCTTACTCCTTAACATGCAAGGAACTAGTATGTATCATTTACACTTAGAATTTCATCAATTTGACAGATTTCTCATGAGCTACTGTAGTTAGATCATACTGGCAGAGCAGTTTGGGGAAGATCAAGTTGTCATTAACTGTCTTGTACCTGTTCTCTGGACAAATCAAAGACCTGTTTTTGTAGTGTATAAGACAGAAGGTGATGAGCAATTTTGGGTGCCTTAAAGAGGCCCCGTTTTCAAAAAGTGCTGAGCACCCAGACTCTTAACATCAGGTCCCCTTATAAGGCCACGGTCACACAAACTACCATTACTGATCAAATATATTTAAGTATTAAGGGACTGTTGGCATTTCCCATGAATTGGCTCTGCACATATAGTTAAAACAAGTAATTCCATTATTTAAATATTCCAGGTTACAATATCAAGTGGCTTCCAATTAAGTTTCTTCTAGTAGGTCAAACACTCTCTCAGGGGACAGGCACAAATAATTCACAATTATTGCTACTTATTAGTTTTGTCAAGAAAACCAGTCAAGAATCAGGACCCCATTTCTCTAGGTCTTGTAGAGAGAGACAGTAAGAAGATAGTCCCTTCCCTATAAGAAGGAACAGGTCAACCAGACAAAAATACTTGGCAAGCATCTATCTATATCATTTACATACCATTTATCAATAACCAGGGTGTCACAGCACCTTATAAGTTAAGACTTTCGAGATTTCAGTAAGAGATACCAACCATACCAGGAAATCAAGATAAGATCAGCTGGGAAGACCAAGGTAAAGAGGAGTATAGCAGCTTTGTTCTCTTCTTCAGAGACCAATAACATAACAGATCCAAAGGTCAGAAAATGAATATTTTAAATGGACTTTCATTCTCCACTCCAAACTACTACATTAGTATTACAGAAATTCCAGGCCTGATGGGTAAGGCTATAATAAAAAAATATGGGAGAAACAGAGTTCAGCATCCTTCCTACCTCCAACCCTTAGCAAGGTAAGATTCAAATTCAGTTACGACATCTGAAGGAGCAACTCCATTATGTTAGGTCTAGCCCTATGGCATTTATTGAAAATGTGCTTTTTCTGCATCAGCCACAAGATGGGAGTGTTGACTTTTGAAGTTGTGCTGCAATATTTATCCTTCATGGTATGCCAATGAAAGGACTCTGAGAAAGTGTTTTGTTCCCTCTGGAACAAGTACCCTGTGCCACAAATGAAATTGGAGTTCTTTTTAAATAAAACCTAGTATATCTTGAATTAATGAAATAACGCAGTCAGTCTATTTCCTACTGTCAGCCTACGGTGCAAGTATCAAATGATCCTTAAATGAAGTTAATCCTATTAAGTGTCAGATTTCTCCTATAAAATTCTGGCCCAATTTTTATTCAGTTTTGATTTGACACCTTTTCAGATAATGGCTTCCCCTTAGCACTCTCATTTGGCTGTAAGGATAAGTGGAGTAACAGCTCAAACCACTTGACAGTATATTTGCAGGTCAGTAGATGCAATATGGGTGGAAAGTAGCTTATTTTCTAAAATGCCTAGGTCTGGGTAATTTGAGAAGTAATAAATTTGTAAGGTGACTAAATTTACAATTCTCAACATTTTTGGAAAAATGGCAAATGTGACATTACAAACACCATATTCTTCATTAAAGAGTAATAGTGAAAGGTCACTGAGCTTCAGAATAAAGCGATAAAGTCCCACTAGAAACAATACATACAGAAACATCTCCCCACTTCAGAAAACTACAGAACTGCAGCAGGGATAAGCCTAAAACAAAACCACACATCCTAAAATCCCTGACAGTTGGGGAAGTTTACATCACAATCTTGGATTTGAATGCTTTCAAACTCTGGAAAAAGGGGGTGTCTGGATTCAAACTCTATGACACAATCATGTCTCTAGATTCTAAATGTATCTTCCCATTTTATCACCAAAATATGTTAGAGGCTGTCCATTGCTTTTCTGATTTATATATTTTTTTCCCTTTGAAGAATCTTTCCCCCCAGGTGCAGAGAGAAGGAAACATTTGCAAAGAAGAACATGCATAAATTCTGTCACCAGTCAATGGGATTTGTGTATGTACAGAACCACTTGTAGGCAACTTTGAAAAATTGCTCTGAAAAGCAGACATATTTATTTCAAAACAACTGGTACTAGCAAAATAGGAAATGGCTTTTGCCTTAACAGACTACATCTGAACATTAGAGCAAAAAATGAGCATTCAAACAAAATCACTGGATTGGGTCAATGGAATAATTTCATAAATTAGGATTGGCTACTGCAGTGGTCTCAACTTTTCCAGACTATAGGACCCCTTTCAGGAGTCTGACTTGTGTTGGGTACCCCAAATTTCACGAGGAGTCCGGTGGCACCTTAAAGACTAACAGATTTATTTGGGCATAATGCATCTGAAGAAGTGGGTTTTTTACCCACGAAAGCTTATGCCCAAAGAAATCTGTTAGTCTTTAAGGTGCAACCGGATTTCTTCTTGTTTCTGTGGATACAGACTAACACAGCTACCCCTCTGATACTTGGTACCAAATTTCACCTCACTTATCTCTGGCTTTGGCTTCAGCCTCATGTGGTGGGGCTCGGGCTTTGCTTTCTTTCCTGGGTCCCAGCAAGTATAATACTAGTCCTGGCAACCCCATTAAAATGAACGTGTCCACAGTTTGAGAACTGCTGATATAGTATATAGAACAAGTCATTGTTTGTATGACATTTTAGTTTGTACTGACTTTGCTAGTGCTTTTTCTGTAGCCTATTGAAAAACTAGGCAAATATCTAGATGAGTTGATGTATCTCCTGGAAGACCTCGGCATGCCCCCAAAGGTACACTGGTTGAGAACCCCTGGTTGAGAACCAGTCGGCTTGTGCCTGCCAGGGTTGGCTACAGCTTGGAAAAGTATCTGTAAAAGCTACTACACCTCTACCCTGATATAACACGGTCCTTGGGAGCCAAAAAATCTTACCGTGTCGTAAGTGAAACTGCGTTATATCGAACTTGCTTTGGCCTCGAACATTTCCGTTATTAACAGTCACTTCCTGACCCCTGACTGACCTCCTCAGAACACCTGACCTATCCAACCCCCCTGCACCTTGTCCCGTGACAACCCCTTCCAGAGACCCCCCCGCCCCAACCACCCCTCCCAAGACTCCACCCCCATCTAAGCCCCCCTGCTCCTTGTCCTCTGATCGCCCCTTCCAGAGACTCCCCCCATCCCTAATCACCCCCAGGATCCCAGCCCCTAAGCAACCCCCCTGTTCACAGTCCCCTGACTGCCACGACCCCTATCTACACCCCCGCCCCCTGACAGGCCCCCCCCCGGGACTCCCACGCCCTATCCAATGCCCCCGTTCCCCATCCCCTGACTGCCCGCCCCCAGAACCTCCGAACCATCCAACCTGCCCTGCTCCCTGATCGCCCCCCAAGACCCTCTGCCCCTTATCCAACCCCTCGTCCCTAGCCCGGCACCCTTAACACAGCGTGCCGGAGCCAGTCACACTGACATGCTGATCCGCCAAAGTGCGCAGCCCTGCCCCCCAGAGCGCTGCTTTACCGTGTTATATACGAATTCGTGTTATATCAGGTCGCGTTATATCAGGGTGTATGGTTAGGTTTTCAAAAGAGTTCAGTTCCCATTTCGGCACATAAATGGAATGACCATATTTTCAAAAAGCACTCAGCATCTAACACTTCACCTTGAGAAAATCTTGCCCATTCACACTCAGGGTATGTCTCCGCTGCAGTTGGAGGTGTGACTGCAGCTTGGGTAGGCATACCTATGTTATCTTTAATCTAGCTAGAGCAGCTAAAAATAGCAGCAGCACACACTAGTGATGCAAGTATATACCCAGAATTCTGAGCAAGCTTGTACATTTTGTACTGAAGCCACATCCTTGCTGCTATTTTTAGCCATGCTAGCTAGGTTAAAGCTATATAAGAGCAACCATATTGTGTCAGATCAATGGTCTGTCTAGCCCAGATTCCTGTCTTCTGGCAATGGTTGGAGCCAGATGATTTAGAGGGAATTAACAGAATGGGACAATTGTCGAGTGATCCATCCCCTGTTGCCCATCCCAGCTTCTAGCAATCAGAGGCTTAGAGACACCCAGAGCATGGGGTTGTGCCCTTGACCATCTTGATTAATAGCCATTGATAGACCTATCCCCCATGAACTTTTTTGAACCCAGATTATACTTTTAGCCTTCACAACATCCCCTGCCAATGAGTTCCACAGGTTGAGTGTGTGTTGTGTAAAGTAGTACTTCCTCAAACCTGCTGCCTATTAATGTCATTGGGTGACCCCTGGTTCTTGTGTTATGTGAAGGGGTAAATAATACTTTCTCCACACCACTCATGTTTTTATAGACTATCATCTCCTCCCTTAGTTGTCTCTTTTCTAAGATAAATAGACCAATCTTTTTAATCTCTCATTTTATGACAGCTGTTCCATACCCCTAATAATTTTGGTAGCCCTTTTTTGTACATTTTCCAATTCTAATATACCTTTTTTTGAGAGGGGGCAACCAGAACTGCATGCATATCCAAGATGTGGGTGCACCATGGATTTATGTGGTGGCATTATGATATTTTCTGTCTTATCTGTGCATTTCCTTATGGTTCCTAACACTGTTAGCTTTTTTGACTGCTGCTCCACATTGAGCAGATGGTTTCAGAGTACTATCCATGATGACTCCAAGATCTTTCTTGAATGGTAACAGCTAATTTAGACCCCATCATTTTGTATGTATAGTTGGGATTATGTATTCCAATGTGCGTTACTTTACTTTTATCAATCTTCAAATTCATTTTGCAGTCAGCTTTGGTCTAAAATATCCTGAATAATTTGTACTGTCCACAAAGTTTGCCACCTCACTGTTTATCCCCCTTTCTAGGTCATTTATTAATATTTTGACCAGCACAGGTCTACTACAGATCCTTGAGGGACTCCACTGTTTACCTGTCTCCACTGTGAAAACTGACCATTTATTTCTACCCTTTGTTTCCTATCTTTTAACCAGTTACTGATTCATGACCTTCCCTCTCATCCCATGACTGCTTACTTTTCTTAAGAGCCTTTGGCAAGACTAATAGATTTGTAAGGTCATACGGGACCATCGTGATCATCTAGTCTGACCTCCGACACATTGCAGGCCATAGAACCTTACCCACCCACTTCTGTAATAGACCCCAACCTCTGGTTGAGTTACTGAAGTCCTCAAATCATGGTTTAAAGACTTCAGGTTACGGGGAAGGTACCTGGCACCAAGGTACTTTGTGAAAGGCTCTCTGAAAGTTCAAATACACTATATCAACTGGATCACCCTTGTCCATATGCTTGTTTACCCCCTCAAAGAATTTTAATACATTGGTGAAGCATGATTTCCCTTGACAAAAGCCATGTTGACTTTTCCAACATATCATGTTCACCTATGTGTCTGATAATTCTGTTCTTTCCTATAGTTTGAGCCAATGTGCCTGGTTCTCAAGTTATGCTTACCAGCCTGTAATTGCTGTTTAATTTATTAATTTGTTCCAAAACCTCCTCTATTGACCTCAACCTGGAACAGTTCCTCAGATCTGTCACCTGAAAAGAATGGCTGAGGTGTGGGAATCTCCCTTATACCCACTGCAGTGAAGACGGACAAAGAATTTGTTTAGCTTCTCTGCAACAGCTCCTTTAGCACCTCGATCATCCAGTGCCCCCACTGTTTGTTTAGCAGATATCCTGCTTCTGATGTACTTAAATTTTTGGGTAGTTTTAGTGTCTTTTGCTAATTACACTTTAAATTCTTTTTTTGGCCTGCCTAATTATACTTTTACATTCAACTTGCCAGAGTTTAGGCTCATTTCTGTTTTCCTCTCTACAATTTGATTTCCATTTAAAAAAAAAATGTCTTTTTGTCTCTAATCTCTTCATTTACTCTGTTTAGCCATGGTGGCCTTGTTTTGGTCCTCTTACTGTTTCTTATTTTTATTTTTTTAAGTGGGCATATATTTAGTTTGAGCCTCTATTATAGTGTTTTTAAAAAGTTTTTGTGAGGTTTGCAAGCATTTCACTTTTGTAACTGATTCTTTTAATTTCCATTTTACTAGCCTCCTCATTTTGGTGTAGTTCCTATTTTTAAAGTTAAATGCTACTGTAGTGGGCTTCTTTGGTATTTTCCCCCCTACAAGGATGTTAATTACATCATGGTCGCTATTACTGAGTGGTTCAGCTATATTCCCCGCTTGGTCCAGATTCTGTGCTCCATTTAGGACTAAATCAAGAATTGCCTCTCCCCTGGTGGTTTCCATGGCTAGCTGCTCCAAGCTGCAGTTATTAATGGTGTCTAGAAATTTTCTTTCTGCATCATGCCCTAAGGTGATATGTTCCCACTCAATACGGGGATAGTTGAAAGCCCCCACTGTTATTGGATTTTCTGTTTTTGGAGCCTCTCTAATCTCCCTGAGAATTTCACCATTCTGGTCAGATAGTCAATAGTATATTTGTACTGCAATTCTCTGATTATTCAAGCATGGAATATTTATCCAGAGAGATTCTATGATAATATTTAATTTATTTAAGATTTTTAATATGTTTGACTATGTTTTCTTTCATATATAGTGCCACTCCCCCATCAGTGTGACCTACTCTGTCATTCCTCAATATTTTGTACCCTGGTATTACTGTGTATGATTGGTTATCATCAAGTTTGTGATGCCTATTATATCAATATTCTCATTTAATAGCAGGCACTCATGTTCACCCATCTTAATATTTAGACTCCTTGCATGGCTCTGCCAACCTGAGCTGGAATCCCACCTCTTATTGTAGCATAGACACATCCTAAATTGTATTTTTTTTTAAAAAAAAAGAGTTCTATTTCACTTTCTCCCTCCCTCTCACTCCCACGAAAGGCTATTGAACTAATGATGCCTTTAAATTAGTTTTGAATGTGGCCATGGTAAGGAAGCAGAATCCCCTTTTTAACTAAAACCAATAAACTGTTTAATTAGATATGGCAGATATAATCAATAAAGACCATCTTTTCAGTTACGATCACCAGCTTGAGCTAACAAGATGGATATAAACAGCTGGAAATTACTGAAGTTAGAAGGGGGCAGAGGGCTGGCTAATTGAAAACTTGGGGTTTTTTTTCCATCCACACTTTGAGGTATGCTAAAATTAACCACCTCTGGGCTCCCATCTTTTCTGAGCAGAGCTGTATTTATAGTCTTGTGAATACAATATCATCCTAAGTGGGCACTTTACAGATAAATTGAAGAGGTAAGATTCTGGCCAGCAGTGGGGTTTGGGTTCACAGTGCAGCTAGCACAAGCTATATAGTGATGCCCTGATGCCATCATGTACTCCCTATGTTTCAAATCATGAAAGTTGCCCCTTTCTGTTTCTCCCATCTGGAGGGGAACTGTTCATTTCTCTTCAACGTGATGGAAGCAGTAGCAGGCCCATAAGAAGCGACAGAAAGACAATGGTTTTGTGGCAAGCAGTAAAGGGGCTGAATGCAGCAGATTCATTTGTGCTTTCCCTGCAGTCCTGGGCTTCCAGTTAAACCTGTAACTAGGACAACTTGTTTTCCCCTTACTGTGATCCTACTGGTAACCTGATATTGTGGGCTCTCTAATGATAACAAAGAACAGACAGTCATGAGACATGAGTCTGAAGAAATACAGGCCTCCGAGAGAGACAGTATTACTTTTAAAGAAACGAAAATAAATCTCAATAAAATCAGTTCACCCTCAAAATTGAGAGAGAAAGGAAAAGGCACCTTCCAACATTTCTCTGGCAACAGTACTCTCTGGTCCTTCAGCAGTTTCAGAAAAAGGTGATTTTCTGCAGCTGTTTATGAGCTGCCAGGCTCTCCTTAAAAATGCAGTTTTACTCTGAAAATGGCACTTTTTGAGACGGATCTGCTCCCTGAACATATCCAGAGTTGGATCTGCTCATTTTATTTTCCTCTAGTACAGCTAGATGAGATGCTTTTCCTCCTTGTCCATCAGCTAAAGTATTTACTAAGTTACAATCAGTTACTTCTGTGCAAATCCAGTCACAATATCAAGGCAGCCCAGGTGTAACTAGAGGAATGTTTTGAAGACAACAGGGTTTGTGACAGGACACACAGGCTGTTCAGGGTTCCTGAAGGAGATGCTGAAGCCCTGCCATAACCTTCCCCAATCATGCCCCTGAAGAAAGGCTCTACTGAACCATCCCGTTTATTTTCTGAGTGGAGGAGAGGATTCCTAACTAGGACTCAGAGCCAGTTCAGGATGATAATGCCAGCTAATAGCTGACCAGGTGCTGGGTTACTCCCATGAACAGGGAAATCTTGGGGAATAAAAAGAGCTATTCTGTTTTCTTAGCTTGCCTTGGTTGAGAAAACTATAAAGCTACATGAAAGGAATGCAGCCAGAGACCTTTACCAAGTTTGTAGCATTACCCATTTTTGGCCCAAGCAACTAATCAAAGTTCGAGGCCTTGTAAGTTCTTCCAGTTGGGAGTAGAAGCTGATGATGGCATCTGGTATTTTCTTTGATGCAGTCTTGTTTATTTACAAGGAATGTACAAAGTCCTGCTTCTCAAAACACAGGGTGATCCAAGAACAAAAACAGTTTCTTTGCTTGCAGGCGCAAACATCTTTCAGCCAGCAACAAAGCTCTTTCTCTGCTTCTTCCAGTGCCATATCATGCTGACAGGCTCCTGCTTGGCTTTCTTGCTGTGTCTCTGTCCTTTGTTGCCTCCAAGTGTGTCTCTTTCCACATAGACAGACACCTGGTCACAACGGTACCCAGTGGAACCCTCCACCCAGGTATGCTAGTTTCTGGGCAGAATGTGTTATGCCTTGTTTTAGGTGTGGCCCCGTAGCTGTCTCATACATTTAAAGTGAAGGATGCATTCACACATCAGTTCAGAAGAGAAGAATGAGGGGGGATTTGATAGCTGCTTTCAACTACCTGAAAGGGGGTTCCAAAGAGGATGGCTCTAGACTGTTCTCAGTGGTAGCAGATGACAGAACAAGGAGTAATGGTCTCAAGTTGCAGTGGGGGAGATTTAGGTTGGATATTAGGAAAAACTTTTTCACTATAAGGGTGGTGAAACACTGGAATGCGTTACCTAGGGAGGTGGTGGAATCTCCTTTCCTAGAAGTTTTTAAGATCAGGCTTGACAAAGCCCTGGCTGGGATGATTTAGTCGGGGATCGGTCCTGCTTTGAGCAGGGGGTTGGACTAGATGACCTCCTGAGGTCCCTTCCAACCCTGATATTCTATGATTCCATGATTCAACAAGGCTTTAAAAGCTCAACTTATAATAAGGTTTAACCAGCTCATAACAATATCACATTGATGAAACCAGAAGTTTTTTGATGTGGAAAGGAAAATAATGAGATACAGATAGTTAAATATGAAGGCCACCACTCTATTTAAAGACTATTACCTAAGTGGGGGAACAACCCCAAACTACTTAGCAGGGTTGTTTCAGTGTGGGTCTCAGTGGGCACTAATAGCTCTATTTACTATAAACCTGAGGGTGATTATGAAAACCATGCTCCCTCTACACCCTCACGTCCAGAAGTCAGAGTCCCAACCTGCTCCCCTCTTCCATGCCAACACAGGAGAGATGAGATGAAGCAGACACAGAGGCATACCTAGTTACCATGCGAGGCTGTGCCCAACACTAACACCCAAGCAACCTCAACTGGACCTTTTCTAACCCAGAGTCATGACAGTTATAACTTAAACCCTCAAACCAGATGCCCTGGATACTGGGTGGAAGTGGAAAAAAATCCATAGCAGTTTGCCTTAAGGGTAAAATCTCTCTCAAAACCGGTGATCAGTGTAGCCCCCAGCCTGAGAAGAAATCCAGCAACATTGGAAAATGTAAGGCTGAGCACTGTATTTGAATTTACCCACTTGTTTATTTATCTAATCCTAGCTTTAACTATTTTTCAATACAGTGGATTTTCTTTTTAGAATCGTGGTAGAGTATCTTAACGCAACATGATGGAGGTCTGAGAGGTGACAATCGTTTGCAACAGCTCCTACAGGCATTTGAGTCGGTCATATACAGCAGTTATCTACAAGTGGCAAAAAACATCTGACTCTTTTGAGACCTATTATGAACTATAAAAATTCAGATAAATTTTTGATTCACTAAAATCATTGGGCGAACAAAGTCATTTCATATACATTGTGCAAGCTCACAAAATGCTGAGAACTGGAACTAAAACTAGCCAGCTAATATTGTGCAGAAGTTGTGCAGGGCAACCACAACACTAGTGGAACAGCATTCCAACTTGTTTCAAGAGAGAGCAGATGCATGTGGGGAGGAGTTGGGGGAGGAGGACATATTCAGTTGGCACGGCATGGTTCCTCAGCTTTCCATGATGACCCACAGGGTGTGGGGATGGAAGAGAACATGTAAGGGTCGGTGTTGTCATGACAGGGGTAGGAACTCACTTAAGAGTTTGCTGCAGAGCCACACTCCACCCATCTGCCTAAAACCTGGCCTGGCTACTGGGATATGGATTTGAGCTTTAATCCATCTACCGACCTACCTCTAATACCAGAGAAGGTGAATGCATGTTATACATCCTGCCCCACCAGTATTTCAGGCAAGCTTCTATGTTTCAGATAACAAAAATCCAGTTCTTTCAGGAACTAACAGCACACACTGTCTACAGCTCCTAGAAGTGTACAGGATCTGTTTGCTGTAAAATCACTGAGCTGCAGCCCAAGGATAAAATTTCTTAGAAGAGAAAAATTAAATCAATTCTCTTCTGTTGCTGGGGTAAAGTTGGTCAATAGCTGATACTCCAAAGCATCTCCATCAACAATTTATGAGATTTATTCAGTTTATGTGAAAAAGCACTCCACAATCATCAGTACACAGCGATGGCCCAACAGGGTGTTGCTAACTGGATATCATTTAATAAAAGTTTTTCAAGTGCTCAGCATGCTTTCATCAGAGGGTGATTTTTGTTTTTATCCTTGTTTTGTATGAACATTAGGAGGTAATCAAGAAGTTGTAAAAGTTGATGATTTATGAAGCTTTTCAAGTGGTGGGTGCAATTCCAGGCTAGAGATGTTGCTTATATCCATCAAATTGTTGGTAAAAGCATGATAAGACTATTGACTAAAAGTGCTATTAAAATGGGTTTTTATGGCACCCTGCTAAAGAGATACAGTATTATATGTGGCTCAGTTTAATAGTAAGCTTAGTCAACATGGAGAGCGTTTATAAACAGCTGATAGGGGCCCTAACTTCATCAAAAGTTCTATAACCTTTTGTCAAAGCTTCAATGACTTAACATAATGTGCTGTGTGTTCAGAAGCAAGAATGGAGTCACATTTAATCTTCCTCAGCAGCTACAGAAACACTCCCATATCTACTCCCACGTTTCTCAGACTACCCACCACATTCTTGTCCCTCACGGTCTTCTCTTTTCCTGTGCCTTTTGGATATTTTTTTGCGCTCTCTCTCTTTAATATGTTTATTCTGATCTACTATTCTGATTTCTTGGCTCTCCTCTTCCTTTATTACTTTTTCAGCAACATCTCCTGCCCCTCCCTGTGGCTTCTACCCTTGGTCCCCTTTACCTCTGTTCTCGCTTTGAAACCAAGGGAGAAGATGAGGTTGCAACTGTGCCCTTTACGTAGAATCACCTGTTTTCACCTCTCTGCCCAGTCTCCTTTCTGAAGTCCCAAAACTGAGCTTCTCATTCACTATCTACTGCCTCCCTTCTCTTATCACCAGTAACTAAATGATCCTTCTTGTGCCCCAGGCTTCTCTCAGTTTTGAAGACAGGTTCAACACTTGACTCTCCTCCTTCCTCCTCTCCCCCAAATATTTAGTGTTTTGGTAAGTCCTCACTGCAAAGAAAGTTCTGGGGAGCATTTGATCTCTTACACTGAGTACTGTTACTTTCTCCTCTAGTATTGACATACATCCAATTCAAAGTTCTACATCCTCCTCATCACTGCTCTCTCAATTTGCTAGTTATTGGTTAAGAGAGATATAATTCACATAGCACACTTAGTGCTCTAGTACACATACCTTGGACTTCCAAAAGGAAACTAATTATAGCCTCCTGCTTTGGGCAACTCCCTTCTTTTGCCATGAAAGTTCTCTTTGGAAGTGAACTTTCCCTTCACAACATAACAGGATTTTTCAGATAGAAGAATTTTGAGTCACCATAGTTTTAGGATGAGATCCAGTTTCCATGACTCATTTATATCATCCCAAAATCTGATATGTAATATATCAGTGCTTTGAGAACACAAGTCCAATGTTATCATGATTTGCATACCCAAATAGGGTATTGATCTGAGACTTTTCCCTGAAAGTCTGGTTACTACTAGAGCTACTGACCCCCTGCGCTTCTTTCCTGCAGTCCTTCTCGTTGTCTGGCTCGTTATACCCAATCTACTTCCATCTGCCTGCGGGTTGGCTCTTCCTCAGACTTGCCACAGGAGTTTCCTTCTCCCTCTTTTTCTTCAGGGCAAATCACAGGAGACAACTAACCTCCACCCTGCAGTTGTCCTCTGCCATCCCTTTACGGAAATCACCAAACTCTTCCCCAGCTGAATGTGAAAATTGAATTGAGTCATCTGATCCCCACCTAAATAGGATCAGCATCTGGGAGAGCTGATCCTTCACAGCCAAGGCTGAGCCACACTCCTGATAAAGAACCCGCCAACCTCTTACTCTGCCACAACAGGGAGAGTCTGAGTAATGTCTTCCTCTTCAATGTCTTTTCTTTCACTCAGATCGGAATGAATGGACCCTTTGCAATATGGTAGACAAGGAAAGTCAGCACAAGTCTCAACTAGATGTATGCGCAGCACTTTGATGTTCTGTCAGCCAGACCCTCAGCTCCTGTAAATCAGAACAGCTCTAGTGAATTCAATGGAGCTATGTTGATTTATAACAGCTGACGATTTGGCCCTGTCTGTGTTGGGAGGGGAGCTGTAAGAAGGGAAAAGCTTCACTACAATATTAGAAAACACAAGTACAACTGTTGTGTGTACCACTTGCACTAACATAACTCCAAGTAGCGCCATTAATGTACCCAGTTGTCATGTCTCTTGTGCGTCAGTCTAAACACTGCTCTTTGGAAAAATCCCTGCCTCCTGGCTAAGGTAAAGAATTATGCAGTTTTGACGGCAAACAATAGAGCCTTTGAACTAGAGATTAGCAGCCATGAACTATTTATGTATAGGGAAAAGTGACCCACTTCTCCTAGGAATATGACCCAATTTAATCCACTGGAAAAAAACTGAGTGGCTATTTGACCTACATTTTTTGAAGTAAGAGGCGTGTAGCAAACAGGAAACTGCCAGAGAGTTCAAGAAGCACCAACACTTATAATCACTGGTTCCATAGGTGAGTCTGGATTTTGCCTTTATTAATAGGCAGAAATTAGAAATGTGCAGCAACTATCTGCCAAATACCTGTAGTACCTCCACAAAGCTTCAATCCACCATGCTGGAATCTCTTTCCCTTAACTGCTGTCTCTGGGAGGCCATTACATCCCAACACCAACTCATATCTCATACTTGACAGTACCACTTACAGAAAGGACTTTATATTTCAAGGACAATGCCTACAGTCAACACATAGCAATTGCTGATAAACTATTTGCCTTATCTAGCATTCATTGAACACTCCCAAGGTTCTGAGGAGTTTAATCTGGAGAACAAGAGTGTACGTCTCATAGTACAATCTAACTAAAATCTAAGGCTGTAATACCATTCCCTACTAGAAGTGGGTCAGAGGTATAATGTTCAGCTCTGGGTTAGTTTGAGTTAAAAGCTGAGCAAGAGCAAAGGTATGGGTCCAATTCAGCCATCTTGAATGGTGGATATCTCAAATGACTTGGTGTTTTGAAGAAATTCTTACCATCCTGTGCCAGGTATGAACCAGATCTTAAGGATAGGTATAAAGTCAGAAGAGGCCTAACTTAGATGTTCAGGCTTGGCCCCCATCTCTTGTGCTATCTATCCCATATCTAGCTATGGGCCTGATCCTTTTATTCCTGAGCAGGCAAAACTCCCACTTACATGGACGAGAGCTTGCTTCTGCAAGGACATAGATTTGGAATGTATCAATGAAAAGTCATTCCAGATACTTCCTTCATTGTGAATGGCAAATGCTGCCTTTTTAAAGGGATGTGTAAGAGAGGATAGTAATGTACAAACCTTTCATGATATTTCATAGAATCATAGAATCATAGAATATCAGGGTTGGAAGGGACCCCTGAAGGTCATCTAGTCCAACCCCCTGCTCGAAGCAGGACCAATTCCCAGTTAAATCATCCCAGCCAGGGCTTTGTCAAGCCTGACCTTAAAAACCTCTAAGGAAGGAGATTCTACCACCTCCCTAGGTAACGCATTCCAGTGTTTCACCACCCTCTTAGTGAAAAAGTTTTTCCTAATATCCAATCTAAACCTCCCCCACTGCAACTTGAGACCATTACTCCTCGTTCTGTCATCTGCTACCATTGAGAACAGTCTAGAGCCATCCTCTTTGGAACCCCCTTTCAGGTAGTTGAAAGCAGCTGTCAAATCCCCCCTCATTCTTCTCTTCTGCAGGCTAAACAATCCCAGCTCCCTCAGCCTCTCCTCATAAGTCATGTGTTCTAGACCCCTAATCATTTTTGTTGCCCTTCGCTGGACCCTCTCCAATTTATCCACATCCTTCTTGTAGTGTGGGGCCCAAAACTGGACACAGTACTCCAGATGAGGCCTCACCAATGGCGAATAGAGGGGAACGATCACGTCCCTCGATCTGCTGGCTATGCCCCTACTTATACATCCCAAAATGCCATTGGCCTTCTTGGCAACAAGGGCACACTGCTGACTCATATCCAGCTTCTCATCCACTGTCACCCCTAGGTCCTTTTCCGCAGAACTGCTGCCTAGCCATTCGGCCCCTAGTCTGTAGCGGTGCATTGGATTCTTCCATCCTAAGTGCAGGACCCTGCACTTATCCTTATTGAACCTCATCAGATTTCTTTTGGCCCAATCCTCCAATTTGTCTAGGTCCTTCTGTATCCTATCCCTCCCCTCCAGCGTATCTACCACTCCTCCCAGTTTAGTATCATCCGCAAATTTGCTGAATTTGTGTCAGAAGCATTTGTGAGCTACTTTGAAAATTCCCTAAGTGACACTTTTTCTCCAAGTAAGTTTAGAGCTGAGGAAAAAAAAAAAGATGCCAGCTTCACAGCCCTGGAGAAGCTAAGCCTCTATCTGCAGAGCAGTTATTGTTATTGCCTGTGTTTTACAAGGTCCCAAATGCTGTCTTGCCAGTGATGTTCTGGAGACACCACTGCTAAGGATGAGAGGGCAGTGCGGTCTTCATGCCCATTCAGTTCTAGTACAGCTGATTGAATGAGCTATTTGTGGAAAGCAATTCCAAGAAGATTGCAATTTCCCTACTCACATTGAAGTAGTGCCTTACTTCATGAGTGGAATTGAAAAGGAGGCACTGTTCAACATGAGTTAGGATATCATAACCTGAGCCAGAATCACTTTTAACCTATGTGAAAAAGCTATGAAATTTTACAGACTGGTTGTTATTTGCAGCTGTTCCACACACTTAATGAAAACAGCTTTCAGTTTATGAGTTGCTCTCACCCCCGTGAAGTATTTATTTGGTTGGTACTCACTATTTGGGGTTCCAAAGTCAGATGGGTATTGTTTCTGTTTCCTGATTTGATGGCCATTGCTGCCATGATATATACGGAATCAGTTTATCTTAAAAAGACATTTAATAAAGAAAATAACTGCATACCTCGGAGACAAACAAATAGTCTCAAACATACAGTGTGAGCCCCCAAATCATCTTCTTTGTTTAACAGATGCGGCACCCTGTTTGGAGTTTGCTTATCACACACTGAGAATGACTGCTGCTAGATAAGAGACACACAAGGTGGGTGAGGTATCATCTGTTGGACCAAACTTCTGTTAGTGAGAGAGACAAGCTCTGTGTAAGATCATAAGCTTGTCTCCCTCACCAACCGAAGTTGGTCAATAAAAGATATTACCTCACCCACCTTGTCTCTCTAATATCCTGGGACCAAGAGCTATCACACCACTGCAAGTAAATATCTCATTGAAGTCATGTAGCAAGTAAGGTTCCTGAGCGGGCTTCTCCCAGAAGGCCCTTTAAATTGCTCCCACCTGGCTGCAATGAAACTGGCTGCAAAGTCTCTCAAACAAACAAGAACTTATTCCTTTCTTTCCCCCTGCTCACCCCCCAGCATTTCTGCAGGGGTGGAAGTTTTCAAAGCTCCTCCAGTTTCTTCCAGTCTCTCTCTCCATAATGAAGGAAGAGGAAGATTACGTCCTGCCCTCTGCTACAGAACTTGCCTTGGCTGGTTGAGAGAGGGGAGCTCTGCTTCACCCTATGCTACAAAGCTACTGAGCCCAGGCCCTAAGAAGAACAGCGTCTGAGGTTTTTCCAGACCCCTCCACAACTGTTACCCCATTCTCTCTTAGCATCTGACTGTGTCATTCCCTGGGTCTCATTCAGCCCCAGAACTCCTGGAACAAGATTTCACTCTGATACTTTTTTTGCACTACTAGCCCAACTCTAATTCTAGACTGCTCTGCTGAGACAAGGTTGTTTATTTGTGCCAGTTTTAGTGGTGACTTTGGAGATATGGATCCTTAGTCTCCAGGAACCATGCTAGTGTCATCACTCTTTTCACACAGGGAAAACACCCAACAGATGGCGATTACTTTAGTCAGTTTTTACTGCACCTCTAACAAATTCAAACAAGTGATCTGCAGATGTAGGGCTAACTCTCCTGAGATCGCCAGTCCCTTCCCACCCTAGAGAGACATCTTAAAAAGAAGAAAAGTTAAGATCTTCAAGCCCTCCACTCTTATGTGCTGCCCTTGTTCTAAGTGTGGTGCCAAACACAACATGTTTGTCAGAATGACAGATTTACAGTCTTGATTACACATAAATTTCATAGTCATCAAAAGTGTGCATTTGAATATGAACCTTTCACAACAGAATCATCTTATTTACAGGAAAAATGTCAGAAAGCATGTGGTTCACTTTTAAATCTAATGCAGGGTTTTAGCATTAGAAATTGAAGCTAATTAAGTCAAGATACGAGCACTGCCAATTGTTATATAACAGAAAATAACTGAGATTGGTGGCTGAAATTAGTGGAACATTGGATTATTTGGGCTGAGCATTTTTCATTATTAATGTAATACTTTAAGGTGAATAATTTAGTCAAATAGAACTGCTAAAATTCTGTATTTGGAATTTCCAGAGATTACAACTCCAAGAAAGACAGACTTTTACCCACGGAAAGCTTCTTTTTTAACAAGGATCAACAGAAGCATTGCATAGGTGAAAGTGGGCCCTGAGGTATTTGAGGTATCCAAAACTCTATTCTAGGTTTGACTTGGCCCTTCCTGGAGTTTCCATCCACTGCAACATTTACACTCTACCTGTAAAAGGATAACGCTTTATCACCTGTGAGACCAACATTAATTCTACTTCAGAGTTTCTTTCTAAAGGTGTTAAATAGAAACTCTGAAGTAGAATTAATGCTGCTGGCACCCACTCCCTAGAGAGACTGTACAGCTTCTGTCACATGCAAGCCACACAGTTCAAATTTTAGTCACATTCATTTGCAGCAAGACTTTCTTGAAATATTCCTACGCACTTTTGGGGGCTTTTCTCTCTCACTTAGCTCCACACCTCATGTGGCCCTTTCAGTTCTAAGTGCCTAGTTTAAATCTGAAGCCAGGTGCGTGGTGACAAAGTTGCAGCTGTTTTGTGGCCTATGGGAAATGAGCTTGTGACCCAAGTCTAGTTCCTACGAACAGATGCATGGGGAACAAAAAGACACTATCAAAATTGGCAACTTTATTGGCAGTTCTTAGTACTGAACAGGCACTGGAGTGAACTATCCCATTGCCCCTGGAAGTGTGCTCAGGAGTCTGTATGTTGAGGGTATAGCGCCATTGCCTGTTCTGCACTCTCTGGAGAAACAGAACGCTTTAGTTCCCACATCTTAAGAATGTTCCCAGCATTTTAAGAATGCTCTCCTCACAGTGGAAGGCTTTGTGAAACCCTGGAGGCAGGTCCTGAAAACCTTTCCCATGAATCCTGAATCCCCCAGTTCCCTTTGGGCTATCAAACCCTGGCAGCATGGCTCCAAGCTCTACCTTTTCCCTGCCCCCTCTAAGGTGACAGAGCCCCATACATGTGGTTCTCATACACGGGGATTATAATGACAGGTTTCAGAGTAGCAGCCGTGTTAGTCTGTATCCGCAAAAAGAACAGGAGGACTTGTGTCACCTCAGAGACTAACCAATTTATTTGAGCATAAGCTTTCGTGAGCTACAGCTCACTTCATCGGATGCAGCTGTTGCTCACGAAAGCTTATGCTCAAATAAATTTGTTAGTCTCTAAGGTGCCACAAGTCCTCCTTTTCTTTTTAAGGATTATAGTGTCAGTCTTTTTCCTCTTGAAGACCACAGTCCAATAAACACTTAGGTACATGCTTAACACTATTCACACACATCTCATGGAACATCATGCAATTATTCACGTGCATAAAGTTGAGCACATGCATAACTATTTGCAGTATTTCCTTTGTCTAATTTGCTTGCTCTTGCTAACGGTCTATTTACATTTGGGTGCTGCTGCTTTGCAATGTTCATTTCAGCTAATCTTCCCACCCACCTCCACACACACTTTTGCTTTTTTTTTAAACAAAGCTTAAATGTCAGAAGTAAACTTACACTAAAAAAGTGAATCCTTCTGGCTTTGGCCCTACCGCTCACTGCAGTTTACAGCATGCTTGGAATTTTGAGCATGGAAGCATAAAGGCCTTCTGTATATTCCTATAAAGGCATTTCTGCCCCATGCTGAAAATTTCACTTAAATGCAATTGAAGCAATGCTGACTGACTCCATTGCTAACACATAAGGAAAGCTGGATGTTCCTGCCTGTCACAGGATCCATTCACCGCAAGTGGTATCTGCTCCTGGTCACTCTGGGGAATAGTTCTCTTCCAGGTCTCATGCCTTTCCTCATGGGTATCTCCTTCCCATTGTCCTCTTTCTTGTTCTGGGGCCCCTCTCCTGCTCTGGAAGCTGCAGCCTCCTCTCCGTGACTTGGCCCTCTGGCCAGGTCACTATCCGTGTTGCCCCTTCTGGGGTACCAAAGTCTCTCCTAAGAAATGGGTTCAGACAGTCTTCTCATTCACTGCCCAGACAGTGCCACTTCCTCAGCAGATGATAGGGGAACATGGGCCCACTCTCTACTCTGGATTTCAGCTCAGGGCCCTCTAATCAGCAGCCAAGGTCTGTACTCCTATTCCTTGCTGCTTTTCCCCTGAGCCTTTTCCTCCACCTGGCCTCCATTAATCCCTTCAGGGCAAGTGTCGGACGGACACCCCATGACCCAGCCATTCACTTCACAACAGTTTTTTTTTTAAAAGAAGAATTAATGATGTTTGGGAGGTGTTTCTCGAATTCAAACTTGAGTTAATTCATGGAAATCCTATGGCATCCTGTGCTCTGCATGAGGTCAGACTAGATAATGGTGCCTTTTGGCTTTATACTCTATAAAATGCATTTGCATTAGAAGTAGTCTATACATTCAGAAGGGTTCTAGTATTAATATAAGACACAACAGATCTTAGGGTTTGATCCAAATCCCACTAAAGTCAACAGGAGTCTTTCCATTGACTTGGATCACACTCTCACTGATTACTGAAAAACCCACAAACTCAAACTGTGGTTGAAAACTTTCAGTTTTCATCTCCAGAAATGTTGTATGTATATTACATGTTATTAAATGTCATTAGGGACAATCCACATGTACAAAAGGAAACATTCTGTTCCAAATTTAAGTATATAGGATACACTGCATCTAGACTAACACCCTTTCAGCTGAATGACAGAGATCCATAGGCAGGTAGATAAGAACCTGTTGGCCTCAATTCTGAATGCAGTTGGGAGGTTATGATGACAAATCCTTCACACATAGTCCATGACCATCCATAGTGGTGGGTGAATCTTGGAGTTCAAATTTGGTTCAGAAGTACACCCATGAGTTTAGATGTTTATTAAAAATATATGAACATCAGTCTGAAAACAGTGGGTCAGGAAATGTCACAAGTTTTAAAAATCTGGTTGTATCCAGATATAGGTCAAAAACAATCTCTCTGAAGGTATTTCTAGTTACCATTAAGAAAAGGAGTACTTGTGGCACCTTAGAGACTAACCAATTTATTTGAGCATAAGCTTTCGTGAGCTACAGCTCACTTCATCGGATGCAATTACCATTGGTTTTATAGGGCAAATATTTTTCACCAGTAGCTGCTTCCTTGAACATGAAGTTTATTTAAAATTAAAGTTAATCTCTACATTTTTCATGATTATGTATCCACAATTATCTAAATTTTCATGAATCTTTACATACAGTTACTTATAACTAAAGGCACTTAAAAGTAGGAGACTTATTTTACATAATTACAACACATAACGGTAATTAGCCAAGAGGTATTAGTTATTAGAGATTGAGGTTCACTTTGTATGATTTTTATAATAAAATCCTTCTTGTTTTTATTAATAGCTGAATTCCTCTCAGAGTCCTGCATTAAAGTGTACATTTAAAAGAAGCTTTTATATGGAAGGCATATAAACATATCTTTTTAATGAAGGGAAAATTTGATTTATGCACACAGTAAGTGCTTCTGGAATAGAGTTTTGTAGATTTAAGTTGCTTCAACTCCTGTATCTCTGAATAAAGAGTTACAAAGCTATAATTCATCCCTAGACTAACCAGACTTGGCAATATAGAACAAAATAAAACAGGAAACAATCCCCCCCCACACACACACCATACATCAACACTCTACACTCAAGTAGCTGTGTCCATCAAGTCCTTCTAGATCAGTGAGTCTGCTCACAGCTGAAATAGAAGGTATATCTCTTTAACAGCACTGATTTCACATTGACATTTCTGTGTCTGGTCTTTGGCCAAATCCTGACCCCAGCTCAGAGCCCAGGTATGTGATGTTTCTCCCATAATAGCTAGGATTAAGATGGAATGAAATCCCCATCCCAAGGCTGTCAGTCTGCAGCAGAAGTGCTCCATCAGCTTCAGAAGCCTCAGCAGCCAATGCTCCATCCACCCCGTAGCAGCCATCTTACCTTCTCTGTATTAGGTGTTGCTGCACCCCAGTTCTCCCACTGACTGGCAATCTTCCTCTCATTGGCTGGGTAGTTTAATTTAGCTCTGTAGATAAATAAGAACATCTCCATCCCCTCCAGGATAAAAGAGTCCCAATACAAACATCAGATACAATGAAAATTCAGCTTCTACACTGTCTCTCTTCTCTGGGTAACAGCCCACCCTCAGTGGTGCATCCTCCTTCTTCCCTCTCCAAGGGGTGAAGCACTTCACCTAGCATCTCCTTCTGTGTCACACCCCTTCCTCAGGAGTCTGTACAACCTCCTCCATCCCCCATTGATGCAGGGATATCGTGGGTGAAGTCACATCACTTCTAGATGGCATCTCTAAATCAAAGGAGAGCTCATTTCTAACATGAGTTCCCTACACTCTAAACAGTGAAGCAACTGTCCACTCCAAATACAACCTATTCCCATTTCATTTCCCTCCCCACTCCGAGGGCTACTTTCTACAAATGACTGTCTTCCTCTTTAGGGCTTTTATCCCTAGCTCTTCCACAAACTTCTCTCCACAACCCCTCCCAGGATTCTCAGTTGCAAGACGTCCCCTCTAGCATTTGCTATTCTCTCTAAGTCTCTCCAAAGCTGAGGGAAAAAGCTGCTTCTTATACCTGATTTCTTTTTTCCCAGCAGGCCCAGGGGTGCTGGAACAATTTGTATAGTGGGGATGCTGAGAGACAATGAACCAAACTTGTAAACCCTGTACCAGATGGAAATCACTTCAAGCCAGGGGGTGTGGAAGCACCCCAGTTCCAGCACCTATGATCAGGTCTTACCCTAAGCCCATCAGCTTGTCTGGAAATTACCACCCCCAGAATACCTAGGTCTGAACTGACCCAGGAACAGCACCTTGCTGAGCTTGTAGCTTCCCAAAAAGGACTAGCACATCCTGTTATAGGTCCCTAGCAGGGGATTGCCCAAAGGAGCTCAGCTGTGTATTCCCTGACCATAACTTCACTTCTCTCAGCTCAACCTCATTCCTGACTTCATTAGAATGAATGAGACTCTCAGATGATTAGCTCCAAGATGGAGTGCAGACAATTGCTACTGGAGGTGTTCTCCATTGAAGTGTTCTCAATTAATCATGGTATGTCTGACACCAAAATTTGACCCTTTTCTTGGAAAAGGCTTTAAATCTTACACCTTCTTACACCCTAACAGGTTGTTTTTCTTACTAAAATCCATTTTACGGTAATCTAATTTACCAGTCTGTAGATTACTGTAAACCACCATTTACAGAACCTCTGAATTAGGTCCACTTTTGGTAATTCTTTGCTTTCCATACTCAATAAAGTATAGTACAATATAGAATAGCATAGTATAGTTGGGTACGTGTGTGCGCGTGGTGAGTATAGACAGAAACAGAATTCTGTTGCTTTTCTTATTTCTTTCGTACTGGATTTTTGTAAAGTTAAAAATGAATGACAAATGCCACCATCAACCAATCTTGACAAAATAAAGTAAAAAAAGAAAAAATATTGTAGTTTTTAAGGAATATAGAAAAAATTAAATTATACTTACAGTTATATGTTACAAATACCTTATCTATGCATTACCCAGCAGCACACACTTAATCAGATAACAAATACCTTATTTTTAGAAAGACTCTCCCAGATTTGATTTACATTTCACAGTTCAAGTATATAAGTGAAGGTTGCCAAATTTTACCATATAAATCTTATAATCTTATGTGTTTTCATAATAAATATTGGGAAAATGAGACTTTTTACAGTTATTATGGTGTGCCTGCAAAGGGTTGGCTTCTAAACTCTTTTGGAAAAGCAAATATTACAAGGTGTAAGCACATGAAAGTATATTATCTATGAAACATCAAAGAGGATTTGGGGTGGGGGAAGTTCATGTTTTATTTTAGGTTAATAAAATTTGGTCTCACCATTAAAAATAAGCTTTCACCTGTTGCTAACTTTCTTCTTAGTTACAATTGCCATTGTTTGAATGAAGAAGAAAAAGGGGCTGTTAGAAACTGTTTACATAGTCCAAGAGACAGGAAGGAGACACATATGTCTTTGATCAGAGCGCAGTTCTAAGCACAAAAATATCTCCTTGAATTTCATAAATTCTAACAATGGGCTGCTAATGTGATTTTATTTTTTATTGATTTTATTTATTGTTTTTATAGCTCCATACAAATTATGAGCATCATTTTCAACAGGTAAAAACATATACATTAGAAACTAAGAACTGGATTCTACCAACACTTACGCATGTGAGCAGTTTTATTCATCTGAATAATCCCATGACTGGTGCCATAAACCACTATTGCCATAATTGTGATTAGCAAACTTTGGATAATCAAATGATACACAAGAAGCAGTACGAAAGTAACCAAGAAAACAATCAAAACTAGACCAAAGCAAAGTTTTGTATTCTAAATGTAAGAAGTAAGCCCATACTTTCAGTCTGAATTACTTATAGATGAAGGGGCTTTTTCTTATATAGGCATCTATTACTCCCCACCCCCATCCCAGTTTTTCATACTTGGTCACCCTAGAGTTAAGTAGGAGTGTGCTTAATACCTAACTGAGGTACTAGGTTGGTGTTGTTTGCCCCACTAGGGCACCTGGCATAGGCCACTGTCAGAAGACAGGATACTGGGCAAGATGGACTTTTGGTCCAACCCAGTATGGCTGTTCTTATGTTCCTATGTTTGTTGCAATTTGCAGCATTGTGGTTTCCAGCGTGGTTAAGAGAATAAAATGAACAGTTACCAGAGGTAAAAGTCCTGGGCTTTTGGTGATGGGCCTTGGGCTCATGCAATAAGTTGAGACATTGTGGCCTTCAGAGGACGAGGTCCTTGTCTTGCTGCACCCCTTTCCCACCTCATGGCGGTGGGGGGAGGGTGCTAAGGCTAAAAGAGAGGAGTCCTGGGGGCTAGGCTGAGGAGAGCCACCCTTTGGTATGGTTTATATGCGAAGGAGCCCTGTAACCTCAGCACTGGAACCAATTAAACGCCTGATGGGCGGGAAGCGCCCCTCCCCTGTGTTAAAGTTTAATAAAAGTTGCAGCCTGCTGCTTAATTACGTGCATGTGTCTGTCCTCATTTTGCTGCTGTGTCCACATCAATGGTGCCTAGACAGAACAGCAGTCAGATCTGCTATGGAGACTCCTATAATTCAGAGTTATAGATTTTAAGGCCAGAAAGGACCATTATGAACATTTAGTCTGACCTCCTGCATTACACACACAAGTCTTATAATTTCATGCAGTAATTCCTACATCAAATCTAAAATATGTTCCTAGGCATTTGAATAACATCTTTAATAGTCCATTAAGCATGGGCCAGATCCTGATGTCTTTATTTAGGAACAGAAAATAGGATGGAAGTAAATGGGAGTTGAGGGCACCTTGAAAACTCATACTTTAGTCCTTTTTTTGTTCCATTGAAATAAATGACAGTTTTGCCTGAATAAGGACTGTATTAAAAGTGAGTAAGGAGTCTATCCAGGGAAGCAGTGACTCTGAAAAAGATTTGGGGGTCCTGGTGCATAATCAGCTGAACATGAGCTCCCAGTGTGACGCTGTGTCCAAAAAGGCTAATGTGATCTTAGGATGCATAAACAGGGGAATCTGGAATAGGAGCAGAGAGGTTATTTTACCTCTATAGCATAGGTGTGACCGCTGCTGGAATTCTGTGTCCAGTGCTGTTGTTCACAATTCAAGAAGGATGTTGATATATTGGAGAAGGTTCAGAGAAGAGCCACAAAAATGATTAAAGAATTAGAAAACATGCCTTATAGTGACAGACCCAGTGAGCTCAATCTGTTTAGCGTAACTAAGAGAAGATTAAGGGGCGATGATAAGTACATCCAATGGGGAACAAATATTTGACAGTGGGCTCTTCAGTTTAGCAGAGAAAGGTATAAAATGCTCCAGTGGCTGAAAGCTGAAGCTTACACAAATTCAGAGTGAAAATAAGGGGTAAATTTTTAACAGTGAGAGTAATTAACCATTGGACCAATTGTCCAAGAGTTGTAGATTTTCTGTCACTGGCAATTTTAAAATGAAGACTGTATAAAGATATACCTAGATATATTCTAGGAATTATTCTGGGGAAGTTCTATGGCCTGTATTATATTGGAGGTCAGTCTAGATCAGTGATACTCAGACCTCAGTGGTTCAGGAGCCAAATTAGCATTCAACAATACCCAAAAGAGCCATAGCAGTTTGAATTCATTGTTTCATTTTCTATTTATGTATACATATTATTCTCAGCAAAATGGCTGACTAAGTATTATTATTTTATCGACTACAATTGGTTAATAACATTGTAAAAGAATCCTGATTGGTTTAGAACTTAGACTGGTTAATAATTAAATCATACAGTGTATTAATACCACATGCTCAACGAGATGCAGGAAACATTAAAGAGCCACTTGTGGCTCCCGAACCTCAGTCTGAGTATCAATGGTCTAGATCAGTGGTCCCCAACCTTTCTGTGGGAATAGCATATTGCTATTCCCAGAAGAAAGACTGTGGCAGGCGCCACACACCCTGCCTCTGAAATGCTGCCGAGAAGCGGCAGCGGCAAGAAGCGTTGCCACCGAAATGCCGCTTCTCGGCGGCATTTCGGCAGCGTGGTGTCCTACGGGTGCACAAAAATGCCCTGGCAGGCGCCATAGCACCCATGTGCACAAAAATGCCCTGGCAGGCGCCATAGCACCCATGTGCACTGCATTGGGGACCACTGGTCTAGATGATCACAACAGTCCATTCTGGTCTTGGAATCAATCTATCTATCTATCTAATTTCTACGTCACCTGTAGCATCTTAGTGCTATTTACAGCACAGCTATTTTACTATTCTAAGTACACATTTTTGTTTTGGCACTTAAAAGATATTACAAGATACACATTGCTGCCTGCTTGCATTAAGAATTGGCTCATCACTCAGGCAACTATGCTGTTTCTAAATCATCAGCATTCTTACTTGTCCTGCTCCTATCGATGGCTTTTTTCACAGACTGGTTTAGCTAAAAGATATTCACACTAAAAAAATCACTCTTCTATTTTTTCATTTCCCATTTCCCCAGGTGTTTTATTATTTTTTCCTGGGGGGTAAGGGCGACTGTTTTGCACACAACTTTCCTAGGAAGGCAGAGGAAGAGCTGTTTTCCTAGATGACAACAGTGCAGCAGGCAAGGAGTGAATACATGTATCGTGACTACCCTGGGGACAGTCCAGACAGCAGGAATTATATTTTATACAGTTTCAGAAGTAGCATTTTCATTCCTCACCCCCTTTCACTTTTTCTGTCTCTTTATCTCTGTTGCACACATCTATCTTCCCTTAAGAACAGCTATGCTCATCATATACTGCCCTGTACATAACATGGTACTGTACTTTCAAATCTTAGAAGGTGACAAGACTGAATAACTGGAAGATTGTAATGGCAAAGAAAATTACACTGTAAATTCTTCAGAGACGGGATTGTGTAACTCCTATGTGTTTGTACATTGCCCAGCATACTTGGGCCTGAACCTGACCGGCACTTCTGAGTGCTACATTAGTATAAATATTAAATAAATAATAATAATAGTTAATAAAACATTATAAACCAGTATGGTTGTCACTTGGTTAGCACTCTTGCTAATCTGAAAGATTTTCTAAAATATGGAATAGTATTTGCTCACATAAATTATGTAGGAATGTTGGAATATGTTCCACTATATTACAGATTAACTAACATAGACTGTTCATGATAATACCTTTATTTATCTAGCCTGCTACTTTAAAGTAACACACACACACACAGGAGTGAATTGGTTAAGAACGTAAATATTCTTTCTAGGCTCTTTAACAGGGACCTTTAAAATGTTGTTAACCTGGATTCCAAATTGTATACAGAAAGTCATGAATATGTTGGTTATTTTAGACAACAGCTCTATGTCACTGTTTTCTCAGCAGAGATGTATATTACCAAACACTGGTGAAAACAGATCCTAGTAAGAACTCAACAGACTTGTAAATGTGTTTTTAATATGTTGGTGATGGAAATTCCAATATTATTAGTCTTACACGTAAATAGACAAGCATAAACACAGGAGGCCACATGCTCCAACTTTTCCTGTTTGTTATGACTATGCTTCAAACCATTGTCATGCACAGTATTTAAATATTTTGCGGTTGCTATTCAGTTTACCCTGAGAGACAAGGACAAGATATAATAAAACTTAGCTTTCATAGAGTTCTTTCCACCAATAGATCTCAACGTGCTTTAAAAATATTAACCTCACAATAGCCTGTTGGGCTAGGGAAAGGTTACAATCTCCAATTCTAGGGATGGGGAACTGAGGCACGGGGAACATAAGTGAAAGCCCCAAGGTCAAACAGGAAGTCTAGGGTAGTAAGGAGTTGAACCAAGTCGTCCCCATTCCTAAGCTAGTGTCCTAACCAATGGACCATCCTTTCACCAGGTAGTCAGCTGATGTAAATCAGCACTCTTCTACTGAAGTCAATGACGCTATACTGAGTTATACCTTTGGAATATTTGGTCCACAAAATATACATTTACTTGGTCTCCCCTTATTTCTGTACTAACAACAATAGAACAAACTAAGATAAGTTGAAAAATCTAATTGTTTAATGTTTTTGCACGTCACTTAGCAGGGAAAGTGAAACCAAACTGGTTCATTTCCCTTTCAGTTTATAGTTGCTTTCTTTTGTTTATCAGTTGTTAATACAATGCTGTTGTGGTTAGGGGTCCAATGCTACAAGGAAATACATTTTAAACTTTTGCATTACTTTTTTTGAATATCATGGGAATTTTTCAGTTCATACTAGATTTTATAGCACCCCCTATAACTTTCAAATTGTAGCATTAAAATATCCCTTTAACAATCCACTAATGATGAAGAGATTCATTAGAAATATCCTGGCAAGCTGACCAGGGTTGCCCATGCCAGAGAAACACATAAGGAAAAGGTGGGTTTAAGTCAAACTCATTTTCTCACTCCTTGGTTGGCAATGGCAGAAATTACACACATGAATTCTGGGAATGAGGAAAGATTTGATTCACTACACCTTTGAAATGCTCCAATGGCTCCAAGAATCTTACTGTTTGCCCTGATGAAATAAAAATGTAGATGTATTTGAGTCACGAAGGTATGAGTTGAAACTGAATTTTACACAAATTCCAAGAGAACTGTCATTTTTGCAGTTGTCTTGGGATTGACACTCACCACAGCAGCTTGCAGATGTATCTGATCTTTCCCAAGAGTGACCAGCCTGGGAGAAGGTCCACTGTAGAGTGTGTTCGGTGTAGGGGATAAGGAAGTATATAGGCTGAGGACCTTGTGTCTCTGAAAATGGGGGTGTACATAGTTTTACAAAAGCCTAGTGATCCATAAAGATACAACCTGTGCAGAATTCTCACTCCTGGGGCATTATCTCCTTAGCTTGAGACTGTAGAACTCTTGGCTTTTAAGGTTTTATTGTTTAGAGCAGCAGTGGTGTCACAGAACACAATCTAGGTCCCCTTCTGGCCGTTGCGCATCACCACTACTAGAGTATAAATGCACACTCTAAAGGACTCAGTCATTTCCTTCATCTGTGTGGGAAGTAAAGCTCCCAGAAGGATAGGTCTATTCCTGATGACCAACATATAGGCCCGTGGATATACTCAGTGCTTAATTTATGCCAGGGCTTTTCGGGGCTGAGTCCCGACACTTCTAGGCTTGGCAGTTTATAGTCCCGGCACTTCTGAGAATGCCACTTTAGTTATAAAAGTTAAAAAAAACTGCTTGAGCCCTGGCATCTCTATCATTGCAAATTAAGTATTGGATATACTTCATAATACAGGTGCATCCGTGACTGCATAGTTTCACTGTAATTACACTATGGTTCTAATTTTTGATACCTATATTATGCCCAATTCACATATCCATAAGCATAACTTAAATACTAAATTATTTATAATTACTTTGTTGGTCTCCTAATTAATACACATATTTTGGATTTCTGGTACATTAAGTGGCAGTTAAACTAATTTCTCTGAAGTTAAACTTTCTGATATATGTACTTATCACAGAATCCTACAGTCAGAGGCTTAAATGTAGAGCTGAATTGCTGTGTTTTGAAGCAAACCCTTATTCTGGTCTAATTCCTGTTTGAGCTGTGTACTTACATCTGCAATTGGACTCTAATATCCTATTCTTCTGCACTGGAAATGGAGTACTTCAACTGCCATTTCACAGCATTCTGGTGTTACTACACATACTTTTTAGGAAAATAGTTCCATTTAGTCTATATTTACATGGGTCTGCATATATAAAGAAAAAAATACATAACACAAGAAGGCCAGAAGTACGTCTGAGCGTACGTAACTCCCTTGGAAGAAAACAAGTGGATGAGACTTTTGGACATGTTAGTTTTTATCTGTATTCAACCATACAACGTACTGAACTGTGCTGGCTGAAAACCAGTATGTGGCAACTACTGGGACCAGACTGTAACTACAGTTTCCAGAAATCTTCACATTTTAGCTACACTATAATTAATGTACCTCTCCATGAACTGTAGTTAATTAAGTCTTAAAGAAAAAACAAACAAAAAAGCAGAGTGCAAGAGAAGAGAGGGGGGAAAAAAACCTAGAAAAAGGTAATCTCCAAATAAGGGAGGCAGGGATGTGAAAGAGAAACCTTCAGGATGACACTTTCAAAGAAGCAGAATCACAAGGCAAATAATTCTCCCTTTTGTTCTTGCTTTGGTAATCCTTGCAAACATGCCATCTGAAGGAATCTTTAGCCTGCTGAACTGGTAAAATGGACCACAGTCTGGCTGAATGCATATACACCCCAGGACCTTCTCCACCCTTTTGCCACTTGCTGACACATTGCCTACCTTCCAGTACTTCCCCTCATTCTCTCCATGGGCCTGTCAACTAGCTCTCTGCAGACTATAGAGACAAATCCAAACCAGCACAGAAGAAGAGCGTGGGGCTTTAGAATGAGAACTGGGGAACCTTAATGTCTCTTTCCCTTTTTCATGCACCTCCCCGATGTACAACAAAACCATCCGCTGTGTGCCTGAGTTGTTCCTCCCATCTATCCCAGTAGGATAAATTTGATCCCACCCCCCAAAAGATGGAAGCACAGAAAAAGGGAGGGAAAATAGTCCATATAGTTGCCTATTAATATAGTTGAATAAAAAATGCACAAACTCCCCTGGGATAGTGCTTGGGGTGTGCTATAGACCGCCGGGATCTAATCTGGATATGGATAGAGCCCTCTTTAATGTTTTTAATGAAGTAAATACAAATGGAAACTGCGTGATCATGGGAGACTTTAACTTTCCAGATATAGACTGGAGGACGAGTGCTAGTAATAATAATAGGGCTCAGATTTTCCTAGATGCGATAGCTGATGGATTCCTTCATCAAGTAGTTGCTGAACTGACTAGAGGGGATGCCATTTTAGATTTGGTTTTGGTGAGTAGTGAGGACCTCATAGAAGAAATGGTTGTAGGGGATAATCTTGGCTCAAGTGATCATGAGCTAATTCAGTTCAAACTGAATGGAAGGATTAATAAAAATAAATCTGCAACTAGGGTTTTTGATTTCAAAAGGGCTGACTTTCAAAAATTAAGGAAATTAGTTAGGGAAGTGGATTGGACTGAAGAATTTATGGATCTAAAGGTAGAGGAGGCCTGGGATTATTTTAAATCAAAGCTGCAGAAGCTATCGGAAGCCTGCATTCCAAGAAAGGGGAAAAAATTCATAGGCAGGAGTTGTAGACCAAGCTGCATGAGCAAGCATCTCAGAGAGGTGATTAAGAAAAAGCAGAAAGCATACAGGGAGTGGAAGAAGGGAGGGATCAACAAGGAAAGCTACCTTATTGAGGTCAGAACATGTAGGGATAAAGTGAGACAGGCTAAAAGTCAAGTAGAGTTGGACCTTGCAAAGGGAATTAAAACCAATAGTAAAAGGTTCTATGGTCATATAAATAAGAAGAAAACAAAGAAAGAAGTGGGACCGCTAAACACTGAGGATGGAGCGGAAGTCAAGGATAATCTAGGCATGGCCCAATATCTAAACAAATACTTTGCCTCAGTCTTTAATAAGACTAAAGAGGATCTTAGGGATAATGGTAGCATGACAAATGGGAATGAGGATATGGAGGTAGACATTACCATATTTGAGGTAGAAGCGAAACTCAAACAGCTTAATGGGACTAAATCGGGGGGCCCAGATAATCTTCATCCAAGAATATTAAAGGAATTGGCACATGAAATTGCAAGCCCATTAGCAAGAATTTTTAATGAATCTGTAAACTCAGGGGTTGTACCGTATGATTGGAGAATTGCTAACATAGTTCCTATTTTTAAGAAAGGGAAAATAAGTGATCCGAGTAATTATAGATCTGTTAGTTTGACATCTGTAGTATGCAAGGTCTTGGAAAAAATTTTGAAGAAGGTAGGTAAGGACATTGAAGTCAATAGTAAATGGGACAAAATACAACATGGTTTTACAAAATTGTGCCAAACCAACCTAATCTCCTTCTTTGAGAAAGTAACAGATTTTTTAGACAAAGGAAACGCAGTGGATCTAATTTACCTAGATTTTAGTAAGGCGTTTGATACCGTGCCACATGGGGAATTATTAGTTAAATTGGATAAGATGGGGATCAATAGGAAAATTGAAAGGTGGATAAGGAATTGGTTAAAGGGGAGACTACAACGGGTCCTACTGAAAGGTGAACTGTCAGGCTGGAGGGAGGTTACCAGTGGAGTTCCTCAAGGATTGGTTTTGGGACCAATCTTATTTAATCTTTTTATTACTGACCTTGGCACAAAAAGTGGGAGTGTGCTAATAAAGTCTGCGGATGATACAAAGCTGGGAGGTATTGCCAATTTAGAGAAGGACAGGGATACCCTACAGGAGGATCCGGATGACCTTGTAAACTGGAGTAATAGTAATAGGATGAAATTTAATAGTGAGAAGTGTAAAGTTATGCATTTAGGGATTAATAACAAGAATTTTAGCTATAAGCTAGGGATGCATCAATTAGAAGTAGCGAAGGAGGAAAAGGACCTTGGAGTACTGGTTGATCATAGGATGACTATGAGCCGCCAATATGATATGGCCGTGCAAAAAGCTAATGCGGTCTTGGGATGCATCAGGAGAGGTATTTCCAGTAGGGATAAGGAGGTTTTAGTACCGTTATACAAGGCACTGGTGAGACTTCACCTGGAATACTGTGTGCAGTTCTGGTCTCCCATGTTTAAGAAGGATGAATTCAAACTGGAACGGGTACAGAGAAGGGCTACTAGGATGATCTGAGGAATGGAAAACTTGTCTTATGAAAGGAGACTCAAGGAGCTTGGCTTGTTTAGCCTAACTAAAAGAAGGTTCAGGGGAGATATGATTGCTCTCTATAAATATATCAGAGGAATAAATACTGGAGAGGGAGAGGAATTATTTAAGCTCAGTACCAATGTTGACACAAGAACAAATGGATATAAACTGGCCACCAGGAAATTTAGACTAGAAATTAGACGAAGGTTTCTAACCATCTGTCAAGGTTCCTCCCCCACTCTGAACTCTAGGGTACAGATGTGGGGACCTGCATGAAAAACCCTCCTAAGCTTATCTTTACCAGCTTAGGTCAAAACTTCCCCAAGGTACAAAATATTCCCCGCCGTTGTCCTTGGACTGCCCGCTACCACCACCAAACTAATACTGGTTACTGGGGAAGAGCTGTTTGGACGCGTCCTTCCCCCCAAAATACTTCCCAAAACCTTGCACCCCACTTCCTGGACAAGGTTTGGTAAAAAGCCTCACCAATTTGCCTAGGTGACTACAGACCCAGACCCTTGGATCTTAAGAACAATGAACAATCCTCCCAACACTTGCACCCCCCCTTTCCTGGGAAATGTTGGATAAAAAGCCTCACCAATTTGCATAGGTGACCACAGACCCAAACCCTTGGATCTGAGAACAATGAAAAAGCATTCAGTTTTTTACAAGAAGACTTTTAATAAAAATAGAAGTAAATAGAAATAAAGAAATCCCCCCTGTAAAATCAGGATGGTAGATATCTTACAGGGTAATTAGATTCAAAAACATAGAGAACCCCTCTAGGCAAAACCTTAAGTTACAAAAAAGATACACAGACAGAAATAGTTATTCTATTCAGCACAATTCTTTTCTCAGCCATTTAAAGAAATCATAATCTAACACATACCTAGCTAGATTACTTACTAAAAGTTCTAAGACTCCATTCCTGGTCTATCCCTGGCAAAGACCAGCGTACAGACCAACACAGACCCTTTGTTTCTCTCCCTCCTCCCAGCTTTTGAAAGTATCTTGTCTCCTCATTGGTCATTTTGGTCAGGTGCCAGCGAGGTTACCTTTAGCTTCTTAACCCTTTACAGGTGAGAGGAGCTTTCCCCTGGCCACGAGGAATTTCAAAGGGGTTTACCCTTCCCTTTATATTTATGACACCATCAGAGGAGTAAAGTTTTGGAATAGCCTTCCAAGTGAAGCAGCGGGGGCAAAAGATCTATCTGGCTTTAAGATTAAACTCGATAAATTTATGGAGGAGATGGTATGATGGGTTAAGATGGTTTTGGTAATTAAATATTCATGGTAAATAGGCCCAATGGCCTGTGATGGGATATTAGATGGGGTGTGATCCGAGTTACCCAGGAAAGAATTTTCTGTAGTATCTGGCTGATGAATCTTGCCCATATGCTCAGGGTTTAGCTGATCGCCATATTTGGGGTCGGGAAGGAATTTTCCTCCAGGGCAGATTGGAAGAGGCCCTGGAGGTTTTTCACCTTCCTCTGTAGCATGGGGCACGGGTCACTTGCTGGAGGATTCTCTGCTCCTTGAAGTCTTTAAACTACAATTTGAGGACTTCAATACCACAGATATAGGTGTGAGGTTTTTTGCAGGAGTGGTGGGTGAAATTCTGTGGCCTGCGTTGTGCAGGAGGTCAGACTAGATGATCATAATGGTCCCTTCTGACCTAAATATCTATGAATCTATAAACAAGAAAATATAGGAATAAGGAAAAATAGGAGAAAAGGGTAACAAGAAAGATAAACTATGGTAAAATGGAAAACTAAAGTTAAAGAACACTACTTCATTAAAAAAATATGGAATTAAACAAAAGAAGCTGAGAAAAAACAGCACAAAATATAGATTTTAAAACTGATTCTCCAGCATTTTATCCACAAGCAAACATATTTTTTCTCTCAATCTAAGTACACTTTGAAATCTAAAACTTTGATAATAAATTTAACATCTTTATTCAAACTGTGTGGTTCACCTTGCATTAGGAAGAGGTGAATTTTAAATCAAGTAGTGTATTGTAAAAGATTCTCATTTGTTTAATGTGTTTTTATCTCTTATGATCATATCATCCCAGATTCAATTAGCTCAATGGTGACTCCTGGGTTTTCTTCAGATTTACTGCAATAGGTTTCTCTTTCTCTGGCATATCTGATATGCCCAGGAATTACCTCATATCATTTCACTCAGAGAGAGATGGCAATGCTAATTTCCTGGGGAGGAAATCTTTGTCTGCTGCTTTATTAGTAATGTGACTCCACTTTATCTTACAGGTGTTTTTCACTGTGAGGTTAGAATCCATCTCAATCTGATAAGGTATCCCTAATCAGAGGAAATTAGTCCTGTACTCACAGAAAGGATAAAGCGCCATATGTCTTGACTTTTCACAGCAACTGGTAAACCCCAAGAGGCCATGTACATGGCATATTTAATTCTGAAGAAAACAAAGAAAGTCTTTATGAAGCAGTTACAGTTTTCTAATAAACAGGTCATTAGTATCAAGGTATTAGGTTTTTTGTTTAACATAAGGGGAGAAATTGTATAAGACTTCAAACAAATAATTCTATAGATATGGGGATTCTGGATTTTTTTTTAAAAAATGGTGTGTGGATATGCAATCATTTGTAAACGTGTTAAATTCAGAAATCACTATATATTGGGGGAAAAAGTTGAAAACCCATCCCCGCTCCTGCTACAGCCCTGAATTGATGATAAACTTTTTCTGTTAGCTCACCATTTAAGTACTTCCATTTTCCAACACTTTTAGGAGCTCTAAGGAACTGTAACCAGAGCAGCATTGGCTCCACTTCTATGGAAACCACTGTGATTGCTGTTTGTGTTTGCAGTCATTTGAAAAAAATTGTTGTTTGTGTTGCTTGAAGAGAACTGCTTCACCTGTCTTTTAGCCAAGGGACTAATATGTATGAGGTGCAGCTCTGCCCTCTACTAGATAGAATGCAAGATGAGCTCAGGTGTTTGTGATCAACCTACTACTAATCCTCTAGAGACTGGCTCAAGAAGACAGTAGAAGTCTTACTAGTACAATAGCTAACAGACATTCTTCTTTGCTCAGGTGGTATTGGCCCATGTTTTTGGAGCCAAACATTTCAAGCTATATTTACTGATGTGTGAAACCTGGCATGAACCTGAAACCTTGTTGGTTTTATTTACCTTTTGGCTTGTGATGGCAGGTGTGGAGTTCATGAAACTGCCCAGGTGTGTCAGACACAGCTTTAATGGAAGCTTTTGGGTCCTCCCAAGATTCACCTCAGATTAATGAAGATTTGGAAGGGAAGTATCCAAAACTGACTGGGGAAGCTTTGCTAAAATGCAGGCCAATGCCTCCCAGTAGGTTTCTCACAAACCAATCCAGCCTCATATTCACCATGGTTTGGGATTTATACTCAAGCCTTGCACTCGACTAGTTTTCTCTTCAGCGCCACACATGTAGAGTCCAGTAGATGTACTCTCTGAATGTAGACAATTAGTATGTACAAGTGCACATTTCTTTATGCATATTTTTAATTTATAGAATATGCCTTGTATAATGTTTTTGGGCAGAGGTAACAAAGTTAACATGTATGACATCTGAAAACCAAACACCTACATGCTCTTCTCACCCAAGATAAACCAATCTATCATACAGTCAAAAGTCTGAAAAAAGAAATGGATTTTCCACCAAACCTTGAAGATAAATTTAGTTGGGCTCTAGGAAGCAAATACCAGATGCCACAGCTCCACTGCAGCTGATTTATAGAAGATAGAATCATTGTTACTGCTGATAGGTGAAGTAAAATCTTCACAATGCTCAGTATTGCTTAGCTGATGCATTACATTAGACAGCCATGGATTTGTTACAGGAAGCAGTTTCAGTTTTAAAACAGATGATTTTTCCAAAACACAATTTGTTTTATCCTTTAGAGTAGCTATAAAATGCCACAATTTAACCTAACATAACAACAAAATATAAAGAAATAGGAAATAAACAGTATTTTCTTATGGAATAAATAGTCCTATTCATTTTACCTTTCCATAACAGCACATTCTGGAAAAAATGAATACAATTAATTTTTTTTAAATTGCAAACACCAGAAATATTTGTCCTTTTAAAATTCCAGTGGAGCATGGCCACTCTGAAATGTGCTGTAAATGTAACTTAAAAAAAAAAGTTAAATCCATTCTGCATAAAGCAATTATTCAAGCTGTCAGCAGGAGTAACATTTACTAACACAGGAAAGCATAAAAAGGCTAATGTGGTCATGGAAAATATAGAGTAAGCTATGTGTAAATTAAGACACACCTCATAGCAGCCCTACATGCTCCTGTTTGTCATTGTAGATGCTCAAATTCAGAGCACATTGCTCAGAAGCTGTTGGAAAATAGAGTCATTAGCTATCTGAGCAGGGGTGCTGGAACAATTTCTATCCTGGGGGTATTGAGAGCCACTGAATCAAACTGTAAACCCTGTATGTAATGGAAACTACTTCAAGCCAGGGGGTACAACAGCACTCCAAGTTCCAGCACCTATGTGTACCTGACAGGAAAGTAGTTATCTGAGATGACCATACTTTATGTACCATTTGACCTGCCCTTATTTCCAGAAAATCTGTTTACCTGCTTTAGAAATAGAGCTCTAAGTATTTTTATTCTATATACTTTAAGAATAATATTTCCCAAATGGAGATTTTTTAAGAAAAAGTTGATGTACTGTACTTTCTAACTGGTTCAATTTAAAGACACACCCACGGTTCAGTTTGAAGCTTCTTAGGCTAGTAAATCACATTCTAATGCCTCTTTCATCAGGCTTTGCCCTAAATATTCCAAGACCCATACCTTAAATATGTTCCCTGCCTTTGAAGGGCTTAGTCAAAAAACACTAGGCTCAAAATTTTCAACCTTGGGCACCTTAAGTTGGCACCTAAATAAATGGTCTGATTTTCAGAGGTGTTGAGCCTCTGGAATGTCTCAGGAAAACAGGCAGATTGTTGAGGTACTTGTATCTGAATTTAGGTTCCCAATTTTAGGCACTCAAGTTTGACAGTGTTGGGCTTCTTTTATAAGGGAGATGGTCCTGTGCACTAGGGCTGAGATCCAGATCTGAACGTTCTTTGTTTGCAGTGTTCTGACGTGGGCTTTTCTTTCAGTTCATTATATATCAAAAGGAGCTAGTTGTAAAGTTTGGATCTAGCTTGCAGCCAGGATTGTGGTTCAGTCCCATCACTGTTTTCTTTGATTCCAGGCACCACATGGGTTACATGTGATTCAGATGTCTCTTTACTGTGTACTTACCTCTTCAACTCACCTACTGATGCACACTCCTGCAGAACCTATTGCCTTCCAATGGTCTTGTACAGCGGCAGAAAATATGTCCCAGGAACACCATCAGAACACGTTCCAGATGTTCAGTGATATGCAGGCAAGGTGGAAAGGAGACTTTTCTGAGGCTGCTGAACAGCAAGCCTTTGGCTGAACAGTGCTAGCTTTGAATAGTACCGCAAACTGAAAAAAAATGACAGGTTGGCATTAGTAACTTTGAGTAGGTAAGGACAACCTTTTAACTCATTGACGAGAGATCAGTTTATTGCTGGAAGAATAAAACAATGAAAGTACAGGAACTTTTGCCAATTAGGATCTGGTCTCAGTACTTTTGCTGTTAAGAAAGGCAGATATTGAAGATGTACATGTTGAAATGGTTGGATTTGTGAGGGAGATAATTGTTTAGCAGAATGCAGGCCCCTGCAGATTCTTCTCTCTGAAACTCTACAAACTTCCAATCTGTGGAAGCACACAAGTAAATAATATATAACTATTTTTTTTCTGAATAGAGTTATGAGATGTCAACAGTACCTTATCCCTTTGTTCTAGAAGATAGCAGCACAGTTAATTATTTACTGTAGAATTCCAGTCTGAAAAGTACAGTTCATCTCCTAGCCAAGGATGTAATAAGTTACAGTGGGAGGTCTGCAGCCTTAAACAGCCACCACGCTACATTTTGTGAGTGGAAATGTTAGGAACACTGACAGTATTACTAAATTACAAAAGTCACTTAACATGGTAAGAACAGCTGCAATAGCAGGGCCATCACACAGAGCGCATGTTGCTCTGTGCTCGATCCCTGTGGCACATTATTGGATGAACTTTCTCTGGGAGCAATTTTTGCACTTTGGAACATGCTGATGTAAGCTACGGCTTGTGTCATTGATTTGAACTTAATCTGCGTGTTGCATCTTTATTGTATTGCCATGATTCATTTAAAAGCAAACGTTTTTGAGCATGGCTGGCTGGCTTTCACGATAGGGTAGGCAGCGAGGAAAGGAAAACACTTCGATGCAGCTTTTTTGGCTTATGTCTTAAAGGGAAAATGGCTAAAAACATTTGTCTCCCTGCTATTCAGAGTTTTGACTCTTTTAGCTGTGGAGGCTGGATTCATGATCCCATCTCCTGTTTCCTGTCCAGCATTTAGTTGGTACATTATGTTCCATGTCTCTTTCCATTAGCTGAGACCTATATGATGTCAACTGAGAAAAACAGTACCTGTATGTTATAAAATCCTTGCAGTGGTGTGACAGTGGACATGGTATAGGGGCCTTTTACTTTGTTCTGTTGTACATTTTGCCATTGTATTTCATGCCTGCAGCTCAGCTGCTGTGAAAGAAAAAGGTTTATCTACAGATCAGCTGGGGTTTTAAAATTTTTCTTTGAAATGTTTGATAAGGGAACTAAGATAGTAAACTCTGACATTCTTTTCAGTTTACCAAATGTAGGACAAAAAACCCCCCATAAGGGACCTAATCACAGCTCAGATACTTTACTTCAGAAAAAACGTTACAAATGTCAAAATAATCTACTGTTAAGTGTGAAGTTTTCTGTAACTTTCATGTCACAGATAAAGCACTTCCACTGAGGGTAACGTACAGTTAAAGAAAGTCAGCTCATCTCATGTTTCTGAGGGATGCAGGCAGGTTTGGGTTGAGAATGGGGAGCTGGCATTTTCTGATTTGGGAGTGGGGAACAGTAGGAAGCCCCACCTGTGCTCTGGTAAAAAAGAGTGTGTCCAAGTGATAAGTGGATTGTATTTTGACAGGGCATTTATAAACACCAGGATCAAAACACAACAGCAAATAAAGTTCATGTCCTGTTTGTTTTATACCCCTAATATTTAACACTGATATTTTGTATGCAGTAAAGGCTTGTCTACATGCTGCATTAGTCCGAACCTGAGGGATGTAATTTTTTAGTCAGTATTATCATGTCACGTACTAACTAACTTATGTGGACCCTGCTAGTGTGCACCAAAGGTTCCCTAGAGCACATTAATGTAGTACTGTTTGAAATAATAGTATGCAAAGGGGAACTTTTAGTGCACACCAGCAGAGTCCACATGGGCCAGTTAGTGCAGACTAAAATTTACACCCCTCTGGTGGGGAATAAAGCATCATGTAGACAAGCCCTAAAATAGTAATCAGTCAAGTGGCTTCTACTTTTGAGAATCCCAGGCAATGTATGTACAAGCCAAGAGTGAAAATAATAGTGTGGGAAAAACTTTCAAGTCTGCCTGCCTAAGCTGCACTGACAACATCTGTGAGTGTCCCCACAGTGTTTGGAAACCCGTATTTAAATACTCAAAAAGGCACTGCATGCACAAAACAGGTAGTTAAACATATGACACTTATTGAAGCAAATGTGAGGTCTGCATATGCAACCAAGCAAATGTGTAGGCTAAAACACACCTCGCCTCCTTCACTGCAGGAGAATAGAACCCAATTTCAACTGTGATCTAATGGTTACTAAAATATAAAAAGAAATATGGATTATCATGCCAGTGTAATTTAAAGTATCATCAGGGATTAAATTCTTATAAAGTATTTCCTGGAGCCCCCCCACTTATCCCCCCTAACATGATATAAAAACTCCAGGGAGTTTGAAAATATTTACCAGAGTTCTGCTCTGGACAGCTCCAGCTGAGTTTAAGATCTGAGTATGATTGAGAAGCACCAATAATAATTAATGCTTTTCATGCTGATCAATCCCAGAGTATTTTACGAATTGTATTATAGGAGGAAAGCACAGCAACAATGTCAAGAGTTGGGATTACATCAGCGTTTCCATTCTCAATCATTCTTTTCTCTTCCAGGATGATATTTGGCAAGTTTATTCTTATAAAGGATCTGGGTCATTTCCTCTGTATTGTATTCAAACACATGCTATAGTACATATATATTTCTTTAAAAACTGGGATGATTGACAAACACTATATAACAAAGCCTGCTAAACCCTCTGCATCACTTTTAATGCTATGCATCTGAGATTTTATTTAATATTGTATGCTAGTATACTGAATTATTTGTGAAATAGTATCAGATCATATAATGAACATGAAATCAAAGGCCCAGAGCTTCCTGATGTCAATCAGTCCATCTCCATTTGAGCTATGCTGATTTACACCAGCTGAAGACCTAACCATAAAGCCTATGTACTAGAAGGCATGGTTAAGATTGTCTATGCAGATTTAACATTGCCATGTCCTGACTGTGACTTTAATTTAATGTATATTTATGGAATATAAAATAGCAATGGAATGCATTAGAATATTAAAACAGTACTTTCATGTAATATACACATTACAATTCTACACTATATTAAAAATAACATAGTGCTCAAATGATCCAGTTATCCTCTCATGATTTGCTTGGGAGAATAGTCATGATCATAAGAGATCCTTTTAGTACTTGACCTTTCTTACTGCCTGTTTGTAATATTTCTTGTTTTACTTGGTATAAGGAGGTAGAATTCCTGGCCTGCTTCAAATGGAATATATGCCCATGATTTATAATCCAAATATATTCCTTTCCTGGAGTTTGGTTTTATTGGTCACTCATTGCAGTAATATAACACAATCCTAAACCTAAATTTTCTCTCCATGCTTGGCTGTTCCTAGTGTTGTATATTCCTAGGGTTTCCCTGCAGGGCTTCTTCTGTCCGAGCCCCTAATTTCTTATACTCAGGAGAGACTCTACCCTTCTTATATACTGATTGGAGCTCATGGGCATCATTGTGAGACAGCAGTAATTATATTGTATCTTTATATAGGTCTCTAGCCCCAGTCTTAAAGTAGCTCATCAGAGGAGCCTTGTTCCTGTGCAAGGTCCTAAAAACTCTCACCCCATGATGCTAAATAATCCAAAAGCAGACAATAACGGATCTGGGTGAAAAAAAGAGAGACAAAGGTCTACTTTTCCTTTAAAAACTGGAGACGGTCATGAGACTCGAATGTGAAAATGTGAAATACAGACTAAGAATGAACAATAGTAGAACTGAATCTCTGAGGAAGCAGAAAACAACTGAATTTCTGATGTGACAGCATTTTAAAGAATTAAATCTGGAATAAATTGTGGTTGTTTCAAAGAAAAGGCTCCCATAGCATTAACTGAAACTTCACCTGAAGGGGTTACGTGTTTGTCCGTGCCTGTTTTTTGCTGGTGTCTTTTGTAAGAAGCCATTCTTAACTGTACAGTATTTGTAAAAGTAGTGGACAAATGAAGATTTAAGAACAGTTAGCTGTCTAGTTGCTATGGAAACCAACAGTAATAGACACTGATTGCTGAACACAGTAAAGTAGAAACAGAATGTACCATTTTAAAAAGGGTACCTCTAGAAAACATAAAAGTAAATTAGTCACCGGAAATAACCAATTTATGTAAAGTTTATTGTCCACGTAAAATGCTTTCTATGCATAAAACATGTTTTATGGGTGGCAGGGTGCTAAAAGGACACTTTCACCTTTTTGAAGAAGATTTATAAATAATGTATCTGTTCAGTTGAGATTATGTGTGCACACGTGTATATCCATTGTATAGTAGCAAACAGATAGTGTCCTTTATTCCAGACGCTGATAATAGCCTACCATTTCATCTACATTGGGTACAGTGAAATGGTTTGAATATTTTGCTAGATCATAGAGAACTGACAAAATCATGTTAACTATTGCATAGGGTACTGGATCAATCAGTTACAGTGGCAATGCTAGTATGAAATACACAGTTTACTTATTTACTTATAGGCAGAAACAAATGATACTTTTAAAGCTCTTCAAATTATGATTCTCCAGTATCACAGTGCAGTAAACTTTCATCTCTTAACAGTTGGCACACTCAGACTGTCACTACATATTCAGAAAAACAAAACTTGGGTTTGTTGCTTTTTTCTTTCTGTTTTATTCCTACACAGAAATAAGAGAATTTGGGAGGACTCAAATAAGGACAATTCATTTGGTGATCCAGATTATCTTATTTTAAAAGATGGTTTACATTTTAAACTAGGTATGACTTAATTCTAGGATCTGTGCATAATGGACCAACATGTATTTAAATTTTTTTTGCAAGAGACAGTTGTCCCTTAAACTGGATCTAGGGAGTCACTTAGCCTCAGATCCTCAAAGGTATTAAGGCACCTAACTCCCATTGAAATCAGTGGGAGTTAGGTGCCTTAATACCTTTAAGAACCTGGGTCCAACTGTACATTAAAGAGTTCTCCACACACCCTTGTGAATTTGAGTCTTTCTGTAGTTCTTTACAAATATTAACTAATTAATTAACAGCTAATTTATTTATCATTATTAGATTTTAATAATTAATTAATTAAAAAGATATTATCTCACCCACCTTGTCTTTCTTATATGCTGGGACAACATGGCTACAACAACAATGCAAACAACTAATTACTTGTCAGAACACTTGCTGTATAGGTATGAAGCATAATAGCACCATGTCGGGGAAACTAAGATAGAAAGATTAGGGCCGATTTTTCAAACTTGGCATTGAAGTTAGGCCAATGGTAAATGGTAAAAATGGTAAAATTTTCAAAAGAGCTCAGCTTCTATTTGGGCACCAAAATAAAGAGCCAGTGTTTCAAGACAGCTCAGCATTTTGGGTGCAGAACAGTTTTGAAAAATCAGATTCTTATTTAGATGTCTAAAGTGGAGCAAAGCACTTGTGAAAATCTCTTCCCACTTTCATATGTAGAAACCTCAATAAGTGACCTGATGGCAGCGGTATTAAGCACTCAGAGCTTCACTCACTTCAGTGGACATCTGTGACTAAGAGCAGAAGGTGGTCCTGTGTTCAGTTTCCCAGTTCTGCTTATGACAATGCATGCATGTGGTTAGCTGGCAACTGTGGTGTCTTTATGCATGCAGTCCTGGCTCTTTGCAAAGCCTCACTAAAATCAATGGAGTATTTGTCAAGAAAAGGTGAAAGCAGCCAGAACTAATAAATAAAAAAAATAGTGAAAAGCAGCCCTTCCAAAGCCAAATGGGCTGGATGCCATCTAGTCTGAGGGAAGGTAGAAGCCAAGGACAGGAACTTCCATAAGAGAACTCCAGTAAATCAATATCAGGGAGACAAACTTACCTATTCTTTAATGGCAGCCAGGCTTAATTAATCAGAAGTAACTATCTTCACGATAGATCTATGCTAACAGTCCTGACTTATGCTAGGAAAAATTGCTATATATGCACAGTGAACCCAGATTAGGAAAACAATATCCCATCCGCTTTCTGGCTGCCCTGATCATACAGCCCTCCCCAACTCTTGGGATGCACACCTTCTTTCCTTCCTCCTTTCACATGGTGTTTGGATCTGAATGGGACCTGGCCCATGGTCTTGTTTCCACAGAGTTCTCTTAAATGTCCAGAGCTTATCGATCCTGTTTGCAATGGAACACAAAGTGCAGCCTTGGCATCAGTATTATGACCAGGATGGGTGAGTGTATTTGGTCTGTTTGCAAACCTGCTTGAACACTGGAGCTCAAAACGAAGAACACAAATCAAGGCCTTTGAAGTTCGTGATTCACTTAGGCCAGGCAAAATGCCAGTTCCCGGCTGCTGCTAACAGCAGCAGCCCTGAGCCAATAGTGCATAAATGACAAAGGTAGGGGGAAGGAGAGAGAACATAATTTTTGCCACTAGAGGAAAGAAATAAGAGTAGGGTGACCATATGTCCCATTTTAGCTAGGACAGTCCCTTTTTTAAGCCCTATTCCAACTGTCCTAACTTTTCTGGCAAAAGCGGGCATTTGGCAAATGCCCACTTTTGTCAAAAAAGTCAGCTGCAGAGGGCAAGCGGCGATGCCAGCCCCATGCAAGGCGGGAAGGCAGGGCGTGGGGCAGGCAGGGCTTGAGCGAGCAGAGATGCCAGCCCCTGCCTCGCATTCAGGGGGCAGGCAGGGCTTGAGCGAGCAGTAACACCAGCCTTGCGTGGGGGAGGAGGGCTCAGATGAGCGGCTCAGGCCAGCCCCACACGGGGGAGGCGAGGGCTAGCCCCAGGCAGTGTCCCGTTTTTCCTTTGGGAAATATGGTCACCCTAAATAAGAGGATCTCTTACCTTGTCCCCTTGTAGAGAGGAAGAGAAGGAATAGCCTCCATCAGCTCCCTTAGCCCCTTCATTGTTCCTGGAGGTTTGAGAATGAAGATGGCAGCCCTTCTTAGCCCCTAGACTTCATCTTTTCCCCAGCAAACCTCAGGCTACTTTCCCTTCCCTATCATATCTCTTGGAGATGCAGAATGCCCCTCCATTTTCAGTTTATGGCTGGAAAGTTCATTGCCCTACTCCAAGGAAGGCTGTTCTAGGGCTGGTAGCTTGCTGCTCTACCCTGCGGCAGCTGGTAGACAGGAAAACATTCCTCCCACTCCACTTCACTGTACCATTTGGTACCATGGGCCTCTGATGCCCATGTTGCTCTGGACTACAGGAGAACCCAGCCAAGTACAGGGAAAACCTTGTCCAGACTTCTCAGGCTCCAGGGAAAGCCCATTTCCAAGTAGGACCTGGTGTTTCTCATAGCCTGGTGCTCTATAACTGCCTCATAGCATTTAAAGAGTCAGTGTATGTTTTCTAGTCTCACTACTCTCTGACAATATCAAGGGTTGAGGTGAGCTGGCTTGAGGGTGTATTCAGGTGCCAGGCACTAACATACAGCTTCGTTTTGGAGCAGCAGTGAAGAATGCTGAAGACTGTGTTGCCTTAATACCCCGAAGAGGAAGGCTGGGTCAGAGATCCTTCACTCAGTTCTTAGCACTCACCTTCCCCCCACCCTCCCACTCCCCATCTCCTAAGAAGACTCATAAGGGCCCCTAGCTTCCAAAGTTTCTGACATACAACAACAATTTTTTTTCTGGTTTCTATTGTTTTCACAGTTTTACAGTCAGTTGCAATTAATTCTCATCCATGCCCAATCACATGCTAGAAGATTGCTTTTTAGTTTGAAAAAATATGTGATCCTGCTAGTTGATAAATCTGTTGGAAGCACCATGTGACAGTAATAGTTTCACTCCACATAACAAAACATTATCCACAAGGTTTAATTTTATTATTGCTGTTAGTTTCTGCAAAGGATGCCGAATAAGAAAGGTCAAGGTATCATCAAAGCATAGACAATTTTTTGCTGAATGACATAAAACTGTCAGAGATGCTGAGCTTTGATGTTCCATTAAGTGATCAATGTAGATTACTGACTTTTGGCTAAATGCTGCTCAACTGTATAAGGTCAATATTTGTTAGTTCATTGGTAGAATAATTAATCAATCAATACAGGATGCCTGAAGACAGAAAAAAAATATTGCCAGGCCTGTATTTCTGGCTTTGGTAACTAAAATTATTTCACAACATCTTCACAGCATTATTAACTCCCTCTGTGCAGAATTTATTTGTAGCCATTACATTTCTTGTGGAAGGAAGAAAAAAATACCCAAGTGAAGAGCACTTGTAACCTTGAGCTCACTGGAAAGAAAAGCCTCTAACAAGCAAAGTGCATCATCATTAGTTCTTCCCTTTCACATCATCACACTCAGCTTGGAAAATAATTACATGCAATTTTTCTATTTTACAGTTGGGCCACATGACACAATGTTCTTTCTGCAGAGTTGTTCTGCCATTCGTCTCATTTTGTCTTTTATTGTAGTCTATAGCATCTACAGTAATCTCTCAAACACTTCAGTTGTCAGATATGATACAGCGCCGAGCACAGTAAGACCCTGAACCTTGACTGGGGCCACTTGCCACTACTGCAATACAAATAAATAACAGCAACAATAATAATGACCAGTACTTCGGTAGCCATCTGCTGCATTTTCTGAATATAAGAGAACTTGCTTGAAACTTCGCAGTTCCACTAGTACTTATCCCTAATGCACCATAGGTTCCTTCAACTGACATGAAAGAAATTTGCATGATTCCAATATAGTATTCAAAATTAAGGCTAATATTCTATCCTTCACTTCAGATATCCTAGTTGCTCTAGGACCATGAAAAGTAAAAGAAAGAAGTCCTTCAAAATAGGCTATAAAGTGGGCATTTGCTTGAGACACGGTTCCAGTTAAATAAGTATTTAGATCTAAATAAGTATTTAGATGTTTTTTAAAAAGCATCCCGGGGAGGTAGGCAAGTGCTATCTCAATTTTACAGATGGAAACTGAGGCACAGAGAAACTAAATGTCTCACAGGAAATATGTGGCAGAGCAGGAACTTAAACCAATGTCTCCTAAGTCCTAGGCTAGTACCCTAATCACCGGACTTTCTCCTTTCTGTCAGGGGAGACAAGCCTCTTATTACTTTGCTAAAATTATTAGAACTATTTTGTGAGCTCTTTGATGCCATGTTAGCTGCACAAAGGGCATTGCAGTTATCTTGAGACAAGAAGGTGCTGGCAAGATAAGGAATTATAGACCTTTATTAATTATTTAACTTTCTCAGTGACACTAAAATTCGAAATTTGTAAAGATTTTTGGTTATGATATTTCCTCATGTGTCTCATGATGAGATACAGACCCCATAGACTAAGCTGAAAAGACCAAATTCTCAGCTGGTGTAAATCACTGTAGCTAGAGCTAAGCTAATTTACTAGCTCAGGATCTATATTTTATTGTTACAATGAGGCTTGTAATATTTTACTTCAACATTATTTATACAGACTCCATTAGTGGCTCAATTACTTGAAAAATCCATTGATATTCGGTGTACAAAAATATTCGTATCTGTCTGGATTTAAAATTAGCCGACTCCAGATTTAAAATATACTAGATACCACAAGAATAGAGTCAATGTATTGTGGCAGGAGTCTAAAGTATTCTAAAGGCAGCACCATAACTGTGCTTTAAATTGGCCAAATATTTTAATGCATTAACATGCATTTGTTATTCTTCTTTGGAGGAATTTTTTCAAATTGTATTAATTATTGTTTTAACCAGTACAGATATTTTATATATATTTTGTTATAACCCTCCTCCCCAAAAGTAAAAGAGCCAGTAGCACATTATGTATTGATCAATTGCAGCATACTTTCATTTTAGGGAAAGAATCAGATTTTTGAGTATATAACTGGAAATTTCACAGGGACGATAACTGTTCTAGCTTCCATTTATTATGTATTTGAACAGTGCCATTAATATACACAGTGAGGAACAGAGTGAGAACTGTGCCCAGCAAATAGCATGCGCCCTGCCCCCAATGACCTAGCTTTTTTCTTTGTTTTTTGTTGTTGAATGCTCTATGAAATCAGCTTCTAGTCCAAGATCTCAAAGTAAAATTGTTCAAAAAATTAAAACAGAATGTGCTGCCACCCCCTCTCCAGCAGGGCATAAACTGCACTGTGCTAAAACCGGATTTTTCAGTTTCCGGATACTGCCAAATACTATTTTCTCAAAATATTAGCCACGTTGCTTAGCTTCTGGGATGTTCACGTCTAGTAAGCTGAATGTGACTTTCTTTTTGAAACCCGTGGTAACACTAGAATTCGGTGTGCTTTACACTGTCATGTATTCATTCATTTGAGTTGACTTATAGTGTCAGATGTTCCTAAGCATTATCAGAAGGGAAAAGAAGCACTTCAGTGAAGTTTCTTATGCACTATGTTTCACTGGGCTACCCTGGGTTATTGTGCCATAGCAAGTTATGTCACCTCACAACTAATGTATCATGACAGAAATGAGCCAATGAGGACATGAAGTTCCACAGCACTTAGCTCTAGCTAACGCGTACAAATCAGTTAAAAAATAGAACGGTGCTGAAATATTATTTGTAGCTTAACAACTTTAATTTGGTTTTCATTTGGGGTTTGGACAGAGCTGGTTTTAGGATTTTTACCCCCACAGAAAAAGCTTCAGGATTTCACTCTACTTCAAAGGAAAGATGTCAATAGCAGCACATACTCTTTAAGTTGCAGCATTAAGTAGAGATAGAAAATGCCTCTGACATACAAGCACAAGAAACCCTGCTTTGTGCGAGAAGCAATTTCTTTAAATGTCAGAAGACTGAGTGGTGATTTTTTTTTTTTAAATGGGAGACCAGCAAACTGCAATGTCCTTGCTACTGTGATGACTCCTTCTGTCACGGTGTTTATGGAAAAGAATGCTGTGCATTATTGTTGTTGTTTTTTATTGTGGTAGTTCCCAATAAGGATCCAGGACCCCTTGTGTGAGGCACTGTACAAATACACAGGAAAACTTGCTCCCTAATGCAGTCCGAGAAGGAGTTTGCAATCTAAGGTTTCAGAGTAACAGCCGTGTTAGTCTGTATTTGCAAAAAGAAAAGGAGTACTTGTGGCACCTTAGAGACTAACCAATTTATTAAATTGGTTAGTCTCTAAGGTGCCACAAGTACTCCTTTTCTTTTTGCAATCTAAGTTTTTCAATATGCCCCATACAGCTACTTGCGCTGAGTATCCATAGAGACTGGATTAGCGATGGGGATATAAGTGTACAACATAACAATCTTTTATATATTATCCATTTGCACATTATTACAAATATACCCTGCCACTAACACTGTTGGAGGGCTGTGGCAAATAAGAACACATTATTTGCTCCAAAGTGTGCACATTCTCTGACTATAAGCTAGTATAATATAGGGTGATAAAGGATAGCATCTTTAGGGAATCACATTACTGAGAGAAAAGGCTTCTTCAAGAAACATGCAGGTTTCTGTGCAGATTTGAGAATCTCTGAAAGGACGCTTTTGAGAGTTTTACATTATTTAGCCTGTGTCCCCATTTGGAGAGATGCAGCATATTCACTGGGATATCTTGTCACCTTATTGTTCAAGAGGAGGAACATTTCACCTTCAAGGATCTGTCATTCTTCTAAACATTTTCAGATAGAGTTCCCCCTTCAAAACACTCATAACAATTACCGTTCCCAGACTTGAAGAAGAGCTCTGTGTATCTTGAAATCTTGTCTCTCTCACCAACAGAAGTTGGTCCAATAAAATATATTGCCTAACCAACATTGTCCCCATAACAATTAAGGCATTTAGGGCAATTCCTTTCCTTAATAGGAGTCATTGCTGAAGAATTTCCTCCACCTCTGTGAGTTCTTGGCATTAGTGGTCTACTTTGGCTGAGAGCCCTCACCTAAGGATAACTACAACTTGTCTTTCTCAGGGAAACATTCTCCCATGAGATATGATTTATGAGTGAGGGAATAAAAAGCCAGAGGAAAATAACTGAAATGCAAGTCATTGAGAATTTCAGTCCTGATGATCAAGAATTTCCTACTTGTATGTCTGTTTTGTTTATTTATTAGTTTTTTAAGAGAAACCTTTGGAGATTTTGACTAGCATCTATAGTTGTATGTTGAATCTTGAGACCTGTGAGAACTTCAGTGAATCCCAAATGGATATCAGTTTGTGATTAAAGATTAAAACTGTAAAATATGGAAATTATACAACTGTTTAGAGGAGGTAGTGGCAGTGGCACTAGCAAATATAATGAACAGATTGAATCCCTGGCTGCTTGGATGCTGTCTTTAGCATTAGCTATGAATTCCATTCAGGCCTAGCTGGTTGTACGGATGGATAATAATGTTCTAAAAGCAACAAGTTCAGCAGATAGTTTTTCTAAGGTGGATTGGCCAAGTTAACATGTGAGTTTGGAAGAAATGAAACAGCAACTAACTTGTTGGATTTGTAGATGATAAAGGCGATATAAAACCACCTTTGCCTCTCACTCTCACCTTTCATAGAGCACAGTTAATCTGGGCCTATATACACAAATGGTAATCCTCAATATGTTGAACTATATTTCCATATATTATTTAACACGTTGATATACATATATATAGGGAAAGTACATATCTGCGATACACCTACCAGGGTATACATTTTCCAGTATGTCTTATATCGAATAAGGAAATGCTGCTATGATTGAGGTCATAGGCAACCTCTGGATTATGGATTCTGAGAGGAGACACTAAACAGAAAAGTGTTGTTCTCCTTCATTGCCTGGGGGCTGCCTTAAGTGCCAGGTCTTTGATCACAGAGACAGTTTTAAACTTAAGAAAACTAGAATTGAGAGTAAAATAAATGACAGATGTGGTTCACCTTTCTCTCTCTCTCTTTCCTGTTCTCTTAATCCCTTGAAAATCCCTGGAGTTTATACTGTACACATGATGAAATGGCATGTGTCGTGTGGTCCTTGGAAGCAAATTATATGTCCTTTTACTTCTGCCATGTTACTGAAGTACTAAAAGATATGACCCAGCATATATATGGGAGTAACGCACAAGGATTTACGGTGCTGCAGACTCCTGTAAAATAAATATCCTTACCTCTGCATAATCTTATTTAAATTGGGATCCTTTTCCATTTTCACTCATTTCCCCTCTCCTCCATGTGTTGTTTAAACTTAGAAAGTCCCATACATCAGTGTATATTCTGAAATCCAAAAGTCATTTTTCAATGAATTTCAGGTACCAACAGCTGTGATGTTTAATCAAATCAGATTGAAGAGTGTGTGTATGTGGGGTGGAAGCCACTCATTTAATATCAATAGACAGTAGGTGTAAACAGACAAAGACAGAAAATGTAAATAGAAAAGTAACTTTTAGATTGAAAAAAATATATTTATGAAGTTATGATATAATTTAGGATCTTGATAGCACCTTTGGCTGATATACTAGACCTTCACTTATGGACAGCTGGGATCAAATCAGAGTAGACTAAACAAATTAATATGTTTGTTGTGGTCTTAATTGTACCCTTTTTAGAGTTTTGTTATTTGGATTTAAATGCAGCAATGCAAAATATGCCAGTCCTGAGCCCTAGGTGCTTGCTCCTGTGTTAATTAAAAAATACAATGTAAAAATCATTAATGAGCCTGTCTAATAAATTCTTGGAAAGACTCTAAGCATATCCGCAGGTATATGCAAAATCTACATATGCAATCACCAATTGTACATGCACAAATGCATATTTTTGCAAATGCAAATATATGTGATTGCAATTTTTGCAGGTACAACTAAGGAGGCTTGCTTAAAATGGCCAAGATAGTATGTTTGGCCATTCTATCAATGTCCTTGTAGGACATTATGATGATCTTATGATGGTCTATAGTCCTAGATCATCAATAGGTGCCTCCTACACTCCCTTTCCCTATAAATCATCTTCAAAATTCACCAGGGTTTATGGATGACTATGACAGACTGAAAGCTTGTCTACAAGCAACAAGCTGGGGTGTGAATCTAGCCCACGCTTGCCTGCTGCCACTTTAATCTAGTCCTCTTTGAAATTAGACTAATGAAAGTGCATTAACGAACTGTTAATGTGCATCAGTAAATCCACAGCCAGGTAGTGCAGGGTAGATTCACACCCCAGTTTGTTGCCAACTAAATGTTTGTGTAGGCAAGACCTGTATGTATGGGACATAAATTAGAGCACCACTGGCAGCAGTTGCACTGCATTTGCAGCACAGAAAGTTTCCAAAGTTCTGTACCATAGCTGTGATGGAAGTGAAAAAAAACCACTGCCTTCCTGCTCTTCACGCAAAGAATTTTCTCCAGTGGAATTCTTCAAATGTAGGTTGCTGACAGATTAGTAAATGACTGCTTCTTCTTCTTCTTAGTAACAATTAGATTTCTTCTTCTGTAAGGAAATTTTCTATTGACTTCTGACCTTCTGTGGTGGAAGAAAGGCACTGTCTTATCTAGTTGGGTTCCAGCCAACATCATTCGCTAAGGTTCTAGAGATGCACCTAAAGATGCAGCTAAGCACCAGTGGTCCATTCATTAGGTACCTATCTCCATCTTTAGGCACCAAATTATTTAAAAATCTGGTCTTGAGTCCATTGTTGGTTGAGATTGTTGGTGCCTACCTCCTGTAAATGACTGGAAATTGGATGAGAGGAAACTTGCAGAAGAATTAATCCAGAAAGAAAGTTAGGTTTAAGGCAGCATCTAGTTTGGGTGACACCGAAGAGCTCAGAAATGCAACCAGAGGCTAAGCAGCTATCTCACAAATTGTAACACTGGCCATTCAGCACACTTCATGAGGATCTCTTTCCTACAGCACTACCTGTTCCTCATTCACATTATTTATTACCAATGAAACAAAGATCACATAGGAAACCTGGCAAAGATAAAACTGATCCCAGGTCTTCTAAATCCCAATCCAGGGGCTTAATCACAAAACCATCCTTCTTCTCTAACACAGGCTCAAACCCTACCAGCAAAAACATGCCACCGTTTATTTGGTAGTGTTTTGTACCCCTCACTGAACTTTTAAATTAAGCTTTTTGGCATAGGGTCCTGTTACTTGCATGTCACACCTCACCTATTGTACAGTACTTTGTGCACTGACTGTGCTAGATAAATATTTACATGCTAGTACTCAGGATGACCTTCCTGTCTCTTGAGCAAGTATGTAATGTAACCCACTTGTCTGTGTATATTATGCATCCTCCCTCTTTGCCTGATCCACAAGGATGTAGATCTATTACAGCTCTTAGCTACAGATAGAGTCTGGCTTTTAAGATCAAGCTGTACAGAATCATGCTTTTAGTTGTGGAGGTCCCTGGTTCAGTCCCCAGTGTTGGCCAAGACTGCAGCCTGGTAAACATTTTCCAGTGTTGTTGTAGCTGTGTCAGTCCCAGGATATTAGAGAGAAAAGGTGGGCGAGAAAATCTTTTATTGGACCATCTTCTATTAGCGAGAAAGACAAGCTTTCGAGCTTATGGAAGAAGAGCTCTCTGTAAGCTCAAAAGCTTGTCTCTTTCACCAACAGAAGTTGATCCAAGAAAATATATTACCTCACCCACCTTGTCTCTCAAACATTTTCCATTCATTTTAGGTTTACAGGGAACGATAGTCACCCCTAGCATCCGATGAAGTGAGCTATAGCTCACGAAAGCGTATGCTCAAATAAATTGGTTAGTCTCTAAGGTGCCACAAGTACTCCTTTTCTTTTTGCAAATACAGACTAACACGGAGGTTATTCTGAAACCTATTAATATTGTTGTGTTTGTCTATTATAAACCCTCTAACACCTACTAGCATATGGCAATGCTGAGTCTTCATTTGTCATGGTGTGCAAAAGCAAGGGAGCCCCACAAAGTCCTAACAACATTTGAAATACTGGCCCCCAACTTACTTGACTTCAGTGGGGCTGCTCCTATGCTTAGAGTTAGGGACATACTTAAGTATGTGCTGAATTGGGGCCATTGTACTGGACACCAGATAAGCCAGTGCGCTGTTTGCTGTTTAAGACTTTAAAACTGTCAACTTCAGGTATAATTAACTTAAAAAAAAATATCCAGTCACGTGAAGTTCTCTTCTTCATGTTTGATCACATTGAAATATATTCAAATTTTTTCATTAGATTGGCAGCCTTAATGATAGCAAACGCATAAAGTGATATCATCCAGTCTAGACTCTAAGGTCATTAATTTTTTCCAGCTCTAAATCAGCCAGGCTACACACTGACACCCAGGATTTTGGTTCAGTCTGTTATAAACATATAGGCCAAAGCAAGATGATGAGATCTTGATTACCCTAAAGTTTGGGGAGTGTCTGGATCGGGGTCTGGGTTTCGGCCCCATCATATTGAAAATATTAGTCATTTGGGCTGTAGTAGATTTATAATTATGAATGGCTTTTGCAGCTAATTTTATAAAGGACTAAATTGTCATGTTTTGCTTTTAATAAATGACATGTCCAATAAAATTGCCATTTTTATACATGACACATTCTTTAAAGTAAAATCTTTATTTAGGATAAAAACGGTGATTTAGACAATCCTTATTTACTTGGTGATTCCCCGTCAAAGATTTTAAATGGTAGTGAGAATGGTATCCATTTTTTATCATCATAATAGACAGATTGTACAGGAAAGCACATCGGTACAGATTAACCTGTGTGTACAGTGACTGTTTGTAGGGTAAGTGGACTTTCTTTGAGCATACAATAACGTTATCTTCAGCAACCTGTCCTGCATAGCAGAATCTCCTTAATTTAGAAACTCAGCCAGTCACAAAACATCCTCTCCCAGCACACGCTAATGGCTCTCTCTTTAAACAGCCATTTGGGTTTCTAATATTAATCATGATGTCCTTCGCCAGTGTCAGAACCTGCTGCTATTGTCCTAATGCCCCAATTAGATTCCCTGATAGCCTGCTGATGTTTTCCCTGCAGCATTATAGACCATACCATCTCTGAGAGCATGCTAGATATTTTCCTGGAGCATTTGAGATTAAAATTTCACTTTGCATCTCATTTGTCTCTCAGTTCATTAGATCTCAATTTCAGTAAAAGGCCCATCACTGAATAAAGAGAAATTAACATGCTTTATTAATTATTTTTGCCAGCCACAAGAAGACTAACTTCATTATTTTTTCTAGTACACCAGTCAAATTTAACTAATATTTATTTAATCAAAATCTATCCTAGTGCAATTAAATAAGAGCTTACATGTGAGTTGTTATAAGTTTTGAGTAACCAAGCTCTTATTTTTGAATAGATATATTCAATGTAAATATATTTATCTAATGCATGTAATGGAAACCACCTGGCTTAAAGTGTTTTCTCTTTTTATTGTTTTTGTTTTGGTAGGGGTCAATCAAGGTAAAGTGCCCAAGAACAATAATGTATTTTTAATGCAGTATACTTAATAGCTGAGTGATAGCCCTTTGTCTATGAGCAATGTGGCAAAGGAAAACAGCTGATAATAACAAAACACATGGAATCAACTGCTGTATCTTCCCTTATTTGTTCCAAAAGAGGGCAGCAAACGTCTGTTTTGTAGATGTGGTATATTCTGAGCTCATCAACAGCTGTCACTGAATGACAGATAAATACATCTTACAGTTCAAGCAACCCTTCCCCCTACATAAAACATAAAGTATGTGTATTTAAAAAAAATGATTTTAGGGTAAACAATATAAAAAGTGATAGGCTGATATAGTGCAACATAGGGTATTTAAAATATTAGCAGCAAATGGATATTAAATACTGTAATTTTCTTTTGTCTTCATTCAGCTCTGCTAGACTTCAAGTCAAAATAAAATCTCTCTCGTGTCGTTATAATACACCCACAGAACTCCCTCTTATTGGTCAGCTTTCTCTTATGTGTCCTTATTCATTTAAAAATAAATCTACAAGCCCTTTGGATGGCACCATTTTGTGCAAACTAAAAGCGGATTATTTAAAGTACAGTACAGGGATGTGTAGCAGTAGTGCTATTTATGTAGGTGTGTGTTAGTAAAAGATGGGAGGCGGTTAAGTTCAGACTTTATTCTTAAATCACATGAATTTTGGGGAAACAACTACTTTTCTCATAGAACTAGTACAATAGGCAAGATACAGAATTTATATAATATTGAGTTCAGTATTCACCGTGTGGCTGTGACCTCCTAAAGATAACCTTATGGCACAGAAACAATAACCATCACTTCTGCGCTCTCTTGTTCTCTCTCTCTCTCTCTCACACACACACACACCTGTTTGTCTCTGAATTTCCCCCCAGCCATCATATGCAATTCTTCATTTTTTTTTGGTACAGGAGCTTATTATAAAAATAGCTAATCTTTAAAATGGGAAAAGGAAAACAAAACAGTTGTATTGTCAGATAAGAGTGAAATAAACAGTGTGAAAGTAGATCTTAAATAAAAAGTAGGGAGAATAGGTTTGGTTGTTATGATTTGAACTCTGTGAGATTTCAGATTCCTGCTTCTCACAGCAAAATTAGAAAGTATTTTACAAAAGATCCTTCAGAGCAAAATTTCACACAAAATATCGAAAATATTTTGAACCACTTTTGCAGGCATTTACTGCCATTTTTTTTTGAGAATTTACTTGCCAAGGGATTACATGTATGACTATGAGCTATTAGCTGTAGTTGGTATATTATGTGCTATTCATTTTCAGGTGATTTATTGATGGAATTTATTTGATGATAGCATTATTAAACTACTAAAGTCTGAACTCAGTGCTCTTGAGCAGCTACCTAAACAAATAATTTTCCCATTGAAGTAACAAATACATTTAATATCAAAAATAACACAAAACAAATCAATGGCCATGTTAGGCAGAGAAGAAGACTTCACATTTTTGTTTTAGTTAGACTCCTCTGAAGGTAGCCAGGGAAGGAAGGAGTAGTGGAAAGTTACCCAAAAGCCAAAACAAAGGAAGCAGATAGGGCTTTAAATAGCAAGTCACAGAGGAACAGAGAGAGCCAGGAAGCATGGGGGAGGAGAGAGCTGGGTCACAAAAACTGGGTAAGGGACTCCATGAGGGAGAGATTACGCACCATTTAACAGCCTCCATGAGGCAGGGGATGCTCTGCCTGCCTGCCTTCCTGGACACCAATGGTCCCTAATGACTCCAAAGGGAATGGTCACGAGCTAGAAAGTGAGGTGGTTTAAGATGTGATGATTTTATACAATCTGTACTCTTGTGCTTTACATGATTAAATAATAAAGAGCAATAAAGTGCTATAGTCTGTGCAAATTGGATGAATGTGTGTTGACTACTTCACAACTGCTGTGTGTCCCTGAGAGAATTAAACTGTAAACCAGAAGCTTCACTCCTTTGCAGTGGAGTTCTGGGACAAGGTTTGTTTAAGTAACCAGGGTATCTCTGGGGTCAGCATTGTTCCTCAGGGTTTCAGGCAGGTGGGGTGAGGAGCTCCACTTCCATGAAGGGGTAGAAGATTAGAGTCAGTGCCCAGGAAATGTACCAGAAAGCCCAAGGGAGGAGTCAATACTGGAGCTTACTGAGGCGTAAAAAGCCTAAAACTCTTAGAAATCCAAAGCAGTGGGGACTTGGACTTCTCTCGCACTGTCTTAGTGGATGACACATGAGAGGCTGCTCATGAGCATCTATGACTTGAACACATCAGGTACCGTGCATTTTCAGAAGAGTAAAATATTTTTATTTGCTTTGATTTTGGTGTGTCCATCTTGAGGCACCTTATTTTCAAAAGTGCTGAACATCAGCAGCTGTGAATCTCTCTCATGGAGGTACAGGTCCTCAGCTCCTCTGAGAATCAGGCGCAAGCTGCCTGGAGTCGGGGTACCCAAAGATGGAGGCATACAGAATGACTGGAAAACTCTGGGAATGCTGTCCACAGTCAGGGCTGTCCCTAGCCATTTTGGGCCCCCAGGCCTCCGCGGGAAGGCAGGCTTGGGGGGTAAGGGGGAAACCACCCCCCAGCACGAACCGGCGGAGCGGAGCAGGTTGGGGCCAGGTTGCTCCACTTCCTGCCTCCCGATGAGTGCAGGGCAGGCCTGACCCCTCACTCATGGGGCAGTGGGAAGTGGAGTGACCCGACCCCAGCCCAACCCAGCCCGCTCCGCTCCCCTGGCTCCCGGGCTTGCGGGGGGGGAAACCGCCCCCCCAGCACCAGCCGGCGGAACGGAGCAGGCTGGGGCCGGGTCGCCACACTTACCGCTGCCGGTGAGTGCGGGGCGCCTGACCGCCGCTGCAGTCCTCAGGGGAGCGGGGGCGGGCGGAGGCGGGATGGGGGCGGAGCAGGGGTGGGAAGGGACGGGGCCGGGGCGGAGGCCATGGGGAAGAGGCGGAGCAGGGGCTGGAGCAGCAGGCTGCTGCGTCGGGTACTATGGTGCCGCACGGTAGGGAGGGCCCTGTCCATAGTACATAGGTCAATGCTCGTTTAGTTTAGCTTTAGTCAAACACAAATGGTTGGTCTCAAATTATTGGGCGAAATATAATGGCCTCTACAGGAGGTGAGAGGAGATGATACAGTCTGGCCTTAAAACTCTGTGACTATGTCTTCCAGTATGATGCCTATGGGCCCACTCCGACCATGATTCTGACCTGGGGGGGCTACATTTACCTCCCACATAAAACCATAGAGGTCAACTGCTTTAAAAAATGACTGGTAAAGCCACATTCTTTCCCACCACACACTCCTTGGCCCTAAGGCTATCTGTGTGCTTGGAGCTGGGCCAGGAGGAGGGATGATTCTCAGCTTGCTTAGATATACTTGTGCCAGCTCTCATCCAGCAGTGTAGCTGCTTAATCACACACCGTGGTGAGCAGCAGCACAGGTTAGCTGCTCCGAGTACATACCCAAAAGGTCCAGGAAGGTTTGGATTCAGGGTGGTTAAGCCTGTATGTTTCTTGCTGCTGCCCATGCTACCATAACTTCACTCCTATTTTTAGCATGCTAGCTCTATGAGAACAAGCCTGAATATGTCTACACGAGCTGGGAATCACACCCCCAGCTCCAAGTGTAGACGTAGCCTAGAATGGGGAGTGGGCAGAACCGCCATAGAGCCCATGTTTCTGTGTATATATCAGTTCCACGCCTGCAGATCCCCACCCAGTTGAACAGAACCCCACCCTTCTGTGCTCCCTTCATGTGACACTCAGCTGTGCTGTTGTTTGCTGCCAACCAATGCCAATGGCCTTTGATCACCACATAGGATGCAACAGAGCTTGCAGGCCTACCTAGGGTTGCTTCAAGCAGTATTATCTAACCATGTTTATGTGCTTGGGCTTTAGTCTCTGTACTAGGAGGGAACATGTGGCTTACAATAGCCATCTAAATTATTTGTAGAGTGCCAATAGTAGACAGAGAATCAGCAGTTTTCCAGCTCCTCCCTCTTTCCTCAGTCCCGTTTTTGGCTTGCAGCATGTTTGTGGGATGCTTGTGGGGAGCACAGTGGGGCTTTAGAGTCTATTCTGTGCCTAAATCTCAAGAATGCACACATTCTCTAACAGGCATTCCTGTTCTCTTCTGGCTAGTTGGCTGAAGGCTGCTGTCTGTTTCCATGGTAGAATAGCATAGGCCTATTTAAGATGTCATCTTAGGGTTTACAATGTGCCAACAGTGTCTTCTGGCTTTGTGCTTAGTCCCAGTGAGGTTCCAACCCATGCATGGGAGCCAGTGCCAGTAAAACAAGTCTTGCATTTATCCCTCCCTCCCTCCCTTGCTTAGGAGGAGGCAGTGAACAGTTCTATAGCCAGAGGCTGATGTTGTGCCTTTTTAGAGATGAGAGGTTCCTATTAGAGTGGTGTCCAATGAAAGAAGGGACAAAAACATCTTGTGAATGACAACAAAGAAGGTCTCCTAGTCTTTCTGTCTGGCAAGCTACCGGAGAAACTAGAGAGCAACTGAATGGGGTTTTCCTAATAGGAGTTCCAGTTGGCTCAGCCTGAGTCCTTCAGCTAATCTCTATTGGTTCCTGGTTTCAGATCATTTCTACTGAAGGCCAGCAAACAGCAATGAATATGTTGCTTTGTTCCAAAATGTTAACTGAAACCAGTAAAAAATTTCCATTCAGGTATGTGTGAAGGGGACAGCCAGTGCTCCTGCAAATACATAAAAAATAAAGGCATCTATTGTTTCAGTTCATGGTTGGCTACCAAGGAGGTTTAATGGGCCAGATTCTATTCTTACTCAAACTGACTACAACTTTACTCCATGAGTACTCCCACTGAAGTCAATAGTATTGTTTGTAAAGTGTTACTCAGCATGAGTAAGGATATCAGAAGCTGGGTCTGAGAGTAACATTTTCAAAAGCATGTCAGTGACTTAAGATCCTAAATCCATTAACTTTCATTGTGATTTAGTCTTCTAAATGCCTAATCACTTTTTTGATAATAGGATTTAGGCACCTAAGTCACTTAGGTACTTTTGATAATGTTACCTTAAGTCTTTAGTACTTAGATCTTTTGCTTTTCCACCATTAATGAAATCTGTGGGTTCTTTATTTGAGAGTTACATACAATACACCTAATTATTTAAAGTGTTTTGAAGTATCAGATAGTTCTAGCCAACATATAGGAAAGTAAACTCCTGACTTAGGAGCAAACAACATCGATCAACTGAGCCCCCATGTTGGTTAGCAAATATCTAGCTTTTTAATTCCCCAATCAGTAGCTAAATATATGTAAACAATTATAATGCTTATGTTGCCATTGCAGCTAATTGTGATATTAAATTCCCCCTGTGAATGGAATTTTAATGTTGTTGGTGGCATTTTGTCAGCAGTTTTCCTGCTGTTTAAAAGATCAGTGTCTAATGGGATTAAGTTAGATAATCAAATCACAAACTGGGATCTGGGTACAATGTTTGGATGCCTGGCGAGTACTTCCTTACTGAATATGAATGAAAGATGTTTAGGGTTTAGGGAGAAAGAAAAAATAGGACCACTATTCTTTTAACACTCTGCTGCTAACACAGAATTCTTGGCATTGTCCTCAGATTCTTGTTCTGACATTTTGATCCTCAGTTATTAGGAAGAGCAAATCCAGCTGAGCATCAAAACTCTGGAATGGAAAAACATTTAAGGAGATTTTATAGTACATTAAGTGTTATTTAGAGAATGCTACCCAGGACTTTTATCTGCATTGCTACATCTTTCTATGGGTCCCTTTAGCTCCTTCTTCTGTTCTCTTTAGCCTTACTGTGGACTTGCAGTGTTATTGCTAGTGATTTTAATTCTCTCAACACTGGTCAAATTCTACTGTGTGTCTGTTGGAGGGTGGTTCTCATTTAAATGCATATCCATTTGATCCGCTTATATTAGGTGTAAAACCTGCTTTGCAAACTGGATTAAAATAATTGGTAGTAACTAATATCCAGCTGGGGGTTGTTATTATACCTATGTTGTCATTTGCCTTTCCCCCACCTCTGTTAATGTAAGAGCTGTGCAGTCTCCTGTTGATCTTTATATATATATATTATTGTAGCCTAGTCGTGGACCAGGACACCATTTTACTAAGTTCTCTACGGTCACAGGTCTGCTTTGTGTACTGTAAATACCTTACAATATAGTGACAAAATGCAGGTGGGCTATTGGATAACAGTATCTTTTATCTTGTGTGTTTGGTGGGTCCAAAGGTTGTGCTCCAGGAGTAGGAGTCATCAGTGTATTCTGATTCCTGCTCTGCCACTCACTCACTGTTTCAACCTTGGCTAATCACTTAACTATTTAATACTTTAGCGTCTCCATCTGAAATGGAGGTATTAATACTTACATATGCTGCTCCTGCGGGAATTCTGCACCACTGCACAATGCAGAATTTGCACAGAACTAATGTTCTGCACAGAATTTCATTCCCCCCCACCCTCAGAATTGGTGCTGCAGAGCTTCTGGCCGCCATTTGAGGCCGCTGTACCCGGCAGAGCCCCCAGATTCCCAGCTCGCAAATAGAGAAAATTGCTGGAGGGTTTCTGACAGTTGCCATTTCCGGCATGCCCTGAAGGAGGGAGGCGGCATGTGGGCCATGGCCACACAGTGAGCGGAGCGCCCAGCCCAGCAGGGATGGAGGCCCTGCACAGTGTGAGCCCTGCACATCCCAACACTGAAATCACCACAGAAAACTCCTTACAAGCCCAGTCTGACCAGCATCAGGCTGTTTCTCCCTCTGGATCCCTGGGCTCTGAGGGGAGGGAGTGCAGATGTCTGGGCCAGGTGTCTGGCCCTGCAGCCGGGATCTGGGTGGAGTGGGTGTGGGTTTCTGGGCTAGGGGTGCCCTGCACAGCCCCCTCCAGCACTCCACAAATACCTCCCCCCAGAACCCTCCAACTGTACCCCTCTTACATCTCCTCCTCCCACCACCAGCAGTGTCTGCTATTTGGGAACCTCTATATGGTAATTCTATAGGGACAGAGTGAAAAAACGAGAATAGACTAAAAGACTGGAGGGGCAGAGTTTTCCCCTAAGATGTGCGCAGCTGGCACATGGGACGCATCCAGACTGAGGCGCCCAAGAAAAAGCACCACAAATAAACAGGAACTGGGTTGTCGTAGGGGTTCCTTTAACTCTCTACTCCTGGAGGAATTTTTTTGTTGTCTGTATTGTTACAGACATACTTGCTGACAGGTATTTTGAAATAACTTACCAAAATAATTGAAACTGGCATGATTACATTTTGTTAATTTCACAAATAAAATATGCAGAATTTTGCAGAATTTTAAGATATTGCGAGCAGAATTTTTAATTTTTTGGTGCAGAATTCCCCCCAGAGTAATATGCAGTGGCCACCATTGTGGCTGACACAGCATGTCTGGAACTGAAAACATAAATTTGTGTAGACAGCCTGAGTTAAAGAACCAGGCTTTGTAGTTGAGAGCTCTGACATTCATATCCTCTGTGGATTGGACACAGAGAAGTACACATAATGCACACTGTCCATTGGTTACACACATGCCCACACAGAGTAGCAGGTTTAATTAAAGCCATTCTGAGACTCTCGTACAATATAAATGTTCTGTGGAAGTACATTGGTCACCTTTAAAAAGTCAGCTGTTCACCTGCTGTTAGCGGCGATCTCTCAGTTGGTCTCTCAGATGTAACTGTGGGTAAACATTTACTTTTAAATGGTGACCAGTGCAAAGTATTAAATTTTGATGGGACTGTTTCGCTGCTGGCTCACTCCTGATTTGCACTGGTGCAACTTCACTGGCTTCAAATGACAATTATTGCACTCATAATTAATCATTTCTAGACCCAAGTAACTTATCACAGCAGTTTTACACCTCTATAACTCCACTGAGGTCAATGGAGTTACTCCTGATTTACACTGGTGTAAGTGAGCAGAGAATCAGCCCCTATATGTTCTCTTCAGACACAAAACACCTTCTTTATATCCTTACTGTATTGATCCAGTATAAATTCCATGTACCATAGAATCGGGAATTCTGATGTACATTTTGATTAAACAAAGTGTATACGCTTAATGTTTCCCATACATTTTGGGTGTTTACATTAATCCTTTCTTCAGTGAAAAGATACCTAATTGCTTATTCTCGCTCTTTAGTGGAGAATATTAGTATACTCTCTACCTAGTTCATCTAGTTAGTATCTGTATGGAGAAGGTATTTATACACACATCTTTTCTTAGTAAGCTGCTTGGTAATTAATATATAATCATACAGAATATGGCACTGCACACTTTCCATTTTAAAGTTCCCTTCCATAGAATTGTGCATGAGCAAAAGGCAATTTGTTTCATGTTAACACTTTCTTTAATAGAAAATAGTATTTGACAAAGATAAAAGATTTCTTTCTTTCTATAGAAAGAAAATTCTATGGTATTAGCTTGGTTGCATTAAAAAATATTCTAACGCAAAGGGTAGATCGTCTTCCTCCTCCACTAGTTTTCCCATTGAAAGTCTGGTTTTAAAGAAAACTTTTGCTAATCTGGAAACACCCACCAGTTGGTTTTCTTCTTTTCACACTCAATGGATCTTCAAGTACATTACAAAATAAGTAGTTGTTGCTAGGCAGGGCTATATAGGGCAGAGGTGTGGGGGGCATAAATGGCAGTTTGCCCTGTTTGAGAGGGACTCCAAACCTGTGGAACAATATGGCAGGGAGGTAGCCAGGCCAAACTGGAGTGAGTGGTGTTGCAACCTGGCATGTGGGGTTGCAGTGCTGCTCAGGTTTTTGCCTGGCTCCTCCTCTGTCATGGGCTGGGGGGGTGGGGGTAGGGGGGGATGGCATGGGAGGGATGATATGGCAAATTTTGAATGAGTGATGTTGAAGCTTGGTGCAACCTGTATAACTAGAGATGCTCCTGTGTACACCATGCTGCATCCTGCATGCCAGGCCCTGACCTGCCAGTTGCTGAAAACGCTGTGGCTCCACTTAGCACCAGGGACTGGCCAGGAAGTGGGATGGACCAATCACCCAAGGGTAAGACACACCAACAGTAAGAGCTAAGGGACGGGGTGTGGGAGGCAGGGGCTCTTGGGAGGGAATGTTAGGCTTTGGGGGGGTGGTTAGTTTTCCCCTGGGCCCACATATATGGAAATCATTGTGAATCTAGCAATAACTCTCTCACAGCATTTGACACTTGAACGTATTGCAATGGACAGTAATGGACAAAACCATGTTTTTGGTTTTGCAAAATATTGAACCCCTTAGATTTGGGCTGCATTTTTGCTAAAACATTTTTCAGAAAATGCTATAAACTTACCTTCTACCTGCAAAGCTTCCGAAGATGAGCAAGCTGAGAATAAAGGGAGAAAACGTCCAGCGGAGGGCTACAAAAATGATTAGGGGATGAGGCTGAGGGAACTGCGGAAGAGAAGAATGAGGGGGGATTTGATAGCTGCTTTCAACTACCTGAAAGGGGGTTCCAAAGAGGATGGATCTAGACTGTTCTCAGTGGTAGCAGATGACAGAACAAGGAGTAATGGTCTCAAGTTGCAGTGGGGGAGGTTTAGGTTGGATATTAGGAAAAACTTTTTCACTAGGAGGGTGGTGAGGCACTGGAATGCGTTACCTAGGGAGATGGTAGAATCTCCTTCCTTAGAAGTTTTTAAGGTCAGGCTTGAGAAAGCCCTGGCTGGGATGATTTAGTTGGGGATTGGTCCTGCTTTGAGCAGGGGGTTGGACTAGATGACCTCCTGAGGTCACTTGCAACCCTGATATTCTGTGATTCTATGTCAATTTGATGACCTTCATTCCATCAGGAATGGCACCTCAAGTATTGCAGTCAGCATACAATTTACATTCAGATGGTAGCTTTTATTTTAAATGAATCAGAGGAGCGGACTGAATAAGAAGAAAAATATTCAGCTCTGGATTTTTTTATTTATTTGAAATCAGTTGTTCATATTCTTAGATAGCATAAATCAGCATAGCTTTATTGACTGCAACAGAATTACATAAATTTACATCAGCTGAGAATCTGACTCATTGATTACAAGTTTAAATATTCCCCTGCAGTGCTGTAAAGCCAAATACAATAGTGTTGTGCTTGTTCTTGAGAACAAGAATGTGAAACTGAGCAGCCTATTTTTAACTGTCCAAGGTGAGTGAAATGAAGAAAGTAAATGATGAAGAGTACATTTGATTTTTAGCAAAGAGATGAAAGGCCTAATAAGTGTTGTGCAACTGGAAAAGGAAGTGTGATGAACAGCAAAAAATATTGTACTGGAATACTGCTTGGTGTCTACTGCATAGCATCGTTGCTCTAGGTACATGCAATACCAAGAGAATAGGTGTGCACACAGCAAAAGGGAATAGGGACATGCTGTAGATCATAGCGTTATGTGATATGTTCTCCTTATGTACACAAAGCAAGAGCAGAAAAACTGTTAAAAGCAGCCACAGGCAGCTTTCAGATCCAGGTTACTACATCCAGACTCTCTTTGGTTGTCCTCCTCGACCATTTTCCTGGTCACTTTGCACCACTGTCATCACCTAAACAGTGACTTCACATTTTGCATGCTCAGTGACTCATCCCCTATTGATGATAGACCCTGGTAAGTTTCTGGAAATGTCTGGTATAGCATGGATCATTTGCTCTAGCTCAGATTCAGAATTTTATTATTTGGATCCCATCTCTAGTTAAAAATAGATACCAAGCACTTTATATATTTGCCTATGCAAGTTCTGTAAATAAGTAAATATGAAACAGAGCTCTTCTTTACTGTTCCCAATTGGCTGAATCCCCTGAGGAGTAATGGTCTCCAAAGGGCTTAATGAGATGACAAACTGCTCAGCCTTAAGCTTGTAAGAGCCATGTTATGAGCATTAGCAATAGCTGCACAGTTAAGAGCAATGGATTTGCTAACATTTTTTACCATCTGTACACAGAATCACAGTAATTCACTGAAACAATGCTTGTTGTTTGTAACAATACTCTGCAAGCAGATCATTCTTCTATCTTTTTTCCTTTCCTAACATTGATTGCAACATTCTGCTTTCTCCTGGAGCTGATATTTTCTTTGAACACTTTCTTTTTTAAAGGGAGTTAGTGCTAGTGTGGCAGTTCTCAACTGTTCCCTTACAGGACCCCCATTTCATGCCCTTTTCCATATTGGGACTGCCCTCCGATTTAGCGGGGACACCTAGACTAGAAACATGAGAAGGGCAAGGTTATCCGGACAGCTGTCCATGATCCCCTGTAGGTTACAGCCCACAGGCTGAGAATGCATGTGCTAGTGAAAGGTACTAAGCACACATCTTGGAAGACTGAACTTTATCTACAGAAATTGTACAACATGGTAGCAGAAATGCATTGTTTCTCTGCATTACTCCACCACTATTATGTCTCAGCACTGTTCTGGAGTGATGAGCCCTGGGTATAGGACAAGAATTCAGTCTTATAGACTTTTGCTGTTCAGTCTCTGTTATGCCTGCTAATAAAAATGATTATTAGTGCCATTGATAATGAGGACATCTAGTACCTACAAACTAGAGTAGGAACACAAATTCATTCTACACGCCAACCAAGCAGCTGTCAGCTGGAAATGTCATTTGGGTTGCTACTGATGTGTCCAAACTTTGGCCACTACTGACTTGGATCAAACAAGTGACCAAGAGGTCAAATTCTCTGCATCTATTACACATGTCATGCCATGCATTCCCCTTGGCAATATGCACTTAAATATACCAAATAATATAACTGATGGTTATTTGCTTCTTATCTGATTATAAATAATAATATTAATAATAATAATAATTCTGAAGCTCCGTTTCATAAAGATATACTACATGTATAATATAATATTCCTATGTCCTGCACTTAGGACGGAAGAATCGCATGCACCGCTACAGACTAGGGACCGAATGGCTAGGCAGCAGTTCTGCAGAAAAGGACCTAGAGGTTACAGTGGACGAGAAGCTGGATATGAGTCAACAGTGTGCCCTTGTTGCCAAGAAGGCCAATGGCATTTTGGGATATATAAGTAGGGGCATTGCCAGCAGATCGAGGGATGTGATCGTTCCCCTCTATTCGACATTGGTGAGGCCTCATCTGGAGTACTGTGTCCAGTTTTGGGCCCCACACTACAAGAAGGATGTGGAAAAATTGGAAAATGTCCAGCAGAGGGCAACAAAAATGATTAGGGGACTGGAACACATGACTTATGAGGAGAGGCTGAGGGAACTGGGATTGTTTAGTGTGCGGAAGAGAAGAATGAGGGGGATTTGATAGCTGCTTTCAACTACCTGAAAGGGGGTTCCAAAGAGGATGGATCTAGACTGTTCTCAGTGGTAGCTGATGACAGAATGAGGAGTAATGGTCTCAAGTTGCAGTGGGGGAGGTTTAGGTTGGATATTAGGAAAAACTTCTTCACTAGGAGGGTGGTGAAACACTGGAATGCGTTACCTAGGTGGTGGTATCTCCTTCCTTAGATATTTTTAAGGTCAGGCTTGAGAAAGCCCTGGCTGGGTTGATTTAGTTGGGGATTGGTCCTGCTTTGAGCAGGGGGTTGGACTAGATGACCTCCTGAGGTCCCTTCCAACCCTGATATTCTGTGATTCTAATGACCACTCCATTGTTCTTTACAATGGAATAGAATAATTAACTACATTAGCTATTCTGCCACTCCAAAGCAGTAAAGCCTATGGCTTGCCATAGATAACATGCAAACAAAGAGAAAAAAGGCATCCAACTAAAGTGACACACAAAACTAAACCATGTTTTTATAGACATTATATAAAGGCCTTCACTAAAATATAAGAACCTACTAGGAATTGCTTTTAAGGTGCATATACTGTAGCATTGTTACAGAGAGATTGATATAATGATTCAAATTATGACTTTCTTCAGTGAAAAATGTGTGGGTGGGGGGCCTGTTGTTTGTTTGTTTTTGTCATCTAATTATAGAATATGAAATATATCATTTTAAAGAACTAAGCTTTCCACATGCTATCCCAGATCATATGTATGAGTAAAAAAATTCCACTTGTATAAGAAAAAGCCTCAATTCTATATTACTCAAATGCTCTCAGACCACTGAAGGCTTCAGAAGGCAGCAGAAATTCTATTTCACTTTTGTTTCTAATCAGTTTCACATTCTGGTTCTCTTAGATTAGTAACACGTTACAATTACTGTGTCAGGACACAGTTTTTCCTGGAAAAATTATCTATTTAATTTAATTTAAAAAAAATGGGAATTTTTCACACTAGGCTTTGTAAAAGCATATTTTTTAATATCCAAAATGTTGGTCCTAAATTGACCTGTCAGTGTCCCTTTAATGGTATTTCTAATCTTGAGATAAACATTCATTTCTTTTCAAAAATGTGAAACCTAGTTGGGCTTTGATGCTTTTAAAATTCCTGAGGTGAAAAGAAAAATCATTTTTTCCCCAAATCCTTAGGAATCCCCAGCTACGCAAAGGCTGTGGGCCACATGCTGTTCTCAGTTACACCGTGGCAAATGCAGAGCCGCTCCAATGGAAGCCACTGGATTTACACCAGTGTAACTGAGAGCTGCATTTGTTCAGAGGCTCTACAGTCAGTTTAAAGTATTAACTAGTTACATCTGCAGCTCTGTATTTATATTACCAAAAAAAAGTGCATGGATTATCTGGGAATAGAACAAATTCCTTTTACTTTTATGAACTAATATTGATAAGTGCAGCACTGCAGGAATTGATTCCTTCCACAATTTGCGGTGACTCCAGACTACGCCATCACCTGCTTCACCTTTGTTCCACAGTATAAACTTACCCCAGCTGCAGTCCTTCACCGTTGTTGGATTTGGCCATTCCCTCTGGCAATGGTTTCCTATTATATCTTTGGTCTTTATGTAAACAGTGCAAAGAAGAGAAAATAAAGTGTATTAACAAACAGTTACTGTTTGAAAATGCTGGTTTTCAAACTTGTTCTCAGGACATGGTGGTGAAAACACCCATGCCCACTCTTCACCAGCACTTACACCATGCTGTTCTACTGATTCAGGAAACAGGCAGTAATTTGCTAGTGTGGAAGCATCCATAAAACATGGGAGACAGATTTGAAGAAACAATGGCAAAACTCTTTCTGTCTCTCTGCTGTCCATTCTCTCACTAGCATCAGCCTCTTTCTTTCCCCCCATGCAATCTCCATACAGTTGGTTGGTGTAAGAGCCTCCTACATGACAAAGCCCACCCTCTGGACCAGCCTCAGTGTCTCTCTCCTAGTCATTCACCCTGTCTCTTTTCAAATGTCATGTGACAAATGAAAGCTTTGTGTTTTGTAGGGTTCTGAGTTCTGCTGGCTCTTGGGGGTAAACTCATGGCTGTAAACTGCTAGTTAATTTTACTTATGACTTAGAAACTATGCCAGGAGCACCTAGCTCCTATGGGTAGGTCCCTGTTTTTATGTCAATCCATATAAAGCTTAACACAGTGTTCTGATTATTTAACATTTATTCTGACATAGCACCCAGAAGGCCCAATCAATATTAGGGCTCCATTTTCTGGGTGCTCTAAACACGAGAACACAGTCTGTACCCTGAAGAGTTTATAATCTAAGAAAATATAGGTCATATTCTCTGTGTGTGTAAATTGGGGACAGGCCTTTCAAAATAAAAAAAGCTGCACCAAATTACATCAGAAAAGACTATGGCTCCATATCGTTTCTCTTCTCTGTACCCGATTATTTCTCTTTCATTTTGGTATTGGCTTCATGACTAAACCCTTTGGATTTTGTTGACATATTTAAACATCCTGACTCCCTGGAAGTGGCACTGCTCTAAAGGTTAATTTATTCACCTTACCATCGTTGTATGCCACTGCTTTCAGAACTATACCATTCAGGCCTTGTGTTATTTAACTTTGCAAAGTGTTTTGTGATACATGTTATAAAAAGAACCACACAAAGTTGCATTGTAAGAGAAGCTGCCATACTTGACTGTGGTTTGGCATAGCAAAAGAGAGGGAGTTTTTATTACCATTTTCTTGGGAGTCTACTTTTAAAGAATCACTCATTTCCTTGTGAATAATTTATGCTATCACTCTTGTTTGCTATTTGCCTTAGAAATCACTGCGATTGCAGATTTTAGGTTGATATTTACTGGTATTTTGTACACGGTTGTGTTATATTTTTAAGGTATATAGCGCATGTACAGTTTAACATTTGTCAAATGCATGCAGGGACATCATGTTGTTGTGCCACTTTCTCAGCAGGCTTCTGCGAAAGCTGCTTATTATATATTTATTTATTCATCCCTACATAATATAATTAGGAAGGATTGTCTTGTGGTTAAGTAGGGAGATGCGTTCTATTTCTGGTTCTGTCACAATCATCTTCTGTGACCTGGGAGAAGTTAGCTATAGCCAGAGGTGAAAGTAAGCCGGTATGGTCTGGTATGGCATACCGGTAAGAAAGTGGCTGCCGATACACAATCGATGGTACCGGCAGAGCCCCTGATGGGGGTGGAGGGGGGGAGAGAAAGGGGAAGCTGCCCTGGGCCCGGCGATTTAAAAGGGCCTGGGGCTCCCGGCAGCGGTCGGAACACCGGGCCCTTCAAATCGTCGCCAGAGCCCTGGGCGGCACAGGCCCGGCAGTGCTGAAGGGCTGGCTGGGGGAGTCTGGCCCCAGCCCTGCCCCTTCCGCCCAAGGCCCCGCCTCTTCTGGGGGCCCAGAGCTGCTCCCTCACCTTGCCCAGGACCCCAGCTGCCCTGTGTACCGGTAAGTCCTTTAAGTTACTTTCATCCCTGGCTATTGCCACATTTTCAGATGTGGCCACTGATTTTGGATGCCTCTGTTTTCAGGTTACTAATTAGTGGTACCTTTGGCTGGATTTACATATTTCAGTTAAAGCTGTGGGTGTTCAGCTCTTCTGAAAATCAAGCCTAATATATGTCTTACACTAGTCACCCAAAATTGAGACACCCAAACACCAGTGGCCACATATGAAATATTTGGCTTCTGTTTCCCACAACCATAAAATGGAATAATACATATGTTACCATATGAACTGTTGTTCATGTTTATGAAGAATATTGAGATCCACAGAGACAAAGTTCTAAAAACATCAGTATAGTAGCTTTACTCCTTTTGATAAATTTTTCTTTTCATGTTAATATATTATTTTATTTTCTCTGACTTTCAGAATTAGGTATTTTTATCCAAGAACATCTTTTTGCAGCCCTTTATCTGTTGTTTTTATGAGCTGTTTATAACATTAATATACTCCAAGCCATGCATTTAGTCTGATTTTTTTTTTATTTTTGTTTGAGTAGTCACAAATGTTCCTCAGAAATGAAGGTTGAATGTCTTCTAACCCTATATCATTTATACAAGTGTGCTCCGGTTGTAGGACTTCCACTTCTTATTAATTAGGATATTGCTCTTCTAGTTTCCTTTCATCTTCCATCTTTCCAACACCACAATTCTCTAGTTCTTGCTAGCATTTATTCCATCTCATTTCCAATTTTCATTTGAGTTGAAGAGCTTGCCCATTCTTAATGTTCTACTACTTCAGAGAACTTTCCTATTACCTGGCTTCAAAATGCATAGTTGCTCACAGAAAACCAGTGCTGGCAAAATGCACAGCTCAGTTATTTATTCTTCCCTAGAACAAAGGAAAAAAGAAAATGTGCATCAAGAATGAAGGAGAGGGGCTTTGTGTGTGTGTGTGTGTTTTTTCACAACAAAGCAAGAGAAAGAAACAATATGAACTTATTTATTTACTTGGGAGGCCACTCATAATAACGCCGACACAAACTTTGGGATGTCTCTTTAATCCCGAGAGCAGTCATATAGTCGAGCAGTAATGAGTTTCTCCACATTTTTCAATGTGCTTTGAACACAGTGTTTATGCTAATCTCTTCTTCCAAGTGTCTGTTGTTAATCATGATCTTCATTTTTCTTAAGAACATCCACAGTAATACTTCTCTCTCTCTTTGATGGTCAAGATGAAGCATCTGCCGACAGCCATCTTCATTAACATCATAAAGGATAAGAGAGCAGGAGGACCGGCAAACCTGTGCAGCATACACTCGAGAGAGAAGTATCCTGGAAAAACAGCTAATTGAGGAATGCACCAAGACTCTTCCTTCTGTTTATAGAAGCAACTTAGCTGAACCGCAGAATGGGCCAGAAAGTGGTAAATAGTTTCAGCAAAAAAGTTTGGAAGAAATGGGAGTTTTTTATTTATAGCTTAAACTTTGTCTGTGGAAAATTTCCATTTTTTTTCAACAAAAGGAAAAAAATAAACTAAAAATGGTCAGTTTCTGAAAACCAAAAATGTTTCAGCCATTTGGCGTTCAGAAGTGTTTGGATTTTCATAAAAAAAGAAAGAAATTTTTAAAAGGTTTTGACCAGCCCTAAAGAACTTGTGGGGTTCCATTACACAGGTGGGCAAAGAGTAGTAAGGGGTTCCCACCCTTTGCACAATTCAAAACTCAACTCTGCATGGGATCCCCCTGCCACGGTAGCACTGAGACCCAACATTTGTCGACAAGACACTTTATATCCATTTGAAGGGCAAGCTGTATACCTGCAAGGGGCAAGCTGTATACCTGCAAGGAAACTAAAGAGGAGTGAGGCAGAAAAATCAAGTTTTTATATAGTCATCCTGATTTTTTTAATTGGAAAAGCAATTTAAATTTCTTTTGCAGTTTTAGGTCCATATCTCAAAGCTACTGAAAACAAACCTGAGATTACTATCTCACTTTTTTTGGCTCCTTTAGTTATTACCTGTGATCTCAGAATGCTGTGATAAAATTAAGAAAAGGAAAAAAATTATTAAGTACATAAGAATGGCAATACTGGGTTACACAAATGGTACATCTATCCCTGTATCCTGTTTCTGACAGCAACCAGTGCTAGATGCTTCAGAGGGAATGAACATACCTGGTCAAATTTGAATGATCCATCCCCTGTCATCCAGTTACAGCATCTGGCAGTCAGAGGTTTAGGGACACCCAGAGCATGGAGTTGCATCCCTAACCATCTTGGCTTATAGCCATTGATGGACCTATCCCCCATGTACTTATCTAACTCTTTATAGAACCCAGTTATACTTTTGACCTTCACATATCCCTTGGCAATGAGTTCCACAGGTTTACCTTATGTTGTGTGAAGAAGTACTTCCTTATGTTAATTTTAAACCACCTACCCATTAATTTCTTTGGATGACCCCTGTTTCTTGTGTTATGAGAAGGAACAAATAACACTTCCTTATTTGTTTTCTCCACACCATTCATGATTTTATAGACCTCTATCATATTCCCCCATTCATCATCTCTTTTCTAAGATGAACAGCCCCAGACTTTTTAACTTAGCTTTTTAACTTTTAACTAATTTATTTTTAATGATAGATTGATTGATTTTTATTACAGCAGCATGAAGAGGCCCCACTTATGATCAGGTCCCATTGTGCTGGAGGCTGTACATATATAGTCTGGTCTACACTACGAGTTTAGGTTGAATTTAGCAGTGTTAGATCGATTTAACCCTGCACCCGTCCACACAACGAAGCCATTTTTGTTGACTTAATGGGTTCTTAAAATCTGTGTCTGTACTCCTCCCCAATGAGAGGATTAGCGCTGAAATAGACATTGCCTGGTCGAATTTGGATTAGTGTGGATGCAATTTGATGGTATTGGCCTCCGGGAGCTATCCCACAGTGCTCCATTTGACTGCTTTTGCCAGCACTCTCAACTCGGATGCACTGGCCAGGTAGACAGGAAAAGCCCAGTGAACTTTTGAATTTCATTTCCTGTTTGGCCAGTGCAGCAAGCTGATCAGCACAGGTGACCGTGAAGATCTCATCAGCAGAGGTGACAATGGAGTCCCAGAATCGCAAAAGAGCTCCAGCATGAACCGAACGGGAGGTACTGGATCTGATCGCTGTATGTGGAGATGAATCTGTGCTATCAGAACTCCATTCCAAAAGACGAAATGCCAAAATATTTGAAAAAATCTCCAAGGGCATGAAGGACAGAGGCGAAACAGAGACCCGCAGCAGTGCTGCGTGAAAATTAAGGAGCTCAGGCAAGCCTACCAAAAAACGCAAGAGGCAAACACCCACTCGGGGTCAGAGCCCCAGACGTGCCGCTTCTATGATGAGCTGCATGCAATTCTAGGGGGTGCCCCTACAACTACCCCACACCTGTACGTAGAATCCTGCAAGGGAGTCTCACGCAACAGGGATGAGGATTTTGGGGATGATGAGGACAGGGAGGTTGAAGATAGCACTCACCAGGCAAGTGGAGAAACCATTCTCCCCAACAGCCAGGAACTGTTTATCAGCCTGGAGACAGTACCCTCCCAACCCGGGCTGCCGGACCTTGAAGGCGGAGAAGGCACCTCTGGTGCATGTACCTTTGTAAATATAATACACGGTTTAAAAGCAAGCGTGTTTAATGATTAATTTGCCCTGAAGACTTGGATTGCATTCGCGGCCAGTACAGCTACTGGAAAAGTGTGTTAACGTGTCTGGGGATAGAGTGGAAATCCTCCAGGGACATCTCAATGAAGCTGTCCTGGAGATCCTCCTAAAGTCTTTGCAAAAGGTTTCTGGGGAAGGCAGCCTTATTGCGTCCTCCATGGTAGGACACTTTATCACGGCAGGCCAGTAGCACATAGTCTGGAATCATTGCATAGGAAAGCATGGCAGTGTGCGGTCCCCGTGTTTGTTGGCATTCAGGCAACATCCGTTCTTTATCTCTCTGTGTTATCCTCAGGAGAGTGATATCATTCATGGTCACCTGGTTGAAATAGGGGAATTTTATTAAGGGGACATTCAGAGGTGGCCATTCCTGCTGGGCTGTTTGCCTGTGGCTGAAAAGAAATCATCCCCGCTGTTAGCCACGCAGTGGTGGGAGGGGTAAAGCGATCATCCCAGAGAATTGGGTGTGTGTGTGGCGGGTGGGGGGGGGGGGGTTAGTTGGGTCTGTGCTGCATTTTAACCCAAAAACATCAGCCCCTCCTTTTAAATGGCCAATGTGTCTTTTTCAATTTTAATCTCCCTTTTTTTCCTCCTGCAGCTGCAAATGTTTCAACGCTACAACTAGCATCTCTGTCCCAGAGGCTAGTGCAGATAAGAAGGTGAAAAAAAGGCACTCGCAATGAAATGTTCTCTGAGCTCATGCAGTCCTCCCGCACTGAAAGAGCCCAGCAGAATGCGTGGAGGCAGAGAATAGCAGAGTCCAGGAAAGCAGAAAATGAATATGAGGACAGGAGGGACACGCGAGAGGACAGGAGAACAACAGGAGAGGTAGTGGGATCAAGAGGAAAGATGGCGGCAGCATGATGAAAGGAGACAGGATGCAATGCCGAGGCTACTGGAGGATCAAACTGATATGCTCCAGCGTATGGTTGAGGTGCATGAAAGGCACAGACTGCCACTGCAGCTCCCTTGTAACCAACCGCCCTCCTCCCCAAGTTCCATAGCCTCCTCACCAGATGCCCAAGAACACAGGGGGAGGGGGGTCTCCAGGCTGGCATTCGATAAGTTTTGAAGTACAGTGTGGCCTTGTCCTTCCCTCCTCCCCCACCCCACCCGGTGCTTCCCTCCTCCCCCACCCCTCCCAGGCTACCTTGGCAGTTATCCCCCTATTTGTGTGATGAATTAATCAAGAATGCATGAATTTGAAACAACAATGACTTTATTGCCTCTGCAAGCGGTGATCGAAGGGAGGAGGGGAGGGCGGCTGGCTTACAGGGAAGTAGAGTGAACCAAGGGGGCAGGTTTTCATCAAGGAGAAACAAATAGAACTCTCACACCGTAGCCTGGTCATCCACGAAACTGGTTTTCAAAACTTCTCTGAAACGCAACGCATCCTGCTGTGCTCTTCTAACTGTCCTGGTGTCTGGCTGCGTGTAATCAGTGGCCAGGTGATTTGCCTCAACTTCCCACCCCACCAGAAACATCTCCCCCTTATCTCACAGATATTGTGGAGCACACAGCAAGCAGTAATAACAATGGGAATATTGGTTTCGCTGAGGTCTAACCGAGTCAGTAAACTGCGCCAGTGCGTTTTTAAACATCCAAATGCACATTCTACCATTCTGCACATTCATACATCTACCATTCTGCACTTGCTCAGCCTATAGTTGAACAGCTCCTGACTACTGTACAGGCTGCCTGTGTATGGCTTCATGAGCCATGGCATTAAGGGGTAGGCTGGGTCCCCAAGGATAACTATAGGCATTTCAACATCCCCAACTGTTATTTTCTGGTCTGGAAAGTAAGTCCCTTGCTGCAGCTATTCATACAGACCAGAGCTGCTGAAAATGCGAGCGTCATGTACCTTTCCCGGCCATCCCATGTTGATGTTGGTGAAATGTCCCTTGTGATCCACCAGTGCTTGCAGCACCATTTGAAAAGTACCCCGTTCGGTTTATGTACTCGCTGCCTTGGTGATCCAGTCCCAAGATAGGGATATGCGTTCTGTCTATCGCCCCACCACAGTTAGGGAATCCCATTGCAGCAAAGCCATCCACTATGACCTGCACATTTCCCAGAGTCACTACCCTTGATAGCAGCAGCTCAGTGATTGCATTGGCTACTTGGATCACAGCAGCCCCCACAGTAGATTTGCCCACTCCAGATTGATTCCCGACTGACCGGTAGCTGTCTGGTGTTGCAAGCTTCCACAGGGCTATCGCCACTCGCTTCTCAACTGTGAGGGCTGCTCTCATCTTGGTATTCATGCGCTTCAGGGCAGGGGAAAGCAAGTCACAAAGTTCCATGAAAGTGCCCTTACGCATGCGAAAGTTTCGCAGCCACTGGGAATCATCCCAGACCTGCAACACTATGCGGTCCTACCAGTCTGTCCTTGTTTCCCAGGCCCAGAATCGGTGTTCCATGGCATGAGCCTGCCCCATTGCCACCAGGATGGCTAAATTGCCAGGGCCAGTGCTTTGCGAGAAATCTGTGTCCATGTCCCCATCACTCTCGTCACCGTGCTGCCATTGCCTCCACGCCTGCTTTTGCAGTTTCTGGTTCTGCATATACTGGATGATAATGCACAAGGTGTTTACAATGCTCATATCTGCCGCAGTGATCTGAGCGGGCTTCATTCTTGCCGTGCTATGGCGTCTGCAGGAGAGCAGAGTTGCAGGGGAAGTGGTGGTTGGATGACCAGTTTTGCAGACCTACTGCACCGTCTGCTTCCAGGACACAATAGCTGAGCGGGCTGCACGCTTGCTGTGGTATGGCGAGAGAAAAGCAGCTGAGCAGAGTTGCAGTGGAAGCAGCCCTGCGAGACCACCAGGAGAGCAGGGTGGCAATGGAAGCGGTGGATGATGATGATCATATAGAGGACCTGTGAGGTGGATTCATAGCATCAGGAGAGCAGAGTGGCAGTGGAAGCGGTCATTCGATGATGACCGTTTGCAGACCTACTGCACCGTCTGCTGAAAGCAGTATGGCTCCCGCATGGAAAAAAGGCATGAAACGATGGTCTGCTGTTGATTTCACGGCGGGAGGGGCGACTGACGACATGTACCCAAAACCACCAGCGACAATGTTTTTGCTCCATCAGGCATTGGGAGCTTAACTCAGAATTCCAGTGGGCGGCAGAGATTGCGGGAACTGTGGGATAGCTACCTACTGTGCAATGCTCCAAAAGTAGAAGTTAGCCTCGGGAATGTGGACGCACTCCGCCGACTTAATGCGCTTAGTGGACACACACACAATCAACTGTATAAAATCGCTTTCTAAAAAATTAAGTTCTATAAATTTGACCTAATTTCGTAGTGTAAACATACCCTATAGTAAGAGGTATGTGTTACAGAGCAGAAACAGACAATACAGATAAAGGGTGGAAGAAAGGAAGCATTATTCCCACCTTACAGATAGAGAATTGAGGCATAGGAAGATTAAGTGATTATCCAAGGTAATCTGGAAAGTCTGTGGCAGAGCCAGCAACCAAACATGGATATCCTGAATCTCAGTCCACAGACATACTTCTTCTCCCTAAAAATAAATAAATAAATAAATAAATAAAAATCTCCTGACTGCAGAATAGTTCCCTGTGGGAGATGTATTTCTCTTCAGTTCATTCATTTCACATTAAAGAGAACAAAACACTAAAAATATATATTGTAGAGAACCAGCATTGGAGGAATGCAGATCACCTAATACTCTTTCCCATTTCATCCTCTAGGATCAATACTGCACAAAATCAGATGTAAACAGGGATTTCTATACTACACAGACTTTTTAAACTATATTGAAAATAGTACATTTGTGGCTGTTTGTTTATCAGCAGGAAATTCTCTTTTGTTATATAGAAAACTACGGAACATCATTAGTAAAAACATTTTCTGCAAACATCAGGACAGAATGACACTTCCATTAGTCAAGACAGGGCTTCAGCGTCTACAGGATCACAGGTTTCAGAGTAACAGCCGTGTTAGTCTGTATTCGCAAAAAGAAAAGGAGTACTTGTGGCACCTTAGAGACTAACCAATTAATTTATTTACAGGATCACAGCAATTTATTTTTGTTTTTGATAAAAGGCAAACATGACATTTCTTGCTTTCCAAATGTACTCCGTTTCCAAGGAGCTGAGCCATAAACAACTACCTGGATTAAGATGGTGGTGGTACCAAGATTTCAATGTTAATGCCAAGCCTGTCACACTATTTACTGTGCATGTGCTAGGTACAAGCCAGTCTGTTCCAAGCCTGCCTCTGAATTATTGATGGCTAGTGCTTTGCATAGCTTTCTGAAAGCTCTCTAAAACCAATGGATTTTATACAATGAATCAATTTAATCAGATCCTTTATGGTTTTTAGTTGAATTGAAATGACCATTTATGGTAGGAGGAAAAAATGCCATTGTGGTTTCATTTGATTAAATAAGAATTGACACACATAGAATCTAATTTGCATTTGAAGGGTTGATAAGTGGCTTGAGTAGAGAAGCAATATACTGGACCTCACTTTAAATTCTTTTTAAAGCTGACTCAACTATCAAATGTATATAATTAACAAACATTTTGTAATCAACTGTTAACAATTGTTAGAAACCAGGTTTGTTTTATTCTATTATTATCATCAAGTACTAATTTGAGGAAAGTGCTTGATGAAGAGTGACTCACCAGCCAGAACACTCCCTTGAGATTGGGCACGACATAGCAGGCTTTCCTTTGGAGTCCACTGCTAACAGCCACTCCAGGCTGGTAATGGTCTGTGTCGTCTCGTGACTCAGCTCTTTGACCAGGTCATATTCAGTCCCATCCCTCTTGCGGTAACAGAGTCCCATATTAAACTGTAGTCCAGTGACCATACGCCAAGTCTTCTTCCCAGTTTTGGGATTAGCAGTCTTTATACCCTTATGTTAGGGGGCTTTCATACCATCTTCCTCAGTGGCTGTAGGGGAGCCCAGGCTCTCCCTGTATTTTGGGTTCCAGTGCAGGGACTTTGAAGCAAGTAACTAAAGTCCGCTTTTTTAGATTCCTTCCTTCCTTCCTGGACAACTTCCTACATCAATCTATCTCTCAGCCCTTTTCTCCCACCCCTTCCTGGGCTCATTCTTCCACAGCTTCTTTGCCTCCTCCTGAGCTCGGCAGAGCTCTTTCTGGCTTCTGAACTGACCAATGCTGCCCAGAGCTTTCTCCCTGAAGGTTGGCTCCTATCTGCATCTCCCAAAGCCCTCTGTGTTTCGGTCTCTCTTTCCTCCCTTGTCCTCTCATCAAGACTCACTACAGGAGCTCACGCCACTCCTGTGGCTTCCCGCAGTCTCTTCTGGTCCTTTGCTAGTGCTTCCTACTCAGGAGAGGATCCTGAGACCTACTCTCCCCTCTGGGTCTCCTTTCTACTGCCCTAAAGTCCTTCCTTCATTAGTTATCCTGCTTCTCATCCTTAATTCAACCATCCAACTCCTCCCCCACATGGACCTAATCTTAAATTGGTCCTGGCCCACCCTCCAGGTGAAAAAAGGTGCACTAGTTGCTCTCTGGCTCCAGTTTACTCTTTCTCTGCCAGGGTGGGATACAGACCCTCTAACACTGCCATATAACTAAAGCAACCAAAATACTAAGTACCGGCTAAAGCTCTTGAGCTTAGCCCACAGTCATCCTAGTGGCCATGCTGGGGTGAACAGGACCAAAGACCATTTGGGAAAGTCATTCCACTGGGAGGGAATGGCCAGGACATTTCTACTTATGTCTGGTCTTGTGAGATGTGTCAAAGAGTGGGAAAACCCCAAGCCCAGGTCAAAGCCCCTCTCCATCCCTGAGGTTCCCTTTCAGCGAGTAGCTGTGGATATTCTGGGTCCTTTTCTGAAAAAGACCCAGAGGAAAGCAGTACATACTGACTTTCATGGATTTTACCGTCCGATGGCCAGAAGCAGTAGCTCTCAGCAACACCAGGGCTAAAAGTGTGTGCCAGGCATTAACAGACCTTTTTGCCAGGATAGGTTGGCCCTCCGACATCCTTACAGATTCGGGAACTAATTTCCCGGCAGGGACCATGAAAAGCCTGTGGGAAGCTCATGGGGTGAACCACTTGGTTGCCACCCCTTACCACCATCAAACAAATGGCCTGGTGGAGAAGTTTAATGGAACTTTGGGGGCTATGATATGTAAATTCGTAAATGAGCACTCCAATGATTGGGACCCAGTGTTGCAGCGGTTGCTCTTTGCCTACAGGGCTGTACCACATCCCAGTTTAGGGTTTTCACCATTTGAACTTGTGTATGGCCGCGAGGTTAAGGGGACATTACAGTTGGTGAAGCCGTAATGGGAGGGGTTTACGCCTTCTTGAGGAACTAACATTCTGGACTTCATAAACAACCTACAAAACACCCTCTGAACCTCTTTAGCCCTTGCTAGAGAAAACCTAAAAGATGCTCAGGAAGCATGCCAGAAAGCGTTCCTTCGAAGTAGGGGTCTGGATCATGGTCTTGAAGGCGCTCCAGGCCCATAAGATGGAAGCATTGTGGGAAGGGCCATTTACGGTCCAAGAGCATCTGGAAGCTGTTAACTATCTCATAGCATCCCCCACCTGAAACTGAAAGCCTAATGTGTACCATATTAATTCTCTAAAGACCTTTTATTCCAGAGAATTAAAGGTTTGTCAGTTTACAGCCCAGGGAGGAGATGACACTGAGTGGCCTGAAGGTGTCTACTACGAAGGAAAAAGTGACGGTGGCGTGGAAGAGATGAACCTCTCCATGACCCTTGGACATTGCAGTGACAGCAGATCAAGGAACTGTGCACTAGCTTTGTGCCGATATTCTCAGCCACCCCAGGACGGACCGAAGGGGCATACCACTCCATTGACACAGGTAATGCTCGCCCAATTAGAGCCCAACCTTACTGGGTGTCTCCTCAAACCAAAACTGCTATAGAACGGGAGAGCCAGGATATGCTACAGATGGGTGTAATCAACCCCTCTAACAGTGCCTGGGTATCTCCAGTGGTTCTAGTTCCCAAACCAGATGGGGAGATATGTTTCTGCGTGGACTACCATAAGCCAAATGCTGTAACTCGCCCAGACAACTATCCAATGCCACGCAGAGATGACTATTGGAGAAACTGGGACGGGTCCAGTTCATCTCTACCTTGGACTTAACCAATGGGTACTGGCAGGTACTGCTAGATGAATCCACGAAGGAAAGGTCAGCCTTCATCACACGTCGGTCTGTATGAATTTAATGTGCTCCCTTTTGCACTGCGGAATGCATCCGCCACCTTCCAAAACCTTGTAGATGGTCTCCTAGCAGGATTGGGAGAATATGCAATTGCCTACCTTGACAATGTGGCCATATTTTCGGATTCATGGGCAGAACACCTGGAGCATCTGCAAAAAGTCTTCGAGCGCATAAGGGAGGCAGGACTAACTGTTAAGGCTAAGAAAGTGTCAAATAGGCCTAAACAGAGTGACTTACCTAGGACACCAGGTGGGTCAAGGAACTATCAACCTCCTACAGGCCAAAGTGGATGCTATCCAAAAGTGGCCTGTCCCAAAGTCAAAGAAACAGGTCCAATCCTTCTTAGGCTTGGCTGGATATTACAGGCTATTTGTACCACACTACAGCCAAATCGCCGCCCCACTGACAGACCTAACCAAAAAGAAGCAGCCAAATGCAAGTGGACTGAAGAGTGTCAGAAGGCCTTTAACCAGCTTAAAGGGACACTCATGTCTGACCCTGTGCTAAGGGCCCCAGACTTTGACAAACCGTTCCTAGTAACCACAGATGCGTCTGAGCGTGGTGTGGGAGCAGTTTTAATGCCCCAGGTCAGAACCCCCTCCTTCACCCAAACTTCCTCCCAGACCCTGACCCCCTTCTGCACCCCAATCCCCTGCCCCAACCCAGAGCCCCTTCCTGCACCAAACTCCCTCCCAGAGCCCACAGCCCTCACCCTCTCCTGCACCCCAACACTCTGCATCAGCCTGGAGTTCCCTTTTGCACCCAAACTCCCTCCCTGACTCTGCACTCCCTCTATTAATATAGTAGAAATGTGCAGCCCATGACAACTTACCAAAATTCATGGAGTGGCCCCCCTGCGAAAATTATTGCCCACCCCTGCCTTAGTGTGAAACAGTCTTATCTGAGCATGCTGTAGTTCAGTTCCCTGAAACTAACAGCCTCTGGCCACACATGCATCGCCCTCCAGGACTCTACAGACTTCACCCCCTCTGTGCATGCTATGGATAGGCACATACAAACCCCTGAGATCTCTGAGCATTCCCTGCAGTGTCCAGCCTTTAGCCACTGGATACTCACAGAAATTACCAGGAAAGCTGTCCCCAAAGGAACAGTGCACACACCAGCTTGTTTGATTCAACTGATGCTCAGTGCCAACATAACATCACAGCACTGAAAATTTAATAAAACAGATTTTATTGCAAGGATTCAGTCTTTTGCAGGACTAGCTGGTTTTCAGTCAAATCAGGATCTAAGTATTAATGTACAGCCCCATGTACTCTTTAAGGGGTTTCCTCAGTGAATGGATAATAAAATGTCTCCTTGAATAATGTTTATATTCTTCTAAGTTCATTCCCCCCACTCCCACCACAAACAGAACAATCTCTGCCATCATCTTTACTCCATATGCAGATTTGGCTTCCATTGTGTTGGCTTACACTGTTTAATTTACACAGTCAACACCATCGGCTCAGGATTAAACAAAGTCTGTGAATGGCTAGCCAACTACAAAAGCAGTTTCTCCTCCCTTGGTGTTCACACCTCAACTGTGAGAAGAGGGCCCTATCCTGAACTAACCTCGTTATCCCTAGCCTGATTCTTGCTTGCATATTTATACCTGCCTCTGGAAAGTTCCACTAAATGCATCCGACGAAGTGGGTGTTCACCCACAAAAGCTTATGCTCCAGTACGTCTGTTAAATATCCATACATACAGCACACAATGATTCTGAGGATCAGTGTGATCTTGGCTTTCATTTAAGACCTTGCATGATATTTTTATAGAGAAATACTATGAAAGTAGAGTGATTGGTGTAGTGAGTTTGTCAGGCCTGATACGAGTTGCTATTATAGAACTGTGAACCCTTTGTCAGCTTGAATCAATGAACCTGAGTGTCATAGAACCAGTCCTGATTTTTGTAACTATATTTGTTATAAGTAATGGGTGAATAGTTCTGACAAATCATTTGCAACCTGTGGCCTGTTCATGAACTGTTCCCTTGTTTGGTGTACATTATTCATGTAGGTATATGTAATCCTTCCTCAGGATGGGGTGGATGGACTGGATGACCTCTTGAAGTCCCTCCTAGCTCTAGATTTCTATGATTTGATGTTTGGCAAATGCCACCAAATGCTATTGCTTCTGTTCTCCACCTAGGAAACATTTTATACAGAATAATAATGAACTTTTGCTATGAAGTTTTGAATGAATAAACATTTGTGATACACTTCATGAAACTTTCATAAATTGGGAACATCTTCATAAATTAACAGTCCTCATTCAAATATGCACAAATGAGATGATGCCGTGATTCACAGGGAGTGAACTTCTAATGCTTTGGTGCCCCAATCAGGGCATTTTCATTTTTTATTAACTATTTGAACAGCTCTATTCATTATCTGCTACTGAAATATAAAAGTAGCTGTGGTGGTGATTTCCAAATTGTTTCTATTTAAAAATAAATAGTGTAGGCCATAGACAGATAATAACCCAGTTTGATTTGTTGAAAGCACTAGTATTCTATGAATATGGAAATACTGTAATTGCTGGAACTATTTAGTAGATTACTATTTAGTAACAATAAATAATGAATAAGAAAGTTGCTTTCATGTTTAAAAGAAAATTAAATCAGACAAAGTCTGATTGTAATCCTTTCTATGAATCTGGTCATTATGGTCAAAGGGAATGCAAAGAAATATTCATATCAAAAATCATCAGAATGATTCAATTAGATTTTAGAATCTGAGGTCGAGATCCTCAACTGGTGTAAATTGTTGTAACTCCATTGTAGTCAATGGTGCTTCAATTACACATGCAAGTATCCTTCAGTTAGGACCCTATACTGAATTCCTTACTTAATCAAAACTGCCTTTGAAATCAACAGGAGTTTTACTTGAGTAAGGAGTTCAGGATAGGGCCCATAGAAATTAGCAATGAGTGAGACCTGTTAGGTCATCAGTTCCATTCCTTGTTTAGGGCATGACTGTTCCCTACAGTACATTCGCTAGGGCATTGTCTGGTCTAATTTTCAATGACCCAAACAATAGGTCTTCCATCTTATTTATTTTCCCTTGTGCCACCCTAAACAATTTCTCTTAAACACAATATTTGTAGAAAATTATGTCTTCTCTAGTCCTTCCCTCCCCCACTTAGTTAATCTCTATGTCTTTTAATCTTTCCTTGTAAGTAAATCAAGACCAATATTATCAGAGCAGCAGACTGAAAGGATCTAATGGAAAGAAGACTGCTATGAGATACAAAAAGAATATTCAGAAGGTCCTCGGAAAGCAAAGAATGATTTCAGTGAGAGCACGCCTATCGTGCAGAGATGGAAAAAGAGATATTAGAAAACATAATATGGGGCCCAATCCATCTGCCACTGTAATCAACAGGAGTTTTCTACTGACTGCAGTTAGAAGGGAAACATTATGTCATTGTTAAGTGGAACTCATCCAAGAAGCTAGTGATGACTCTGCAATTAGTGATGACTCTGCAATCTGTGCTTTTCGTAAAGTCACTCAAGATAGATCGGAAACTGGGAAAGAGCCAACAGACTTGTACAAATCCCCTTGCAGTTTGTCATGTTGCCCATAAAGAAAAAATGCAAGCCTTGTGGGAGTTATAAAAATTGCAGTATCATTTTATTAATCTTATATTCAGAAGTTGGTTCACTGCATTTACTCCGAATACAGGCTGCTGTTGAAAAGGCAATAAATACTTTCAAAGAAAGAAGGTAAGAGCAGATGGTTAGAGCTGAGAGCTGATCAATGAAAATTAGAAACATTTTTTTAGAATACCCACCCCCCCATTTTCTAGCCAACTCATAGAATCATAGAATATCAGGGTTGGAAGGGACCTCAGGAGGCCATCTAGTCCAACCCCCTGCTCAAAGCAGGACCAATCCCCAACTAAATCATCCCAGCCAGGGCTTTCTCAAGCCTGACCTTAAAAATATCTAAGGAAGGAGATACCACCACCTAGGTAACGCATTTCAGTGTTTCACCATCCTCCTAGTGAAGAAGTTTTTCCTAATATCCAACCTAAACTTCCCCCACTGCAACTTGAGACCATTACTCCTCGTTCTGTCATCAGCTACCACTGAGAACAGTCTAGATCCATCCTCTTTGGAACCCCCTTTCAGGTAGTTGAAAGCAGCTATCAAATCCCCCTCATTCTTCTCTTCCGCACACTAAACAATCCCAGTTCCCTCAGCCTCTCCTCATAAGTCATGTGTTCCAGTCCCCTAACCATTTTTATTGCCCTCCGCTGGACTCTTTCCAATTTTTCCACATCCTTCTTGTAGTGTGGGGCTCAAAACTGGACACAGTACTCCAGATGAGGCCTCACCAATGTCGAATAGAGGGGAACAATCACATCCCTCGATCTGCTGGCAATGCCCCGACTTATACATCCCAAAATGCCATTGGCCTTCTTGGCAACAAGGGCACACTGTTGACTCATATCCAGCTTCTCGTCCACTGTAAGCCCTAGGTCCTTTTCTGCAGAATTGCTGCCGAGCCATTCGGTCCCTAGTCTGTAGCGGTGCATGGGGTTCTTCAGTCCTAAGTGCAGGACTCTGCACTTGTCCTTGTTGAACCTCATCAGATTTCTTTTGGCCCAATCCTCTAATTTGTCTAGGTCCCTCTGTATCCTATCCCTACCCTCCAGCGTATCTACCTCTCCTCCCAATTTAGTGTCATCTGCAAACTTGCCGAGGGTGCAAGCCACACCATCCTCCAGATCATTAATGAAGATATTGAACAAAACCGGCCTGAAATACATCTATCAGATGTGCTTAAGTATGCTTTTAATACTATCCCTATTCAGGGTAGCACTTGAGCTTTCATTTAACTTTAACGTTTTTTTTCCTTTTCTGGTCAAGCAGGCTCTGAATCTCAGCATCAATCTCATCAAACCAATCTTGATGGTGGTGGGTGACGTAGCCAATGGTCTCAGCACATGCCAAGAGAATGGCAGCCTTTAATTCCTTCCAGAAATTTTCATTATCATCAGCTGTAGGCATAATGGCTAACCTCTCTTACAGACCCCGCTGCAGTTTCTCCCGAGTCACTATATCTTGCAGGGACTTAATGTTGAATTTTTTTCGTATTGATTTTGCCTGCTTATGATACCTTGAGATGATCTAGAAATTCATGATCAATCTAACAAGCCAATGGTCTGTCCAACAGTCATTGGTTCCATTCATGGCGCTCGTGATGTGGACATCCTTCCGATTTCAATCTCTGATGATAACATAGTCAAGAAGGTGCCAATTCCTGGAGCAAGGGTGTCTCCAGGTGGTCTTATACTTCTCACCTTGTCTAAAGAGGGCGTTCATGATGACCACGCCATGTTCTACACATTTGCTCAGGAGAAGGATGCCATTGGCATTGGCCTTTCCTACTCCATATAAGCAACTCAGGGCTTAAGCCCAAAGGAAAATCCGCAACATTAGAAACAATTGGTGGCAAGTAAAGGCCAAGGAGATTGAGCTTTATGCTGATAAATATGATGCGAGGAGCTTTTTTTAGGCAATAAGGGCCATTTGCGGTCCATGCTGCCATGGTCCCACACCACTCTGAGCCCATGACAAGTCACAGTATGTTAAGGACAGCAAAGCCATCAAATCCAGATGGAAGGAGCATTTTGAGTCACTCCTGAATCATGAGTCATCTGTCTCTGATGCCACTATCGAATCTATCCCTCAACAACATGAAAGAGAATCTCTTGCTGTCCCCCGACATGCAAAGAAGTAATGTGAGCCATTATGCAAACCAAGAACAACAATTCAGCAGGGACAGATGACATAACAGCTGAAGTCTACAAGTTTGGAGGTGAAGAACTTGTAAGGAAGCTCCACAAACTTTTTTTCATATCTGATATAATGAGAAGATTCCAGAAAACTTGAGAAATGCCAACATTGTTACAATCTTTAAGAAAGAAGATAAGTCAGAGTGTGGAAATTATTGAGGTATTGCCTTGCTATCTACAGCAGGGAAAATTCTTGCCCATATCCTCTTAAACGGATTACTTCCCTTGCTGAGGAAATATTGCCAGTATCTCTGTGCGGTTTTAGACTTTAACCAACATGATCTTCGTTGCCTGCCAAATCCAGAAAAAGTCTCAGCAGCAAAATCAGGACCTTCATTGATCTGACAAAGGCATTCGACTCCATCAATCATGAAGCCCTGTGGAAGGTGATGGCCAGATTTGGCTACCCTCCAAAATGCATTAAGGTCCTAAGGCTTCTTCATGATCAGATGACTGTCACCATTCTCTGTAATGGCCTGGAGATGGACCCTTTTGTCATCAAAACGGGGGCTAAGCAAGGATGCATTATTGCCCGAACCCTGTTCTTCATCTACTTAGCAGATATTTTGGTCCTCCTGAAAGACCGCCTTCCCAATGGAGTTGACATTCAGTACAGAATGGATGGGCAGCTTTTTAATCTTCAGCATCGCCGCTCAAAGTCTAAAGTCTTCAGGGTGTCCATTACTGATCATCAGTATGCTGATGACTGTGCCATCCTTGCACACACTGAGAATGACCTTCAGCCCACATTGGATTTTTTTTTTTAACACAAGGTTACCAAAGCCTGGGACTCTCACTGAATATTGAGAAGACTAAAGTGCTCCATGTGCCTGCCTCAGGCCTTGCACATGACCTGCCACAACTCACTATTGAGGCACAGACTTTGGAGACAGTCAAGCACTTCTGCTACCCCGGTAGCCAACTTTCTTAAAATGCAAAAATCGACAGTGAGATCCAGCACAGCACAGGATCCAGTGTGCAAATGCTTCATTTGGAAAATTGCTCCAACGCATTTTCATGGACCGTGACCTACGGCAGGACACCAAGATCCTGGTTGTCTATAAGACAACTGTTATTCCTACACTCCTTTGTGGATGCGAAACCTGGGTGACCTATTGACAGTACCTCAAGAGTCTGGAGAGGCACCACCAATGATGCCACTGGAAGATTCTTCGCCTCAAGTGGGAAAATCACTGCACTAAATGCCAGCATCCTCACTGAAGCTAATGTTACCAACATTGAAGCAACGATCCTTATGCACCAATTCCACTAGGTTGGACATTGTGTGTGGATGCCAGACTCTTGCCTTCCAAAACAAGTCGGATACTCTGAGCTCACCCATGGTCAGAGATCCTGTGGTGGTCAGAGGAAAGACACACTGAGAGCGTATCTCAAGAAAACTGATGTGGACAACACAAACTGGGAGGAGTAAGCCAGCAGCCGACCCCAATGGCACCACATTCTCCATCAGGCCCTCGAAGCTGGAAAGAGAGAGAAGGGAGGAAAAATGAATAACTTTCTCCCAGCAAGCATCTGGCCCACCAGGAAATGTCTGTACCTACTGCAGGCAGATCTGTGGTTCCAGGACTGGACTCCTGAGACATCTCAGGACCCATATGTAAATCTGTGGCGGAGATCATCCTCAAATTGAGGGATCACCGATCATGATGATGATGAACTTTAAAGAACTTAAAAGATTTAAGAACATGAATTTAAGAACACGTGAAGAAGCGCAAGCTGAAGTGGTACAGCCATGTAACAAGGTCATCTGGCCTATCCAAGATCATCCTCCAAGGGACAGTACAGGGCAAGAGAAGAATAGGTAGACAGAAGAAGAGATGGATTGACAACATAAAAGAGTGAACAGGAATGGACTTTGTGGAGACTCAAGCACTGACACACAATCATTGGGGTGGAGACAATTGGTTGATTGCTTATCAGTGATGGTGCCCCAATGACCCACGCGGTTATGGGAGTGATGATTATGGTGATGATGATGACGACATGCTTAAGTCCCATGGATATATACAGCTAGATTTTCAAAGCCAATGCTTTCAACGGGAATTAGGTGTCTAGCCTGCTTAGATGCTTTTGTAAATACCACTAGCCACCTATCTGCATCTTTAGGTGCCTAAATACCTTTTTAAATCTGGCCCATAGCTCCTAAGGCAGAAAGTGCTTAATTGATGTAGGGAATAAGGATGCTTGCTGGATCAGGTCCATAGAGGGGGCTAAATAAGTTCATTGGGAACATTTTATACATTTGCATATGCTTAGCAAAATAGAAGTAAATGAATCCTGAGAAATATTTCTCTCCTGCCATTTTTCATCCTGCCATCATTGAGATATGAGTACATATAATAGGCCAAAGGGACTGAATTACGCTCTGTAATCTGTTTGCTCTCTTCCCATCAATGCCATTGATGTGTATGCTTAAATGTCCTTTTTTCCTTCCATACTCTCTTTTATTTTTTTCTTTGAGTACTATGTCTTAGTTTGACACATCTGTGCATATCATCTCTTTTTCTGCCTATTGTGAAAAAGTTCCTGCTCTACCTTGGTGGGTCTTGCGCTTATTGGCGGATTTGCTCATCTTGGAGCTTCACAGCAGCCCTCAGCTTGGCCGTTTTTCTGAATTCACAGTCCAGGTCGACTCCTCCTGTGTCTGACCAGGAGTTGGGAGGATTTGGGGGGAACCCGGGCCCACCCTCTACTCCGGGTTCCAGCCCAGGGCCCTGTGGAATGCAGCTGTCTAGAGTGCCTCCTGGAACAGCTTTGCGACAGCTACAACTCCCTGAGCTACTTCTGCATGGCCTCCTCCCAACACCTTTTTTATCCTCACTATAGGACCTTCCTCCTGGTGTCTGATAATGCTTGTACACCTTAGTCCTCCAACAGTCCGCATTCTCACTCTCAGCTCCTAGTGCCTCTTGCTTCCAGCTCCTCACTCGCACACCACAAACTGAAGTGAGCTCCTTTTTAAAACCCAGGTGCCCTGATTAGCCTGCCTTAATTGATTCTAGAAGCTTCTTGATTGGCTGCAGGTGTTCTAATCAGCCTGTCTTAATTGTCTCCAGAAGGTTTCTGATTGTTCTGGAACCCCCCCTGTTACTTTACCCAGAGAAAAGGGACCTACTTAGCCTGGGGCTTATATATCTGCCTTCTATTAATCTCCTATAGCCATCCGGTCTGATCCTGTCACACTATCCAGAGTGAGTTATTGTTTTTGTTATTTAAATGAGGTTCAAGAACGCTGACTGGAAAGACTAAGAGGACAAGACCTTTATATGACGTTACTGGTACTACTGGACACTGGAGTTGCTCATGGATGGAACCATGTCACTCCTCATCTTTGGTATACTTATGGAATAGATTTGATAAGTGCACTATATGTCTAGCACCCATCTCCCCACACTCTTCTCAGATCTGTTTGAAACAAGGATAAAAAACTAATAAAATTGCATCTGTTAACTCAAGATTGCTTAATTTCCCTCCATCTAAATCATCACAGAATGAAAACTATGAGGCAGTCTTTATGATACAGGGGTTTCAATCCATTGATCTCCCCATAGAGGCTGAGAAATTAAAACTAATGAACGTTGCAGAAAGATATAGATGAGAGCAAGTTATTACTTCATGAGGAGCTGTATACAGTGGAAAACTTCACCAAATTATGATTTATGAGAGATCTAGGAGAATAAACTCAAGGACTATGGGCAGGGGGAAAGGGAGAAATATACTTTAACAAATGTCAAAGTTCTGATGCAGCAGAAAAATCAATTTAAGAGCAACACCAAAAACGTACAGTGAAAATATCTGTCAGAACTTTTGCACGGAGTGCAGGCATGACAGGTAGGAGAGTTAGCAAGTGGATACATTTTAGAACCGCGCTATGTAAAGGATTCTTCCCTTGAGTGGCAAGAAGTATCTTGGGCTAGATTGTAATTTTTCAATCAGGTCTGAGTAAGGGGCAGTACAAATCGGCAGTAAATTACCATCACCCATTTTGTGGAGCGGTTCAATTCCCCCTCAACCCCCATCCCCAGCCATCTCATAGGGTTGATGACTAAGGGGATGGATGAGCAGGGAGTACTGAGCTTATAGTTCCCTACTCTGAGCACAAGCCAGGCATCCCAATGTGATCAGTGAAATCAGGGTTAGTGTTCTAACTCCCTCTTGCTGCCCTGAGTGGTTAAGTGAAGCTGTGGCAATCGATCCTTAATGACAATCTTTTGTATTAGATACAGCCTAAGCAATCAGTGGCAGGGTAATAAGACTAAATGGGGCCCTGATCCAATCCAACGAAAGAGCCCCCAGCAAAGAGAAGACCCTCCCCACATATCACTGATTTGAGCAAAGGTACTTGTGCTGGTTTTGTTTAAATTAGTTTCAGGTAAATAACTTCTCTGAGGATTTATTCCTGTACAGAATATGAGCAGAGAGCTGCATGTGTAAATGCAAGGTAAAATATGATGAGCAGGACAGCAGGCATATAAGGATATGATTTGGTCATGGAGGTCATGGATTCTGTGACTTCAACAGATCTCCATGACTTCTTTAGCTTCAGCTTCAGGCCCGGGCAGCGAGGCTCTGGCTTCGGCTTCAGCCCTGCTATGACCATACTGTGATTTTGTACATTTTCCCCATGACTGTTCTGTGAATTTTGCTTAATTTTACCACGATAAAATCGTATCCATACCTACCTCTTAGTGCCTCTCATGGGTTTAATCTACATAATCATTTGTGTTATGCTCCCACACTGAGACACTATCACCAATGGTAGCAATGGAGAAAGTACTACCCACTGGCTGCCACTGCAGTTTTAACTACTGTCAGGGTTCCTTCTCCACTCTGAACTCTGGGGTACAGATGTGGGGAAAGAACCCTGACATGGTGGCAGAGCAGTGGGATCATTTTGAACCAGAGATCATTTTGAACCAAAAGCACAGACCTGAAGAGGTTTTTTTTCAAGCTGAGAGCAGCTAGAGGGTTTTCTGTCTATTTGCCTGGAGACAGAGGTGTTAGTTTTTCTACAAATGGATTTTTCTTTTTTGAGCTGGAGTTTTCTCTACCTAAAGGCAGGGCAGTTAACCTTCTGCAGGGAAATTCACATGTTTTTTTTTTCCCTCTAACTCTTGGGTATAGCTAGAGTTAAGCACAAGAAAGCAGGAAAATGACTACCAGTGAAGCAGCTAATAAAATAGAGCTGGCCACATTCAAAGCTGAAGAGAAACAAAAAGAGCATGATAGACAGATGGCCTTAAGGCGCTTGGATATGGAGGCAGAAAAAGCCAGGGTGGAGGCAGAAAAAGCTGCCCACAAGAGAGCTATGGAGGAGAAAGAAAAAGAGAGGAAGCATGCACTGGAGGTGGAGAAGGCAAGGGCTCAGCAGAATATACCAACCAACCCTAGCAATCCTCCTTCAGATACTGCTTCCCATCCCAGAAAGTTCCCCACCTACAAGGCAGGGGATGATACCGAGGCCTTGTTAGAAAACTTTGAAAGGGCCTGCCTTGGGTATAGCATCTCTACAGACCAGTACATGGTAGAGCTGAGGCTGCAGCTCAGTGGACCCTTAGCAGAGGTGGCGGCTGAAATGCCTAAGGAACACATGAACAGTTATGAACTTTTTAAAACCCAGGTGAGAGTCAGAATGGGGCTAACACCTGAGCATTCCCGTCGGCGGGAGCCCTAAGGTGGAGACCAGACGTGTCATTTACCCGACATGCCTACCACATTGTGAAACATTGGGATGCCTGGATATCAGGAGCAAGTGTTAAATCTCCAGAAGAGTTGCCCTTCCTAATGCAAATGGAGCAGTTCTTAGAGGGTGTTCCTGAGGAATGAGAAAGGTACATCCTAGATGGGAAGTCCAAAACTGTAATCGAGGTGGGGGAGATTGGAGTCAAATGGGTGGAGGTGGCCAAAAAGAAAAAAACTAGTAGCAGTTGGAGCAACTATCAGAAGGAGCAACCCAAAATAAAACCCTATCACCGGGGGCAACCCAAGGCCGCACCTACATCCCAAGGAAAACCCCAGACACCTTATTGTCCCACCACACCATTCTCCAGTAACCCACCTCACCCCAGACCAGTCAACTGAGCGATGTTTTAAATGTGAAGGCCAACTGCCCCAAGAACCCCAACAGATTACAGTTCATTGCACCGGGATCACACCAAAGGTCTTCAGGCCCAGATGCCTCCCAGATACCCTTAGAGCGAAGGGAAAGTGTGAGTGTGGGCGGGAAGAAGGTTACAGCGTGGAGGGACACTGGAGCACAGGTGTCAGCTATCCATCAATCCTTAGTAGACCACAACTTAATCAACCCAGAGGCCCAAGTGACGATTCAACCCTTCAAGTCCAACTCTTTCAATTTGCCTACAGCCAAGTTGCCTGTCCAGTACAAGGGCTGGTCAGGAATGTTGACTTTTGCAGTCTCTGATGATTATCCCATTCCCATGCTGCTGGGGGAAGACTTGGCCAACCAAGTAAAGCTGGCCAAGAGGGTGGGAATGGTCACCCGCAGCCAGACTAAGCAAGCTTCCACACCTATCCCTGTTCCTGAGCCTTCCACCGGGGCCCCGTCTGTGTTACCAGAGGCCCAGATGGAGGTGGTGGAACTGGATCCCCTGCCAACGACTGCAACGGCCGTAGTGGATCCAGTCCCAGAGACACAGCCAAAGCCAGTCCCCGAACCGAAACTGGCGAAGCAACCAGCACCAGAACCATTGCCAGCACTGAGTCCAGTGCTTGCAACCCCATCTACAGCTCCAACACCAGAGGGCACCACCAAGCCTGCACTGGCAGTACAGCAGATGACCCTACACAAGAGGCTCAGCCAGAGCCTGAAATACCTCATAGTGCACCAGTGGAGAACGGTTCACCATCAGTGGAAACAGTCCCATCACCTGCATCGCTTCCAGAGGGACCAAGCCCAGATCCACAATCCAATGAGGGACTGATGTCTCCAGCATCAAGGGAACAGTTCCAGGCTGAACAGGAAGCAGATGAAAGCCTCCAGAGAGACTGGACGGAGGCACGGAGCAACCCACTGCCTCTCAACTCTTCTAATCGATCCCGGTTTGTTGTAGAAAGTAGACTTTTATACAAGGAAACTCTTTCTGGTGTGCACCAGAAAAACTGGCATCCTCAGAGACAGTTGGTAGTTCCAACTAAGTACCAGGAAAAGCACTTGAGCTTAGCCCACCATGATCCTAATAGCCATGCTGGGGTGAACAGGACCAAAGACGGTTTGGGGAGGTCATTCCACTGGGAGGGAATGGACAAGAATGTTTCTGCCTATGTCCGATCTTGTGAGATATGCCAAAAAGTGGGAAAACCCCAAGAATAGGTCAAAGCCCCTCTCCAGCCACTCCCCATCATTGAGCTTCCATTTCAGCGAGTAGCTGTGGATATTCTGGGTCCGTTTTCCAAAAAAGACACCCAGAGGAAAGCAGTACATACTGACTTTCATGGATTTTGCCATCTGATGGCCAGAAGCAGTAGCTCTAAGCAACAGCAGGTCTAAAAGTGTGTGCCAGGCACTAACAGACATTTTTGGCAGGGTAGGTTGGTCCTCCGACATCCTTACAGATGCAGGAACTAATTTCCTGGCAGGAACTATGGAAAGCCTTTGGGAAGCTCATGGGGTAAATCACTTGGTTGCCACCCCTTACCACCATCAAACAAATGGCATGGTGGAAAAGTTTAATGGAACTTTGGGGGCCATGATACTTAAATTCGTAAATGAGCACTCCAATGATTGGGACCCAGTGTTGCAGCAGTTGCTCTTTGCCTACAGAGCTGTATCGCATCCCAGTTTAGGGTTTTCACCATTTGAACTTTTATATGGCCACGAGGTTAAGGTGACATTACAGTTGGTGAAGCAGCAATGGGAGGGGTTTACGCCTTCTCGAGGAACTAACATTCTGGACTTCATAAACAACCTACAAAATACCCTCTGAACCTCTTTAGCCCTTGCTAAAGAAAACCTAAAAGATGCTCAAAAAGAGCAAAAAGTCTGGTATGATAAACATGCCAGAGAACGTTCCTTCAAAGTAGGGGACCGGGTCATGGTCTTAAATGTGCTCCAGGCCCATAAAATGGAAGCATCCTGGGAAGGGCCATTCAAGGTCCAAGAGCACCTGGGAGCTGTTAATTATCTGATAGCATTCCCCACCTGAAACTGAAAGCCTAATGTGTACCATATTAATTCTCTAAAGCCCTTTTATTCCAGAGAATTAAAGGTTTGTCAGTTTACAGCCCAGGGAGGAGATGATGCTAAGTGGCCTGAAGGTGTCTACTACGAAGGGAAAAGTGATGGTGGCTTGGAAGAGGTGAACCTCTCCATGACCTTTGTATGTATGCAGCGACAGCAGATCAAGGAGCTGTGCACTAGCTACACGCCGACATTTTCAGCCACCCCAGGACTGACTGAATAGGCATACCACTCTATTGACATAGGTAATGCTCGCCCAATTAGAGCCCAACCTTACCGGGTGTCTCCTCAAGCTAAAACTGCTATAGAACGGGAGAGCCAGGATATGCTACAGATGGGTGTAATCAACCCCTCTAACAGTGCCTGGGTATCTCCAGTGGTTCTAGTTCCCAAACCAGATGGGGAGATAAGTTTTTGCATGGACTACCATAAGCCAAATGCTGTAACTCGCCCAGACAACTATCCAATGCCACGCACAGATGAACTATTGGAGAAACTGGGATGGGCCCAGTTCATCTCTACCTTGGACTTAACCAAGGGGTACTGGCAGGTACTGCTAGATGAATCCATGAAGGAAAGGTCAGCCTTCATCACGCGTCGGTCTGTATGAATTTAATGTGCTCCCTTTTGCACTGCGGAATGCATCCTCCACCTTCCAAAACCTTGTAGATGGTCTCCTAGCGGGATTGGGAGAATATGCAATTGCCTACCTTGACAATGTGGCCATATTTTTGGATTCATGGGCAGAACACCTGGAGCATCTGCAAAAAGTCTTCGAGCGCATAAGGGAGGCAGGACTAACTGTTAAGGCTAAGAAAGTGTCAAATAGGCCTAAACAGAGTGACTTACCTAGGACACCAGGTGGGTCAAGGAACTATCAACCCCCTACAGGCCAAAGTGGATGCTATCCAAAAGTGGCCTGTCCCAAAATCAAAGAAACAGGTCCAATCCTTCTTAGGCTTGGCCAGATATTAGAGGCGATTTGTACTGCAATATACCCAAATCGCCACCCCAGTGACAAACCTAACCAAAAAGAAGCAGCCAAATGCAGTTCAGTGGACTGAAGAGTGTCAGAAGGCCTTTAACCAGCTTAAAGGGACACTCATGTCTGACCCTGTGCTAAGTGCCCCAGACTTTGACAAACTGTTCCTAGTAACCACAGATGCGTCTGAGCGTGGTGTGGGAGCAGTCTTAATGCAGGAAGGACCAAATCAAGAGTTCCATCCTGTCGTGTTTCTCAGCAAGAAGCTGTCTGAGAGGGAAAGCCACTGGTCAATCAGTGAAAAGGAATGTTACGCCATTGTCTACCCTCTGGAAAAGCTACGCCCATACGTTTGGGGACAGTGTTTCCACCTGCAAACCAACCATGCTGCGCTACAGTGGCTTCATACCGCCAAGGGAAATAACAAAAAACATATTTGGTGGAGTTTAGCTCTCCAAGATTTTGATTTCGACATACAACACATTTCAGGAGCTTCTAACAAAGTGGTTGATGCACTCTCGCGTGAAAGTTTCCCAGAATCAACTGGTTCAAATCGTCCTTAAGATGTGGGAAATATTGTTAGTCTTTATACAGTTAGTAGTATATTTAGTGATGCATGTGTCTTATTAACTCTGTTTTCTCCTAGAGCTCCAGGAAGAAATCACAGCTAGGGTTTCACCCTATCTGTGATTTGGGGGGCGTGTCATAAATATAAAGGAAAGGGTAACCACCTTTCTGTATACAGTGCTATAAAATCACCCCTAGCCAGAGGCAACATCCTGTTACCTGTAAAGGCTTAAGAAGCTCAGCTAACCTGGCTGGCACCTGACGCAAAAGACCAATAAGGGGACAAGATACTTTCAGATCTTAATCCAAGTCTCCAATATTGCAACCAGTATAGGTAAGCCAGGCAAGGGGGATTAGTTTATCTTTTGTTTTATGTGAATTTTCCCTGTGTTAAGAAGGAGGTTTATTCCTGTTTTCTGTAACTTTAAGGTTTTGCCCAGAGGTGGATCCTCTGTGTTTTGAATCTGAATACCCTCTAAAGTATTTTCCATCCTGATTTTACAGAGGTGATTCTTTTACTTTTCTTTTTTTTTAATAAAATCCTTCTTTTTAAGAACCTGACTGATTTTTCCATTGTTCCAAGATCCAGGGGTTTGGGTCTTTGATGATTTTGTAACAAATTGGTTAGGATATTATTCTCAAGCCTCCCCAGGAAAGCGGGTGTGTAGGGCTTGGAGGGATATTTTGGGGAAAGACATCTCCAAGTGGTCTCTTTCCCTGTTCTTTTTTTAAAACGCTTGGTGGTGGCAACATACTGTTCAAGGACAAGGCAAAGTTTGTTCCTTGGGGAAGTTTTTAACTTAAGCTGGTAAGAATAAGCTTAGGGGATCTTTCATGCGGGTCCCCACATCTGTACTCTAGAGGTCAGAGTGGGGAAGGAACCCTGACAACTACTATGATGACCAGGTCTACCCACGGTACTCTAGGTCAATGGTTCTCAACTTTTCCAGACTATTGCACCCCTTTCAGGAGTCTGATTTGTCTTGCATACCCCAAGTTTTACCTCACTTAAAAACTACTTCCTTGCAAAATCACACATAAAACTACAAAAGTGTCACAGCACACTATTACTGAAAAATTGATTACTTTCTCATTTTTACCATATAACTATAAAATAAATCAATTGGAATATAAATACTGTACTTACATTTCAGTGTGATACTTGAGCCTGTTTTTCACTTGTAAGCCTTCTCTGAAGCTAGAGCCCCAGGCGATGGGGCTGAAGCATGTAACTTCGCTTTGCAGGGCCCCTTGTGGCCCGGGTCCCCGGGCAATTGCCCTGCTTTCCACCCCTAATGCTGGCCCTGCACTTGCAACCCCTCCCTAAGACCATTCTGCAATCCTCCTCGGGGTCGTAACCCCCAGGTTGAGAAACACTGATTTAGATGAGTTGACCTTGGTGTACCCCCAGGACTGTGTATACCCTTGGTTGAGAACCAGTGGCCTAGAGGATAGAGTAATTATAACCCTGATGGCCAGTCTACACTAGCACTCCCAGTGATGCTACCACCATTGGAGCTGCAGTATTCATGCCAATGGTTCAAGAATTTATCAACAGCACTACGTTAATCAAGGCTATATTACAGAAGAATCAGAATCTCAAATCTGAACACATCCCTTGCCAAATTCTTTCCCATACTCTATGGTGTATAGAAGCAGTGCAAAAGAGCTGCAAAGGGCATAGGGAGAATTACCTCAGTCCAGGATTAATGGGTCAATATAAGCAGCCCAACACTACCTTCCTCATAGGCCCCTGTGTATCAGCATGCTGGGGATGGGAAGTTCAGCGGTGGGAAGTATCAGAGTCGTAGAACTGAGTGCTACAAGGATTATGGGTGGTTGTATTTTATGTGGGGCCCTTTTGATACCCACAAGAGCCCAGAATCCATGTAATAACGAGGTGGAGTAAAGCCAACTTTCCCACACTCCTCCTAGAGTTCTCTCTCTCAGGAGATGCAGCACAGAATATGTTCCCAGTCTTTGGAGACATTTGGAACAGGATTCTGATCTGACCTTTGTGGCTTGGCCTATTCCATCCTAATACATTAGGTCAATCGTAAATTAGCTCTGTCATACCTCAAAAGCTCACATCTTTTGTCCTTATTAAATAATTCTCCCTGCCTTTCAAGTGACATTTCTGTTAGTTTAACTGAGAATAACATTTTCAACCAGTTTTTTTTTAGAAAACAAGCCACATCCAGCTTGACAACTATCATCTAGTTTCAACCTGATGCAGGATGCATGCACACCACACGCATGCATGTACACACACAAAACCCAGTTAAAATATTAATGTTGAGAATTAGGATTAAATTGGAATATCCAACTCAGTCCCGGTCAGCAGAGCAACAATAGATGAGGAAACACATTTGGGTATCTTGGCTGATTCAGTTAACTTCAACAACCAGTTTATGTGATTTGTTTTCATAATCTTGGGTTGGCAAGCACACAGTTTGATTGTGGTCTCCTACATGAAATTTCACAAAGTATTGCTCAGCAAAAAATGTTACAATGAGAAAATAAATTCAAATACCGCCCCATGAACAGAGGATACTGCTAACATAAATTGATAATGAAAATACTGACCAGCAAAGAAACGTACTGATGTAGTATCTTTCTGAAAGCATATTGATTCTCCAGTACATTAATTCCTTACACTGAAGAATTAATGTCAGGGAATGAGTCATAGGTCAAAATATAAGTTATATTTTCACTGTGGTCATTTATGGGTTCTTCTGGGTTTTTGGTGGGTGGGGGGTGGGGATGGGGTTGTTGTTTTTTGTCTTTTTTCACACAGATACTTCTTGTTTCATTATGTTTTTAGAGTTCAATTAATTTAAACTGATTAGGTACTCTTAATTTTTGCTGTGAATGTTACGCACAATAAACTGATCACAGATGGAATTTACAAGGATCATCTGGTAAACCATTTATATTATATATTCAAAAGAAATTAAGGTGTGGTATAATATCAGAGTTTTGGAGACTGCATCTAAGAGTAGTTTGTATCTGGAAGTAATATTACTAAGGACTTGTCCACAAGTTGTGCCAGTATAACTTGAATCTGCTTTTAAACCAATAAAATTAAATAATTTTAAAAGACTGTGTGAACACACTTATTTTGGCTACATCTGTTCCTAACTGATTTAAGATAAACCTAAAAAAGCCACTCAGATCAAATTACAACTATCTTATGGAGAGGAACCCTAAATATGGGGAGCAGCAGAGAATTAAGTTTATAGCTGGTTGAAAAATGGACGGAGTGTGGTTCTGTGGAAAATTTCAGTTTTTTGACAAAAATTCAAATACTGAAAATGTTGTATTTGGGAATGCTGCTACAGAACCTTATGGGCTATAGACTGGGAGTTGGGTCATACTGCAACCTACAGGAGGCACCAGAGGCACCCGCTTGGATTGTCATGGGAGTCCAGGGCCATAGTGCATCATGGGAAATGTAGATTGGATGGGAAGCCTGTCTCATAGAGGAGAATGGGAACAGGAGGCAACTGAACTTCAATTTCCATGAGGCACAGCATCAGCAGATTGAAATCAAAATGTTTTGGTGTTTGGGTGTTCATTTTTTCAACCCAAAATTGAATTTTTCCATGAAAAGTAGTGTTTTCACAAAAAATATGAAAACTCAACTTTTTGTTATAAAATAGTTTGACAGAAAAATTTTGGCCAAACCTATTTATGTCTTTGATTCTTTGTAATACACGATACACAAAACTCTGGGTTCCTGATCAGGAAAGTGCAGTGTAAAGTTAAACACATTCTTAAGTGCATTCCTGACTAGGGATGCTTTCCTGAACTGGGGCCCTTGGGCTACATTCTGTTTTATTATGCTCTAATCTCTGTTGCTGGTTTCAAAATTTACTTTCTATCGGGAGAGCTTCTTACTCCCCTAGGGCTTCTAAGACGATATTTATATACGCACACAGCTAGTGGCATTATATCTTTAGGGAGATGGGGGAGACACAGACACCATTCTTGTCTCCTGGTTGGTGGACTAATTTGAGGCAAGGCTAATCATGTGACCTAGGCATGAGGAATAACAGCTCCATCCCCCATAAAGAGAGGGCAGTTTCTGGATTTAAGATCCCAAATAGATATTACTCTACCTAAACCAATCCTTTGGAGGTCTTTCTGGATACTAGGTTTTGTGGGATCGAGTTTGTTCCTGTTTGTTATTTTCTGGTATAAATATAATGTTAATTTATATTAATTCCAATAAACTAAAATTTTCACTAGAACTGGAGTTTCTGCACGGACCCCAAAGCTATTGGATCTAATCTAGCTGGTTTATAACCCCTTAGAGATTGTTTTCATAAGAATATTAGAAAAAATATGGTTGTATTTCTGCAGGTTTTCTGAATCATTCCCAACACATGATAGATTTTAGTCCAAACTCACCACCGCCTTGATGCTTCCCTTTATTTTGCTTCTTCAGAGACTTAATTTAAACAACAACACTCTGAAGGAAAATTGTATGGATAAGGATTGTCCTAAACCTTAGTTTCCTCACAGATTGGTCTTTTCCAGGGCTTCTCCCTGAAATACTTCCTTTCTCTCTCTTATCTCCAAAAGATACTCGGCCTTTGGTCTTGCTGAGTGAAGCTTTGAAGTGGAGATCCAAGTGGTCTGATTGCCAGGGTGTGTCAGAGGAATAGCTGTGCAATTTCATACAGTCCAACTGTTTTACAAGCTGTCTAAGGATTAAGGAAAAGTAAAATTGTCAGAGCTATTGGCTATGCTAAATTATCAAAATAATTTTAGACAGCATTTTTCTATTATAAGCAATGTACCCTTTGCAATTGCTGCAGTATGTGTTGTGACAAAGTTCCTGCTCCACCTTGGTGGGTCTTGCGCTTATTGGCAGATTTGCTTGCCTTGGAGCTTCATGGCAGCCCTCAGGTTGGCCGTTTTTCTGAATTCACAGTCCAGGTCGACTCCTCCTGTGTCTGACCAGGAGTTGGGAGGATTTGGGGGGAACCCGGGCCTGCCCTCTACTCCGGGTTCCAGCCCAGGGCCCTGTGGAATGCAGCTGTCTAGAGTGCCTCCTGGAACAACTGTGCGACAGCTACAACTCCCTGAGCTACTTCCCCATGGCCTCCTCCCAACATCTTCTTTATCCTCAACATAGAACCTTCCTCCTGGTGTCTGATAATGCTTGTACATCTCAGTCCAACAGTCCGCATTCTCACTCTCAGCTCCTAGTGCCTCTTGCTTCCAGCTCCTCACACACACACCGCAAACTGAAGTGAGCTCCTTTTTAAAACCCAGGTGCCCTGATTAGCCTGCCTTAATTGATTCTAGAAGCTTCTTAATTGGTTGCAGGTGTTCTAATCAGCCTGTCTTAATTGTCTCCAGAAGGTTCCTGATTGTTCTGGAACCTTCCCTGGTACCTTACCCAGGTAAGTCACCCTCTGGGCCGAGTCTCTGCAGAGCGGGGTCCTCCCTCTTTCGTGCAGGCAAGCTCTGCTCGCCTTATTGCCAAAGAAGGGGGACCTCCGCAATTTACAAAATTGGCGTCCAGTCTCGCTCCTCAGCATGGACTACAAAATCGTAGTGAAAGCAATCTCGCTGCGGCAAGGGTCTGTGCTGGCGGACGTGATCCACCCAGACCAGACCTAAACCGTCCCGGACCGCAGTATCTTTGAATACCTATTTATGGTTCGGGACCTTTTGTAACTCGGGCATAGAGACGGTCTGTAGTTCGCCCTCCTGTCCCTAGATCAGGAGAAGGCATTCGATAGGGTGGACCACGGGTACCTCTTGAGCACTCTGCAGGCGTTTGGCTTCAGACCCCAGTTTGTGGGTTTTCTCCGGGTGCTGTACACTTCCGCAGAGTGTCTGGTTAAGCTCAACTGGACCCTGACCGAACCGGTCAGCTTCGGGCGAGGAGTACGGCAGGGGTGCCCCCTCTCGGGCCAACTGTACGCTCTGGCGATCGAACCCTTCCTCTGTCTCCTCCGCAGGAGGTTGACAGGGTTGGTGTTGCAGGAGCCGGAGCTGCAGCTGGTCCTGTCGGCGTACGCTGATGATGTGCTCCTTGTGATCCAGGACCCCGGGGACGTGGCACAGGTGGAGGCTTGCCAGGCCATCTATTCGTCAGCCTTCTCCGCCCGGGTCAACTGGGTCAAGAGCTCTGGCTTGGTGGTAGGAGACTGGCGGCAGGCAAGCTCCCTCCCACCCGTGCTTCAGACCATGCGGTGGAGCACGGGTCCGCTGCTCTACCTTGGCGTTTACCTTTCTGCCATGCATCCCTCTCTGCCAGAAAACTGGGAAAATTTAGAGGGAGGGATGATAGAGCGGCTCCGGAAATGGACGGGACTACTCCAATATCTCTCCCTCCGAGGGAGAGCGCTGGTACTTAATCAACTAGTCCTGTTCATGCTCTGGTACCAGCTCAACACCCTGGTCCCGGCCCCGGGTTTCCTGACCAACCTCCGGATATCAATTCTGGGGTTCTTTTGGTCAGGAACACACTGGGCCCCTGTAGGGGTTCTTCATCTACCCCTGAAGGAAGGAAGGACAGGGCCTGAAGTGTCTACACACTCAGGTCCATGTCTTCCGCCTCCAGGCCCTACAGAAGCTCTTCTATGGTACAGGCAGTTCGGCATGGAGTACACTGGCACACGCCATCCTGTGCCGCATCTGAGGGCTCTGATATAACCGGCAGCTCTTTTATCTCCGTCCGGGAGGTCTTCCGCGAGACCTCTCGGGGCTGCTGGTCTTCTACCAGGACCTCCTGCGGACTTGGAAACTGTTTTTAACGACCAGGTCCGTGGCAGCCACCGAGGGGGAAGATCTCCTCGCGGAGCCCCTGCTACACAACCCCCAGCTCCGTGTGCAGGTGGCGGAGTCCCGCTCGGTGCACCAGAGCTTGATCCTGGCAGAAGTCACGAGAGTCGGAGACCTCCTGGACTACGACCGGGGAGACTGGCTGGATCCCCTGACGTTTGCCTGGTGCATGGGGCTCTCCAGACCTCGCACCCCCCGGCACGTACTTCAGGAAGCGAAGGCTGCTTTGCTGCCCGCTGCTCGAGCTTACCTTGACCGGGTCCTGCTCGAGGGCACGCCCTGCCCACCCTCTACCCCAGGCCCACTGGACCTTTTAATTGGACCCCTGCCCCGCAGACCCAATCGACCCCCTCACCCCTTCATTGCGAGCCGGTTGCATGAACTGCAGCCGGTACGCTTCCAAACCGCGCCAAGGAAACATCTATACACGCTCGTGCTCCACACCTTTCATGCCCTCACCCTAGTGTCCCGCCCCGACACAAAGTGGCGAGACCTTCTGCCACCTTTGGAGGATGAGCAGCCACAGTGGGCCAGCCTATATTCCACCTTGGTTCTGAGGCCCGTTGGGGACATCAGTTGGCGGCTCCTTCATGGAGCTGTGAGCATGGGCACGTACTTGGCGCTGTTCACCCCCGTCCCAGATACTTGTCCCTTTTTTGTGGTGTGAGGGAAATCCTGGCACATGTATATTTGGAGTGTGCCAGGCTGCAGCCCCTGTTCCAGCTCCTCACAAATCTCCTATTACGTTTTTGGTTGCATTTTTCCCCTCACCTTTTTATTTATGCACTCCCCATCCGTGGCATCACAAAGTCACGGGATCTCCTAGTTAACCTCCTCCTGGCCCTGGCTAAAACAGCCATCTATAAAACCAGAGAGAGGAGGTTGGCCGATGGAGTTTCCTGTGACTGTGGGGCCGTTTTCTGATCCTCAGTCTGTTCACGTATCCGGGCGGAGTTCCACCGACTCCCTTGATACTTTTGAGGAGCGGTGGGCACTGTCCGAGGTTCTCTGCTCGGTGTCCCCATCCGGGTCCCTTTGTCTGACCCTTTGATTGGGGGAGAGAGTAAGGGATTCCAGCCCCAGCCATTGCTGCTGCGGACACCACCACCTTAGAGGGGTCCTTTCACACATGGGTGCACGTGCCCCCCGCCCCAGATTGTCCACCCCACAGCTTGCCCCTCTTGTTGGGTGCTTTCAGCGGAGGGAATTGTTGGTGACACACGGGCGTGATGCCAGGTTACTTGAAGGGGTGGAAGACCACGAGAGTCGATGAAGCCCCCTCGCTCTGGGCCACCAGGTAATTCAGAAGGGTGGAAGACCACGAGAGTCGAGGAAGCCGCCCACTCTGGGTCCAGGCAAGCTTGAACACTTCCCTCCCCTGAAGCTAATGAGAAAACAATTGTGATTGGTTGCTGTGTTACACATTGCATATGCTGCTGTTTTTACTTTGTAAGTGTGTTATGCAAATAAAAAAAACATCTTTTGCTTCAAAAAAAAATTACTCTCCTATAGCCATCTGGTCTGACCCTGTCTTTAGACTTGAACTTTAGATGGACAGCAGAAATATGTAAAATTAATAGGTTCAAATGTTTTCTTCCACATTTGTTTTTTGTTTTTAAAGTATGTAATTTATAAAACAGGGGGCAGTAGTTAAAGCTGTTGCTTATAGGTTTTAACTTAGCATCCTTTAAATATAATAAATGCAACCCTATCTTTCAGATATATACAGTTCTATAATTTCAGCAATCAATAACAGAATAAGTAGCAGGATTGGGGGTGGGGTTGGTAAATGTATGGTAATTATATCCCATTGTTGAAATTTTGTACAGGTTCTGTTCTAGTATTTATTTTAAATAGAGTCAATCAATATCCATTAGCAAACTCTGAGTAGAAGATAGAAGGAGAAGGTTGTACAATTGACCAGAAAACACGATTGAAAAAAAATTGTGAAATTGACTAGAAAACACGTTATCTACTAAGGAAATCCAGCCCAGTGCAGCTGGCTAGATGAGGTGGTTTTTTTTGTTTAATAATGTAAACACTATGAAGAATGTCACACTTTTGAATGAAGTTCAATTTGAGTATAATGAGTCCCTTCTCACTTACACTTGTTTTATGCCACTATAACTCCATTGGCTTCAAGGGAAATTACTTCTGATTTACATTAGTGTAAATGAAAGGATAATAAAGCCCATTGTATTCGATCTATTAAATTACATGACATTTATGACCGTCTTTATAATAATTTCAGATCATGTAAGAAACAAGAACTTTTAGTAAGTTGTTTTGCGAATATCACTAATTTTAAAATAGTGTGTATAAGTGATGGTTGAATCTTAATATGCCAAGATTTGCTGAGGCACCTTCAAATTAATGGGCCAGATCCTCAGCTGGTGTAAATCGGCATAGGTCTATTGATTCCAATGGTACTGCTCTAATTTATACTAGCTGAGGATATGGCCTGTAAGATTTACAGCCAAAGTTCTTCCAAACATCCCATTTGGAAATTTGGGTAAAAATCCTCTTTTACCAAGATCTCAGCACGAGGCCTATGCACCATTTAAATCCAATTTAAGCCCTCAAAATAATGTTTAAATGGGATTTAAATTGCATAGGTTTTGTGCTGGCCCCCAGTACAGAGGGGAATTTTACCTCTGAATTTGAAATAGCATTCCCTACTGGGTTATGCGACTCCTATTTCCAGCTATGGCTGATACTAAGGGACAGATTTTCAAAAACAGTACCCACATGATGCACCATAATTATGGGATTCTGAAGATACTGAATGGCGGCTCTGCCACAGGAAGACACCATGATGCATGATGGCAGATGTAATTCAGCTGGGGAGCAGCGCCCATCAGGGAGAACAGGAGCATGAGGTACCCTAAACTACAACAACCACAAGGCACTGTGGCGGTCCAGACAGGCACAGAGACCTGACCGGAAAGCATTTTGGGTTGACAAACTGTAACAAAATGTTTATACGCTGTAAAGAGTTAAAAAGTCTGACTGTTATGCATAGGTAAAAGGAAGTGAATGGGCACCTCAAAAGAGCTATCTTGATGCTTTATTTTTGTAATTGTTTCTTTTAAGATCTAGCAAAAAGTTCCAGATGTGTTTTCTTTCTTTTTGTTTTTAATAAAATTTACCTTTTTTAAAAACAGGATTGGATTTTTGGTGTCTGAAGAGCTGTGTGCATATGTTGTTTAATTAGCTGGGGCCAACAGCTAATTTCTTCAGTTTTCTTTCTCAGCTCTTCCCTGGAGGTGGGGTAAAAGGGCTTGAGGGTACTCCCCAGAAAGGAATTCCCAAGTGCGCCTTCCTGGGTTCCGAGGGGTGGTGGCAGCCTCTACCCATCCAAGGTCAGAGAGAAGCTGTAACCTTGGTAGTTTAATACAAGCCTGGAGTGGCCAGTATTAATTTTTAGAATCCTTGTGGGCCCCCACCTTCTGCACTCAAAGTGCCAGAGTGGGGAATCAGCCTTGACAGGCCCTTAGGCAAAGTGCTTAATCATGAGCCTAACATTAAGCCCTTTTAAACTAAGAGACTTGTCACTCACTTGTGTAAGATTAGGCATCTAGTTTACTGAATCAGTTCCTTAAGCTTTAAAATTAGAAAATAAATTGAAAAAAATGGATGGGTTATATTTCTCATTGAAAGCTGTTGGAGAATATGACAAGTGTCAAGGTTGTTTTGTTATAAGTAATTTGAGCCCCAACATTTCTGGAAAATGTATTTTTAAAGTGCATACATTTTCCCCATTTTTTCCTAACTCAGGAATGACTGAGACTATTTTTCTCAAACAACACAAAAGAAAGAAGGATAAAGTGAAAGAATGAATAAAAGTACACAAACTTTTAGGCTGAAATGAGCCTCTTGAAATTTCAGCCTCAAAGGAATATGTTTGAGAAACTTACATGGTCGTCTGAAAATAGGAATTGAGAATGAGAAATTCCTTTTCACATTGAAGTATTGCTACCAATGCTGCTATAACATAAATACTGCTCAGATTATATTTATATTTTCCGAGTTTACTAGTTATGCAATTAATTTTATATAAACTAAGTAAACTAATGCTGTCCTATAGGTTTTTCTGATTTATAGGAGTATTTCTATCTCATGTCTGAGTGAAAAAATATTCTGACTTGCCCATGACTAGTCATAAATCGTAGTATAAGTCTGAGTGTATATACCATACTATAAACTAGTGTATAGTTAAATATTTCTGTACACAGCAGCTAGAGCACAGTAATAAGAATTGCTAACATTCCACACCAGCTTTACTGATTTTCTGTGTTTATTTATTACTCATGTAGCAGTAGCACTTAGAGGCCCCTTGTGTACTATGCACATATACAATAAAAGGCAGTCCCTGCCCCAAATGCTATCAAGTAGATAATAAGAGCCAACAGGTGGAGTCAGCACACCAACTGCCCAGCTATTGTGAGGTGCTTTGTAATCATCCAGGCAGAGATAAATTTTAAAAAGAGATTTGAAGGGTGACCTTGAAATCTTTCCAGGGAGCTCTTCATATGGAGGAGAAAGCACAAAGGTACTCAAGGGAAAACTAGACTAGCATGTAATAAAGGCTGGCAACAATGGCAGAGTAGAAGTAGGACCTGGTTACACCTGGGGGAATTCTGCGCCAAAACGTTAAAAATTCTGCATACAATATTTTAAAATCCTGCATATTTTATTTGTCAAAATAATACCATTTAATCACTCCAGTTTCAACTATTTTGGTAATTTATTTCAAAGTACCAGCCAGCAAGTATGTTTGTAACAATACAGACAACAAAAAAGATTCAGGAAATGTTATTTTGATTAATAGATTCCTTGCTAGGCATATTAATACAGACTTTGAGTAATAATTCATTTAAACTACAATACAGAAACATATTTGCCAAACCCCTCGGAAGCAGTGCATAGGCTTGGGGGAAGTCAGGAGTAATGGAGGAGCTGAGGGAGAGGGAAGTAATTGCTGGGAATGAGCCTGGGTGTGAACCTAGAGAGTTGTTCGGTGTTGGTGGGAGATGTCTGGATTTTTTGGAGGGTGGGGAAGATTGTTAGGGAGTTGGGGAGCCTCCCCATGCAGACTTTGACTGACCCTTTCAGTCAGGCATGTCTGCTCTTGTCTCCCCATATGTACCTCCACCCCCACTCAGCCATCCCTCCTCCCCCCAACCCCATGTATCCCTGCATCCCCTCCCCCATCCCCATGTGTCCCTGCACCCCTTTCCCCATCCTGATATGTCCCTGCACTCCCACTCAGACAGCCCTTGCCCCCCATCTCCATATGACCCTTCACCCTACTTCCATTCAGTCCCTGCCCCAGTCTGTCCCTCCCACTAGCTCTTCTGAACCTCAGTCTACTTAACTCCCCAACAGCCCTGGGTGCCCTGCTCTGTCTGTCCCCATCCCATATTCTACGTCTCTTCACCTGGTCCTGCTGGCAGGGCACTTTGAGGAATGCTGCCTCTCCTCCTCCCTCTCCATGGCTGGCTGCTCCAGCTTCCCTGTGTTTTGGTGCCACAGCAGACCCTGTTGGGTGAAAGGCATAACTGCAAAGCTTCTCCAGCAGAATATATTTTCTGCTGAGGAAAAAAATCTGTGGGGGATATGAATTCTGCATGTGAGAAATGCCACAGAATTCCCCCAGGAGTAAGTAGGAGTCAATGGTTCCATAACATTTAGGAGTTGATTGTAGAGATTAATGCTGAGTCCCATGGGCCAATATCAGTGGGGAATTTTGATGAAAAACTGATAGCCTGATATGCCCCATGGAATTTTCAGAAATACAGGTGGGCTGTTATAATTGCTTTTGTAAATATCATATTGATCATGTAAAGGATATTATTATTCTCAAATTTTCCTCGTGAGACGCATTGTTCTATAACCGTAAATAATATTTGATTTTCAATTTTATGAGCAATACAGTCCTATCTGCTTTTTGAACTACGACGTAGTAGAAAATATTATAATTCCTTTTTATTTACAGATGCTATAGGTAATAGGTACTTCAGGTTTAGTAAAGTGCATGATTGCTTTTTAAATTGAGCATTTCTTCATAATAATGCATTATAAATAAATTGTTGTGCTATAAAACATCATCATACTTTCACAAACCTTCAAAGTCCTTAAAAGCAGTCACTCTTATTCGGTTTTAAAAACTAGCTATTAATATTTACATTTGTGACTGTGCACAAATACATAAAATCATTGTAAAAGCAAGAGGCTTAAGTGCCTGCTCTTCCATTCACCAGGTCAAAAAGAAATTTTAGATCTGTCTCAGAGGATTTCTTGCTATTACTAATATGAAACCAGGATGTTAAAATGAAAAAAGAAGCAAATTTAATAATAATAATAATAAAAATACTAGTAAGGGCCAGTGCTCAGCTTGATGGCTCCAGAGAATGGAAAGAGATTATGTTAAAGCATAAATGGAGCTTTAACATTTTTAAATCCAGAAGGTCTAATCTAATCTAATCCTTTTCAATCCAATTTTTTAAATGCAGCCTAGACATCAGATTAAAGCTTGTGTTTTCCTTTTTTAGGCCATTGCAAACAGAGTCAGCATCTGTGCAGCCTTCCCCATGTTCAACATTTCAAAAAGGGGGTTTTAGATTAAAGAGAAATATAGCTACGAAAATAGAAGGAAAGTTGCAACTTGGCTATCAAATGTCTCAGTTCCACTCACTAAGGTAGAACAAAATTTAATTCCTTATTGTAAACATACATTTTCTGTTTTAAAATAATGAAACAGAAGGAAAGGATTCTGTTGGTGGGTATAAATCCTATTGGTTCACACAATACACTGATATACAGGTTGAGAAGTGGAAGAATTTCCATGCAGTGTTACATTTTTTCAACAGATCAATGTGTGAGTAATTCTGCAAATCTCAGCTGATTTAATTGTAAGTCTCAAGCCAATGAAACCTATTTTTTTGCCCTTGCATTAAACAAGTGAAAATCGAGTTGTCCTGTTTAATTTAAATTTGTGAAATGAATTTCATTGTTGTGTTTCTTGAATCTAAAATGATCTTTCAAAGCAGGGTGCACAGGATTATTGTGCTCCAGAGCATGGGTAAGCATCTATTATACATAAGCACAAATAAAGTCCCCCACACTTAGCAGAAGTAGGTCTGAAGCCCCTTGTCTGCTTGCCTCCTACTCTCAAGAGCCAAGATTGGGAATCTGAATTTAACGCATAATCCTGATGTGACAAGTTCTGTGTTGCTGAGCTACTTTTCAGCAGGGTTCAGACAGTTGTCTTTCTGGATACAATATCCAGTTTTTAGAGTTAGATCAACAACTTGTTAGAAGGTGGAAAAAACAAAATGTAGAGTGGGATTTTCCAAAGTGCTCAGCATTGGCTTCTTTTCCCATTGAAGTCCATAGTAAAAATCTCAAGGACTTCAGTGGGGAAAGAGGCTAATTATGAGTGCTTTTGAAAAGCCCACCCTAATGTACCCTGTTGACTTCCTTCTGGCAGTGTTTTCCTTTTACTAATAATACCTATGCCAGTTTTCCATTATGGCAGGATCACTAGGTCTAAGCTGGACAGTGCTGTACAAATTGTTTCTTACTGTACTGAATAATAACTAACTGAAAAGAGGATGCATGAGTGTGGAGTAGATATATCAGAGGTTATATGGGGTTAAATGTTCAAAAGTGCTTAACTGACTGAGGAACCTAAGTGCCCTTTTCAGAAGTCACTTAAAGTATGTCTATACTGCGGTAAAAGACCCATGACATGGCTGCAGCTGGCCCGAATTAGCTGACGGGTTCATGGGGCTCCAGCCTGAGCCTGAACAGCTACACTGCAATTCTATAGTCCTGCAGCCCAAGGCCTGCAAGCCCGTTAGCTGATTTAGGCTCTGTGTCTCAGTGCCATGGGTTTTTTACCTCAATGTAGCTGTACCCTCAGGTGCTTTTGAACATTTTACCTAAGGGTCTAAAGTGCAATCTTCATCATGTTAGCAGACATTTAGTTACTGTCCTTTTTGGCTTTATTCTGATACTAGTCAGGACTCATAGCTCGATGGCTACCCACATCTCTAATTAATTCAGGATCCGATTCAGCAGCATGTCCTCTGCACAACACCAACACTTGTGCTGTGAATAATCGAACACTCGATCAAACAGAACTATACAAGACAAACAGGTAGAGCAGTGATTGGAAGAGGGTACACAGGTAAACTTTCCTTAACCACAACAGGCCGGATCCTGCTTACCTTCCTTGTGCAGGTAATTGATTGGAGGTGAGGAGTGATGATGAGCAGGAGTTAGCCCATAGGTAGCACATTTGCTATAAAGGGAGAAGAGATGTTTCCTGTTGTCTCCAGATACCCCACAGTATTCTGTCATTTTTGTCCAAAGACAACATTTTTACTCATTGACATCAAGTGTAATTTGTATAGCAAAAACCCCCTAATCACATTCCTCCAGCTATTCCATCAGAGCCCATCTTTTTTTATCCAGACAAGAAGGGAGCATTCCCATGAGCGAGGCAGTAGAAACAGGTTATATCCAGCTACTGAAGCTTCTGAATACTCATGGGTTCTAATGATGGTCATGTTACACATGGAGCAGCTAAATCAAACTATTCTGTTAAACTTGGACATACTTCAGTCCAAAACATGTGTGCCTTTATACGTCCCCACAAGGAATGCCATAATGCTAGTGGGTCCTGTGTAGATTGCTGAGTGACAAATAAGGAAAACAAAGGGCCCTTGGTGTTCAAGATTATGGCTTATTTTCTCAGGTTGGCAGCCAGCACTGACACTATGCTGTTCTTCTGGAGGTGTTGTTTTGATGGATGGTACCAAGTGACAGCACAGAGAAAGTGAGAGAGGGTGCAGCAGTGACAAAAGTGGTACCCAAATCCTCTGAGAGTCCGACTTTTTGGAGTGGCTTTGGGAAGAGGCTCTTTGTGGTGTTGCTTTCCCCCCCCCTTATGATGTGTTAGTTTGAGACTGAGATAGTAAACAGACACATGCAAAGAAAATGTGTGAAAACCTTAAATAGCAAGGTTGCACTGATAGCTGGATGCTGACTGTTGATAAAGAGTATCAAGAACACAGAGTTAGTTGTGAGGGCTTGTGCTGGTTCAACAAAATACAGTGGAACTGCCCCTGCCTCTGAAGTGGGTCCCTGAGCAGCAAAACCAATCTTGTTAATCATAGAATCATAGAATATCAGGGTTGGAAGGGACCCCAGAAGGTCATCTAGTCCAACCCCCTGCTCGAAGCAGGACCAATTCCCAGTTAAATCATCCCAGCCAGGGCTTTGTCAAGCCTGACCTTAAAAACCTCTAAGGAAGGAGATTCTACCACCTCCCTAGGTAACACATTCCAGTGTTTCACCACCCTCATAGTGAAAAAGTTTTTCCTAATATCCAATCTAAACCTCCCCCATTGCAACTTGAGACCATTACTCCTCGTTCTGTCATCTGCTACCATTGAGAACAGTCTAGAGCCATCCTCTTTGGAACTCCCTTTCAGGTAGTTGAAAGCAGCTATCAAATCCCCCCTCATTCTTCTCTTCTGCAGGCTAAACAATCCCAGCTCCCTCAGCCTCTCCTCATAAGTCATGTGTTCTAGACCCCTAATCATTTTTGTTGCCCTTTGCTGGACTCTCTCCAATTTATCCACATCCTTCTTGTAGTGTGGGGCCCAAAACTGGACACAGTACTCCAGATGAGGCCTCACCAATGTCGAATAGAGGGGAACGATCACGTCCCTCGATCTGCTCGCTATGCCCCTACTTATACATCCCAAAATGCCATTGGCCTTCTTGGCAACAAGGGCACACTGCTGACTCATATCCAGGTTCTCATCCACTGTCACCCCTAGGTCCTTTTCCGCAGAACTGCTGCCTAGCCATTCGGCCCCTAGTCTATAGCGGTGCATTGGATTCTTCCGTCCTAAGTGCAGGACCCTGCACTTATCCTTATTGAACCTCATCAGATTTCTTTTGGCCCAATCCTCCAATTTGTCTAGGTCCTTCTGTATCCTATCCCTCCCCTCCAGCGTATCTACCACTCCTCCCAGTTTAGTATCATCCACAAATTTGCTGAGAGTGCAATCTACACCATCCTCCAGATCATTTATGAAGATATTGAACAAAACCGGCCCCAGGACCGACCCCTGGGGCACTCCACTTGACACCGGCTGCCAACTAGACATGGAGCCATTGATCACTACCCGTTGAGCCCGACAATCTAGCCAGCTTCCTACCCACCTTATGGTGCATTCATCCAGCCTATACTTCCTTAACTTGCTGACAAGAATACTGTGGGAGACCGTGTCAAAAGCTTTGCTAAAGTCAAGAAACAATACATCCACTGCTTTCCCTTCATCCACAGAACCAGTAATCTCATCATAAAAGGCGATTAGATTAGTCAGGCATGACCTTCCCTTGGTGAATCCATGCTGGCTGTTCCTGATCACTTTCCTCTCATGCAAGTGCTTCAGGATTGATTCTTTGAGGACCTGCTCCATGATTTTTCCAGGGACTGAGGTGAGGCTGACTGGCCTGTAGTTCCCAGGATCCTCCTTCTTCCCTTTTTTAAAGATTGGCACTACATTAGCCTTTTTCCAGTCATCCGGGACTTCCCCCGTTCGCCACAAGTTTTCAAAGATAATGGCCAATGGCTCTGCAATCACAGCCGCCAATTCCTTCAGCACTCTCGGATGCAACTCGTCTGGCCCCATGGACTTGTGCACGTCCAGCTTTTCTAAATAGTCCCTAACCATCTCTATCTCCACAGAGGGCTGGCCATCTCTTCCCCATTTTGTGATGCCCAGCACAGCAGTCTGGGAGCTGACCTTGTTAGTGAAGACAGAGGCAAAAAAAGCATTGAGCACATTAGCTTTTTGCACATCCTCTGTCACTAGGTTGCCTCCCTCATTCAGTAAGGGGCCCACACTTTCCTTGGCTTTCTTCTTGTTGCCAACATACCTGAAGAAACCCTTCTTGTTACTCTTGACATCTCTTGCTAGCTGCAGCTCCAGGTGCGATTTGGCCCTCCTGATATCATTCCTACATGCCCGAGCAATATTTTTATACTCTTCCCTGGTCATATGTCCAACCTTCCACTTCTTGTAAGCTTCTTTTTTATGTTTAAGATCCGCTAGGATTTCACCATTAAGCCAAGCTGGTCGCCTGCCATATTTACTATTCTTTCGACTCATCGGGATGGTTTGTCCCTGTAACCTCAACAGGGATTCCTTGAAATACAGCCAGCTCTCCTGGACTCCTTTCCCCTTCATGTTAGTCCCCCAGGGGATCCTGGCCATCCGTTCTATTGTTCTATTGCTCATGGAGGAGTAGGATTGATGTGGGAGACTCCTGCTCCTCAAGAACTCTCTGCACCAGCATGATGCTGGTGGGATGCAGGCTGAGGCAGGACATGGGTGCATATGGGAAGGTGCAGGGTCAGAAGATCTACTTCTATGCTGCTGCTTTGGTCCTCACCCCTGCATTCAAGGGAGCACAGACACTACTCCAACAAACGTCTTGCAATAATCTCTGAAGAGCCACTCTGTAGCCACTTCATAGTCTGGAAGAACGGATTCCTCCCTCTCCTCACACATTTGCCCAGCACCTGCTCCAGCTGCTTGAACTAGACTCCAACTATGCCCAGATATAGCTTTCCAAAACACCTACAAAATATAATGACAGGTTTCAGAGTAGCAGCCGTGTTAGTCTGTATCAGCAAAAAGAAAAGGAGGACTAAGTCTCTAAGGTGCCACAAGTCCTCCTTTTCTTTTTACAAAATATAAATTCCTCCTTGGGCCACTCTTTTCAATACTTTTCTTTTGTTTATGACTGAGTTACTTTTGAGAGTTTGTGTATTGTAGTAGAACATTAGGTATGATTTTCCCCATTTTATAGCTGAGGACACAGAGGCAAACAAAGGCTAGAGGCTGTGCGGTGTTTCTTGTATAGCTAAGTGTTTAAACACACTTATATCCAAGTTATCTCATTTTTCTAATGACAACAAAACAAGGACATTTTTATGGAGAACTACTGGTCTGGTTACAGAATCACAGAAAGGCATGGCTGTAAGGGACATTGAGAGGTCATCAAGCCCAGCACTGAGGCAGGACCAAGTATACTTAGACCATCTCAGGTGTTTATCCAACCTGATCTTAAAATCTTCCAGTGAGGGGGATTCTGCACCCTCCTTTGGGAAGTCTATTCCAGAACTGAACTCCCTCTATAGTTAAAGTTTTTCCTAATATTTAACCTAAATCTATCTTGTTGCAGATTAAGCCCATTACTTCTTTTCCTACCTTCAGTGGATGTGGAGAACAATTGATCACCTTCCTCTTTATAACAGGCCTTGACATATTTGAAGACTGTTATCAGATCCTCCAGTCTTCTTTTCTCAAGACTAAATATGCTCAGGTCTTTTTTAATCTTTCTTCATAGGTCAGGTTTTCTAAACCTTATATAATTTTTGTTGCTCTCCTGTGGACTCCCTCCAATTTGTACATATCTTTCCTGAAATGTGCCGCTCAGAATGCGACACTTTTCTCCATTTGAGGTCTCACCAGTGCTGAGGAGATTAGGACAATTACCTCCCATATCAACCATATGACACTCCTGTTAATACATCCCAGAATAACATTAGCCCTTTTCATAACTGAACCACATTTTTGGTTCATATTCAATTTATGATACACTATAATTCTCAGATCCTTTTCAGCAGTACTACCACATAGGCCGTTATTCCCCATTTTATAATTGTGCATTTAGTTTCTCCTCCAAAGTGTAGTACTTTGCACTTGTGTTTATTGAATTTCAAATTGAAATGAGGAGATGTGTTCAGATCCTCAGCTAGTGTAAATCAGTGAAGTACCTGGAATACTCACCCTACCACTGATTTACAGGATGACTTTGGGCAGATCCCTTACCGTTGCCATGTGTGAAAGAAAATAGTAAACTGCAGGAAACAGATATATGGAGCTGTTGGTAAGGCAGCTGGTGAGAAAGAGCACTGTAAAAGGAACCTGTGCTGTTAACTTTCCTGTTAACTTATTTCCAGTGTTGGATACAATACATAATTGATAAACAACCACAAACAGAGTAACTATTAATGGAATGATGTCAGATTGGAGGGAGGTGTCAAGTGGGGTTCCACAGGAATCTGTTTTGGGTCCGGTGTTGTTTAATATCTTTATTAATGACCTGGATGTAGAAAGCATGCTGATCAAATTTGCAGATGACACAAAGCTGGGGGGGGGGGAACACTTTGGAGGACAGAGCTAACATTCAGAGGGATCTTGATAAGTTGGAGAACTGGGCTAGGGACAACAAAATGAAATGCAACAAAGACTAATGTAACAAATCAAAAACAAATGCACAAATACAGAATGGGGGATAACTGGCTTGGCAGCAGCACTGCTGAGAAGGATCTGGGAGTAGTGATGGATCACAACCTCAACATGAGTCAGCAATGCGATGCTGTTGGAAAAAAAAGCAAATGCAATTTTTGGTTGCATTATACAGGCATGGCATGCAAGTCATGGGATGTATAGCACTGCTCTACTCAGTGCTGGTTAGGCCTCAGATGGAGTACTGTGTCTACTTTGGGTCACCAGTGTATAGAAAGGATGTGGAGAAACTGGAAAGAATCCAGAGACAAGCGACAAAGATGATCAAAGGGATGGAATGCAAGTCGCATGAGCAATGACTGAAGGAACTGGGTATGTTTGGTCTGGAAAAGAGGAGATTGTGGGGGGACGTGAGAGCGGTCTTCAAATACTTGAAAGGGTGCTATGAAAAGATGGAGAAAAGTTGTTCTCTCTTGACACAGAGGACAGGACAAGAGGCAATGGGTTCAAATTACAGCATAGCAGATTTAGATTAAATCTCAGGAAAAACTTTCTAACTGTAAGAAAAGTAGGACCATGGAACAGACTATCTAGGGCAGTTGTGGAAGCTCCTTTACCGGAGGTTTTCAAAAGGAGGCTGGATAGCCACCTGTCTTGGATGGATTAGAAACAACAAATCCTGCATCTTGGCAGGGGGGTAGACTAGATGACCTTTACATTCCCTTCTAAGCCTATGATTCTATGTGTCTGATGTATAGTTTTAAGCAGCTGCAGAACTCACTGGAGCTGCACCTGCTTAAAACTGGAGTAACATGATGGTGAATTAGGTTCTGTGCTTTATTTCTGAGCAGTTCTCTAAAGCAATTACACATAAGTTCTAAAACACTATAGTTCATGTGTAAAAAGAACAGTTCAGCCAAATGTGAAGAACCTCTCTGCACAAGCAGAGCTCTGCATTGGCAAGAAGGACCAAGATGGCACTAGTCAGATCTCACTCAAGTCAATACTAACTAATCATTAATAACTATGTATAATCATTTTGAACCCGAATGTCAGCTGGTATAAATCAGCAGATAAATCAACTTCAGAAAAGCTATACCACTTTGCTCCAGCTGAGGGGCTGGACTGTTTAGGCACCTGATCCCAGCCAAAGTATTTAGGGTGCCACACAACAATTTGCAGTATGGAATAAAAATCAAACAGTAACCAATAATATAGTATATTATAATAATATAATCCCTTCAGAGGATAACCCTTCTCAGATATGGTTGGCTCTATAATTACCCTAATATCTTGGGACCAATTCTCCATTGCCCTGCACACTGTGAAATAATTGTCACCTGTATTTACACCCGCATCTCACTCGTTTTACAAGTACAAAATGACAGCACAAAATGCAGGGCAGTAGAGAATCAAGATACAGATTTTTAGAATGCTCAGGTATTCATCCTATAATTTGACTTTTTAACTCCTGGGCATTTTTTGGAAAGATACTAGGGGTCACAGCATCAGCAGGCGTAAGTAGGCAGAGTTCTACTGACTTCAGTGAAGCTATATTGATTTGTACCAGCTGAGAGTCTGGCTTTATATAGCACATGAAAGCCAAATCCTGCCTGACCTGCAGATGTGTGTGTGTATATTATGTGCATGTGTCTTTATTAGAAGGCAGGATTCATCTCAAGAGACTGCCACCCCACCCCACCGGCTGCTACTGTTTCTTGGAGCAGGAGCAATGTGTTCTCATGAACTTCTACTAGCAAGTTCTTGCTGAGGGCAGTGTACGTGCTTCCAGCTGGGTGACTATCCATATACCGTACTTTTTACAACACTACATCTGTAGGCCATGGTTTGTGCTGCGTGGGCATAATTGCTAGCGGACTCTTAAGGCAAGGCAGGATGACTTTCCCTCTCCCCATCATGGGTTGTGTTGAACACTTTCCTGATCACTTTCCCCCCTGCAAACCAGTGCAGCCAACTGCATGATTTAACTCTTAAAAATTAAATAATTAAAGAAAGACAAAATGCACCGATTGATCCAAGGAGAACCTGAAAGTTTTTATTTTACTGCTTTCCTCTTCGATAGCCCTCTTCCCTCTGACTTTCTGTCGACACTGGTGTTGCTTCTCCTTTCCACCTCCCACACATATTGATTACCTCTCAAGCTGATGCCCTCTGCTCTCATCTGACTTGCTGCTGTATCTAGCTCTGTGAGTAACACTTGCATATTTTTAGTTACTTCTGTTTGTACACATTGAGTCAAATTTAGCCCCGGTGTATTTTCACTGAGTTGCACCAGGGATAAATTTGGCCCAGTGCTTTAATATGTCTCACTTTGCTTTTTCAGGTCAGGAATTTTCTAAGCAAAAAGAGAAAATAGGCCCTTATGACATAAAACTAAATATTTATATTTATAGGGATTGATCCTGCACACAGTGAAGGACATCAAACTCCTGATCAAAACTCAGTTTTTACTTTGGGTGAGTACATGACTTAGTCTTCTTCCACACTCACTGCTTAACCCTTCCTTAATTTCTGCTTTTTTATCCTTGAATGAGATGGATGTATACCATGCTCATCACCATCGTATATGAAATATTCAAACATCTTCCATAACTGTGGAACCTGTTTGTTACAAAGAGTACTTTAGAGGGTGCCTTTAATGTTTACTGTGTCTCCACAACTGCTTATAGCTTTTCGTGGAAGTGTGGAGTGCTCTGCCATGGCACTGTTTGTACAGAGTGTGTTATGAAGAAGGACCAATTTAGGCCACTCATCCCTCTATATAAATTTTATCAATATACAACAGTCCAACAGAGTCACATAAAACTCAAGATGACCAGTAGCAAAACCACAAGAAAAGAAATTATGTAAATCACAAAAGCGAAATTATATTTTTTAAAATGACCTTAATATGGAACTTTTTCCCCCCATGGACATTTTTGACTTTTCAGCAAAAAACCTGAGGTTTTTTGGGCTGAAAACAGATTTTTTTTTCACTTTCTAGCTGAACATTTTTGTGATTTGGTTTTCCAAGAAAATATTAAAAATTTCAAGAAAAGCATTTTCCACAACATTTTTTAAAATAAAATAAAAAATATAAAACAGAATATTTGACTAGCTCTATTTAATATTGAGGGTCAGATCCTGCCACCCCCTTACTCACATGTTTCTTGACTTCCATTGATTTTAATGGGAGCATATAAATTGTCTTTAGGAGAGCGTTGCCACTTTGAGGTGTTGAATCCTAATTGTTTAGGCACCTTACTCCAGCCAAGGAACTTAGGGTGTCACACAACAATTTGCAATATGTAATAAAAATCAAACAGTAACCAATAATTTAGGTAACTCATCTCCTTCACAGGTATGAAGAAGATGTGGAGAAGTCTTTTGCGCTGTGAGGAGTCACACTGAAACCTTGTCCTTGTGGTTGGCTACAGGGCTGCTTTGTACCACCAAATGTGTCACATCAAAATGGCATCAATCCCTTGAGTAAACAGAACACCAAACACGTCATTTATTTGTCAAGCTGCAATTCTGATTCTTCTTACTCTGATAGAGTATTGCAGGTCTTGTTTAGAAAGCCAGACATAGGGATCCACCCACACATACATTCTCAATGTAAATAACCACACTTAGAAATTCTGCTCTGTTTAAAAATACCTAAAATACACAGCAACAATTCTCAAATTGGTTATTTTTCCTATTAAAAGTAGTTTCACATGCAGTTTTCCTTTCTGTGTTTCACTCATTTTCCCAGAGCTTTTTCAGTCCCTGAGGAAGAGAAACAAACACATACGCACACAGGCTGAAGCTGCCTGAGAAATTGTTTCTCAGAGGAAGCATGGTTTCCTCTGAACATCCTTGCTGTACATATATTTTCATTCCAGATAATATTGAAGAGCCTCATCCATGTTCATTAGTGTGGCTAGAAATGGAGTGAAGGTTGTTACCTTTTTTAACCAAGGAACTGGCAGATACCCCACCTCAGCCAATTTCATTTACTAGTTCTCTGCTCTTTGTTCATCTCTACTAAAAAAGGATAAACAATGGACAAAATGAATTAATTGGTGACAGCATGATAATTAATAACCATAGCCAAAGTTTTGATTTAACTGTTGTTCTAATCAGCAAATAATAAAGAAATAATTGAAAGACAATGGTCTAATTTAATCCCTGATAGTTTCATTAACTTCAATGCTCATTGATGTACTGAGCTGCCCATAGTCAGTTCCCTTACCACTGTAATAGCCCATGGAAAACAGTCCTTTTACAGTAACGAGGGAATTATAAATAATAATATGCATGTTATAGTTCCTGTTAGATTGCTATTTAGTGGTGTATTGAAAACTGTGTTAAAATGATAAATTCTCAGAGGTTTTCCTGGTCTTGTTTGCAGGCTAAGAGGCTCTATAGGGAAGTGTGCAATCATGTTCCCCATTAGCTGATTTTTAGCTGAGTTATACATACTGACTTCTTTTAATCTTTCCTTGTAAGTCATTCTCTCCAGCCCCTGCTCTTATGTCTCTCTCTTTTTTTCCTCTGGATCCTATCCAGGTAGGAATATTTTTGGCAATGTAGGGTCTAGGAAGAACGGAATGCCAGTGCATTCTCCTTTCTCATGTCACTGAATGGTTGAGCACTCAAGTATGCTATTAGGACATAGAATAATTTTTATATCACAGTAAGGAGTCTTCTGGGCATATCAAGTACTCTTACATTTTAAAGTAACAACATTTTATGCACATAAGACTTACTCCACTGCCTGTGAAGCCAATGAAAAGACTGCCACTGACATCACTGGGTATTGCTTAGGGACACTGAAAGTTGAAGTTTGATTGCTCAGATAATTCTCCTGCCTGATGAGACACTAGGGTCTTCATCTTTTTGAAGGGAAAAGGAGGATCACAGACTCATACTACCCTAGAAGGATGGCACCAGCTACCTCTTGTTTAAAATAACATTGATAGAAAAGAAGCTGTTGCCAACAAGATGACAAAAACGGTAGAGGAGCAAGAGAGAATGTATTGAAAGAGCTTTGCATTCTTAGTCCACGGGTTTCTACTGATTAAATATTGCACTTAGCCTGGAATGCTACAATTCTGTGAACTGAGTGAAAGCAGTTTGTAAGTTAATGTTTTACTGGGAAAAAAACCCAACAACTTTTAATGTTCAAGTGAAACTTAGCCTCACTAGAAGGAATGTTGTGTTTTCCAGGTAAATCTGATTTTCATTAGTGTAAAGTAGATTAGTCAAGCTGGCCATAAAACACTGATATATTAATATTTTGAAGAAAAATGTGAGACCTGAAGCCTTAAGTATTTTGTCATTTGTGTGTGTGTGGGTTTTGGGTGCGGGGGAGCAGTAGGAGGAGGCAGGAATCAGGGTTCTTACCATCTACAGGCCAGATTCTCCAGGTTTACTCTGTGCATCTGTGGAGAGCAGTGAGGAAAGATTGTTCAATGCCACCTTTCCTCTCCCCTGACCTGAGTCTAGTAGGAAGCTGAAACAGCCACCAGCAAAGTTTAAAATAGCCTAGGGCTGTAAATTAAATTGCGCTACTTGAAGTGGGACTGCTCTGCCCTTTGGGAATTGGATAGAGCACTGGGCCCTCCACACTGGGCCCTCTCAGCCCTGGCTTGCCTCCTCACCACCCTGTCCCCTGACATGATTTCCCAGCTGTAGACCACCTGATAATTCTCCTCTGCTGAGGGAATCTTCGCCAGACTCTCTGTTGCAGCTTTCCATCAGTCAGGGTGGGAGAATCTGATGTACATATACAAATAATATCTCTAGATTCTGCCAAAAAGAAGAATTTTTTTTTGCTGACGCAGCTAAAGGGAAAGGCTACGATTAGACCATCTCTCCATTGTCTGCTTGCTACTTTGTGTTAGTGAGTAGGTTTGAGCGTATTAGTGATTCAGAGAAACAACAAAGTATTTTTTGAATCTCAGGCAAAGAATATACGAAATGTAAACAGAAATGTAGTGGTGATTAATTAGCTCATGAGACACCTTAGTTTGAGATGAAACATTTTCCATGTGCTGCTTTCCCACTGTGCTCGCCTTGTAGCTAAAGAGCAGATGGATGCTGTGACATTAAGTTCTCTCTGTAGGTGCTTGTTATTTTCTTGTCAAACACACTATTGACTTAGACTGGGCTACATTTTTAAAGGAAAAAATCCAATTATACAGCTCTGTCATCACCAGAAGGCTATATTTCCCAGCTTCAATATTATAGCCATGAAATATTACTTTATACAAGTGTAAGGAAATACCCAAAAGTTTTAAGATCAGTTCAATGAACACAGTTACACTATGCAATTCACTTATAGATGACTATGTATTGATTGGCAGAATTATTTCTACTTTATCACCAAACTGATTTTTCCAGAATTCTCTTGAAATCAAACTCCACACAAAATTTGCCCTGTTTATTCAATCATGTGATTTCCTTCAAATATAAGGAACAACACACTGAAAACAGTGTTGTCACTGTCCAACATACCATGGCTATTCAGAGCTTTACATTTACAATGGAGATGGAAATCAAGTCCCATCACTCCAAAAGGAGGCCTGTCTTCCTTAGGGAGAATCTCCACTGACAGTGTAGAACAGTGGTTCTCAACCTATTTACCACTGTGGGTTGCATATGCAGCTCTCTGTGTGTTATGTGGGCCATGTCCACACAATATATATATACTACCTTTATGGACCTGAGGATTCATAGATTCATAGATATTTAGGTCAGAAGGGACCATTATGATCATCTAGTCTGACCTCCTGTACAATGCAGGCCACAGAATTTCACCCACCACTCCTGCAAAAAACCTCTCACCTATGTCTGAGCTATTGAAGTCCTCAAATCGTGGTTTAAAGACTTCAAGGAGCAGAGAATCCTCCAGCAAGTGACCCGTGCCTCAGGCAACAGAGGAAGGTGAAAAACCTCCAGGGCCTCTTCCAATCTGCCCTGGAGGAAAATTCCTTCCCGACCCCAAATATGGCGATCAGCTAAACCCTGAGCATATGGGCAAGATTCACCGGCCAGATACTACAGAAAATTCTTTCCTGGGTAACTCAGATCCCACCCCATCTAATATCCCATCACAGGCCATTGGGCCTATTTACCATGAATATTTAATTACAAAAACCATGTTATCCCATCATACCATCTCCTCCATAAACTTATCGAGTTTAATCTTAAAGCCAGATAGATCTTTTGCCCCCACTGCTTCCCTTGGAAGGCTATTCCAAAACTTCACTCCTCTGATGGTTAGAAACCTTTGTCTAATTTCAAGTCTAAACTTCCAGGATGACCAGGATGTTACATGGGCTGCAGGAGTGTGCTGATTGGCCTGTGGGTTGAGAACCACTATTGTAGAGCTTAATACATAGAGATATGTAATTCTGATGGTATCCAACAAAGGGCAGTGTCTGTGGCTGCCATATCAGCATTGGCAGCACCCTTGCTTGCCTCCGACACCTTTCTTATCTAAAATCTGATACACAAACCAGGCAATTTTAGATTATCTCGGCGTACTCACATTATAGGATTTGTACCCAACATGACCAACTGGCGGGACAAATAAATGTATATATTTTAAATATTGTTACATTGATGGCATTTTGGTGACCTATGTTAAAAATGTCAAATATCTCACTCCTTCTTCTTTCTTACCAATAATCAGTGGCCCATCATTTCCCTGCCATTGTGGGGGCCTCAGGTACCTCCTATTATCTGCCTGTGGCACATAATAATCTAATCTCCTGTGGACTGTAATACTTTTGTCTGATTTTGGTTGTTGGGTTTGGTATATGGGAGCTGGTGGTCTGTGATATGCAGGAGATCAGACTAGATGATTTGGTGGTCCCTTGGGCCTTAAACTCTATAACTCAGTAATGAAGAAGTGTTTCATATTTCAAGTTTCTAGCTAAGTGGGAACATGGAACCTAATTATGTAATTCAGTCAGCCAGGCATTCTCTATTAGAAACATACATCTCATGTTGAGAATGACACCAAAAACCACTCAGGCTATACACCTATGGATGAGCTGAATATTAGGCTGCAGAACAATATGAGTAGTGGTGCTATTCAGTAAACCAAATATTGCCTGACCTGCCATTCAATATATATGTTTCTCAGTATGGTGTATTTTCTAATATCTGACAGATAGAAATATATGCACTTAATGCCATCCCCTAGTGCCTACCTCCTCATATTCATCTCTTCTCTAAATTAAGCAGACACAAGCAATTGGCTCAAGCTTATTGATCTCTCCTCATATAAAAGTGTCCGATGTATACAGGCCTCTGAGTGTATTGTTCTGAATTTTAACACAAGGAGACTATGTTTTAGACAAATAAGTGATTTTATTTTTAATTTTTGAACTCTCCAGACACCTCCCACACACTTACTTAACCATGCCAACTATTCCACACATGGTGTGTACATTATTGATTTCTGAATGACAGGGAATATATTACTTAAAATGATCTGAATTAACTCTTCCATAAATCAGAGCGTTGCAGTTTTAAATTCTGATATCTTCTGAGCTACCATGACTAAAAATGAACACTATATATCACTGCAAAGCCTAGAATTCCCATAGCATAAAACAGATGTTTCTATCATTCTACTCACGGCAAAAAATCAAGAGATTAAAACTAAAATTGGTCCTGGACTGAATATTGGCAATCCTGGGACCCTAGTTAGTGTAATTTTATGTGAATACATTTTGACTTGACTTCGGAATTCAAATTCAAGACCATGCAAGGGGTAGAGTATAAGATTAGAATCGATGGCACTGAAATCTCATGAGCAATTCTCATAAGATTTTGATTCAATATTGGTAGAGATCTCATGAGATCGACTGATCTTGCAACATTGTGAGTGCAGTGTTTTACTTGCAATTAGTTTCAAGAACCAACATTGCAGTTACAATTAATTGTGCTTGCAACTGCACCTGTTTGGATGTGTAATTATTACCCCATTTTTGAGTATGTTCAGGTGGCTAGGAATCTAAAAGGATAAGACCCTAGACACAATTTATTGCACCTGCAAGTTTATGCCCATATATATTTGTAACCACAGGCCTGGAGGTCATTTTTTGAAAAGGTAGGCCGTGAGTTACAGAGCTCCCACTACCAAGCTATGTCGGCCGCTGCTCAAACACATCAACAATAAATCAGCATAAAACATGTATACAGAGTGCACCAGTACCCACAAGTTTATTGCACCTTCCTTTTTGCTACATCCTTTGATAGGTTGGCTGGCTCACCTCTGATGATTTCCCTTTGAAAATCCCATGTTCTCTGTGGCTCCTTGGCTGCTGAAGAATATCACAGTCTGAGGCGTATTTGCAGTAGGTAGCCCAAAGCATCTGCAAAAGCTAAATCAATGGCGTAGAGGGGAAAGAAGAAATGACTCTGGGATTGGTGAGCACATTGGAGAGTTGCTGATTGAGAAAGAACTTGGACTGTTGGGGAAAGAGGCAGAAGCCTCTTAAGATTATGTGGGTCTATTGTAGAGTCACATAGGGCTAGAGGAAAAAAAGGAAGCATTTGGGGGATTATGATAACAGGAGTTGGAGGGCATTAAAATGTTGTGAGATCAGGTTTATACAAATATCCTAAATTTTGGATGCATCTCTGGACCTTTTACGATGCTCCCATCATTAGAAGTGGCATCTACATATTAATTCTAGTAATTGCCTCTGGAAATAAAATTTATCCACAGTGTGAGAAACAAATATTATGAGCCTTGGAGATCATCATTTCATACTCGTGCCAGAAGCACCGACAGTTCCCACTGGCAGGTTGACAACACTGCAAACTGCCATCTACTAATTAACTCAGCTGTTGAACTCTCATTCAGACTCCATTTGCCACCTGCACAGCCTGCTGCCAGGTAAATGACAATAACATCTAAGCTTAAACTATTGAATAAGATGGGAAATATTTTAAGCTTTGGTTTAAACAGAATACTGTATGTGTAGAGATCCTGAATGTACCATTGGGTGGCCTGAACCTTACACTCTATGGCTTAGATTCTGCTCTATGTGCTACCATCAGGGGCACTGGATGGCTATGGAGGGACTCCTTCCTCCCAGAGTTAGATTTAGGGATGTGTGAGGCTAGGTCAACATACAAAATTGCACTGGTTTAACTAAATTGGTTTAACATCACACCTTTAGTTAAATCGAGGCAAATTTTGTGTACACCATCCCTTACATAATAAAACCCCAACCTCAGCTAGATTTGACTGAGTTTTATCTGATGTTGGGACAATTTGTGGTTTTGGATGGAAACTGAGCAAAGCTTGGAGTTTTCAAATCACTATTGCTGTAAGTCTCTGAGATTTGTTCAAATCTGAACTTCAAAGCAAAGTGGAGTGGTGTCTGAGCAAATAATGAAGCTTCAAATTGTGCTAAGGAAGCCCATAGACCTCTTAAACTCTATAAGCCTAAAAATAATGGCCACCAAGACTAATAAGATTGGGATTTTTCCTGTTTTTTTGGGAGGCGGGGCAGGGGTGTTGTGAAAACTGGGAAACCAAACTAAACCAAAATATACCAAGAAATTAAAATTCAGATGTGTGTGATAATGTACCACTAAAGTTATTCAAAAACTATTATTTGACAATAAATAATATTTTGTTTGCTTTTTAGATCTCAGTTCAATATATAGCATTGGTTACAAAAAGAGCAAAAAGAAAATGTTAGGCTGCATAATGAGTAGAATGGAAAATAATATTGAAATTAGTAATTAATAATTGCATTATAAAATCAATGGTGTGACCTTGGCTGGAATACTGTGTTCAGTTCTGACCACCTCATCTCTAAAATGATATAGAAACAGTAGATGGGGTTCAGAGATGGGTGACGGGCGTGATAAAGGGATTGAAAAAACCTTCATGTATGCAAGGACTGATATGATTGGCCCTGTTAACTTAGAGGGGAGATGAATAAATGGGAGAGGATAAAAGTATACAACATAATGAACAGCATTAAATAGGTCAGGAACTTCAACCTCTATCTAATACAAAGGATACTTGTAATACTAAGCAATTCAATAACAACAAAAGATGGAAAATTCACATAAAATGTTTTTTCACACATTGCACAATTAGCCAGTGGAACTTATTACCACAAAATACCATTGTGTCCAAGAGTTTAGGGCATGGATCGGATGCATTAAAAAAAGGGTATGGTTAATAATAAAAGTATCTATACTTATAATATTGTCTGGTCCAGTATGACAATGTCTATGTTCCTATGCTAAATTGCAGGTATACTGGGCATCTGTGGGAGCTCTATGCTCAGGATTTAAAACATCCTCTGACCACAGAAATGCATGGATGTCTTTCCACTCAAAGGTGGATTGTTCATCTACAGTTCACTTAACATTTGTTATCATTACTCACTGTGTGTGATTGGTCACCTTATTTAAATAGTATTGTTTCTGCTCCCCAACTGGATAACTGAAATGTTTGAAACAGGAGTGACACTGTGACACCCCAATATTCACTACTATCATGTAATTAGGATACGTTTTGTACAAAGTATGCTTTGTGAGGTATTCTAAAAGTCTTGATCTGCTAGACAGTAATATCTCATTGGATTGTATGTGTTATCGTCGTATGTGAAGTTATGAAGTTTGGCTATGTATGTGTTACTGAAACATGGTGTGAGGTTGAAAACACCCACAAGTAGCCTTTCAGGTATGACAGTAAAAAGGCCAAACAATGTCAATGGCTTATTTAGGAAATGCACACAAGCAGAAGGATTACCCCAGGAACTGTGTACAATAGAAACATCTCAGAGATAGCACTACACAATAGGAACTGTTTGACCCAGGTCACAGCAAAAGAGATTTCCAGCAAGTGGAAGAAGATATAAAGGGGGACAATAACATCATAATGGTACCTCATTCTCCTTATAACACCACACCTGAAAACACCTGAGGGGCAAGGACTGAACTGTGGGAAGTGATGGTCCAGGCTAGAGGGATTTTTACTCTGTGTATGAATACCTGGGAAAGCCAAGGCAACTTGTGCCTTGGGAATCTACCAGCCTGTTTATCACTCAGGGTGAGAATTTGCTAATTTATATCCTAACTATCTAGTGTGTTAAGCTCAGTTTGCAGTTTTGTTTATTTACTGTGGTAATCTGCTTTGATCTGTTTGCTATCACTTATAATCACTTAAAATCTATACTTTTAGATATACTTTTAGTAGTTAATAAACTTGTTTTTGTTTGGTCTAAAACGAGTGTGGAAATCATACTTGGGGCAGAAAACGGTTGCATATCTTCCTCCACATTGAGGTAGGGGGCGAATTTCATGAGCTTATGCTGTACAGTTCCCTGAGCAGTGCAAGATGATATAATTTGGAGTTTATACTCCAGAGGGGGGGTGTACCTTAGCAATTGAGAGGTGCCTTAGCTGAGCCTTCCCATGCAGAGCCTGGTTAAATGCAGCCTGAAGCCTGGGGAAGGGCTTGACAGGCTGCATAGCAGTACAGTGTAAAGAACTCAGGCTGGTGGGTCAGGTGGGCTCAGTGGTACCCCAGTTCCAAGTGGCACCCCAGGGTTGCAGCAGAATAATGAAAAGTAAATATGGAACATCTAATAAATAATAGCTAATAATAAACAACAAACTCTTTCTCATAAAAATGCTTTTTTTTTAAGCGTGAATACTCAAAATAGGACTTACACAACACTTAAATATAAAAGTCTTGTTCTGGCCTTCAAAACAGCGGTGAATTGCACTCATTCATAACAAGCCCCAAAGCCCAAACATTTGTGTGAACTAAAACCTATTTTTTATCAATGTTCATGGAGAGCAAATAAAAACAGTGTGACCCAAGCAGTTATTCAGAATTCAAATAAATGTTCATAAACACTGTTTTTGGAGTATTTGACCAGCCGAATAATGGCCCTGTCATATCGAGTTGCAATTCTGCAAGATGACCTCTGATGGATGGTGGGGTCTGCAATGCATAGTGGGAAAAGCAGGCTAGTGAGGGAGGAATGCAATGACAATCTTTGCTCTGACTGAATTCCATAGACTTTATACCCTGCTCACAGGCTCCAGCTTCAGTCTCTACGCAGCTACAGTACTTAAGCTGTTATTGATGTTTGCACAAGGCCCACAACCTGTCTCTTCAAAACCTCTCATTTTACCATATTTGCCTTTGCTAATGTATGGTAAATGTGGCATGGTAAAAGCACACACTGCCTGTAAAACCTACTTCCTTCTCAGGCTGTACATTTGTACAATATGTAGGATTTAGGCCTTATCACCCACTCATTGGAGTCACACATGAATGCACAGCAGAGATTTGTCATGCAGTTAACCATTAACTGAAAACCCTCATGATCCTGGACACCAAAATTTGTAGCTTTTACGGCTTTGTCATCATCCACCTTGAAGGAAGCAAGAGGGAGTTATAAATCACTCCAATTAATCACCCCCATCCCCCTAAAAAATGTAGTCAAAGAACTCCAGAAATAAAACCAGATGGTACAATCATGTCAGATCTGTTTATATAAACTGTTTGCCTAGAGACAGCAATAGTGTAATACCAGATTTCCATAAACTGAATCAATATTTGAACGTTCGAGACCAGCTGTTTTATAAGATGCCATTAAGTGACTAGAGCACATCAGTAGGTTTCAAATAGACCTTGCTGCTGCACTTGCATTCCTCAGTCTCACAGCAGCAATGTGCACATTTCAACCAATTTTGATTGGATTTAACAGACCTAAGACAGATTGTGATAATCCTGCCTTGGGTTTTCCTTATGAGTTTATGCATTTAGGGCCAGCAATAACAAACTAATGAACTGCTTGTTTATTTACATGACATCGGCGACTGAATATGTTCTCTGACTCACCTAGCTTTTCTGAGGTCTCATTTTTGCATTGTATTGTTACTAGGCTGCACTGCAATTGGTTTAGCTGTACATCAATAAACGCTCCCGTGGCTGGTGACATTAGCTTCTCATTCTGCTTAAGGCTTAGGAACATACGCCTATACTAGAAATAATTACCATCGGAACATAACACATTCTGCACAATTATCAGTCCCCTTTAGTTAAATACCATCTATGAAGTCACTTAAAATCTACATAGACGCTAAAATCAATTGAAAATAACAAACAACAGGTACAACGGTTTTTTAATGTATTAGATTAATATCTAAGATTTCAGTGTGGAGTTTAGATTATTAGATTGGAGGGAAATTACTATATTTTACCATAATAGAACTATATATATATATAAAAACACAAATCGTATAAAGCATTTTCCCAGTTTCAGTCTGTGATGCCTCATGTGGACATCATACTAAGATTCCTCCCTTCTGGCACAGAGAGGATTTACTCCTGGGGAAGAGCAGGTGTTAATTCCTTCCTTATTTTCACCAGAGGGGAGCAACTTAAATTTCTACCAGGGACTTCATAGAAGCTCAGAGACTGCTAAATTGTGCTGAATCAACATATCCCAGGTACCCTGGCTAAATTCTTTACTGATTTTTGAGCCTGCATAGGTCTTCAAGGGGTATGTCTACGGTGCAATTAAAACCCCGTGGCTGGTGTGTGTCAGCTAACTGGAGTCATGAGGCTCAGGCCCACAGGATGTTTAATTATATTTTAGATGTTGGGCTTGAGCCCAGGATCTGGGACCCCACAAAGGTGGATTCCCAGAAGAAATTCAGGCCACTTGTTCTCTGCCCCCACCCTGGTGAACATTTTGCCTTTAGTGCTAAGTACTACATAACTGCTAAGTGTTATTAATTATATTTTCACATCTATAATTAGTACAAATTACTTCTGTGGTTAAGGCAAAAGTTCCTATGTTTGGGATCCACTTTGCTTAGGGACCATTCCAGTGGTCACAATGGGGAGCTGGGAGTCAGGTGACCCAGATTCTATTGCTTACTCTGCCTCTTGGGCAAGTCATTTCAAGTGTAGATTCAACAGTGAAAAGTGGCATTTTATAAATGGGAAAGTGGAGTTCCATATCTGATGTTCCTCAATTATTTCTATATCAAATGTGCTCACCTTACAAATAAGATATTTCTAACTGCCAACCCTTCAAACGTAGCCTGGGTTGAGCTGTATTTTTTCCCTCTTGCACACGAACACCAGGAAAAAGAGTTCTGCAGGCCGCATTAGGTATCAGTTACACCTCTGTGAAATCCCATTGTCTCCAGTTATTAACCTCAGTGACACCTGTGCAATTTTTCTTCCATGTGCAGTGTTAATATGGTGTTCCAGTATCAGACTGACATGCATAGCATAAGAACTAGAATGTTGTAAATAGGGTTCATTGAAACTTTTCCATCAAAACTTTTTTTTAATAGCATTTTTCTAAAAATGAAACAGTTAACTGAATATGTTTTATTTGAAATTTTCTGATTTATTTTTATGAAAAGCCAAAAAACTGCCTTTCTTAAAAAATGAACCATTGAGAAAGGGGTAGATTATAAAACAGAAAATATCATATTGCCCCCATATAAATCCATGGTATGCCCACATCTTGAATACTGCATGCAGATGTGGTTGTCCCATCTCAAAAAAGATATATTGAAATTGGAAAAGGTTCAGAAAAGAGCAACAAAAATGATTAGACAGTATGGAACAGCTTCCGTAGAAGAGATAAATAAGATTGGGACTTTTTAGGTTGGAAAAGATGACTAAGGTGGGATATGATAGAGGTCTATAAAATCATGACTGATGTAGAGAAAGTAAATAAGGAAGTGTTATTTACTCCTTCTCATAACACAAGAATTAGGGGTCACCAAATGAAATTAATAGGCAGCAGGTTTAGAACAAACAAAAGGAAGTATTTCTCCATACAACGCACAGTCAACCTGTGGAACTCTTTGCCAGAAGATGTTGTGAAGGCCAAGACTATAACAAGGTTCAAAAAAGAACTAGATAAATTCATGGAGGATTGATCCATTCATTGCTATTAGCCAGGATGGGCAGGGATGCTGTCCCTAGCCTGTTTGCCAGAAGCTGGGAATGGGCAACACGGGATGGATCACTTGATTACCTGTTCTGTTCATTCCCTATGGGGCATCTGGCATCGGGCACTGTCAGAAGTCAGGATACTGGGCTAAATGGACCTTTGATCTGACCCAGTGTGGTCATTCTTATATTCCATGAATATTGTTGATTTTAGGTACTATTTTCAGATTTTGAAATATTGATTATTTTCGGCTTTTCCTCAAAAGAGCCCAAAATATTTCCACAACATTTTTTTAAATATGGAAATTGTTCATTTCTTTTTGATTTTTTTAAAATATATTTTGTATTTTACGAAAATATTTACAATTTTCTAACTAGCTCCAATGATAATCTCCTCGGAACAGGGATTGTGTCTTTCCACGTATTTTTAACTGAACCTAGCACAACTGACCCCAGCTCTGACTGAGATCTTCAGGTTATATTGGAATCTAAAAACTAATAATGCTTTGTTTTCCAGTTTGTTACATCAAAGACTCATTATAGACATGCTTTTCCTCAGTTGTTAAGTAGCTTATAGGCAGCATGAACATTGCAAATAGCATGCTTGTTCTTGAGATCTTCTGGTACCTCTGGTCTTCTCCCCCCATGATTTTTTGGGGTGGGGGGGCAGGAGTCAAGCTGGCCCACAAAAAATTTCCCTCACATTCTCGTCTTGTCAATAGTGATTGAAGGTATCCCTGCTGCACAGAGATGTTGTGAAGAGAAATATATTGATCGTGAGATGCTTGGTGATATTGGTCATATAAGTACTTATTCCATAGAAACATCAAAAGCATATAGACTTTCTAATCATCATTTGACTTCAATGATAATTAGATAGTTGATGTGCTTTTTGGTGTATCAATCCAGTCTCTAGTGTATCCATTACCATAATATCTGAGCACCTCACAATGTATTTATCTTCACAAAATCTGTGTGCAGTAGCGAAGTATAATTATCCCCATTTTACAGATGGGGAACCAGGACACAGAAAGACAATGAATTGACAAAGGTTGCATAGAAAGTCTGTGGAGAATAGAAATTTTGTAGAAATTTTTCATTTTTTCTGTTGGTAAAAATCTAAATAAAATATCATTTGGGGTTAGATTGACCCACACCAAAATATTTCAGTTGTCAAATCAAATTGAAATGTTTCATTTCAAGTCAGTTCAACATTTGCCTGAGCTGTCATGGTGCTTATGAGAGTTTTAGGTCAGATACCTCATGCCCCCATACTCCTCGGGAAGGCTTCCTGTCTCAGTACATCTCCCATGATGCACCGTGGTCTCTTCTTTGAATGAATTGATGTGATGCACCATGGGAGTTCCATGAGCACAGTGCATCATGAGAGATGTAGTCCAGCCAGGGAGTCCAGCTCATACAGGAGAATGGGGGCATACAGAACATGAATCACAGCTCCAGTGAGGCACTCCACCAGCTTTGGGGGACACAAGTTTATTGTAGAATCAAGACAAAATGAAATGTTTCAATTTGAGAATGTCAGTGTTTTGTTTGTATCAAAAATGTCAGTTCAGTACTTTTCACAAACACTTCTATTTCTTTTAAAGATATACTTGGGCAGAAATAGTATAAAAGGAAAAAAAATTAAGGACACAAACATTCATTTTTCAGGAAGCTTCTGTGTTTAAATGAGGCATTTTTATTCCACTCAACAATTTAACCATGATTACGTTTATAATTAACAATTAATCTACAGCACTGTTTTGACCAAAGTTGCAGAGAGTGTGTGTCATTAAATCATGAATTCAAAAGACATGAATAAAAGAAACCACGCTTACTGTGGCTAACTAAATCAAGCAACCAAAAAATGAGCACTCAAGCAAAATCAGTAACACTCAGAAGGGAGCTCTGTTAAAGCCTGGCATTGGAAAAGCCATAATTTGAACAATGGTGTCTCCTTGAGTAAATGCCACCAAACTCATCTCTCTTTCTACGCTGGAGGAAGATTATGGAAACTACGTCAGTGCAAATTCCTCTGAATCTGAATGCAGAGGTTAGACCATTTGCTGAAGGTCTAGTGTCTGATCCAAAACATTCTGCATGTTAAAGAAGAAATCAAGCTTTTAAGAGAAAGAGAGAGAGAGGTTCACCTTCACCTATGTGGAGGTCTGATGGCAATAAAAGGCACCAGGCTAGGAAGGGGTTAATCTTCTAGTGACCATACTTAGGGCTGACTTGGCACAACTTGCAGGGTTGATAAGTATAGGTGAGAGATCTGAAGACATGATGTGAGAAGGAGGGAGGAGAGACAAGTTTACCTTTACTGCATATCAACTAAATTGCAGCTATTCATACCACACTTACCTCACTGAATCTAATCGTTTTAGGTGGGATTCTGAAATGCTGGGGCTATGGGGCTGAAATGCTGGAATGACTCAACCTGGGGCTAATTCTGCTCCCATTGAAGTCAATGATAAAATTTCCAGGGACTTCAAAGGGAGCAGAATCAGGCCAGTGCTGAACACTTTTGAAAACCCCACCTTTCCTGTCCAGTTATTAGTAGTTCCGTTTCTATTGCATGACAAGGTGACCACTGAAGTTTCTCCTCCTTCTCATTGCAATTTTGCCTAATGTTTGAAAGGGCAAAATAAACCATTTGACTCCATCTTCTCACTAGATTCCCACTTCTAGGGCATTTATAAACCTTTTTGCTTCTTCTTGTGCAACAGTTCAAAGATCCAGCCTTTCATCTGTGTCACTGCAAATGAAAACGGCAGCATTTTGAACCGGGCTCTGATATTTAAACTCTACTTTAACCTCAGTCTATCCATATTGTTTTTAGGGTTTCCAGGAAATCATTTGCACTGGGGTAAACATTAGGGCCAGACAAAAAAAGTCAACTGAAACTTTTTCTCTACATAAAACTGGCTTTATTATGAAACAATTTTTTTGTGAAGTATCCTTTTTCCTCAGAAAAATTTCATTATTTGTCAAAAACTGAATGTCCCAAATCCTAAAAAAAAATCAGGTTTTAGAACAAAAATGAAAATATTTGGATTCTGGAATCCCACCCTGGTGCCTCATGAGATCTGTACTTCAAATGCCTCATGCCCCCATTCTCCTTTATTGGGCAGGATCCCCAACTGGACCGTATCTCCCATTTTGCACCATGGTGGCAGTTATGAATCAAAATATCTCAATTTCCAGCAGAAATATTTTGGTTTTTGATTTTTCATCAAACACACAAAATTTTCAGTGGGAAAAACCCATTTTCCTAACAGCTTTAGTAAACACTAATTCTAATTCAGATTCTTATATCTTGTTGTATCTTGTATACAGTTTGTCAGTTCTCAAACAAATCCATGTTCTGAGCCATATCTTAATAGAAAAAGTGTCTCACAGGCCATCTCCCCTTCCATTGGTGATCATACAGACTCCTACCCTTCTGTTGGTGATAGAATAACATTCTTGTGACAACTCCAGCAATTTTTTACATGGAAAGCAATATAATGTATTTTAGCTTCTTCTAATGAATTTTAGCAGCTGTATAAAAGGGCAGACAACACCAAGTGACCAGTATGTTCTCTGCGGATCACTGGCAAGTCATCTTTGGACCATTATAGTGATCTGCACTGACTGCAGTTTGGCGATCACTGCTACAGTGTGTTCCTGCTTTTACTGTGATCCTCATGTCCATGTAAATTTCATTAGTAATTTTCTATATGATCACTTGTGTGAAAATCAGCTTTCCCACAGGAAACAAGGAACTATCCAGCCATGTGTTCCTTCTTATACAGGGAATACTGAAATTTATTTAATATTAAACAGAGCTTATGTATATCTACCACATTATTAAAGCAGTTTTGCAGCTCCCTGAAATATCTGTGAATCTGAGCTGTGAAGGCAAGGTAGTTAGCTCCCACTCACAGTCTAGAGTCCAATCATCCCCCCTTTGAAGTCAATATGAGTTCAGCTGTTGACTTCAACTGAAAGAGGATCAAGTCCTTTATTTTGTTCCTTAATGCTATTTTCTTCTAGTTTCCTGTGCTTAATCGAAAAATAGGTCACAGCCCATTTCACTTGCCCTACAAAGGTCATGGTAAAACCTTCAACTGAGAAGATAACTAAAAAGACATTAATTAAGCTGCTAATAATTACAGAAGACTATTACTGAACAAACTTCACAGCCCCAGCCAACAGCATATTCTGTCTGTTTAGGTGAAAAGGGACATCTGAAAGTTAACACAGGATTGTATTTTCATCTGTGGCTTTGACACAGATATAGGATTTCTTCCCTTGTCTTTAAAGCAAATTCAAGATAACAATGATATGTTGACCAATTGGAATGACTCTCAGGTAACACAATACATATTGTCCAGTTAGAGATTATTGTACTGTGGAATGCTTACTGCCATCCTTCCTGTCCCAAATGGTCATCAACAATAGAATAACTGCTTTTGAAGATAAGATGGCCTTTTCAGAAAAACAACATAGCAGAAAATGTTCTTTAGCTCGGATGTCATTTTTTCACTCTAAAAATAGCAGGCAAAATGAATCAGTGCTTGCAAAAATCATACTTCACAATAAAAAGAAAAAGAACAACAATAGTAGAACAGCTGACTCTACATCAACAGTGCATTTTCACACTTAAATATATATCTCAGGTATGCAAAGCCATTAGAAGAATCAAACTGAGAATCTATGCAACAATAATACAGATGTGTCTTTGCCTTACTTCCTGCTGCCACTAATGTGTGACATAACTGCAAAGATTTCCCATGGCCCCATATCATAAAGTAGCCAACATAAACAGAAACTACATTAGTGGACTAAAAACTTGCCAACTGAGATCATAGCCTCTGAGAACACATCAATAATAAATTCCTCTTGTTCTGTAGGTTACAATGATATTGTTTGGTGTGTGCAGATGGTATAAGCGCCTTCCAGTTGAAACCTGTGATCTGGTTCAAGTATCAGTCCCACTCCCATTTATGTTAATGGGAGACACAAGTTCAAGAGGAAGGTATTGCAGGGAGCAGAAAATAGGTTTGAAGAATGCTGCCCTGGGTGTAAAACTGACGAGCAAAATAGATCAGGATAAGCATGACCAAGTTAGCAATATGTACAAAACAAAGCCAAGCACCTCTAAACTGTTTTTTTTTTTTAAAGGCGCAACTCTTGATCACCATGTGCTTCCACAGGCTGTTGACAAACACATAACAGGGTTGCAGAATTCTCCTTCTCCCCCTCCCCTGTTAGAACCCTGCAGAGGAGTGTCACATAAACTACTGCTGACTGGGAACGCTGTGGTTTATTAGAATCCACCCTGAATTAAGAAAGCTGAGAAAAGGACCCCCACAAACAAACAAACAAACAAGCAAGCTAGGAGAGAAGCCTTCGACTGTCATGTTACACTTTAATTTTGTTTTCGTAATAAAACCAAACTCCAGTAGGTGGTGACTCTGCCTTTGAAAATATGCGGTTTGTTGCAGCTATGTGAGATCACCACCACTGAACACCTATCAACTGTAAGGTTACCTGAGGTTGTACCCTGAGGTGAGAAACAGCAAGTTCCCCTCCAGGTGATTTACATTTGATAATCTTAAAATGGAAGGGCATTGACTCCAGTTGTGCTTTACCATCTCCAGAATAGCATCATACAGGGAAGAACTAGGTTTGAGGCCTGCTTATGACTGTAAAGCTGAGGTTTCCAGAGCTAGGAAGCCAAGGCTCCTAAAGCAGTGGCCTACTGGCCCACAAATGGCTGGCTGTGCTACTGGAACCATTCTACTTTTTTGAGGCCCCTTTAGTAAATCACCTCCATCATCTTTATGACCTCTAGGGCTAGTCTATACTTCTTAGGACCTATGGACTGGCTCTGCAGATCAGCGCTATGCACTGGGGGAGGAGAGTTGGAAGGAGAGATGAGTAAATGTGGAGGGAAACACAGCTATATCAAGAAGTGCAGCTTGGAATCACCCTGCTCTGGTAAAGTACAAGAGTCAGTTTTAGTGAAGTACTCAAGAACTTTAGAAAGCCATGTTGAAATTTCATCCAGCATGTAAAGCCCTGTGATTCTATTCCCCAGGATCTGTATTAGAAGGGAGACATTTAATGAGCTACCCACTGGGAATACCAAAATCTAGGGTTTTGAGAGAATATAGGTGCTATAGAATAAAATCATATATTAATGTATAGCCAGGTGCAAGGTAACTAACACAGTGACTGCAGGCTGAGGAAAAGAGTAATGACATAGCTATGACATAGTAATGGTATAGATTTGCCTTGACAAATCTTAGGTTATGAGAGGAAAGGAGCAGGTCATACTGCTGTAGAGATGCTGCTCATGGTGACAGAAGGGGAAAACATGTGCTACAAGGCCCATTGAGAAGGGGTCCGATCCAAAATAATATAGACCCTATTTTCCAATTCCAGTTTGGATAAAGCTGAAATATTAGGAGATGAAAGAAGTTTCCTGAGTACAGCTGATCCCATGAGATTTCCATCATTCTGGGGCTATTAGTAAAAAGCCTACTATATTCTGGTGCTATTGAACTTGAACTCTAACCCTAATAGAGCTTCAAACCTAAATTATGAACACCAGCTGAAATTGGTTCCAAAACCAGATGCAACCAGTGCTCTACAGCTCCTCTCTTCCTTTCAGTTATTCAAAGAATCATAGAACTGTAAGGCTGGAAGGGACCTCATCAAGTCTAGCCCCCTGCACTGAGGCAAAACCAAGAATATCCCTGACAGGTGTTTGTCCAAACTGTTCTTAAAAACCTCCAATGATGGGATTCCACAACCTCCCTTAGAAGCCTATTTCGGTGCTTAGCTACACTTACAGTGAGAAAGTTTTTCCTAATATCTAACCTTGCTGCTCCCTTGCTGCCGATTAAGCCCATTACTTCTTGTCTTGTCCTCAGTGAACAGTGAGAACAATTGATCATGGTTATTTTTATAACAGTTATCAGTCATACACCCCTTTCCTCCCATCTTCTTTTCTCAAGACCAAACATGCCCGTTTTTTTTAACCTATCCTCAGAGGTCAGGTGTTCTAAGCCTTTTATCATTTTTGTTGCTCTCCTCTGGACTCCCTCCAATTTGTACATATCTTTCCTTAAGCATGGTGCCCAGAATCGGACACAGTACTCGAGCTGAGACCTCACCAGTGCCACATAGAGCAGGACAATTACTTCCCGTATCTTATATATCACATTTCTGTTAATATACCCCAGAATTTAATTAGCATTTTTTGCAACTGCATCACATTGTTGACTCCTTCTACTGTAACATCAGATCCTTTTCAGGTGCTACCATCTAGCCAGTCAGTCCCCATTTTGTAGTTGTGCATTTGAAGTTTTCCTTCCTAAGTGTAGTACTTTGCATTTATCTTTATGGAATTTCATCTTGTTGATTTCAGACAATTCTCCGATTTGTCCAGGTGTTTTGAACTCTAATCCTGTCCTCCAAATTGCTTGCATCCCTTCCCAGCTTTGGGGTCATGCGCAAATTTTATAAGCGTACTCTCCACTCCATTAGCCAAGTTATTAATGAAAATGTTGAATGTGCAATGTCCAGAAACCATTGTATTGTACTGCTTCTGATTATCCATCGTAAATTGGTTTGCTGTGCTTTCTCCTGGAAAAATAATCAGTATTTCTTTCATTACCCCTCGGATTTTACCTTCACTTAGCTGAGGAAATTTGGACGATGATGTTCTGGTTGACATTTCATTGTGTTTTCTGTCTTATGTGCACACTTCAGAACTTGGTCTATAGTTTGTTTACATGGTTTATTGCTTGCTGTGCTTGCATAAACTTATTCACCTGTGTGGGTTTGATGAGCAATAGCTTGAAGGTAACTTTCAAGCCAACAGAAATGGTCGAAAACCAGACTTTCCAACTTTGAAATGTTTATTTTAATGGTTGTTAGCATAGTGGGGAAACACTGCTGGTGAATTAAAAAAACCCTCCTTTTGATTCAGTTGCAGGCCTGATTCCTGTTAGGATTGATCAATGGCATGATATTCTTCTTTTGGCATCTTATCAGGTGCAGAGGTCAATGCAACATTACAACACAGTTCGTTTTCAAAACATCCCAATCAACCACATTGTCTTTATACACCAGACCCTGTGTACGTACATCATTCGGTTTCTTTTTAAAAGCACTTCTAGGGAATAATGCAAACCTCCCCTTATTTAGTGGCCTTTTGTATGATAAGAATAGCATGCAACAGCACACAGTGAAATGAAGTCTGTATAATAATGGCATTTGGAATAGTAAGGACACTGCATGTTAGCTCTGCTGAGCTGATGTCAGTACATCAGTATACATCACACTAGCTCCTTTGAGCCATTACAATGCCAACACAAATGTACTGTAAGAGATAAACATTACTTCCCTTAGGATTCTCCTTCAGAGCTGACACAATAACAGTGAACATCTTAATACACAATACAAACCTCACATTACAGCTCTTCAGAAGCGCTTGTACTAGCCCAAATTTTGTGTGCACTGATACGTGCATCTGCACTTTTCAGCAATGAACATCTACATGCCCAGCTTCAGTTCTCTGACCCTTCAAGCTCCTCATACAAATTGGTAGAATTGCACACGCACACATTGGCACTGAGGGGGTTAACAGCTGCTGACATGCTTTTGTGCACAGAGGCAAATCTATGTATATAAAACATACGTGCACAAGTATCAGTCTACTGAAACTCCATACTAACGTGTTTGCGCTAGGGATGTTTGAAAATTTTCATCAAAACTGCTCTTCAATGAAAAACAGTTTTTGATTAAAGGGAAATTTTCTCAAAAAGTGTCTGCTTTCTGCAGAACTTTATGATGCACAGCTCCTTCACCAAAGGGGGGAGACCATGATGCATTATGGGAGATTGTAATCCAGCTGGGGATCCTAGCTCATAGAGAATGAGGACATGAGAAGCAACTACAACTCCCGTGAGGCACTATTACTCCCATTTTGGCTAAAATATTTCAGTTTGAGAGTTTGGAAAAAAAACAAAACACCATGGAAATTGCAGATGGAAAATGAATGTTTTTTCATCTACAGCAAATTTCAATTAAAAAAGAAATCACTTTTGGACCAGCTCAAGTTTGCACCTAAAAAGTCCGAGTGCATTTATATATACACAATTTTGTGTACACTCATTATTAGTATTAAATTGCAGTAGCATGTCTAGGGATCATCTCTGTACACACACATAAAAAAAGATGGTCTCTGTCCCACGGAGCTTACAGCCAAAGTATAAGATAAGAGGCAACAAGTCGATACCACAAACAGATGTGTGGAGTACAAGGTAACAGTGAGATGAGAATGTAGGTGCAACAAGGGGTGGATATTCAACTGGTGTAAATTATTATAAAACCATTGAAATCATGACTACCTTAGTTAGGGATCTGCTTCCAACTGTCTACCTATTGTCCAAAGATATAGCTAAGCTGGGGTTTGAAAATTCATGTTCATTTGTAGAGGTAATTTTGCTTACTAAAAATTCTGTAGCTACCTTCTGAGGGCAGAATTTGTGCTATTGATTCATAATAATGCAAAATTATGAACAATCATCAGTATATAAAATCAGTAGTTATTTTTCAGGCCTTTTAAAAAAAGAATCAAACTGTCAAACACAGTAACTTCCCTTTAAGGAATCAGGAGTTGCAGAACATATTTCTTAAGAAACCCAGTTTCAGATACCTACACTCAAAGGACCAGAATTATATACCTTTATCTATTCTATAGTAAGAATGCATGAGACTGATAGAAACTATATCACAGATCTTTATTTTTTGTATTCAATAATATCATTTGTTGTAAAGAGTTTTAGCAAACACTTATGACCGGATTTTATGAAATGTTGAAACTACATACTAATATTAATGGACCAGATTCACAGCTGGTGAAAATGGTGCTTGGAATGGAGCTATGCTGATTTACACCAATGGAATAGATGGTTCTACAACTCTGGAATAAAGAAATACATAACCGGCAGAAAATGAAAACAGATGCCAGTTATAGGGCAATGACTATAGAAGTGTGGTAGCTGTGGTGGGATTTGGGTCCAATGGTTTCTTTCCTTGTGGTTGAGTGAATTTCATTCTGTGAGATGAAGCCTGTGAAGTGTTGTGCACTCCCACAAGGTGCTGAATTTCTTTCACTCACAATGAAGTCAGCGGGAGTAGTGGGTGTTGAGCACCTTGCAGCCTCAGTTTTCATCAGTGACAGTGGTAAATCCATAAAGCAGATTTATAAGCTTTCAAAGCTTCAGCCTACAGTTTGTCAATGCTTGTGTTAGGAATTTTGAAACTAACATGAACATTTTGTTTGCTGCAATGGCACAGTATGGCATGAATTTATTAATTTTGAAACTATGACAGGTACTGATAAGATTTCCTGGGAAATCACAAAGAATAATTTCAGGGTGCAAAGGAGATTTTTGTTTTGGGCCAGAGGACCAGTGAATCCTGATGTAATTCCATACCTGGAATGCCTTTGTTTAGTGTATACATGGACTCAAAAAGGGAAAAAGAGGGAAACAGCAAACCCAATATGACCAATGTGATCATTAAAACATCAATAATCCATTTTCTAACAAGAACTTTTTCAAAATGATTTGGAAAAATGTTAAGTTTGATTATGAGAAATGCTGCACTTTTTAAATTTATTGATAAGCATTTCTACAACAAGTGACAAAACGTATCCCTTGACATCAGGGATGATGGACAAAAAACTACGTTGGTGTCTCAGCATTAATCCAATCCAGGGGTTCTCAAACTGGAGGTTGTGATCCCTCAAGGGGACTGTTAGGGGGCTTATGCCTTCACCCACTTACTTCCCTGGTCCTTCTTGCATGAACAGAGAGCAACAATACCTGAAGTCCAAAGGTGCAAACAATTCTATGTTTATTGGGGTGAACTTCCAGCAAGCATGATTCCAGTTTCCTTCCTTAGTGTCCTCCTTCCCAGCTCTGACACCACAGAGCCTTACACCTGTGTCCCTGTTCCCATTCCTGCCCTTAGCAAAACATGATTCCAACTTCCTTACTCCCATTCCCTGTTCCCATTTCCCCTTTTAGCAAAACGTGATTCCAATTTCCTTACCCACATTCCCTGTTCCCATCTCCCCCTTTAGCAAAACATGATTCCAATTTCCTTACCCACATTCCCTGTTCCCATTTTCCCCACACCCACCCCCTCACTTCCTGATTGACTGCAGACTATATAGTAAAACCTGAGTTCGGCTTAGCTACACCTTAACCAATCATTTTCCTGAAATTTAACTAACCAATCCTAACATATTGTAAAAGGATTATGTAACCAATTATATCCCACCACCTTAATTAGTTTACACCCAGGAAAATTAATTATACAGCATTTAGAAACAATCACAAAACCAGACAGAGATTATACAGACAAACAATAGCAAAGTGGGAACTATAATGACAAAACAATACAGAAGTGAGGATTTCACATCCCAGTATTGATAAGTGAGTTCTTGCCAGACAGGATGCTATCAGACTAAGTTTCCTTTTACATCTTCTAGGCACTTCCCTTTTTCTGGAGGTGATAGGCACTATCAGGACAGGATTGTATTCCTAACAGCCGAATAGCACCTTATTTCAGTGTGACTAGTTTGGAATGTGAGGATGTGACCGTTCGCTTCCCAGCTTATGGCTGCCTCTGCTGCTTAGCCAAAGGCCTTAGCCTAAGCACAGGGCCACAAACTGTCACAGTAAGAGAAGTCCCTTACACCGGCAGACAGTGATTTTGATTCTTTCTTTTGTACCTCTATACCTAGCCAAGTGATAAGAATACACCTAAATTCTTAGAGTACAGACAGGCCTGAATATCTATATCCTAACAGGGACACAAGGCTATAACGTGGGGGTCGCGAGCTGTCCGCCTCCACCCCAGAATGCCACTTCACCTCCAGCATTTATAATGTTAAATATTTTAAAAGTGTCACTTTTTTAATTTATAAGGGCTAGGGGGTCACACTCAGAGACTTGCTGTATGAAAGAGGTCACAAATACAAAAGTTTGAGAAACACTGTGATAAACAGTTCTGCTTCTTATTTCTGTGGTTATACACTTAATTCAAACTCAAATTCTTCCATTTAGCCCCACTGCTTTTCAAAAGATAAGGTACGGTAAAGCATTTGAAACATTTTGCAGGAATGTATTGATTTAATATGAAATGTTGATGGTACATTATTGTTGAAATGTTTCATTTCAACTTAATTGTTTCAGAACTGTTATTTTATTGTATATTATCATTTATAATATAAAATAACTATAATGTAAACACAATGTTTTGATAAGGTCAAAACATATTTCAGAATATTTCATTCAGCAAAACATTGAGATTTTGACTTTTCATTTCAATTTGGGGGAAAAAATAATGAAGTCTCAGAATTTGCTATGGTATGGAAATTCCAGACGTTGGCCATCTCCAGGATATGTTACAGAAGGTTGAGGTAACCATAAAGTTAACAAATATTGCTTTTCAGTCAATACAGTTGATGTTTATTTTCATCAACTTCTGTGACTGTTTAAGCAGTAAACATTTCTAAAGTCAATAACTGTTTTGTCACTATTGTCAAAAACATCGTCTGTGTTTGCTTAATATTCCATTTCACCTACATCTGGTATAGATTGATTTTAAAGACTGAGAGACACTCACCATTTAGAGTATTCAGAGATCACTTTGGTAGTACAACTGTTGCAGAGGCCTCAATTATGATGTTAAAATAGAAAGGGGAGTGCAGAAAACTGAAGTGTAGGTCTGTGTTTTGGCAAATGTTGGTGTTTGATTAAAGTTAGTTAATATTTCCCTCTAGCGTTATTTTGGTTTAAATGCAGAGGGTAAGTAAATCTTCTCCTTTAAAATGTTTGCTCTTCTGTACATTGTTTGTATGTAATCTGATTGATGCATGTGATGTGGATCTTCACACAGAGTCAAAAGGAAAATGTTATCGTATTCTAAGGGAGAAGTTTACGTAATTTCCTATATTACTACCTCGGAGGAGACACTGCTCAGGGAACCATGGGTACTTAAAGGCATGGGGTGATTCCATTACTGGATTACCACCTGCTCTTCATTGTATCCCTTAGTATAGCTTTCTCTTTCTGGGAAGTGACCTGTGGAAAAGATGTGGAAAAGGTCAATTTCTCAACACTTCTATATAAAATTTTTAGCAAAATTGGCCATTAGAAGAGAACCTCTTAATGCAATAAGTTATCCATTTTTAAACTTATATTTTTACTCTAAATTCTCAAAGAATAGGCACCATCCTTTTTATGCCAGTATTCAGTTAAAGATCAGGAGAAGAAAACAGGTAATGTTCTTCAGTTTCCTGTGAGTGTACATGCCAATATAGTTGACAATTCTTATTGACTACAGTATATTAAAGTATACAGCAGATAATCACTACCTCTCCAAAGAGCCCACTTTTTTGTACTGTCCTATAGCAATAGTCTTTCTTAATGCATATGCTCTAAACCCTAGAGCTCAGCAGAAGGTATTTTGTATATCTTTTTGGAAAGGATGTATACAATGCAGCCTTTCAAGTCCAGCTACAATAGTAAATTTATTTATTTGTTGAGTTTGTGGCCAAATCCTGTTCCTAACACTAAGGCAGCATTGGCAGAGGTATGTCCATAGAGATTGGATAGATAGAACATTGCACACCAGGCCGTGCAGAGATTGTATGAAGCGGCAGTAATCTTTATGCCTGGGTTTGCCTGACTGATTTGCATAGTTCTTGTCCCTGCCTCAGCATGACTCAATAATCTTTCCATCAGGAATGGACTCACTGAATCCTATCCCCCCATTCAGTGATACAATACTAGTTCATTGACATACAGATGTCTGCCTTGGCTGAGTCAGGAGAAAGTGTTTGCCTCTTTATGTAGGTGACCTCTTCTTTCAATATTACTCACACACAAAAAAAAATCACAAATACTTCTAGTTACATATACTTTATAGTGGTATATGGTACATTTATCCTGCTGTAGCATGTACTGTGTACATCTTACACACACACACAATATTAAAAGAACATTAAGGTTGCAAAGTCAAACACTCAGAAGTTAGGAAATGCCAGAATTTAGGTTTTCTTTGTTCATATGTATTATGATACAGTCTTTAATTACATGATCATATGATTTTTTTCCACAGGACTCCTGACTCATTCAGTGTAGGAATGTACGGTGCTCAGATAATGGCAGTCACTCAATATTTTGCTTTCTTCTCATTGTTCAGTGTATGGTGCCATGCCTTATTTACTACACACTATTCCAACTCTGCTCTGAATACACTTATTCGTTTCTTCTTGGGCATTTCTGTGGTGCCCACCACTCACCACTCTGGGGTATGTAGCTACTAAAATCTAAACACTCTTTACTGAGCATATGCAAACTGCAATTTTTCAAAGGCTTATAACTTTGCCAAATTTGACTAGATTTTTCATGGGGAAAGGGGGACAGCAAAAGTGACACATCCCTGACACGAAGGCTACCGTTGTCCTCCTGTAAAATTTCAAGCCCTTGCTCCCAAGCATGGAGCACTAGAACTTTTCAAAGACAACATCCCCAGAATTTTCAACATGGGCAAAACAAAGTATTTTTTCCCCTTGCATCTTCTCAGACATGGCTGAACCGTCCTGGTTGAACATTACTAAAAAATGCAGTCTGAGGCAGATACCTAGTACAGAAAATTTCAGACTCAAATGATAAAGTTTGGCAAAGTTATGAGTAACTAAAAACAGGGTCTGATAACTGGAAGTGTCAGGAAACCTTAATAGGTAGTACTACCAGCCTTGACTATAATTATTGCCCTCTTCCAGATAGAATGGACTTTCTTAAATGGGTATGTGATCATGTGACTCTGTTGAGGTTACAAACTGAGGAGGCTACAAATCCAAAACACAAATTGAAGCAAGTTGAGTCCTACTTACCTAACATCTTTGCTTTTTCAACCTTGCCTTGTAAGCTATATTTTTGCTATTTCCTTCATTGAACATTACCTGCTACTTGTATTTTAGGATTGCTACTACTTACCAAGATGTTGTCATGTATTCCTCCATGATGGGTCAATGAAGAATTAAAGCTTTCACATTGTCTTCAGTTTCTGTCATATTTTAGCACTTGCTCTTCTCTTTTGAATCATAGAATATCAGGATTGGAAGGGACCTCAGGAGGTCATCTAGTCCAACCCCCTGCTCAAAGCAGGACCAATCCCCAAATTATGCCACAAATCCCTAAATGGCCCCCTCAAGGATTGAACTCACAACCCTGGGTTTAGCAGGCCAATGCTCAAACCACTGAGCTATCCCTCCCCCCAACTTATGGTACTACTTTTCATACTTAACTGGAGCTAAATCAGTCAAATTGGGCCCTTTATGTCAACATACAGGTTTTTTTTGTTTTGTTTTTTAAAGAAAAAATAACACTTACCCAAACTATACCAACTACTGTTGGAGACATTTGACCCTAAACAGACCAGTACACCTATATGATATTTTTTTGGTGTTTACTTCAAGAAACCCACAATTTATGCTCCAAATCCATTTAAGAATTGTGATCCAGAAGACTTTCAAAATTAATGAAACCCCTAATTCCCTCTGGAATTATCATATTGTTTCTTGTCAGAAAATCTTTTAAGACACTAATCACTTATAAAGGCTGTTTTCAGATTCATTTTCTCCTTCCTTTTAGTTTAACTGTAAGAAGTTATACTGGTCAGTTCATAGTCTTGAGTTATTTATATGCATATCTCAATTTCATAGTTTCTATGTTATTCTATATTCTTCTTGGACAATCTAAGAGCTAGATTAGAAAAAAAGAAGCAATATCCTTTTCCAAAGAACAGGCTTCAGATATCTGAAGTTGGGGCACCCAGTGTCACAGACCACTTTTTCAAATGTGGTTCTTAATGATAATTTCCTACAATGCTGAATGACAAGGTTCAATCATAGATTAGCTTGATTATTGAAACTTATTTTTGTTATACACTACATCAAAATATATGCTAGACACCTCACTGAATGGATAGCTAGGCAGGTTAGACAAAGACTTATAAGCTGGGCAGTATGAAGACGACGTGGGTGAAATGGAGGACTTCTTTTTACAAAAATGATTGTGAACATTTTCTTTTATTTCTTGTGTGTGCTTTTATGCACCCCCACATTTTGGATTTTTCAGGACATTTAGAAAGACTGAACATTTTAGCAGTAAGCATATAGGGACTAAAAAAGCTCCTTTCAAATTTCAACCAGGAACATGAGGAGGAGTTGATGCCATATGGTATAGGGAAAGGGTCTGGAAGTCCTGTGATCATGGGAGGAAAATTGTGCATGAAGCTTCATTGTTTAGTTGTACACCCATCATATTTCTTAGCAAACAAACACAACAATATGGAAAGCTGCTTGAAAAAGGTTAATTAGTCATTTACTGATGTCAATTACTCTCTGATGTACAGTATTGAGACCTGGGACAAATGAGAATTGTCAGTTCCAGGTAAAGCTGCCAATACCAATGAATTAGTTCTGCCAAAAGCGTTTCTGCAAATGTTTATTGTACATTAGTGTACTTTGAAGATGGAAAATGTGTGTTACTTTCCTACCCCTACTTAATGAACATGTCAAGTGGCTATGTTTAGATTTTCAACCTAGAGTGTTTTCTTTTCCCCGGTTTTTCTTTTTTGCTTCACCACTTATTATCCGAGTATTTCTCTGTCTATAGAACTGGACATTCTTCAAGTGAACAATATCACACAAAACTTTGATAAGCTTATCAAAGTAGGGTATGGCTGTTTATATATAACTAGCTGAAGTCTAATGAGTATAATTATACTGGGTTCTCAAAAGATTGCAGTGATCAGCTATATGGAAATGACTATACAAATAAATAATTATGCACTGTCAATTTAAACTAAAGCACAATCCAGCAACAAAGGCTATATTTGCATTACAAGGCACTGAGATACGAGATGATGGACTTGGTATAGAAACAGAAATAGACAGATGGATATATTTGATAAATGGCCTGAGTCTGCCTCTTTGGGAGGCTACCTCTCACCCTCTGTGAATCTGTCACGGTTGTAATAACTTGCACTCAAGCTGGATACCCCTACGTTTAAAAGGGAGGTTTTTGCTGGCAGGGTTTTCTACGTGAGGGCTCCTTAATTTTGGAATTCATTCCCTTCCTCTGACGCAAAATAATCCAAATATGTTAAGCTTCAGCAATTTCTGCAAGGCTCACTTGTGCCCTCAGTTTACTGGAACAGATTTCCAGAAAATGCTGAGTATCCACCCTCTGAGTTTATGCCCACTTTCAGAGAAGGAGAGTGGAAAGTAACTAGTCATTTTGAATGCCCCAATCTGAGCACCTAAAAAAAAAAAAAAGAGGCATTCAAAATCACTAGTTACTTTCCACTCTCCTTCTCTGAAAGGAGGCAAAGCTCTAACGCTTCCCCAATGCAGCCTTTTGAAGAAAGGTTGTGTGGACTCAGACAAACAAGAATACCCACAAAGAGCTGAGATTACTAAACTCATTACAGAACTGAGAGAACCCTTCCAAGTGAGAGGTAACTAATGGATCTCTTCATCTAGTCAGCATTCGCCATTTTTATTTTCCTCTTTCCATCTGACCAAGGGCAAGTCCACACTACAGCACTACATCGGTGCAGCTGCAACGCTGGTGAAGACGCACAGTGCCAACAAGCGAGCGCTCTCCCCTTGGTGTAATTACTCCATCTCCGCAAGAGGTGGCAGCTATGTCGGCGGGAGAGCATCTCCTGCTGACATAGGCCAGTGTGGTCAGCACTTAAGTCGGTGTAACTTGTGGCACTTGGGGGGTGTCTTTTTCACACCCCTGAGTGATGTAAGTTACATCGACTTACGTGGTAGTGTAGACCAGTCTGAAATAACTATTTGAACAACAGTTACCAGGAATGACATACAGATACCAGCCAAGTGGTGCCTCTGTATAAATAAAGTGATTTCTCTCAGCTTCTTCTTTAGCAAATGAGAGATCAGCAGTGAGTTCAAAAATTACATTTTATTATGTGCAGAGGAGCAGATAAAGATAATGCATGGTATCAAACAGACAGATTTTTCCATTCACTTCTTCAGCTGAGCACCAAATATCCGAGATATGCTAGTAGGAAGCCACATGGGTTGTATCACTAAATAGAGACATAACAGCAAAACTATAAACATCATTTAGACACTACAGATTTCCCAGTTCAGTGATTTTGATGCTGATAGAGACAGACTTCCTTTGAAAGTGCAATGATCTGCATGCCTTTTTATCAATGTCTTGGGGCTGGCGATTATTATTTCACTTTAGGGTAACAAATATTCTTCGCTTTTGTTTCTTTGTAGAATACTTGCACATAGCAGAACTGTCAAACAAATTAATATATGCTGTGTTAATGACCTGTGACTGAGACTGCATGCATGTACACTGTCTGTAAGGCACAAGGTGTCTTTACAGATATGCACAGGGAGGAGGGTTTCGTTTTGTCACTAGCAAACCAAACCACCCCTGAAAGGTGCTTAGAGGACATACTCTTACCTTTAAAGATGTTACAATTGAAACTATGGCTTTCAATTGTGAAATTTACAACTGATGGCCAAACTGGCCATGTATGCCTGCTATTCTGTGTGCACGCTGATTATATGCATATGTTAATTAGGTATGCACAAACGTGTGTGTATAATTGTGCATGACTTTAAAATTGGGCACACGATGGTCAGCAACTAACTTTGATTGAATCATACAGTCATAGCAGCTGGAGTTATAAAAGACCAAGTTTAACATCTGGGGCCAGACCCTCAACTAGCATATGCCAGTTTACACCAGTTCATCACTAACTCCATTTAGGTTTAGACAATGGAGATCTTATTTACATTGAAAAATGTGTCTTATAACTAAAAGTGAATTGAGGGCCAGTGCAAAGGGGGAGCGGGGGGCATTTACTCCCTGCCTCATATTCCTTTTCCCTGACTAGTGTCCATAGGAATGCTAGTAGGGACCAAAGACTGTGTTCCTGCCTGGGGTCCCTCTGCAGGAGTTAAAGAATGTTTTGGGGAAGTTCCTTGTGATTCCCCGCCCCATACACCCACATAAGTACTGGTCAGAACCTGGCCCAGTAACCACAGTAATACCAAACTAAATAAGCTAAAAGGCTATAAATAAGCAACCAGCATGTTTGCAGGAAGCCCATGTTTGTGGAAGGACTTTGGGATTCTCCACTCTGCATCATTAGAGCTTCAATGCATCATATAAGTGATTAAGTAATAGTGACATTAAGCCTATGAGTTCTTTATGCCAGATAGATTATTTTGCAACATCAGTGACACTATTATGGCAGCCATGTTTTGATAGAGTCTGGAAAAATGTACGTATAAAAAGGGAAGAGCAGAAGAACAAAGACCTCAGTCCACAGTGTCATTGCAAGATAGGCCACCCCTGTATGCCTGTAGAAGTAATACGCATGACAACGTTATTTTGGTGAGTCTATGAATCTTCCGATTCTAAATATGGCTGCGAACAATAAAAGTTTTAAAGAAAAAGGTATTTTGAAAAATCCACAGACCAACATAAATATTAGCACATATGTACATCAGGATATACAGCCCAACTAACAACAATAAACTGCAAGAAAAAAGACAAGGGAATTTGAGTCTCCCCAAAGAGTAGCAGAGAGCCTAATGCTGTGAAAGACTAAGAATGGCCATGTCAGTGATTTGATCTTTGACTTCCTCTTGAGGAGCCTTTGTTTTAAGAGAACAAAAGTGGAGGAAAAGATAGGGTAGAAGGTTTACAAGTGCAAAACTCTAGGGTAAATGGTAATTCAGATGTGAGACAAACTTGTCTCTGGCCAAACTGAAAACTCATTTACCACACACAGAGTTAGGACAAGACAGTTTAACTAGAAAACATCAGAGATTTACCAGATCTGTATTATCATGATGCAGAGACATTAGAGATGGGGGTGAAAAAAACATATTAGATCATTTATTTTATTGTCTGCCAGTGCAGAATTCCTGGTATTCAGCTGAATTTTTATTTTATTAACTCTTTTGTACAATATCACTCATAATTATACCCTGATTATATTAAACAATTCCTCTTCCTCCACTGTGTTTACAGATATCATGTACTTGTTGGTAATTACTTGTCCCCATTATGGCCCAAGACATTTAATCTGAGTCAGGACTGCAGGACTGGACGCACAGTCATCATTTGCCAAGTTACACATATTTAGCTTTTTAAATTTTTCCTCCTGTATATTGTAACAGTAGAATTTTCATATTCATTCATATGTCAGTCGTACAAATGCCTTTAATTAATTATGGTGTTAATTCTCCCCTAATTATATCTAAAAAGATAAAACTAAGGATTTGAACACCCCTGTGTCCACTAAATCCATTGTAGAGGGTAAGCGTGTTAGCCCCTTTTTACTGGCCAAACTAAAACTTAGGTACACCTAAAAATTCCTCTGTGACACTTCCTATATTGTTAAGTAACAACCTCTTGATTACATCCAAAGATCAGACCACAGGACCAGCTAGTCCAGGACCCTCTCTGTGATTACAGCCAGGACCACATGCTACAGATGAAGTTAAGTGAAGCCCTGTAATGAATTATTCTGTTCATACGATAAGATTCTCCCTGACTTACATAAATCAGTGGTTGTCAAACACAGAAACAGGAGGGTTTAGATTTGTAATTCTTTGTCTCCTGTCTAATATAATTATGGTTGTTTTCGTCATTCACCTAAGGACCTATTGTCTTTGAAAGGAATTGAAGATGCTTATCACCTCTAAAGATAGATCTATCTACCTCACCTATCACTACGTGGGCCAAATATGATCACCAGAGCAACAACAAAATTGTAAGTGACACAGAAGCTCTACTGAGAGCTCTGGGAAGTGGACATTATGATAATCAAATTCTGTGGTCACAACAACTTTGTTGCTGATGCAAAGTGGACAAAGGGTAAACAATGGTACATCTAGTATAAACTGTGCAACTGGGGACAAAGCACTTCCATATCATATCAGACACACTGAGCTTTCCACTGAAAGAACATGGCTCAAAGTGATGCCAGGATTCTTAACCTGACTCACCACTTAAGAAGAAATACTCCCAGCAAGTGAGGACATGAAAGAGAAATGAACTTTCTTGGGTAGATGACCACTATCCAATGGCAAACCTCTGCTCCCAGCAGTTTGGCAACAGGTTTTAAATAGCTCTGTTTAAATTAAACTATGCATTTCAACAGGATTTTTTTTTTAACTATGAAAATTTTGGCAAATTAAGTGTGATAAACGTCTAGGAGATTTTTCTTGAGATTTGACTTTTCTACTTTAAAAAAAGCTTCAATTTCAAGTTCCTTAGACATTCTGTGGGTCAAATCTCAGACTTGGAAAACAGCAGGGATGAGACTTGTGCACATGTAAATAGTCTTTACAATTATCCAAGAATTCTCTACATATAGTTGTGGCAGAGGAGCACCTCGCCTACATGGAGTGCATTAATGAAAGGGAAGTGTCTTTGAAAATAAGATAAATCCTTTTACCATGGGAAAGTAAATAAATACTGAACCAAATTCAAACTTGGATGTCACTTAGTATGTATATCACTTAGTGTAGACATTACTCATTAACTCGTATAATGGAAACTGCCATCTCTTTACAATCCATGGTTTGCTAGCATTAACAAAAGAATGAAAATGAAGAATTAGCCTCCTCCTTTTAAATACAATTTAGTAACATTTACGCACTGTGTCCTGAAATGTCACCAAATAGTGCTTTGACTGTCTGATTCTGGAGATGAATTAAATTGAAAAACCCCTGTATATTTTCACATGCTTTCTTTGTAATTATGCCATGATGGATGGAGAAACTCAATATTTTTCAAACTTCCCTGACATTGTATTTTGCACAACGACTCAGATATGCAGACAAGTGGCTGTAAAATTGATTACATGACTGTGAGTGTTCACTGGTTTCGTTTTTCCTGGTCAACTCCAGGGCTGATGTTAATTCGTTGGTCTTTTTGTATAAATGGGTTTGTTAAAGTTCCGTTACCATCAAACTTTTGCAAACTATTTCAGTGAACAAATTCTATACAGTGAAATGTGTGGCTTGAAGCCAGTAATTTCTGCATGGCTTTACAGTATCTGACAACAGAATTAAAGTGTTTGTGCAATACAGATGATAGTTCAGGTCTTTTACCGTTGCTATAATTAATCAAATATAGCTTTCTGCCAAGTGGCAGAAATGTACACAAAATACATGGGCACCTTGAAATTATCCTGAATTTCTTTTCAGGATTGTAGAAACATGCAGCAAAACACTGAACCAGCCCATCACCAAATCAAATCATTTAAAAAAACAAAGACACACTAATCTATGATTATGGAGACAAATTGCAGCAAATATGAATATAAATATGCACAATGATGACATTTTTGACTTTGAAGTGACTTTACATTCAGACTGGCCAACTACTCTAGTTGTGCCACAAAGTAATGACGATCTGAAAAAAGAATCTCAAATTTACCCCATTCATAATATATGCTTTGTACCTTTTTGTTTTCAACGTCATAAACTGTTGGTGTATCAGCTTTAACTATGAATGAATATGTTGTCTGCTTTTGGAGTGAACTTACATAGTGATTTGAAATTGTGAATGGGGGAAGGAATGTGTTACCTTTACTTATTGATTTCTTGATGGAAATTGCCTGGATCATGCAACCTTTTTTAGACCTATTAAAGCGGCTTTTGGCTAACCTGCAAGGTTAGCTGTAATCAGAGCAAGGAGCTGTAATCAGAAGTCTTGATGTCAGAGGAAAAAAAGGTAATTTGGGGTACTCTGTGGTGAAGTTCCATCACAGATTGTTCAAGATTTATTACCAGAAACAGTTGTAGAGGAATATAAATCTCATAAGTATTGTCATGCTCACTGTTTAAATATATTCACAAGTAGCTAGTAAACTGAGGGTTACGTAGGTATAATAGGGGTAGACATTGGCTTCTTGTTTGCAAAAATTGCTTTCCTTTAACTTACAGAGCCAGACTCTACTTTCATTTACATCTGTGTAAATCTGGAGTAATTTCAGATCTACTCTCATGTAACTGAGATTTTAAGATTTATGGTTATTTCTTGAGATAATTCTGAATAAAGAGATGCCTGAATCAAAATCAGCCCTGACAGACTGCGACAAGAGTGCCAGGCTAAAGCCCCTGCTATTACCAACTCCTCAGGGAGGGGCATGTTTTGCATGCTTAGGATGGGTGTTACTTAAACCCTCCTTAGGGAAAACTCAGCCCTGATGACCCCAACTTCCTGTTGGAAGTCCAAACCTGACCTTCGTGGCGTGTTATGTGTTGCTATGGAATGTACTAAAACTGAATGGCACTGGGTACAAGACAGCTCTTGTCAAATAACTCATTTGTTGCAAGATTGTAATTGCTAGCAGCACAGAGGCCAATCTGCCACAAAGTGATCAAGTTACTGTGGAAGAAGCAACCTTCCTCCTCTTCACTGGTTCACACTGAACACTGGATATGGTACTTGTTATTAGACAATCTCTAGCACAGACTTTAGCCACAAGGGATCCCGTCTTTCCCCACTTACTCTATGTTCAGCTCCAGCATTGCCGTAGACATCTCTCTGTCACTGTGGCCTATGCACCAGCAGAAAATGCATCACCTGCAGAAAAGGACACATTCTACCACCAGCTATCACAAATCATTTGATACTGAACTCTCACTGGGTCTTCAGTGCTGCAGAACCATCAGCAAACCCAGGCCACAGACTAGTCATTGCTCAGCTCTCATTGCATCTTCCATCAAGCCAGACATCTACCAACAGTACAATGTACAGTGTCTTTCTGAGAATGCTGTTGAAGCCATGAAATACACACAAGCCATCAAACAATGAGGAGATTTTCTGGAGTGCTATATGTAATCCTATATCACATGCTGCCCCTGGAACAATCAGGTTTAGGTGGCCACGCAAGAAACCTTTGCTTCTGAAGATGCCTTTGATATTAGTCAAAAAAAGCAGAAGCAGGGAGATGTCCAAGAACATGAAAAGCTAAAAGGTATTTTCTGGGCCTTGGCAAAACATGACCATATGAGATCTACATCAACTCCTCGGCTGATGAAGCAGAAGATGGCTTAAAGAACAATCCTGTTTACAGAGACATCACTCGCCTGAGTGGCAGCCAGACATAGTTTTCTAACATCTGCATTATGAAACCAGATGCCTCCCCCTGCTCATCAATGGAGGCGCCTTGGACAGATGGAAAATACATTATGAAATTGTTGTGAACTATGGACCTGCTGACAACTTTCCAGAACCATGTAACCTAGCAAATCACATGATTCAGACACTGGGAGGAACATTCATCCTTTGTCACTTGAGGAAGTACGAAAGACCATCCAAAGGCTGTGGAATGGACATGCTGCTGGACCTGATGGGATTCCACCTGAGCTGCTAGGCGGTGCCTTGGAACCAGTGAGCAGCGGCCTGCAACAACTGTTCTTAAAAGTGTGGGCATCAGGCAAAGTACCAACAGAACAGAAAGACAGCATCATAGTGTCCCTGTACAAGGGCAAAGGATCTCTTACTGAATGTGGCAACTATAGGCCAATCTCATTGTTATTGGTCTCTAGAAAGACCTGCTGGTAGGATGCAGCTGCTCTTTTACAGACACTATCATCCATAATAATCAGGTTTCACATTATCTCTTTCCCCCACAAATACAAAACATAAATATTTATTGAACTCTTCTGCTTTTTCTGTATAATATTGACAACTCTACCATTTCTATCAGTAACGGACCAGTACTGTTGTCCAAGATACTTTTTCTTCTTAACATACTTAAAAAACCTCTTTCTTATTGTCCTTAACTCTGCTAGCCAGAGATTTCTATTTATGTCCCTTTTCTTCCCTCATCAATTTTCTACAATTCCTACCTTCTGATTTATATTCATCATCAACTTCCCCTTTCTTCTGGGTTGCATACTAATCTATCCTAAAAGTTTGTGAATTGCTGTTAAATCTGTACAGAAGGGGAAGCTATAAATAATGGGTGAGCTTTTATATTCCTTTCAAACATGATAGATTTATATACTATTAGGGTATAGTATCAAATTATAAGAATTTAGTAACCTATAGGTGCTGTAAATACTTACTGTCTATAAAAACATGAATTGATGAAAGGTAAAATTTTGCTATCTGGTTGAAGAATTTTCAATTTCAAAATAGATTGATTGTATTATGGTAATGGTATTATAATGACTGACCTAACTTTCAAACCAGCAAACATGCTTAGATCCTGTGGTACCTAAATCTTTGATGGATACCAAATTCATCTACAGCATACAGTTAATACAAAGAGAGGAAGAACAGTGTTGTGACAAAGGAATAGGACTAGGAAGTAAGGAAATTCAGGTTGTGTGACTTAATAAATTGTTTGTTACTAGCTTCTGAACTACCTAGTTGCATATGAAACTGGAACAAAACATGCCAAAGCATTGCCAGAAAGACTATTTTTGTAATCAAGCAAAACTATGAGAGGTGTACAAGGTATAGGTTAAAAATAAAGACTGAAAACTATTGTTTGACCATTAAAATGCTTTTCTTAAATATGTATATGGTGCCTAGATAAAGTGATGAACACATTGGAAATCATAGATTAGATATATAGATGGAAAGATGTCAGCAACAAATGTGATTTTGATACAACCAAGAATCTAGTGTGATATACCACTGCACTGGATGTATTAAAATGTATGTGCACAGGACTGTTTACCAACTGTCTTGCTTAGATTCCACCACAACATTCATGTAACAAAGTAGGAACATATCAACAGGTTTAATCACACTTGTTTACATTTCTATCTCCACAGTGAAGTACAACTTACCTTTATGTTGACTTTTACCTGTAAGCAAAGAAAAGATCTTAGGTAATCGAAAGCATGCAAAACTAAACAGTATACTAGTAAAGAAAGGATAGAGGCTTTCCAGATTGAAAAGAAAATGTTAGAACCAGACTAATTTATTAAAGCAATGCATGTTCCCCTTGTAACTGCGGTATGTTTTAAACTGCTATGTCTTTCAACAGCAGACAGCACAGCTCTATGGCTGATGCTGGTATAAGCTATAGTGTCCAATGGGTTCTCTCAGTGTATTGTGTCTGTGTGAAATTAACCTTTCTATAGAGGACCATTGCAAGGTCTGTGATCATTAAGGTCTCACTTTAGCCTCAGAATAAAGCTTAAGTGGGACTTAAGTAATGCATAGACTCTGTGCTAAGTGACATTCATGCTCTGATTTCTACAGTGGTTAGATTCTTACTGGTTTCAGAGTAGCAGCCGTGTTAGTCTGTATCCGCAACAAGAAAAGGAGTACTTGTGGCACCTTAGAGACTAACACATTTATTTGAGCATAAGCTTTTGTGAGCTACAGCTCACTTCATCGGATGCATGATGCAATGCATCATGGACTCTCCTCTTGCTTAGGAAAGGTAGTTTATTATGGGAGTCCTTGACCCTGGTGTATCATGGGAAATGTAGTCCACATGGGGAGCCCACCTCAAGAAAAGGGACATGAAGCAACCAAAATAAAACTCATCTGAAGCACAGCACTAGCAGAGACAAATAAAAAAAAATTGGCCAAAATATTTTGCATTGTGGTTCTTTGTGTTTTCAATGAAAAATCAAAATTATCCATGGATAATGGATACTTTTAATGACAAATATCACAATCACAAACCCAATTTTCCATCAAAAATAGTTTTAACAGAAAATATGCGGATGAGGACATATCAGTTCTCCAGATTTCCAGGTCTTCAATCTCACTAGGTTTGGACTTAAAGGTCATATATGTATCTATGTGTACACACACACACACACACACACACACACAGAGTCTCAGAGGTATTTCCACTATACTGGCAGAATTCCAAGAGGTCTTCCAAGGCTTATGTTGTCTGGAAATCAGTTACCATTGAAGACAGACAAATCAGTAACTGTAATGATTCATCCATGAAGAAAAATTTTATTAGTCCTAAGAGATAAAATAACTTCATAATATGGAAAATTGGGAGTTATTGAAATAGTAAAAACACTAACAGACTGGATTAAATATGTCATTGTAACTGGAAAGTCAAATAAAGTACAGCCATGCATTGATCCATATGATTCAAATAAAATAATAAAAATGAACATTGCCTGATAAAAACTGTTGAAAATGTGGGAGAAAAGCTCTTGATGAAGGAAAGAAGAATGAAGGCTAAACTACAAAACGGGCAACTCTATTTTAGAAAGCAGTGACAATGAGAAAGATGTAGGAGTCATCATGAACAAGGAACTCAACCTGAGCTCCCAGTGCATTGCTGTGGGAAAAAGGAATAATGATCCTCGGATGTATAAGTAGAGGAACACTGAGTAGGAGTAAGGAAGCAAATTTACCTCTGTGTGTGGCATTGATGAGAAATTCTGTGTCCAGTTTTGGGGTCCACATTAAAAAAAAAGGATGCTGAAAAAATGGAGAGGGTGCAGAAAAGAACCACAAATGGTTCGAGGGCTGGAAAAAATGCTTTAGAGACTGAAGAAGCTCTAGGTAATCAAAAAGAAGAAAGATCAAGAGGGAACTTGATGATGTATAAACACCTTCCCAGAGAGAAAATACCAGTACTAAAGGACTGTTCAATCTGATGAAAAAAGACATAACAAGAACCAGTAGCTGGAGGATAAAGACAGAGATTCAAATTAGAAATAAGGCACAATTTTTTATCAGTGGGGTGATTAACCATTGGAACAGACTAACTAAGGAGGTATTGGATCCTCCATTTCTTGGTGTTTTCAAATCAAGACTGAATGCCTTTCTGGAAGATCTGCCTTAGTGTATGCCTACACAAGAGCTGGAAGGTATAAATTTCAGCTCAACAAGACATACCCAAGTTAGCTCTGATCAAGCTAGAGTCTTAAAAATAGAAGTGTAGCCACAGCAGCATGAGAGGCAGGAAGGGCAAACTGCCCTAAATACAATCCATTTGACACATAAGTGTGTCCTCTGGGCAGCTAGCCCCTCCTGCTACTTGGACCACAGCAGTTACACTTCTATTTTTAGCATGTTAGCTCAACCAGAGCTAGTGCAAGTATGTCTTCTTTAGCTGAAATGTACACCTTCCAGCTCTAGTGTAGTCAAACCCTTAGTTAAACACAAGGTATTTGGCTCAACCCAAGGTAAATCGGTAAAATTCTATGGCCTACTGTGTTGTACAAGAAGGGAGGTCAGACTAGATGATCTGATAGTCCCTTCTGGTCTTAAAAAGAATCTATGAATCTTAGACTATTTTACCTTTGTAAAATTTCATCAAATGCCATCTGGTGTAAATTTTGATCCTTAGATGTGTCAGGGAATATTTGTATAGATTTTCTGGGGGATTAAAAAGAGTAAAAGTTATAATGGATTATATTGTAACTTGGTTTAGGGATCCTAAGGAACAGAGTGAAAGACTTCAGCAAATAATTCTGTGAACAAGAGGAAGACACCTATCACTGAACAACAACAATCAAAGGATGGCGGGCCTGGCAAAGTTATATTATAAGGTAAAAATGGAGGAAAATGGCTTTTTTTTCATCCAGACAAAATAAAAAGAATAGTTAAAATGTCTGCTCTGTAATAAAAACAGAGGGACAGAATTTTAAGCTATTTGCCAAAACTAAATCTAAATGGTTCCATGGTCAGTAAGCCCTGAAGGAAACTGAGGGAAAATGACACCACACGGCATTGGGAAGAGAGATCAAAACAGTCAAGGGAGAAGGTAAAAAAAAAAAATCTGATTACCAGGGATTCCATGGTATTATTATTTATCTTTGCTCCTTCTGTTATCAGAAGGTCTAGGTAGATGTTTATGCTAGAACATTTAGTTGTATTTCTATCAATATCCCTAAACATGGCAGAAAAAGAAACTGCATGGATATTGAAAAGATGCTGGCAGTTGAGAGTGGTTGTCTTATACTTCGTACATAAATACCAGATGTGGGTGAGGGAAGATGCGTCTAGAAACTGATCATAAACCACTTGTGAGTTAATTTTAAAAACTTTGCCTTTAACACTGGTTAGAATCTGTGCCTGCACCTCCTCCCACTATGTAAAATGCAATACTGAGCTGATAAGGTGTGGGGGCAAATCATCAACTAGTGTAAATGCTCATAACTCCATTGAAATCAATGGATCCATGATAATTTACACAAGTTGAGAATCTATCCCCGATCTCTGTGAAGAACATAGATCAGATCAGAAACTATGAATAGTAAACTGAAGGACACCACCTGAAAGTGATGCTTATTTTTGTTTTAAAAATCTAAAGCATTGAACTAGCTGTTATTTCATACCGACGAATATGAAATTTCTGGAGGAATTTATATGTCCATTACTTCAAAATTAGCTGAATTTCACATTAAAAGAAAGAGAGGGAGCCCATTAGGTATAAACAGAAATTATCCAATTTACAAGATTGTCACAAAGAGTATAATCAAACCCTAATCTGATTATATACTGATCATTTCCAGAAGAAATGGATTTACAGAATTCCACAGACCAGGAAAGCTCTGGCTGAATAGATTTGACATGGTATGGAAACTATTTCTATGGCCCTGTGTGACATTGTGTCACATGCTCTAATAAATGTGTTAGTCTCTAAGGTGCCACAAGTACTCCTTTTCTTATTTTGTATATAAGTGCACACAGTTAAGATACATTATTGTATCTAAATGTACTGTTCACCTGTAGCACTGAGAACACAATACTGGCCCCACTGCAGTTAATAGGACCTTATGCCATTGTTTTAATTGGGAACTGCATCAGGTACTACACCTGTTCTTTAAAAATTATACTTTTTCCCTAGAAAACAGGAAAGTATTATGTAAATTTCAGGAATTTTATAAGAGTCCACTTTTAAATCGCTGTTATAAAGGCTTGTATGATTGCTGGTAGTGTTGTTATATTTCTGACTATTATGCATAATAATTAAATAGTATCTCTTCAGCTCCCAAGAAGTCACAAACCTTTTGTCATCATTAGACAAAATCAGGCTGAGTGTAAACACAGTCTAGTTTCCTTCATGTTTTTGTATTTGTATGCAGCAATTGTCAGCATGTCGGCAGTGGACGGTGATAAAGTGCATTTTTCTGCTTGGGTGGTTAGCCCTTTCATTTTTACAAGTGACAAAATAAAAATCTGCTGAAGAGTGAACATGCTGCTTTCACTGTGTCATCTCAGCCCTGCGGGTCATTTTATTATAAAATGTAAAAATCCAGTCAATTTTATTTAATCAGCTGAAAAGGAAAAGTGTTTCCAGGTCATTAATCAAGTGCTCCTTCTCTGTGGGACTTGTCTCTTCAGAAACTGCCATCTGAATCATTAATAAGCTGAAAAGATTTTGTGCCAGCAGGTTTTTGAGAAACCTAGATGTTATCAATATAACAGAAGTAAAGTAATTTGAGGTCAACAAATAAATCCTTATATATTCATTGCTTCCAAAGCTAATCTAGGTTATTAAAGGAAAATATTTCTTTACTTTCTAAACATTTAATTGTTCTTATTATTGGAAAACACTCAATTGTTTAGATTGTATTTGATTATATAGTTCATAATTATATGTTTTCTTTAATGTTACCTATCCTTATATTTACAGTAAACTTTTATGTGAATTGATCAAAACATAATGAGACAGTAGGAAGAGATAATTACTACTGTATCTATAATAATGATAGTAATTAAACCACAGAAAACTACATTCAAAAATTGTCAAGGCTTCAACTTAAACCCATAGTAGCATAGGAAGAAGCTGAAGGCAGATATCACATCTAAGTGATCCAGTTGCATATGCCTAGTACAAGCCATATGGGCCAAATTTTCATTCATACTTATGGGTACATTTGTTTACGTGTGAATAAGTGGGCATCTGGCATGTGAAAACAAGGGTACTTTTTTTTTTTTTATTTACACAGACATGTTTTTGGAGGTCAGCTGAATTTGGTCCATGTTGTATGACCATGAAATACACAAGAACAATGGATTAGTCATTGCTAGAATTTCATCCTTAACTCTAAACTTCCTTTTGTTGGATGAATCTCAAATTTATATAAAACAAAATGACAGTGAACCACAACAATGTATGCAGTTCTTTTGGTAATATTAAAAATAATTTCAAAGACTATTAAAATATGTTTCTGTTTATTGACAAGGCAGGCCAAAATGGTTTCTCAACTTACAGAACTCCTAGTTTAAAGGATAGAATCAACATTTTGACGAAAATCAACTGCTGTACAGTGTACTCTGTGATGGATCCAGTTTCCCATTTGTACTTTTTAAAAGGTAGCTTAAAGATCATGAAAGATGCCACTTTGATAGTTCTAGACACTGGAGATTAGATTTTGTTCTCAATTACACCACTACAAATTTGGACTAATTCCATAAACTATAATGGAATAACTTGGCTATACATAGGGGATACCAATTCAGAAAACAAATATAATTCTGATATAACAAAACGTAACAGGTAACATTCACTGCTCATTGATCTAGGAAACATCAGCGCAGGCTACAATATCTAATTTTATGGCATGGCTATGTCCTCAATGTAAATCCTGCATAATTCAGAGTTATGCAGGATTTACATGGTTGAAACTAAGAGCAAATTTTCATCCACAGGTTATACAACAAATCACCAAAGAGCAAAATTTAGTTGACTTAAGTAGACTTACTCCTCATTTGTACCCATGTACCAGAGTGAAATAAGGCGGACAGGTGCCAGCTAGTGTCAATGGTAGGAGTAATTTCTTGCCAAATAGGAATTGGACTGTGACCACCAACTCATTTCATATAGTTGACCAGTCACTGGATACTAATGACTCTTTATTCCTAGCAACTTACACTATATTCAGAGCTGTGACTTAATAGCTGAAGGCTCCATAGCCTATTTACTAATCCCCAAATTACCTGACGTGCTCAGGTAACTGATAATGGATTATGAAGCTTCTCACTAATGCAAAGTTGTAGTGTTTATTTTTCCAGCGAATTGCCCAAACTACCCAGTTAGCTGGAGGAAAATTATCTCTATCTCTGCTGTGATCATTTAAAATCTGGCAGAATTTTGTAATTTAGAGCCAGGTTTTTAAAGAAACAAACAAAAAAACCATTATTCTATCTTAAAATTAAATATTAGAAATGTTTTGTTCTTCATATTGACTAATCACTACGGTAGTTATTTTGAAGAAAAAAAGAAGCAGTGGCATTAAAATAACCTCATTTTATCACTTGTCTTGTCCCAAAAATCACCATAATAATTAGCTTATAATAAGGACAAAACATCTTAAAATGAAATTTTAGAGATAAAGGAGTTTAAAAAAGCATCTTGAATCACAAAGCTCTGCCAACTCCTAAATTATCACAGCAGGAATAAAGATGCTAAACAATGATAAAACTACCAAAGAAGCTCAGTCAATTCACATTAAAATTCCAACAATTTTTCTGAAAGAGATGTAGTAATTTTATGGTAATTGTTACTAATTATTTTTGGCAATAAAGTATCAACACTTTTTTTAACAATGTCACTTGCCATTAATAAAAATCTCACAGAAGTAATTTTATGTATGCAAATACTTTATTCTGTGCACTAGAAAGCCAGAAAGTTGTAGCTGTAATGCAGATTAAAAAGTAAGATCTGAAAATGGGGGCGGGGGAGGAGGAGAATGCGGCCCAGTTTTCAGTGGAATCATTTGCTGTACATGCACCAGGATGCAAACCCTTACAGAATAAGTAAATCTGTTGATTAGCAGCTGTTCTGTCAGCAATAGTTAAGAAGATGAAGAGAATGGGTTAAAAAGAGAACATATTTTATCCCTATAAGTTTGATTAATAAACAATGCTGAAGATGCTGAATGCTATGTTTAAAACAGAATTAAACAAGACAAAAACTCTTACATAATTACAGCAAATACAGCAGTAAACCGATAGATGCTATTTTAGCTCAAACTCTGCTCAGTTACAGTACTCCAGGATTTGGCACTTTGAGTTTAACTGAACCTGTGTTTTACTCTTTCCTGCTCCCTACATTCCAGAAATACCAAACTTCTTTCTGTCCCTACCTTGAACAAATTTTGCTCTCATCTATTCCATTGGAAAGGAAGAATAGTTACATTAGAGTAACTAGAGTAATCCGGGTACTTTGTCTCTGCACAGTAGGCAATAGAACATTCTGTCCTTTGCTACCAGTATCTGGAAAGGCTTTATTGTGGGATAAACTCATAAAACCAGATGATTGGGCAACACAATGGCAAATAAAATTCAATACTGATAAATACAAAAGCAATGCACCCTGGAAAACAATCCCAACTATACACACAAAATGGGATCTAAATTAGCTGTTCAAGATCTTTCCTGACGTTGAGTCATTGTGGATAGTTCTCTGAAAACTCCCACTCAATGTGCAGCGGCAGTCAAAAAAGTTAACAGAATGTTGGGAACAATTAGGAAAGGGACAGATAAGAAGACAGTAAATATCATAATGTCACAGTATAAATCCATGGTAAGCCCACACATTGAACAGTGTGCAGTTCTGCTCACCCCATCTCCAGAAAGATATATTAGAATTGGAAAAGGTACAGAGAAGGGCATCAAAAATGGTTAAGTGTATGGAAGAGCTTGTGTGAGGAAAGTTTAAAAAGACTGATTTTCAGCTTTGAAAAGAGACAACTAAGGGGGGTACAATATCAGTTAATAGAATTGTGAATGGTGTGGAGAAAGTGAATAAGGAAGTGTTATTTTCTCCTTCAGATAAAACAAGAATCAGGGGTCACACAATGAAAATAATAGGCAGAAGGCTTAAAACAAACAAAAGTAAGTACTTTTTCATACAATACACAGTCAACCTGTGGAACTCATTGCCAAAGGATGTTTTGTGAAGGCCAAGACTATAACAGGGTTCAAAAAAGAATTAGATAAGTTCATGGAGGATAGGGCCATCTATGGCTATTAGCCAAGATGGTGATGGACACAACCCCATGCGCTGGGTGTCCATAGCCAATGATTGCCAGAAGCTGGGAGTGGATGACAGGGGATGGATCACTCAATGATTGACCGTTCTGTTCATTCTCTCTGATGTATCTGGCATTGGCCATTGTCAGAAGACAGGATACTGGGCTAGATGGACCCAGTACGGCTGTTCTTATGTAAATTCACTTTCTAAATATTATAAAGCCCTACCCCCCCAAAGCCACATCTCTTCTCCTTAGCCTGCAAAGCCATCTCTCTAGTTCTCCTCTTCATAGAATCATAGAAGATTAGGGTTGGAAGAGACCTCAGGAGGTCATCTAGTCCAAACCCCTGCTCAAAACAGGACCAATCCCAACTAAATCATTCCAGCCAGGGCTTTGTCAAGCCAGGCCTTAAAAACTTCTAAAGATGGAGATTCCACCACTTCCCTAGATAACCCATTCCAGTGCTTCACCACTCGCCTAGTGAAATAGTTTTTCCTAATATCCAACCTAGACCTCCCCCACTGCAACTTGAGACCATTGCTTCTTGTTCTGTCATCTGCCACCACTGAGAACAGTCTAGATTCATCCTCTTTGGAACCCTGCTTCAGACAGTTAAAGGCTGCTATCAAATGCCCCCTCACTCTTCTGCAGACTAAATAAGCCCAGCTCTCTCAGGCTCTCCTCATAAGTCATGCACCCCAGCCCCCTAATAATTTTTGTTGCCCTTCACTGGGCTCTCTCCAATTTGTCCACATCTTTTCTGTACTGGGGGGCCCAAAACTGGACGCAATACTCCAGATGTGGCCACACCAGTGCCAAATAGAGGGGAATAATCACTTCCCTCGATGTGCTTGCAGTCTGTATGACTTGCCAGTTTACATTTTGTATGGAAATTAGCATCAGTTCTTCTCATTTGCTTAACCTATATATATAGTACATACCTAAAGTATGCAGGTCAAAATATATCCTACATGCAGCATCTGAAGAGTCCTACACAGTTTCTCTGAAATTTTTACCTTCTTTCTTCCTCCCTATTTTCTCTCACTATAGATTCACCTTGTATCTAGCTTCTCCCTCAATCTGATCCAGACAAGCCCTGAAAGACCCCTCCCGCCCAGAGAGTGACAACAGCCCCACACTGCTAGCACCTTACTTGACCTTCTGGTGAATGACCTCCATACTAGACTCTCAACCTCAGTCTTGCTATTTCTGTGTATTGATTTGTACCTACCATTTCTTAGCATGAGCAACAGAGTGGTACCCAGCAGTGGGGGAAGGTAGGGTACTTTCAGTAAGCTGTCTGGAGGGAGGGAGGGTTTCCTCAGCAGGAGGCAGGTGGTGTCTATCTTGAATCAATCCTCCAACAATTGTAAACTTGCTTCTTTTCCCAGTGACCAAGACCCTACTTTGTCCCCACTACAATGTCTGCTAATCGTCTTCTCAAACATAAGAAACATGGGCTTTCCATTAAAGGTTAAAAAATTTTCTCCAGTTTCCCAAATAGAGAAAAATCATCCCCATTTATACTTAATGAAACTTGAAATAGCTGCCTGTGTTTTTCAGAAGTCTAAGGAAAAAAAACACAACTTTATCACTACTAACCCCATCTCCCAAACTATCATACCTCAGTATGTTAGATAGATTAATACAAATGAAATAAGAATAAATGCCAGCTTTGTAAGCTAACTCGTATACTAGCCCACTGTCCTCTCAAACCCATTTTTCTGCCACATTTTCTGCCATGATTTGGTTTTGAACACATGAAAATATTATAATTGCTCTTTCTTCCTTCTTTAAATTGCTTAATAGCTTGTGTTTGGGTTTTACAAGCATTAAGGCAGATATTTTTTCACAGTTATGAGTTGTGCATTGCTGAGCACCCATAATGTTCCTTCACTTCATCTGGAGTTGTGCAAGCTCAGCTCTTTTGAAACTCAGGTCCTCTATCTTTTCTTCAACACAGTAGGAAGAATAATGTAATCCAACGTTATACAGGCATCAAAAATTGTTCATAGAACTATTTACACAACATTCCACAATGCATTGGAGTCCTTCATCGCACATTAACTCCACCTGTTAGAATGTACAGATTTGGATGTGATGAATGCCTTACATGATGAAATATTTGTTCAGATATTAACTCCTAAAGAGGGTTATCTCATCTTCAACTTCTATACAATGTCAGAACACATCAGAATTCGTAAGGGTCAAATTTTGTACAGCTGGGCAGAACGTTTTTTCCTGTGGAAAATGTGGATTGACGAAAAATCAAAAGCCAGACTAGTCTGGCTAGGATATGCCATCCAGGTGCCTCATGGAAGTTGTAGTTTGGGTGCATTGTTACTATTCTCTTTTACAGGTCTGGCTCCCTGGTGGGAGTATATCAGCTATGAGGTACTGTGGCAAAGTGAACAGTGTGTCACGTTTGAGGTCCAGCTGGTCCCCTTTTGCCTTGTGACTCAGCCACTGGTTTGACCCTTTTAGGGCAAACCAGGATTTTCATCCAGTAGTCCCAGGACCTCACACCAGGTCGATGTCCCTGGTGCAGTCCCAGTAATCTTTCTGAATGCTTGTATCTGTGGTCTTCCTGCAAGTCTTCCCAGTTAGGCTGAAGGGGTACCTAGCCCCTCCCTCAAATCTGGATTCCAGTCCAGGGCCCCAGTCATACCTCTTGCTTCTTTCCAGGGCTACTTCCTATATCAGCCAGTCTTCTCAGGGGGCTTGTATTCTCAGCAGGGCGGGCGTGGGGGGGGGGGCATGGGCAGTCTCCCGGTCAAGCTCCTAGTCCCATTTCTTAAGGCAGCATTGGAAAGGAAACTAAATTAACAGAAATAAAGAGTGGCAACAGCTTCTCTGTCCTAGTAGGGTCCTCCAGCTATTTTTCCTACTACTCTGGTCTCACAGGCAACCAAAGGCATCTTGCTCTCTGCTACTCTCCTTTCTGGGCGCTGAGGAGAACAGGTCTGTCCCTCTACCCAAGCTGGGCCTTTTGAACTGAACTGTACCCTTTTCAAGCTCCTCCACTAAGATTAGCATACCTTGCAGGCGTGGTGAAGCAGGGATGCCTGAGCCCAAAACTGCTCTTTAATCCCCTTTTGCCTGCTATAGGGTTTGTACAACCCATCACAGGTACTATGTACCATGTTGGGGGGGCAGTGCATCATGGAAATCCCTGGCCATGGCACTCTTTGGGATGTGAAATGCATGTAAGTTGCTGCATGCATTCATCTTACTTATAGAGTTTGTAACCCATGCTGTAAGGTAATATGTAACTTTTGCTTTATAATTGTAAAAATGCCTGCTCTGAACTTGTGAATCTAGGCAGGAAAAGTGGTTCCCCGCCCATCCAGAAGAACTATCCAGTCAGGAAGCCCAGCCCCAAAAGAAGAGAAATATGAGGCAATGTCCAAAACTAAACATTTCCTTTTTTGTGCATTCAGTTTTTCAATGGAAAAAAATCAATACTTTTCATGCAAAGCAGACACTTTCTTGGAAAAAAGTTTACTCAAACTCCTTATTTTCAGTCAAAAAATGTCAATGGAAAATTTTAGACCAACCCTAAAATTCTGCCTTTAAAGCATCAGCTCATGTTGGAAGTAATGACGAGTCATAATCCCATGACGCAATCCAAGCTACATCAACCTTGAAAATCTATTTTTCAGTAGTTTGGACAGAAATTCAGTGAGCTGTTACCTAGAAATAGAAACTCCAGATAGTAAGTCGTCCTAGGCTCATTGGAGTGATCCAATGCCCATTGCAGTCAATGGAAAGACTCCCATTTATCTCAGTGTGAATTGGATCAGGTCCTTAGAGATGCTGACAAAGGTATTGCTAAGTAATAATTTGGCTTAAAATGACTAGGAAGCTAGAAATCTGCTTATGTTTTTGTGTGTATTGAAAGCCTTTATTGGACAGTCGGACTTCAGTAGTTGGGGAACAAAAAAATGCAAGGACAGAGCAAATATATCAGAGTGGAGTTCATTTTCTTAGCAGCTCCTCCATTTGCTCTAATGGAATTCTGATTTTCCTATGAACACAGAAAACATTTTCTTTTTTAAAAATGTCACTAACTCACCCAGTTATTAGAGATCTCAGAGCTCTAATTCTGACAAGCCTAATCATGAAAGAAAAGAGGCACATTAAAAATGCATACAGCTACAAGAGGCATGGGAGAGTCACGTTCTTGCCAGAGCAGATCTTGCATTCTATTCTCTTTATTTAGCCTGCTAGTCTTTCAATAGGCACAACTTATAAATAGCAAATCATTAATATGTTTAGTTGTCTAAAGAGCTTTAAAAGCCACTTGAAAATGGTATGGGGAAGTTGTTCTTGTTTTCTTGCTAGGACAAAGAAGCACAGAAGAAAAAAAAATTACTCACTGTCATTGCAGCATCATTTTTCACCTAATAATGTTCACTTAGAAATGATAGATTGTTCCATCAGAAGCTGAAAGAATGAAGTTAGTTTAATTGTTCAGTCTATGGAATTACAGGTGGAGACACTAGCATTTCTCAAAACCCAAATAAAAATTCCTAAATCCTGGGGGTGTTAGTACAGTTCATTTTAGGGGGGACCCAGAACTCCATTTGTATATATGTAACTAAGCCTCAGAAGGGAATGGTGTGAGATAATGTTAGCATTAATCCTTAACTTTCTGAATGTGCCTGGGATAAGTTATTGGTTAAAAATTTTCACCTCCTGTATGTCAATGTATGTTCTAAATATCTCCTTTATTACATTCTCTCATTCTGGTATATAAAGGCTTTGATAACATGCAGTTCTCTTATGGGTTCAAAGAAAGAAAGATGATTTCTGTGATGCCAGGTGCCAGCTCTTGCCAGATGAGCACTGACAAATTCATAGCTGGAAACCAGACCAGCTCACCTTTTTGTTAATATTTTTCAAGATCGGTGTTGAACTTGTAAGAATATGTTTAGACTCTATGAAATGCATGTAAGTTGTCATATGCATTCATCTTACGCCATCTGTATCCCATAGTGAGGTAATATGTAACTTTTGCTTTATAATTGTAAAAATGTCTGCTCTGAACTTGTGATTCTAGGCAGGAAAATTGCCCATCCAGAAGAACTATCAAGACTAAGTGGTCCATTGTGGAACTTCACCTTTTTCCTTCTGCGGGCTCCAGGGCTGGGTTTAATGGCCCTCTTACACCCTTTCTCCTCATGTTTCATTGATCAGGCTGTGGACGTAGATGAGGAGAGTTAGCATTTGATTGCTCACATTTTTAATAAAAGCAGAGGAAACCGACATTGGTGGTCTTGAATGAGAGGGCCCAAACTTGGAGGATGAGGTAGCTGGTGATACATCTGCTGGTTTACTGTTCAGTAAACAGGTATGCAAGTATTACGTCTTCACCCTCACTTCACTGTCATGCTTTGTTATGGCCAGCTATAATGTGGAAGAGCCAAAAAATAAGGATCCGCTCAAAACGAACTGTCTCTCTTTTGGTTTCAGAGTAGCAGCTGTGTTAGTCTGTATCCGCAAAAAGAAAAGGAGAACTTGCGGCACCTTAGAGACTAACAAATTTATTTGAGCATAAGCTTTCGTGAGCTACAGCTCACTTCATCGGATGCCAATGGGCTTTGAACCAAACTCTAAATGAGTATCGAAGTAAAGTAAAAGGTTTTCCTGGCTTGTTTGTGGCTTTGTACTGAACCGGGAGTGGTATTTGCTATGTGGCACCCTAAAAAGAGAAAATTTAGAATGAACTGTAGAATGAAGATACAAAAGCCTTAAAGTGGGCTTGTGCACAGATGTGCTGTCATTGAGGACACAATACTCCGGAGAGAACTGCTGAATCTGATTTGCCTGTGACAGCACTCTGACTCAGTAAAAAGGAGAGATCTCTCACACGAAAAACCACATTTCACAAACAAAATGCCAATGTATGGCTTGTGTTCAGACTTATTCTAGGCTGAATACACTGTTTAACCTTTACTGTGATGACAGAACAATCTCCAAAGGACACTCATAATTTGTATTGATGAAAGGTTAAAATAAAAGTAAAAGGGCCCCCCAAAATAAAATCATGTGTTCAAAAGGTTGCAGATCCCCAGTGGAGTATTTTCTGTTGCTGCTGGTTTCATAGGGCCTGATCCCGAGATGGACATCCCCTGTATATCCCATTGGCTTAAACAATATTGCCACACCTATGTGTTATTGTACCACACTTTACTATACATTGTGTGCCTCCTTCAGGGAGACATTCACTAAAATCACTCTCTGCTGCTAAGCTCTCTGTATGGGGTGTACCACTCACCACTGGTCTGGGATCTCCTCCTGGTCACTCTGGGGATTAGCTCAAGACCGACACGCCCATCTGTGGTTTGCACACAGTCACTCTGCCTCTAGCCTGTCTGCAGCCCCTCTCTGACTCAGTAACCACAGCATCCTCTTCATGACTCAGCTCTCCAATGAGGTCACTAAGTGTTCCCCTTTCTGGGGGAGAAAAAGAAAAGGAGGACTTGTGCACGAAAGTTTATGCTCAAATAAATTTGTTAGTCTCTAAGGTGCCACAAGTACTCCTTTTCTTTTTGCGGATACAGACTAACATGACCACTACTCTGAAACCTGTCATTTCTGGGGGACAGTCCATCACCAGTCCTAGGCAGTCTTCCCATTCACTGCCTCAGTGCCACTCTCCCAGTGGCTGATAGGGGAACCTGTGCCTGCCCCCTTCTCCAGGTTCCAGTCCAGGGACCCTCAGTGCAGCAGTTCTGGGCTTCTACTCTGTACCCTCACTGCTCCATCCCTGGACTGCTTCCTACCTCTGGTTCCCTTCTCTCTGGATGTACCAGCTCCAGCAACCCTCCTCCCCCTTTCCAGGGAGTGACTGCCTTTCTGCAGCCTTTCCCAGCAGGCCCCTATCTGGCTTTTACAGGCCCCGGTTGTTCCAGCACAATTGAGCCTGTTTCTCTAATTAGGGCTTTCTCAGCCTCCAATCCAGTAGGTTAATTGGTCCATCCGGCCTCCATTAACCCCTTCCACTCCTGTGTAGGGGTGAACACCACATCACACTGTCTAAAACCCACACTCACTGGAAAATGGATTTTTCAGAACTTTCACAAGCTTAAGTAACAGTCCCTAGAATAGGTCTGTTAAAACAGCCTGTTATTTCGGAGGACAGACTGTTTCAGGGTCTGGTGTTCACTTCTTGGTCATGGTTCAATTCTGGAAATTGGTAGTGATCAAAAGTGGTAACCATTTGATCACTATTGAGTTGACCTTGTGAAATGAATAGTCATTTCCTTTGGCTTCTGGATGTATCAATGCATCTATCATGGACACTGGCACCCTAAGTAGCATGCAGGCTCAGCTGAAAAGCCAAGGACTCAATGGGTCTGGAGAGTGAAGCAACATCTCACTCCTAGAAGTGAATCTTTCTGAACCGTGGCACATTATTAGGACAGAATGCAACAACTTTCTTCACTGCTGCTGCTTGTCCTGGGAAAATAACAGACTTTACTCTCCAGAGTTGTCAAGATAATACAGATATTTCAGTATTCTTTAAGATGAGGATAGCATTTGAGACCAATGAATTTCTTCCTTCCTTGTGGGTCATATCAGATAGATACAACAGTGCTTACAAATACAGTTTAAATCAATGTTGTTGTTCTGCTTGGCCATTTATTAAATGCTGGCCATTTATTGGTATGATGAGTTTGGTGGCTAGCATTCTTCTTCGGTAAGTCTCTCAAAAAGACCTCAAGGAAGCCCCTCTACCAGGAATTAGTGTGTGTTGGGCTTAGGGAGGGAACCTGGTGAGTGATCTAAATGCATTAGGGAGAACATATTAAGGAAAAAGAATGAATAAAACTCTGCTGAAGCAAGTCCCTGGGAACCTGACTGGATATTGGAGTTCTGTAATGCAGTGCTGGAGCTCTGAAGCACACTTTTGCTATCAAGAAGGGATGTGATTGGTTCTTTGCTCTTGGTTAGGTAGAAGTGGGAACACTGTGGATCTTACCTCAGATGTGTGCTGATGTGTAGCCTTGTGTCATATAAAAGTCAGACACTGTGCAGTAGTGGCTTTTCCAAGATGTGTGTCAATGCGTGTGTGTGCCTAGGGGCAGGATAGAGCCCTGTGTGATTTTAGTGCTTTTTAAAAGTCCTAAAAGCTTCAAACAGACAAGGGGAAATAATGTCCGTACACACTATACTCAGTACAATTACACTGGCTGAACATACCTTCTGAAACACATTAGGCATAATATGGTCTGGTCAGACCTCAAGGGAGATCTTCTTTTCTTATCACTTCTACAGGATAATTTCATTTGAAACTCCCTTGGTCCTTACCTTTACTGTAAAAAGCACTTTCATAGAAGTTGTACTGTATCAATGATGTACTCCAAGGTCTGTTGAAGCGTTTGCCTCTTTTAAGTGTTAGCTTGGAGACCTTGGGAAAACCAGCCCAGCGGGCAAATTCTCTTTTCTTCTGAAGCCTCATAAGAAGTTTACATGCTTACTCACTTCCAGTAAGTAACACCACCTCAACCCTATCATCCAAAGTTCTTTCACAACTCTCATGCCTAACTATTCTCGTTCCCTGTTATCAAGGGTACCATTCGTGGGAACATAGGAACTGCAATGCATACCGCAACAGACCCTTATTGCATCAAAACTTGTAGCCTGTCTTCTGTATCAGGCAATGCTGGATCCTACAAAAGATTATTACATGTACTTCTGGATAATACAGAAAATATCATAATCCCACTATATAAATCCATGGTATGTCCACACCTGTAATGTGTGCACCATTGTAATGTGGTCACCCCATCTCAAAAAAGATATTAGAATTAGAAAAGGTGAAAAGAAGAGCAACAAAAATGAGCAAAGTTATGGAACAGCTTCCATATGAGAAGAGATTAAAAAGATGACTGTTGATTTTAGGAAAGACTACTAAGGGGGAGGAATATGATATAGGGCTATAAAATCATGAATGGTGTGGAGAAAGGGAATAACTGGTCATCAATGGCTATTAGCCAAGATGGTCAAGGATGTAATTGCATGCTCTGGTTATCCCTAAACCTCCAACTACCAGGAGCTGGCACTGGACAGGTGATGGATCACTCAATAATTCCCCTGTTCTGTTCATTCCCTCTGAAGCACTAGCTGCTGTCAGAAGACAGGATACTGGGCTAAATGAACCATCTGTCTGACCCACTGTGGCTGTTCTCATGTAATGCTAAAGACAGTTATAAGTTAAGATTTCCTATGTATTTTCATTCTAAACTCCTGTTTTAAGTTGATGCTGAAGTTTTCCAGGCTTGGTGAATTTGGCTTGAAACTTATTTAACTGAACCCAGTGGTTCAGCCATTTTTTAGTTAGAGGAGAGTGGGGATGGGAAGCAGTTTGCCCATTACAAAATAGTTCTTGCTACCTTTTCTTGAAAAGCTCTACAGTCAAAACTGCTGGGACTGGCAAGCTGAAGTCTCGCATGGACATAGCCCTCTTTGGGAAGTGTCTAAGATGCTCTTATGCAAACTTGTTTTGATAATACCAAATTAGTCAACATTGGAAAATGAGGTATTTTGGGCATCTTGGCATCTTAAAGCAAATATCAGAATTGAAGTAGGCTGTGTTGCCCCTACACCAGTAATGAGACAATGGTCCTATAAACATCCTCTGTACATCTTGTGCAACTTTAAGTGTGCACACACTCATGAACAGGTACATGTAATCAAGGATATCAGTCCAGTACAGGGAAAGGTGCTACCCCTGATTCGAACTTTATAAAATGAGAACTTAATGAGGCAATGCTTTATAAAGTGGATGTCAGGCATTGCACCCTTCTGTTTATAGACTGAAGCCAGCTAGTGGATGAGGGCAGAGAGTAATTAGGGATTAGTAATTCAAGCTTGTACGTAGAAGCTGAGTTATACAAATAAGGATCAGAAGCTTGACTTGGATGCAAAAAGTGAGGGGAAAGCCAATCAAGGGATTTAAGAAGGGGACCAATGTGCTTGCAACAGTGAGGAATGTAAATGATGGTTGCTACAGAATGATAGATTAAAGAGGGGTAAGGTAAAGATGCACAATGGTGAAGAAGTGTTTCATCCTGACATCAATATTAGTCTCCTACAAATCTTAGTGATCACTGTTAAACTTGCTTTTCATTGGTGGGGGTTAATTAATCATTTTCTTTAAAGAATCACAGAACAAACAAGTAATCTGCTATAAATCATCTATCACAATAAGTGATGCTGGCAGAATAGAAAACCTGCCTGCATGCTGTATTTAAAGCGCATGTGGCATTGTATCTTTTTTGAAATCACTAAATCTTTCTATTGTTTTGTTTGTTTGATTATCATTAGCCAGAATCTTAATATCAGATGCTCTTAAGACTGATTATGCTGTGGACACCTTAGGATGTCAATCATCTCCTCAGGCAGCCTGATGTATACTAGGGAGCCAAGAGGAAATACCTTGATTAAGTTATCCAGGTTCTTTTTAAATAATTATAAAACAGCAGAAAGCAATGAACACTTGACAGCTACTTTTCCTACTTATTTCTTATACATTAGACACTGGCTCAGTCCAAAGGGAGACACATACACACTCTGGAAATACAAATACTGGACTATTTGGGTTTATGCACTCACAGGGCACAAATAAGTTTAGAGACAGTGCTGCGTGTACCTCACTCTCCTTTCATGTACTGTTGGACATTCGCTGTAATGAAATATTGGGCCTGTTTTTTGTGGTCAGTCACATGCTGTGGTTCAAGAAAATACATACAGATGGAAAGAACAATAGAGAATAGGTTAAACAGATGCTTTTTATATTTTTTTCCTCTCCCACCCTCTCCCCCACATAAAATATTCCCTCCTACAGATATTCATTTAGCTGAAGGTTTTCTACTGGAGAGACTCACACAGATGTAATCTCATCCCCTCTTTTACATATTTTTGTTATGATTCCAAAAAGTCACACTCTTTGATCAGTTTTTTAAAACTAGAAATACATAAACTACATTGATACATAAATCACAGTTCTCCATACAAACTAACTATAAATCAAATCCTGAGGTTTTTTCAGTCAGTTTTTACTCACTGAAGTCAATAGCCAGATCTAAGGCCAGACCCACTACAGCTTCAAAGGAACTGCTGTGTTGGCCTGTTTATTCCTGAGAATGGAAAGAGCAATATATTAGGGACTGCAGTGGCTGCTCCATCACCGCACTTTCGTAATCCCCTTTGCTCCAGAATCTGTCACTGCTGTACGCTAGTAGCAAACAACTTCCCCTTCCATGCCATCTCTGCTCTGCCAGCTGGTGCACTGCAGCCAAGGCTCTGCTTATTTCCCTCACTCCTGCTCACCCCACATTTCTAATTTATTTAGGGCAAGGCCATGTGGTGGGCTGGATCAAGGCAACAGGCAGAGCTTTGGCTAGAACACACCAGCCAGCAGAGTAGAAACAGTACAGCACTTTACAAACATGGGGACAGACCTCATGGTCTCACTTGATAACATAATGGAAATCCTATGATTGAAATAGAGTATTTCTTTTGGTCCCACACTTAGCTAAGACTACTCCATGTGCCCAGGAGGATCAGAGAAGCCATTTTCAAAGGGTTTCTGAGAAGGAAAGGCAACCGTTGGTGAGCTCTGGATTCCTGTGTGAGCAATTCTGAAAAGTTAGAAAGAAGTCTCACTTGTTACCAGGACCATTTTCCATTCCTAACACACACCGACATGCAATGGCCTAGGACTTACTTCTTACAGGTCTCCCAGACAGTAGGAGTTACATGATAGTATATAAGATGAGGAGAACCATTATTCTTATACTATGGAAATTAGAGGCTTCAGTATGTGTGTGGAAGACGGAAATCTACATTCTCCTAGGCATAGTGTCTACTAACTGAAATTGTCTCAATTATTGTTTAAATATTTGCACAATATTTATGATTTTGGAACCTTATATTATAACATAGCTTTTTTTATAAGGCATGATTCTCCTACAAAAGAATTAAATTCTCTTGCATTGTGTAGACCTAGTGTAAATTACTAGTCCTAACAACAGGAGTTACTAATATTGGTATACAAATGGTGTGATAATAGAATCAGGCCCCCCTACTATATGTAGAACACACACAAACACAGGTATAAACCAAGCACATGTTTTTATGTGCTTAACTTTAGAAATTTAATAATCGAGCGTCCAAGCCATAGGCCATTATGAATAATACAATAAATTATAGACAACTACAAAAACAGATATTTTAAAAACAAACTAAAAACTCAAGATTAACCCTTTCATAAAAATCAGTTACATCTTTAACATCTAATCAAACAAAACTGAACACCCTTGCCTGAGGTTCTGCCACTTCCCCGCCCCAAGGCTTTGCCCCTTCCCTGCGGCCTTGGCACCCCAATCACTCCATCCTCCCTCCCTCCATCACTCACTCTTCCCCACCCTCACTCACTTGCTCATTTTCACCAGGCTGGGGCAGAGGGTTGGGGTGAAGGAGGGGGTGAAGGGTGTGGACACCAGCCAGATGCATACTGCATTATAGGATTGGGTGGCTCCCAGGAACCAGTGACCAGCCCCTCAGCTCCTAGGTGGAGGCGTGACCAGGCAGCTCTGTGCACTGCCCTCACCCAGAACCACGGCCAATGGGAGCTGCTGGGCCAGTACCTGCAAGCAGGGGCAGCACGCAGAACACCCCTGGTCACGCCTCTGCCTAGGAGCCGAGGGACATGTCGCTGCTTCTGGGGAGCCGTGCAGAACCAGATAGGGAGCCTGCCTTAGCCCTGCTTCACCACTGACTGGACTTTTAATGGCTCAGTCAGCAGTGCTAACTGGAGCCACCAGGGTCCCTTTTTTCAACTGGGTGTTCCGGTTGAAATCCGGACACCTGGCAACACTACTCCCAGCCCTGGCCCCAGTGAGGGAGGGTGACTATGAAAAAGTTTGGGCATCACTGAAATACGCTGTCTGCATATTTTGGAAACGGAGATTGTGAAGGCCCTTCTTAACATACTGTTGTTCGAAATATCCAAATATTTCTCATAACTATGGATATTCTTTAAATGAGAAAGCCAAGGAGACATTTGTTATATGAACTGCCATATTCCATTGTTTGCAGGTATCTTCTGCTCTGAAATTATTTAAGGTTTCCACACTTTTGCCTACATCCGTTATCATGTCAGGTTTGGAAAAGCCCAAAGCATGGAGGGAATGGTGAACTTGCAAAAGCCAAGAGAACTTTAAAGGGTGTATCTTGTTGAGTTGTTCTTTCAGACATAACCTTGGAAGGTGCTGCCAAATCATATGCTGAATACAAAGCCAATAATTTAATATTTCAGCCAAAATCCAAAGCTTTTATAGCACATTACCTTACCTCTGCCTTAAGTAAGACAGCTAGGATATAATTTTGGGAGCTAAACATTCCCCTTAAACATTTGTTTTGCACAACCTCCAACTCACTAAGATTCTTCCAACCCTGCATTTCCATACCAAATACTTGGCACAGGCTTTACCCTTGAAAACTCCAAGAGCTTAAGATTTTCTTCTTTGCCTCATCTATATGTTTATCCTATTGGCCATTATATGCAAAACAAATACCCCAAATAGGGGAAAAATGATTTTTTTCCCTTGTGAATTCCCATTTCATGGCACTATACTGCTGAAGTGTCAGTTGCAAATTGTGTTGCTGTTACAGTGGAGACATGATATCAACAGGAATGTTAAAGCATTATATTTTCCAATGAATGAAACTACAGTTGTTAATTACCTTATAAGCAATATGGCCATGAAGATTTCATCATAAAATTAGAAAATAAAATAAAAAGCAAAAAGCAAACCAACCAACCACTACTGCTGATTTATAAAAGCTAATGATGGCTGAAAATAATTTCATAAATATTTTTGCAGGAAAACTTTTATTTTTTGTCTTAAACACTTATAGCTAATTGGAACATTTTCATTGATCAAACGTATCAACAAGAATCCCAAACTAGGGAACATCTTATTTAGTTTCACTCCAAGAACAACCCCATTAACAGAATTATTGCATGTTTACACAGATAAACCCGTTCCAATCACAGATCTCTTTCATGTAGTGTAGACGCTTAAGTCTAGAATCAATTTTTGCAGCATATAAACATGATTTTGTAATCTAAAAGTGCTCACACAACCTTCAATCCTATAATGCAGGATTGCTGTAATATGTATACCAATTCACATGATATATGGATATTCTTTATGAACTAAGGGCCACTTTTAAAACCAATTGGAGTCAAGGGGAATCTTTCCATGGTCTTCAATTGGCATTGAATCAGGCCCTTAAAGAACGAAGTACAGAACAGCTGTTACCATTCTATATGCTGTACATTTAATGAGTTTGTAATGACATAATAGTTGTTACAATCCTAAAGAATACCTGATGTGTATGTTTCTCAAATATTAGCTTGCTCAAACAAAATGTTTGCCATTGTCTTTTCTAAACTACAGTAGAGATAGTAAAAATAGATCAATAATTGGAAATACTGGTTATTAATTAGTTATAGTGGTTATTTGATAAAGACAGTGTTAGTGATTAACAAATAATAATCTGTTTTTCTCCCAAACTGTGAGTAAGTGGATGGTGTACTCTTATAGAATAATGAAAATAAAATAAATAAAATAAAATAAAATTCTCCATAGTGCTAGAAATCTAACAATGACAGAAGTAGTTGAAAAAAAGTAGTGTTTTCCAAAGTCACATTTTAGATTGCAGGGTTCATTTTAAAATGGGGCTTGAGTTAGGATATGAGGGATGCCAAAAATCAGAATGCTTTGGGGGTCTCACAAGAAGGTCAGATGCACTGAGTGCGTAATAAGCAGGAGGCAATGCAGCAGGCATTATCTTCCCTCTGACAAGAGAGCAGCTCACTGACCTGGCATGATGACAAATGGAGAGGAAAACTCTGCACTGAGATGTAAATTCCCCACACAGGTCCCTCATGAATATCTTGTCTCCAGGATTCAAGCCAGTGACCTGGAAAACAAGGTTCCTCCCCAATCAAAATGACAGGCGGAGCTGGTTTCCTGTTAAGAAGACTACTAGGTGTGTAAAAAAATTATGATTTCTGAGGGGAAAAAATGAGATGTCACACAGAGCAAAATATTACTTTCAAATGGTCTTGTACAGCTCCTTTGAATGGCAGCTGTTAAGAATTCAATTGTGTGTATGACACATTGGAATGCAGGATGGAAGTTCTGTTGGGGGGCAAGAATGAATAGGAATTTTCAATTCAAATACTCATTTGAGAATATTTGAATATCTATCATTCTTTATAGTCTTTATAGAAGGTTAATTCTTGTAAAGAATTTCCATTATTAATACAAATTGTAACCTTGTCAAATCCTCTTATGTAATGCATCAGTGCTGAAATACATACTCTGCAAAACTGTACTATTAAATACATATCCTTGGTTCATAGAGAATTTATTCTTTTAGCAGTTTCATTGATTTATCAGTTATTTGTTTAACAAGGCTTCATGCTATTATATGTATTTTCCTGTTTAGCATGCAGAAAACAATTCTAAACAATTTCATAAAATAACTTCTTGCATCTTTTCCTTCCACTGCAAAATCCGCTTCATCTTAAAGATTTTAATTAAGAGAATGGTATGATGCTTTTGCTCTCACAGGAAAACAGGACTGTTTAAATAATTTTGTTCCTTTTAAGGGGCCTCTTTTCATCTCTGTGCACACTTGTAGTTTAGCTTCCATCAATATCCCCATATATTATATTTTTGCAGGTTTCAACTGAATTCAGGGAAACAGTCTGGTATAAAAATTTAATCTGTTTTCCTGATAAACATGCATCTATTAATCCATTTACATCACTATGGGCTGCTTGTGTGTGTGTATGTATATATATATATATATATATATTTATTTATTTTAAGCTACCATTATGGGGTATCCATTTTCAAATGTTACCTGCTAGATGTTAGCCTAAAATATATGTGCCTCCTTATGTGCGAAACTGGGTAACCAAGAAACATGCATTCTATAGCTGTGAAGCATATACACACATTTGTGGTACTAAATAAATCATATCTAATAATAGTTGCATTAAATACACATTTCTAGGAATAGTATGTTTGAACTTTCAATAATATCATATGGAGACTAGAGAGAAAAAGGTCATTGATGGTTTGGTTATCTTATTGGATAACTATATGCAATTAACTATATATGTGTAATCAGGTAATGCCACACTAGCCAGTTACATATGTAACAAATAATTTACATACAATATAGTTTCCGTTACTTGTAGGATAAGTTCTTTATCTGAACTTTTTATATAGGAAAGTAATTAATACTACCAAAATTCGAATACTTACAAAATAAATTACAACCCTTTACAGTAATAAGTTAGTTTCACCTTCCTTAAAATTCAGTGTGCAATTGAACTGTAAATTCAGTACTTTATATAATATTCACTCTACAACAGGCTGATTGTGATCTCTCCCTGCATTTCATTCTCAGTTGCCTACAGTGTGTAGCAATTTGGTGTTCATGCTGCTTGTCTATTTCCTGGAATTTCTGCATTACCTTTCATATGTAGCATTAGATGTTTGGAACGCTTCATGTTTCAGCTTTCAATGACAAGCTATCATTGGGGTTAAAATTATTGAGGGTGGTGTTTTGGTGTCGTGTACTTCAACAATTTTTGGAAAGCACATTTTGAATGTGCACAAAGACTTTAGATAGAAGGACTAAGTTAATAATCTCCAAGCATGGGTTGCACACTCAAATTATCATCAATTGTGCATAAAATTTTTCCAGGCTATTTGTTCTGAAAAGAAGTACTAAATTATGCATTCAATTTAGATTCATGGTATGGGAGAAAAAAATAATTTGGTCAAATACTGTCAGATGGTAATTTGTATGTGCAAATACAATAAAATCCAGTTACCTGGCATGTCTATTTCAGCACTAAAAAAAACCTCCTACACAGGAGTGAATAAATGCAAGCTCGGGTTCCCACAGTTATCACTCCAGCAGGGTTAGACTGATGGCTTTCTCCAGTGCCAGCAGTGGTAGGATCTGCACAAGCCAGCAACAGGGTGGCACCTCTAGAGTTCTGGCAGTGTTAGGATTCCCCACCCACTGTGCACCCCCAGAACTGTGGTAGATATCCATCCCCAGAGCAAAGGGCCTGATCTATTTGAGTGGTAGGTGTGAATCTACTTCCTCCCTAGCTGTAATTTGCTTGCCCTTCTGCTGGAGGCTGTCTGCAGACAGAAGACATCAGGTAGACATCACTAAATGGGTTACATTTGGATAACATTTTCAAGTTTTCTTTAAATCCATGAAAGCTAGAAATATAATTTTTTGTTTTACATAAAAGCTCAGATTTTGAAATCACCACCACATGACTCTGGTAGCCAGAGCATGTGTCTATTGTGACTATGATTTAATATGTCCCTGCTCTTATATAGGTCGGTGTATGTTGTCATAAAAGCTTTACTTACTTTTCTTTTCAAAGTATAAATCTCTTCACATTGTGGCACCTTCAGGCAAACAAAAACCAAATGAAAAGGCAAGTGTGGGGTGAAATTCTGGACCTATTAAGGCTTATGGAAAATTTGCCATTGACTTCAACAGAGCCAGAATTTCACCCCTGCAGCTTGTGTGGGGGCAGGCCTCTTCAAAAGGGCTATATCTAAATTGGTCTGTAACCCCTGATGTGACTCACCACAATTCACCTCAAGTTCGGGCAGTCTGGATCTGAATTTGGATGAGAGCAACCTGGCTGCTGTCTCCAAAGACAGAAATTTCAAGGTTCAGTACATAGAAAACAGACAAGAGCATTAAGCTACAAAAGCAATCTAGTACTTTTTATCTTTCAAGAACTATTGCGTTCTGAAACAGTTACTGAAGAGTTTTCTGTGCGCACAAACAGTTAATAACATCATATCAGGACACCTTAGGCAAATTGGAGATTTGTTTTAGATAGTATTCCACAAAAAACAATAGGACTTGAATTCTACATTCAATTAACTTTCTGTCAATCATCAATTGACTTAGTTGGAAAGCTGTTGAAAGTTAACCCACTCAATGCCATCAAAAATACTTCATACAGTTCACTGCAATCAAAATGCGCTGCTAGATCTTGCAACCTTTCTAGGTATTCTACAGCATGTTAGACATCTGTAGAGGCTGAAGCATTTATTCATGGTAAATTAATCTCAAGCACACTTTTCCCACAACTATTGTGTTTTTTTTCCTTCCCAGCCCCCAGAAGAATACCACATTCAGTTGATCATGTAAATAAGTTATATACACAACTCAACTTCAAAATAAGTAAACAGCAGATGTACATCTTGGGGTGAAATTATGTGAATTAAAGAAAGTCTGTATAAAAGAGACTGTGCCAGTTGGTGGATAGCTATGCATATGGATGACACATGAGAAGGCCAGTAGGAATAAAGGCTATTATAATATAGTAAATTATCTTATAATTGTGTCTCTAAATAGCTAACATTTCTAGAATAAATATATTCCTGACAAACAGTAGGTTGCATTGCTTATTGTTATGTGACCGTTAAATGAATGATTGTGTGTCTAATGGTTAGACTCTAACCAAAACTGCAGGGTTGGCTCGTTCAGATAAAGTAAGCACTGTAGAAAAACTTCAATCAGACCTTGAACTAAACTGAACCTAAACCTGTTTTCACAGATCGATACCCAGTGACAAATTCTAATACCTTCACAACTAGCCTTGAAGCTTGAGTGTAAATGTACCTAACATGAATCCTGGAATCATCATGAATCAGTTTGCTAGGGCTTGGTTCTACCCAGTGCAGATTCAGAGCATTGTAGATATAAATGCAAAATAAAAATATGTAATGAATGGGACAGGGAACATTCACAAGAATGCTGCTGTCCAACTATCAAGTTAATCCTGCCTAGTAGCTCAAGTAAGGCTATAGAACGGAACAGACCACTAAGAAACTCATTAGCATGATTAAGTTCCTGCTTAAGCTCAGGTCCCTTCAGACTTATCCATGCTCTGTGCCAAAATTCCATCCTTTTTTTTATCCTGTACACACAAGTAAGGAAACAAGTACTCATGGGGTTTATTACCACTCTTTGAAGAACTACATCTGACATTTAATATGATTTATGCTGCCCATATACCTCCTCTTGTTGTTCTGCTGGAATACACAGCCTTGTACACCCCTCCAATGCTCTGTGCAAGGGCTTGCAGTATCAAAGCATCAGAGTAAGTAAAAGTAATAAATGCATTCAGAGTGATCCAACATGATGATTAGGAATAATTGCACAAATCAGATGGTGTGGTTGAATTTAGGAGAAACTGGCCAACTGCAGATGCAACTGATCTCTCAAGATACAACAACAATTATCTGCTTTGAGGTAAGCCTGTTACAGGATGTTTCTGAACAGGGTGTCTGACCTGTCTCTCGAGAAGGATCCAAAGCCCCCTTCAGCTCCTACATTAGCCTCTCCATCTGGGTCATCGCCGACAAGAGCGAGACATCTCCTCAGACCTTGAAGCCCATATGACAGCAAGGCTCCTCCTTCCTCAATCAGCCCAATGTTGGGTTCAACTACATAAAGGCTGCTAACTTCACTTACAGTTGCAATTGAATTGGAGAACTCCAGAGCGCCAATGGAGGAGTTTCTACAGCTTGCACTAAAGAGAAAGCCTGTGTAATTAATTGAGAGCTGTGACGGACACAAAGACTCTGTGGATCGCAGTAGGATATGTAACATGATTGGCTGATTACTTTTGCTTCTGAGATTGAAACTGGAACTTATTCTGGGATTCATTTAATTGTAACAAACCTGTCACCTGGACAACCTGCTATCATCAGTGCAGCGTATGCTGAAAGTTCTTGAGCCTTTTTTTGGACAATATCTCTACAGCAGCACATACTGGGATTTTAATATTAAAACAAATTCAGCACATTTATGCAAGACTGAACCAAGATTTAAAATAGTTTGAAACTGGATTAGCGTTATAACATCCTGATTGTTTTTGAAGTGTTAAATTGTCTAAGGACATTTTCAAAAGAATGAATGGGTGTCAATTTGACTTTCAGTGGGTTGTGGGTACCTAACTGCCCTTTGCACCTTTGAAAATCTCCCCCAGACAGATACTGCATTAGTGAAAATAATTGTAGGAGAGAAAATTTGTTCTAAAAACTAAATGAGACAGATCATGGAATACTGTAGTTTGAGGCTTTATTATGGAAGCAGTCTGCCCCTAAGTTAACAACCTCCCCACCACTCACCCCCACCACTAAAATCTCTTGTATGTAAAAAATGTATTGTGAGGTTTCTCTCTCTTGGTCTTTCTTAAAGGTGTCTTTGACAACCATAGAAAATGCGTCAGCAGGCGGCTGGCCATGATCATAATATGGTTATGATTTCGGTCTTAAATGTGTCTTCAACAATCATAGAAATTCTAAAAAAAAAAAAGAACCCAAACAATTCCAAGAGCCAGGCAGTCTCTGGTTGATGATGCACACATGTGCTTGCCATAATCTTGAAGGCAGCAGCAGGAGTACACAGCAGAAGTTGATTGCTCTAATTATGCATGTTAGCGTATTTCTTCACTCTCCCACTTCCTTGGTCCTTCTCGCATGAACAGAGAGCAACAATACCTGAAGTCCGAAGGTGCAAACAATTCGATGTTTATTGGAGTGAACTTCCAGCAAGCTTAAATCCAAGTTCTTTTTTCCTTATTTTCGAATTCCAACTTACTTCCTGTTTGCCCCTAATTTATATAGTAATATTCTTAGCTATACCTTAACCATTCTACTGAAATTTACCTAACCAATCCTAACATATTGTAACATGATTAGCTAACCAATTATATCCCACCACCTTAATTAGTTTACGCCCAGCAAAATTAATTATACAGCGGACAAAAACAATCATACAACCAGACAGAGACCATGCAAACAAACAATAGTAAAGTGGGAACTATAATGACAAAACAATACAGAAGTGAGGATTTCACAACTACATCTATAAAGACTTAAGGTTTCCCAGCTGTGTCTATTGACAAGTGAATTCTTACCAGACAGAAAACTATCAACCTAAATTTCCTTTTACATCTTCTAGGCTCTTCCCTTTCTCTGGAGGTGATAGATCGGTTCACCTTCCTAACAGCCCCATATTGACTAGTTTGGAATATGAGGAGGTGACCGGTCGCTTCCCAGTTTATGGCTGTCTCTGCTGCTTAGCCAAAGGCATTGGCCTAAGAACAGGGCCTCAGACTGTCACAGTGAGAGAAGGCCCTTACACAGATTCTTTCTTGTATACCTCTATTACTAGCTAAATGATAAACAATACCTACATTCTTAAAGTATAGGCCTTTACAGGCAGGCCTGAATATCTGTATCCTAACAATGCGTTCCTTGGAAAGTGATAGAGAGACTGTTCTGCAGGTCTGTGTTGAGCATTGCTAAATTGGGAACAAGTGTGACCAGAAGGAAAGTAGGTGTCAGGAGACTGTTGCCCCCTTACTAACATTCAGTGGGGGTGTTTTGGTTGGCTAGCTCCCAATACTAAAAGGGGAAGAATCTATGGAAAATCAGGACCCTGACACTGATAGTCCCCAGGAACAATGGGGAGAGGCCAATGCTCCAGGTCAGCCTGAATGACAGGGCAAGCAGGCTAATCAGGGAGTCAGGTGACCAGGGAGGTCCCGTCCTCCGTGTGAGCTGGAATTGGCTGGGTCAGACAGAGTGGGGCTGAGCTAAGGAGTGCAAGCTAAGGGGTGCAAGCTGAGCTGGGGAGCAGAGCTGTGCCAGATCCAGAGAGAGCAGACTTGCCTTGGGAGCAGAGCCGCAGCAATCAGAGCCAGAGGGGCCAGAAAAGCAGCCCACGAAGCAGGTCAGTGCTGGGAGCAGAGTCATAGAAGCAGCCTGCAGAGCAGACCTGTCCTGGGAGCAGAGCTGCAGCAACCAGAGGCAGAGGGGCCAAAGAAGCAGCCCAGGGAGTTGGAGGCAGAGCAGCAGTGCAGAGACAGAGTGGTGGAGCTGGGGCTGGAGCAGTCCGGAGCTGGGTGTCATGAGCATTTGGGGAGAGCGAGGGGGACCCTGGGCAGCGGGCCCAGCACAGGGAGACGTCTTAACCAAGAGGCTCTGCAGGCTAGGCTTGGATCATAACCCCAAGAGGGCGGGGGGGCGACATTAGGAAGAAGGGTCCTATCACTTAGAGCCTGAAAGCGTGTGGCCACCACCAGAGCAAGTGTCCAACCCACAGCATCCCTGCAGCACAGCCAGGGCCTGAGAAGGCGGCCTGGGACTTACAAGGAACTGTCATAAATATAAAGGGAAGGGTAAACCCCTTTAAAATCCCTCCTGGCCAGAGGAAAACTCCTCTCACCTGTAAAGGGTTAAGAAGCTAAAGGTAATCTCGCTGGCACCTGACCAAAATGACCAATGAGGAGACAAGATACTTTCAAAAGCTGGGAGGAGGGAGAGAAACAAAGTCTCTGTGTCTGTCTATATGCTGCTTTTGTCGGGGACAGAACAGGAATGGAGTCTTAGAACTTTTAGTAAGTAATCTAGCTAGGTATGTGTTAGATTATGATTTCTTTAAATGGCTGAGAAAAGAATTGTGCTGAATAGAATAACTATTTCTGTCTGTGTACCTTTTTTGTAACTTAAGGTTTTGCCTAGAGGGATTCTCTATGTTTTGAATCTAATTACCCTGTAAGGTATCTACCATCCTGATTTTACAGAGCGGATTTCTTTACTTCTATTTACTCCTATTTCTATTAAAAGTATTCTTGTAAGAAAACTGAATGCTTTTTCATTGTTTTCAGATCCAAGGGTTTGGGTTTGTGGTCACCTATGCAAATTGGTGAGGCTTTTTACCAAACCTTGTCCAGGAAGTGGGGTGCAAGGTTTTGGGAAGTATTTGGGGGGAAAGATGTTTCCAAACAGCTCTTCCCCAGTAACCAGTATTTGTTTGGTGGTGGTAGCGGCCAATCCAAGGACAAAGGGTGGAATATTTTGTACCTTGGGGAAGTTTTGACCTAAGCTGGTAAAGATAAGCTTAGGAGGTTTTCATGCAGGTCCCCACATCTGTACCCTAGCGTTCAGAGTGGGGGAGGAACCTTGACAGGAACAAACTGTGAACTGCCCGGACGTTCCAGAGACGTTTGTGATGTTCCCTGCCACAGAGCGGGGTGATGTGTTTCCTTTAACCTTTCCCATTTTTCCTTATTCTTTTTAAAATTAATTGTTGATTAAATAACTTGCATTTGCTTTAAATTGTATGTAACGGTCAGTGGGTCGGAGAAGTGCCCTGTGCAGAGAGAGCATCCCGGAGGGGGACACCCTAGCCCCTGTCCTAGGTGACCACAGTAGGGTTGGGGGTTGAGCCCCCCAGGAATGCTGGGCCCAGCCTTATTGGGGTTACGAGGACTCTGCCAGACAGGAGAGTGGAAGGGGAGTCCTCAAGGGCAGGGAGGCCACTGGGTAAAGGAAGTGGGAGCGAGGACTCAGATCCTTTTGCTAACCCACTTCACTGGGGTAGTGCAGAAGTCAGGAAAGTTCCCCACAATAGCGGGACTATTCCCCCGTTTACATAGGCATGATCCACATGTAGAATGGATGACATTTAAAATGTCATCTATTACACTGCAGTATTTCACTGTATTGTATTAATTGCAGTATATCTATATTTAGATTGGGAAATAGCAAACAACATTGTACATGTCACTTCTCATTGTGGGGGTACTGGCGGGGGTCCATAATTTTAGTAGTGATGCGGTTCTTCAGTCCCCCATACTGTATGAGGCAGAGTCAGATGATTTTGATTTGCTGGGCTGACTCTCCAGATAACTCCTCCAACTCCCAAAATGAACAACTGCTATGCCAGGAGGAGAGATTATCAGGCATGGGGAATAGATGCCTTCTCCTAGATATGGCAAAGGGTTCTGCTATGTACATTGTCTCCTTTTTCCCTGTGATAACATGCACTATCCAATACACATGCAGACAACAGGATACAGTCATACTGATTGCACCGCACCGGCCGAAAGTCCCTCATTTTCAGACATTATGGAGATGTCTGCAACTTCCCCACTACCCACACCATATCTACTATATCAGGGCCATCTGTTCTATCTCTGAAGCTGACTGCCTGGTTATTGAGAGTTTACATTGAAGTAAACTAAGATAATCCAAAGATGTGAAATCAACCTTACTGAATTCCAAAATGTTTTCCACTGAGTCTTGGTATACAATAATATGGAGATTTGATTCCTGGTGCACATCAAGATGATACACTGCAGGAGCAGCTTCTGTCAGATTGCTTCTAGAATTCTTACTGGCAGGTCTGTCTATGGGGCTACAGTACAACACACACATCATCTCAGTAATATCAGTTCTGGCAGCTGACAGTCAATCTCCCTCCTTCCATCACCCTCATGTCAAAAAATTGTTCAAAGCTATTCCCCTAATCAGATTTCTGCCTATTCACAGGGTAGCCCTATGGGATCTTTCCATAGTATTGAATGCATTCTTGGTTCCACTTTTTGAACTCCTTTCTGAAGTGTTCCTATATGTCCTGATTTTTTTTAGTGGCCATAACAGCTGCACTAAGGGTCTCAGAATTCTCCTCCCCCGAAGCTGTTTTCTCCATAATGACAGGCTGTACTACAGACAGTCTTCATTCATTCCTAAGAAATTCTTTCTTCAACCGGTCCCAGGAAATGTTGCTCCCCTTCTTTTGCTCAAATCCAGATAATCCAAAAAAAGGGGATGACACACCTTAAATTAACAGAGGGCAATTAAGATCCATGTTAAGAGAACAAAGCCCTTCAGAAAAACCTCTGCTTTGTTTATTCTAATGCACCACAGGGCTAATGAACTGAAAGTTTCCAGGTCCTCCTTAGCAGGATATTAGGTGGGGAGTTTCTGAGGCACATAACGTCAAGGGGAAAACACTTCTATTCAAGATTAAACCCCTTTCCATGAGGGCAATGCCAGCTTCATGTGCAGACAGGTCCAGTGTACCATATGAACAAAATCTGTAGGGCAACAACCTGTTATGCTTCTCCCCGCCAGCCCCCCCCCCGCCCACCGAGGGTGGACAGTTACTACTTCTTAGTGTTGGGCAATTTTATCTCTTATTGTTAATATATTTTGAAAGAGTTTTTCATTCAGATATTATTATCATCATCTTTGGAAGTGACCCTCAGGAAGGACTCTTCAATGGGAGGAGTTATCTAGAGAGTCAGCTCAGCCAATCAAAAACTTTTGACTCCGCTTCATACCATGCGGGGGACTGAAGAACCCCATTACTACTGAATTTATGGATGCAACCTCAGAACAAATTTTTGCGTAAGACAAATATTCTCCTACTTTAGCATGTGTATATAATTATTATTTAATAATACCTCATGTACTGTGTATTGTATGTGCATATACACATGCAGCCACCCTGACCAAGCATTGGCCCCCTATATAACGTCCCCATCCAAATTATTCTTAACATTAATAAGAATAAAATGCATAAATGGGGAAAGTCCCAGGAAGAATAAGGACTCCAGTAAATGCTACATTGGCAGTGCCTATGATGTGTACGTCCAGTTCACTGCATCATCCACATCTTGCAGATATATGGAATATTTAATTAACTGAATCCTTTCCCTTATATTCATTGCTTTGATGTCCTTTAGAGCAAATACTAAAAAAATTCACTTGTAAATGGAAATGGGGCTGCAGTTTTATTTCCTGTGTTCAACCTTAAACAACAAGGTTTAGAACGCTTATCTTCACAGCATACAAACCAAGAAGTGAGTATTCCTTAAGTTATTTTTCTAGAAGATTGAAATGTAACAGTTTATTTCCTGAGATCCAAAACCTTAATACACAAGAACCAAAAACAGAGAGAAAGAAAGCAGGCTTGCTCCTTAAGACAGAGGGGCACAACTTACCCCACCTTGCTCTAGGTTGGCTCTTTGCAGACTGACTGCATAAGACCTACATGACACACTACCCTACAGACTCCCTACTCTGCAATCAGGACCGGGAAAACCCTTATAACATAGAGGGATCGTTTGTAATTTTAATGCAGTTTGTCATACGCCACAGAAACCTCAGACTGGCCACCTCATAATGTCAAGAAAATATTCAGTTGGTATCGCTGAGAGAATGCAAAGCCAAGTACTTGCATAGAGACTGACAGATATTCATGGCCATCCCTTACTATAGGAGAAAAAGGAAAATATATGTTCCCCCAAGGGTGCATCCAGACAGAAGCAAAGATATAACCATATCCCCCAAAGAGTTTAATTAGCCCTGCAAGTTGCTGAACTCTCTGGCCCCAGTTCAGTGATGCACTGAAGCAACATGCTCAGCTTTAAGCATCTGAGGAGTTCAACTGAAACCAATGGGACTCCTCAGGGGCTTAAACTGAAGCATGTACTTAAGTTCTTTGTTGGACTAAGCCTTTTAGCCCTGACCTGTCTGTTAATGCTGCCAAGAAGTGTGCCAGTTATTGCTAACCATAGCTGTCCTGCAGTGGTAGTTTTTGTGAGGTAATGTAATGATAAATATTGATTATTTAATAGCACCTAGGGCAGTATATTGTATGTGGATATACAGTCCCCCCAGACCAAGTACAGGTTCCTATAAACCACCTCTATCCAAATTATTCTATTTGTCTGTTTTCTCCCCTGTGAATCTGAGACTACAAGTTCGTTTTGCATTCCTATGTATTATTTATAAAGGTGTCATTAGTATACAGAGTTCTTAAAACAAATAGCGGGTTCCCTAACCTGAGAAGCTTACAGTCAAAAAGGCAGAACCTGGCTTAATGCAGTATAATGTAACAAAGACAGCTGATTAGTGTAGGTGGAATTAATCATAGCACGTGTAGGTTTAATGAGCTTTAGGTACACTAACTGAGAGGCTCTTCCAGACATAGTATGAGGTAGCATGCAAAAAGATAGAAGCAGACAAAGAGCAGGCTCCAAAAGGCTGAGGAAGCAGAGGCTGTAGAAGGAAATAATGGTAAAGCTATAGGTAGGAATTAGGTACCATAGCAACTTGAAAGTAGAAAGAAGAATTCTGAATTTCATACAGAAGAGGAGATGCCAGTGTAAAGCAAGAGAGAGGTGCCCAGAACATTGGGTAAGGAACATAATTTTGAGAGTGTTGTGGATGGTCCAGAGTGGAGACAGACAGCCTACAATACCTTGGTATCCTGTTTATCAAAACACTAATAGCAACACTGGATTCCAACTGTCATGGGTCCACTCACTGCTCTGGGACTAGCACCTGACAGGTCTGATGCTTCTTCTGTAGCTCATTCATGCTGCCTCCCTATCCCACTGCACAACTCAGGATGCTGTCTCTTTGTGACTTGGCTCTCCAGCCAGGTCACTATGCATTTACCCCTTTCCAGGGCATCAAAGTCTTTCGGTACAAACCGTCTCAGACAGTCTTCACATTCATTGCCCCAACAGTAACACTTCCCCCAGTTGGTGTCAGGGGAGCCCCTTTACCCTGGGTTCCAGCTCAGGTACTGTCTAATCAGCAGGCAAGGCTTGCACCATCTTAAACCTAGCTGCCATTTCCCTGAGCTTTATCCTACTCCCTATCCCATTTGTTGGTTGGTTCTTTTCTCTAATGTCCAGGGACTGACTAAAGGTTTCTTTATTGCAGCCTTCTGGCTTTATACTAGCCCTGGCTGTTTCTTCTCAGCTGGGCTCCATTATCATTCAGGGGTTACTTAGACCACCTAATTCCCCTCAGCTGTGGCCTATCCAGTTCACTGGTTCCTTTGCAGCCTCATTAACCTCTTCTTAGGCTAGTGTGGCATGAACAGCCCATCACACTACCCCTTTTCAATAATTGTTGAAATGCACAGCATAATCAACACATAATTCAAACATCATAAAATATATTCACTACAATGGGAGCTGGATTTGAACTGGTGACCTACAGGTGAAAGGCTCTATAGCCCAAAGTTCTTTTGTACCCATGTAGGAATTTTGAATCCTCAGCAGTCAGACTCCTATTCTTGAGCACAATTTCTGAATATTAAAAGCCTTATGATATATAATGCTCAGTTACATTTCTCATTGCAGTAATGCATATGTTTTAATTAGAGAGGAGTACAACTTTCCCCTCCCACTCATTCCAAACACCCGTGAAATTTTGATGGGAGTGGAATTGAAGTTTAGGTCAAGATCCAAAATGTGAAGCTTGGGCCCACCTTTAGTTTGAATCTTCTTGTTGTGCTGAGCTTCTTGATCTCATTTTCATTTCCTCTCCTGAATACAATTTTTACAAGAGGGGGAACAAAAGACAAAATGCAATTAATTATTATTAATAATTATATTATACAGAAATTGTCCCTGTCAGAATGGACAGTTCTGAACAGGATCATAAAATGTAATAGGAGCCAATACAGTTGGTTGGGAATGGAGGAGTTGTGGACCCTCTTTTACAAACCCAATAAAGACTCATATTCTTATCTCCTGTACAAGGTAGAAATGAGATAAGAATCTGGACCAAGATTAAAATTGATTTTTCAAGTCAAATTGCATATTTCCTGCCAAATACAATTGGATGTGTGTATTTTATTTATGTTTGTGATGTTAAATATTCAATATATTTTGAATAAAATAATATTTTAAAATCTTGACATTTGAGTTATGTCACAATATAATCAAATGAAGTGAAAAATAGCATGGAAACATAGAAATCCATAAGCAGTGTATGCAAGGACATTATTTTTGCAAGACTCTGTTTAGCATAGATCTGATAAAGACTATGGCATTGTTACATCTTCAGCTGGAAGACTTTTTTCCCAAGTTTATGAGTTGCACTATAAGGATCATTTAAATTAAGAAAGAGACTGAAGACACACTATTATTTTGTTGCTTGTTAAGCTTCTTAGGTGAATGCATCAGCACAAATTCTGTGACGCATGTTGTCCTTCCTGACTACTTGGGAAGAAAAGTTAACAGATACAGTCTGAGCTAATAGAATGCTACCTGTCCTTTGAGTAACAAACTGCTTTGCAAAGTATTTTGAGTACCAGACATTCAAAAAACATAAATGAGATCCAAAACAATGAGGCTGACATAAAAATCATGACATTTTAAAATATCATAAATGTTGGGTTGTTTTTATTTGCCTTGTGCTTTTTGAGCCTTACGTGTTTGCATTTTTAAGTTTTGACCTGCAACTAAGTGGGCCAGAAATGTATTTCTGAAATGAAAACTGAGCTTCTCACATAATCAAATGACTCCAGGAGCTGGAGCTATAAGATACCAAATATCATAAGACCTGTGATAAAATTTTGAGAGCTGGAAATAGTGCATGAAAGTTTCCTGTTTTTTCAGCATGAAGAGCCATTCTAGTATCAGTTTCTTTGTATTTTTAATTCAAAGCTTAAGCTTATTTTATATATATAAAAATGCTGTATACTCTAAGTGCTTCAGAATTGATTCCTTGAGGACCTGCTCCATGATTTTTTCAGGGACTGAGGTGAGACTGACTGGCCTGTAGTTCCCCGGATCCTCCTCCTTCCCTTTTTTAAAGATGGGCACTACATTAGCCTTTTTCCAGTCATCCGGGACCTCCCACGATCTCCATGATTTTTCAGAGATAATGGCCAATGGCTCTGCAATCACATCCGCCAACTCCTTTAGCACTCTCAGATGCAGTGCATCCGGCCCCATGGACTTGTGCTCGTCCAGCTTTTCTAAATAGTCCCGAACCACTTCTTTCTCCACAGAGGGCTGGTCACCTCCTCCCCATGCTGTGCTGCCCAGTGCAGTAGTGTGGGAGCTGACCTTGTTTGTGAAGACAGAGGCAAAAAAAGCATTGAGTACATTAGCTTTTTCCACATCTTCTGTCACTAGGTTGCCTCCCTCATTCAGTAAGGGGCCCACACTTTCCTTGACTTTCTTCTTGTTGCTAACATACCTGAAGAAACCCTTCTTGTTACTCTTAACATCTCTTGCTAGCTGCAACTCCAAATGTGATTTGGCCTTCCTGATTTCACTCCTGTATGCCTCAGCAATATTTTTATATTCTTCCCTGGTCATTTGTCCAATCTTCCACTTCTTGTAAGCTTCTTTTTTGTGTTTAAGATAAGCAAGGATTTCACTGTTAAGCCAAGCTGGTCGCCTGCCATATTTACTATTCTTTCTACACATCGGGATGGTTTGTCCCTGTAACCTCAATAAGAATTCTTTAAAATACAGCCAGCTCTCCTGGACTCCTTTCCCCCTCATGTTATTCTCCCAGGGGATCCTGCCCATCAGTTCCCTGAGGTTGTCAAAGTCTGCTTTTCTGAAGTCCAGGGTCCGTATTCTGATGCTCTCCTTTCTTCCCTATGTCAGGATCCTGAACTCGACCATCTGATGGTCAGTGCCTCCCAGGTTCCCATCCACTTTAGCTTCCCCTACTAATTCTTCCCGGTTTGTGAGCAGCAGGTCAGGAAGAGCTCTACCCCTAGTTGGTTCCTCCAGCCCTTGCACCAGGAAATTGTCCCCTACACTTTCCAAAAACTTCCTGGATTGTCTGTGCACCGCTGTATTGCTCTCCCAGCAGATATCAGGGTGATTAAAGTCTCCCATGAGAACCAGGGCCTGCGATCTAGTAACTTCCGTTAGTACAGATGAGTAAGTAGAAGATTCATCCTCTGAGTCAGATGCCACCAGCAGAAGGTTGATTTTCTTTTTGGGTGGTTCAGGTTCTGTAGTTTCCGTATCAGAGTGTTGCTCTTTTAAGACTTCTGAAAGTATGCTCCAAGCCTCGTTCCTCACAGATTTTGGACGGCACTTTAGAGTTTTAAACCTTGGGTCAAGTGCTATAGCTATTTTTAGAAATCTCATATCAGTACCTTCTTTGCGTTTTGCCAAATCTGCTGTGAAAGTGTTCTTAAAACGAATATGTGCTGGGTCATCATCCAAGACTTCTATACAATGAAATATATGCAGTATGCAGGTAAAACAGAGCAGGGGACAAATAATTCTCCCCCAAGGGTTCAGTCACAAATTTAATTAACATTTTTTTTTAAATGAGCATCGTCGACATGGAAGCATGTTCTCTGGAATGGTGGCGAAAGCATGAAGGGGCATACTAACGTTTAGCATATCTGGCATGTGAATACCTTGCAATGCCGGCTACAAACGTGCTATGTGAATGCCTGTTCTCACTTTCAGGTGACGTAAATAAGAAGCAGGCAGCAGTATCTCCCATCAAGGTAAACAAACTTGTTTGTCTTAGCTCTTGGCAGAATAAGAAGTAGGACTGAGTGGACTTGTAAGCTCTAAAGTTTTACACTGTTTTGTTTTTGAGTGCAGTTCTGTAACCAAAAAAAATCCACATTTGTAAGTTACACTTTCACACTAAAGAGATTGCACTTCAGTACTTGTATGAGGTGAATTGAAAAATACTATTTCTTTTATCATTTTTATAGTGCATATATTTGTAATAAAAATAATAGAAAGTGAGCACTGTGCACTTTGTATTCTGTGTTGTAATTGAAATCAATATTGAAAATGGAGAAAAACATCCAAAAATATTTAATAAATTTCAATCGGTATCCTATTGTTATAAGTGCGATTAATCATGATTAATTTTTTTAATCGCGATTAATTTTTTTGAGTTAATCGCGTAAGTTAACTGCGATTAATTGACAGGCGTAAATATCATTTATATGAATTTTAGCCTCTGATGCTGTATTGTGTCTCTGAACTACATCATGAGGAACAATATCACTATCCAGCATTTCAGAACCCTGTTTGATTTAAAATCATGAGAAACCATTATGGTATTGAAGACAGCTGGTTTAATTAGAAGTTACTTATTTCCTGTGCTGAAATTCATAATTAAATAGGCAAACTATTGAGTGATGTAAAATTAAAATCCAATTTCTCTAAAATATTTTCAGCTAAGGACTTCCGAAATTTGACTGAGTGGATGATCATTCAAAACATCAGGTTAGGCAAGAACAAAACCACACATGATAATATGAAAAGATTGGGAAACAGAATCCCCTCAGATGTCTGTGGGGTAAAGTAAATAGGATTTCATCTCTAGGCAGTTACAGTAGTTAATATGTAGATAGAGCACTTTTACAGAATTAGTTTGGCTCCTGTTCAGCCTCCAGCAATATCCATATTAAATTTCCACTTAAATCTCTAGTACAGATGAGTAAGTAGAGGATTAACATAATTTTGGTGTATTTTTATTATTTATCTTGATGGTTGATTTCCTGTATTGAATAGAATCCTAAATTGGTCCACAAATAATTTATTTTCTGGGTGAACAATGACTGGATACAGTCATATTGATAAAAAGAAAAGGAGTACTTGTGGCACCTTTAGAGACCAGCAGTCTCTAAGGTGCCACAAGTACTCCTTTTCTTTTTGCGAATACAGACTAATACGGCTGCTACTCTGTCATATTGATCTGAATGCTTTCATAGCACCACAAAGGATACCGAGGAAACTAACATGACCTTTTGGTGTGTCACTTGGGGCTTTTTACCTCCCCTCATTGCCATGTCTTGGGAGGCAGTAAGGAAATTCGTTTGGGCCCTAAATCCAGCAAAAGCAGTACCGTACTGTTCTGTTGTGGGGAGGGAGAGCAGGATTAGGAGACTTTTCACAGAGCAGCCACAGCCTCCACACTTTTCTGAGGTGTGTCTTCAGGGTCTAATCCCACCCTGTTGTACAGGGATGTTTGGGGGAGGTGCACAGGATTTGCTCTGTAGTTCATATTTGGTCCTGTCTCTCCGTCTCTTCCATACACATACACACTTGAAATTATGCACCAGACCCTATTTAAGCAACAAATTTGTGAAGCACTTCACACTTAGTCCAAAATATGCATTAGAAAGTAGTCTAAGCTCATTATATGATTGCAATAGTTTCTCTGCTGTACCAAGCTTTAAGTTTATTCTCAGGTAATAGCTGAGACACAGCTTCAGATTTTAGCACTGTACACACACACACACAATTCTTTTTTGCCTAACATCCCTTGCACCGTGATTACTCTTTTTTACACAACTGTACCCCAATTACACTTCCATCTTGTACAGCTGGACACAACCAGGGGCAGCCAAGTTAAGTTCCAACAGAAACCCCTTACATCCTTTAGTGATTTTGATTACATTACCCAATAGTCAAATAATTTTGATCAGATTCTCTCTCCGCCTGCTGACTGCAGCAGTCCCTTATAGACCATTTCTCTGGGAAAAGGGCCCATTTTCCCTCAGAATAGCTGTAAAGGCTTCTGGGGACAGAAGCATAGTGGTGCTCATAGCCACTCTACCTGACCCCCTGGGATAATTTAATTTAATTACCAAGCTTCCATCCAATGTGACTGCACAGAGTTGCACATAGTTATATTTATATAACTGGGTTTTATCATTAAACAAAAACTTCCTTCTTGTAACACCACAACTATTACCTTTTACCATTTCCACAACTCCCAAATGTTTACTTTCCTGCAAACCCTGTATTATCAATTTTTGCAAAAGCTATTTGTAACTTTTCACTCACTTCTTTAAATTACTTACTCCTACATTTAGTTCTTTAAGGTAGTGCAATTTGTCTGTAACAACTTAGCCACCAAGTACAATTATTGCCACACAGCTGCCTTAACCTGTGCCGTCTTTACCTTGAGACTGTTCAAAGAGGCAGTAAAACATTTGTCTCCATGGATGCCCCTGGATCTTTTACTCCAAAAGTTCCAGTGGAATACAGCAGACCTCCCTCATACTTTGTCCAAAATAACCAAAAACATCTCACATAAGTATCCAAAGTACCCTCCATTAAAACTTCAGAAAAACAAAAGAGTGTGGAAAGGCAGGGGGAGAGGTGGAAAGAAACCAATTAAGTCTGTCAGGTCAGTTTAAAGTAGAGGCTACCAGCAGCAAATTAAGTAAACTGAGGAAAAGAAGAAGGAAAAGCGGAAAAGGACATAATCAGCTCTGAGCCAAGAGTAGGCTCCCTGGGTTGAAACAGTTGGGAACCCTTATCCCCAGGTTCTCATTCTGGCTCTGGGAGAAGAGTGGGGGTTGTTACCTGCTCCTGCAAACCCTGCCATTTTGCACTTTGAAATTTTTTTTCCTTCCCCTTCTTTCTCTCTACTCCCCCTGGACCAAGTCCCAGCTCCAGTCTCTAAAGGTAGCCTGTTAACTCTGCTTTTGACTTTAAACCCTGTTGTGCCAAATCATCTTTAACCATCCCTAACTAATTTACAACCCTTCAGCAGCCCTTTGTGAAGCAGCACCGAACTTGAAAGATTACTGGCAGTTTCCCATAATGCTGCCCTTACTTCAAATATCTCACAAGCGGACGGAAGTGCCTCCTTTTCCTGGAAGGCATCCAGGCCCCATGGGCAGGGCCCTTCTTCCACTACCCATATACCAAGGAGTGTGGGCTCCTCAGTCACCCCCATCCCTCTGGATCCCCTAACACTTCCTCCATTTCCTTTTTAATCTCATCCCAGGGTGACCCCTGCACCTGATTCTTCCTTATCCATTTATCCAAAAAATCCTTTACCCTGGCTTGCCAGAACCTGCAACTACCATCACAAGAGTTCACTATACCCCCTCCAAGCAGCTGTGTGGACTGTTGGGGAGGGGGACTTACAGGGTGCCACTCACCTATCCGATGCGATGCATCCGAGTCACGGCACCAAGATGTTAGGGGGCTTATTCCTTCACCCACTTACTTCCCTGGTCCTTCTCGCATGAACAGAGAGCAACAATACCCAAAGTCCAAAGGTGCAAACAATTCAATGTTTATTGGGGTGAACTTCCAGCAAGCATGATTCCAGTTTCCTTCCTTGGTGTCCCCCTTCCCAGCTCTGACACCACAGAGCCTTACATCTGTGTCCCTGTTCCCATTCCTGCCCTTAGCCAGACATGATTCCAATTTCCCTACCCCCATTCCCTGTTCCCATTTCCCCCTTTAGCAAAACATTATTCCAATTTCCCCACCGCCATTCCCTGTTCCCCCTTTAGCAAAGCATGATTCCAATTTCCCCACCCGCATTCCCTGTTCCAATTCCCCCCCCCACTTCCTGATTGATTGCAGACTATATAGTAAAACTGCTTAGCTATACCTTAACCAATCATTTTCCTGAAATTTAACTAACCAATCCTAACATATTGTAACATGATTATGTAACCAATTATATCCCATCACCTTAATTAGTTTACACCCAGCAAAATTAATTATACAGCAGACAGGAACAATCACAGAACCAGATGGAGATTATACAGACAATAGCAAAGTGGGAACTATAATGACAAAACAATACAGAAGTGAGGATTTCACATCCCAGCTATTGATAAGTGAGTTCTTGCCAGACAGGATGCTATCAGACTAAGTTTCCTTTTACATCTTCTAGGCACTCCCCTTTCTCTGAAGGCGATAGGCACTATTAGGACAGGATTGTATTCCTAACAGCCCAGTAGCACCTTTCAATGAGACTAGTTTGGAATGTGAGGAGGTGACTGGTCGCTTCCCAGCTTATGGCTGCCTCTGCTGCTTAGCCAAAGGTCTTAGCCTAAGCACAGGGCCTCAGACTGTCACAGTGAGAGAAGGACCTTACACCGGCAGACAGTGATTTTGATTCTTTGTTTTATACCTCTAAAACTAGTGAAGTGATAAGAATACACCTAAATTCTTAGAGTATAGGCCTTTACAGACAGGCCTGAATATCTATATCCTAACACAGCTCACTTCTTCGGAATGCATCCGATGAAGTGAACTGTAGCTCACGAAAGCTTATGCTCAAATAAATTTGTTAGTCTCTAAGGTGCCACAAGTACTCTTTTCTTTTTATTAAAAGAAAAGTTACTAGTGATTTGGAGCATCCAACTCCAAACACTTTGAAAGTGTGTGATTGTAGTGGCGGGTGAGTATCCAGCACTATATGAAAATCAGGCCTCTTTAAAGTATATCATAAGCTGGGCATCCAAAAACAGAAGCTCTCAAAATCACTAGCCATTTTTGCAAATCCTGGCTATAGAGTGTAATATATAATGATGTCTTTCTATTGGTTGTTTGAATCATCCTATAGACTTTTGCAGCAGAGATGTAATTTTCTACTAAATTTCATAGGGAGCGGCACAGAAACCTTAAGAAAGCTTATAATTTTAAGTCCTATGGAACTTTCCAAAAGGGAAATTAACAGGTTCATTCTAATATTATATAAGATCATATATAAAGATAGCCTACTCTATAAATTCCGGCTAATAATCTACATTTTGCTTCTATTTTCCCCCTCCTCTCTCCATTGTACAGAAAGTAGTTATAAAGACAGCCTACTATACTGAAGTTTCTAGTGATTTCTATTTTGCTGGTCCTTTTCTCATGTATTTTATGTTCTTATTTGGCAAAATGAATAAAACAATTAGAATATCTGCCTCTAAGTGCTCCCAGTCACCACCAACACTATGAAAAAAAGAAAAACCCCTAGGCTCTTTGTAGAGCACCCTTCAGCCATCACAATGACAAAATAATTATAGGACCAGTAAAATTAGTCAAACTGCATGGGAACAGGACACTCAGTTTGTGACAGAAGCCAGTATGCTATTAAGGAAGTAGCCAAGTAGGGGCATGCTGTTCTGACACTTCTCTTGCTGCTGATGAATATAGAGTGACTTCTCTGAATGTCAGGGCACAATGATTAGCATAATTGGAACATACCTTTGTGACACAGTTATATCCTATAAAGTTCCACTGAGCAAGGCTTAGTCACAATTGGTGATATGTCACATTATCTAAATACACAGCATCTGAATTTCGGGGTGATGGATTCCCTGCCAAACCATTTTTAGTAAAAATCATATCCCACTTGCCCTGTTATTTGCTTGACTAGAAATTTAAAAATAATAAACATTTTTCCTTCAAGCTCACATGATTTTCAAGAGAAAGGCAAAGCTATTCCCTAACTTCATGTTTTATATTAACAGCAGAGCCAGATAAAACATTTCTCCTCTATAAAATTCCATTCAGCACCAAGTGCCTAAACAATAACAAGGTAAGAAAATCACACTAATTACTGCACTATTGTAGGTCTAACTGTAGGGGCACAGCACCCTTCAGAGCAAGACCCATTGTGCCTTTTCAAATGCACCGACATATTAAAGCGTGACACATCATACATATGATGCCTGAAGCCCAGGAATCTTTAAAAGCCCACACTGGAAGGTCTATTTAAAGGAAAAATAAACTAATCCATTGTATAATAATAACCATCCTTTCCCTTCTAAAGTGAACCTCTTAGCGTAGTTCAAAAAGTTTGCTTTGTATTTTTCTCTATATCCTTTCTCCTTACAACTCCTAATAGTTTTCACTCTTCACCTGTCTTCTTGTATTTAGTCCCATATCTCAGCCTCTCTGTATTGCATTTCCCCCTGGATATTTCATTGTCAAGTGAAACTTAACATGGCTAAAATTGAACTCCTAAGGCTGAATTCTCTGACATCCACTGTATGCCAAGTAAGAGGTAAAAAGTGGATTTAGAGCACCCAAAGATGGCAGGGGAGAATTACTTCTGGGAAGGTGAATTCTCTGCCAATGGAAAGACGAAGAAGGAGGCTCCTATAAAGATGCTTCTTCACCTCTGGCATACTGGAGTGGAGGAGTGTGTTGGGGCAATCTGCTGGCAAGGATGAGTATGGAACTGTGGCAAACCAATGTATTGCTATGTGGCCAGTCTCTGAAGGAGTAAGTCCTCTGCAGTTCTAACTTGCATTAAGGCTGGGTGACTCAAGATCAATGAGCTGCAATCACTTCCCTATGGTCCCCCTTCTCAGCTGTGATCAATCAGAGCTCAGGTGGATTGAGAATTTGCTTTGGTCCTCCCTCCCTCCCAAACGCTGTTATTGGTGACAGCAGCACTTATCCCTGCTGTCACTCAAGCACACAGCATGGAAGTCCTCTTTCATTCTTCCCTGTCTCTTGCTTTGCATGTCCAGGCCATGTCCAAATGTTCCTGCTTCTTGTTCTGTAACATTTCTAAGAGCTTGACTTTTTCTCTGGCTGGAATTTTAATAAAAAAAATTATTAATTTTTTGTTTTCAAAGTCATTGTTGAAACTTGGCTTACCAAAAAATATGTTTTTTTTTACTGAACACCATTTTTTTTAAACAAATTACAATTTAAGAAAAAAATAGAATTATGTTGATAAAAAGATTGGTCAAAATTACAGAAAAATAATGTAGAAAAGAGAGATTTTAAGTATCAACAGGTTTTCATGAAAATAATTGTCTTAGAAATAGGCAATATTTTGTGGGACGAAAATGTCACAAAAATGTTGACCAGTTCTGTGAAACAGAAATAATGAATGTTTTCCTCACTCTTCTCCTAAAATAACCTCTTTAATGATGCCTGTATTGATCCCTCCAGTAACAATTACTGTCCCTTTTTTTTTTCAACTATTAGCTTATGTACTATATTTTTCTGTGTTAAATACTGATTCTGCAGAGGGATTCCCATAAGTATAAAGATCCTTTTGCATGAATAATATCATTGCTGGATTGCAGCCTCAGGCCCTGATCCTACAATGTTGGTAGACTTCATTGCAAGATAGAGGTCCAAGGGCATGTCTACACTTACCGAAGATTGACGCTGTGGCAATCGATGTACCAGGGGTCGATTTAGTGGACTACTGAAGACCTGCTAAATCTACTGTAGATTGCTATCCTGTTGATTTCACTGGAATGAGAAGTGTAAGGTAAATCAATGGGAGAGTGTTTCCTGTTGACCCAGCGCGGTGTAGATGTAACACCGACAGACCCCAGTCACCGGCGGGCAGGATCGAAACAGGGACCTCCGGAGCTTAGTACATGAGCCTCTACAGCATGAGGTAAAAGCCACCTGGCTGTTAGCTAAGGCTGTAGAGCAGACTCATTAATTGCTCTCCAAGTGGTCTCAGTGCCACTAGATGGGACAGAACACCACACCCAGCAGGGGGTCTGTGAGTTACATAGACACTGCAGTAAGTCGACCTAAGCTACGTCGATTCCAGCTACATTAGTCATATAGCTGGAGTTGCATAATTTATGTCGACTTACCTCCGTAGTGTAGACAAGGCCTAAGATTGTAAACTCTTTGGGTATATGATTATCATGATGCGCAAGGTTTTAAAAGGCATGGTTTAATTTCATTAGAATGGTTAACTATGGGGAAAAGGGGATGAGGGGATTTATTATAAATATGTTAACCATTTATCTGTGAGTAGATCTGAGTGATATTTTTTGACAAATAGAAATTCAGCCAAAAATTCATTTGTTCAGCTCCTGAAAAAATTGGTAATTTCGGGTCACCACAAGCACTGCACCGAAAATAAAATAAAAATGTAAAACAAGTTTAAAAAAGATGAAAAACTTCATTTTGACCATTTGGAAATGTTAAGGTTTGAAAACATCAAAACGTTTTAACTTTTTGTTTCAAAACAGCATTTTGTTTTCAAATTTAGCTGTTTAAAAACAAAACAAAACACATATGTATAAAAAGTGAAAAACACCCAAAACAATCAAATCAAAATGAAAATAAAAACTAAAACAAAAAAAAATCAGTTTGAGTCAACCAAAAAATGTTGGGAACGATAAACTGAAAAGAAGTGTTTTGGGTGGACTTGAAATGAATTTTTTTCAAGTTTTTCTGACTCAATGAAAATTTGTGATAAAATTGGTTTTTGGTTCAATTTGAACCAGATTTTTTTTTTTTTTGCTGCGTTTGACCCCCAAACCAAATAATTCATTATTTGCTGACCTCTGCTTGAGAGGACATTTTAGATATATGCAAAGATAAAAGGTATTTTTTACAGTCACAAAACTCAATTTATTTTATTGCACTGATCTCATTAAATCTTAGTTCATAGGAAAGTCTCAGCCTGAATACACCTATATTCTCAGAAAGTGCAAATGGAGAGTATAGATTAATGTGTCAATTTGTGTAATTTCAATAAATGATTCTGAGCATATGAAGTCAAAACTTTTGTCATGTACCTTTTGGAGAACATTCATGAGGAACTGTGATTTAAGGCTGGAAATATTTCTTCAGGATTAAAACTTTCAGAGATGAAATGGACTTTATCCTAAAACTTAAAGTGATATTTTAGGTATCCTGGGCCCAGGCCATGGAGAACCTTGAAGATATGTACCAAGATCTTGAACTTAATTTGAAATTCTATGGGAAGCCAATGTAGACTATTCTTTCCCCATGCTATGGGAACGGGGAAGACACAAATAATTTGCTGTTGGTCTATGTCAGTGGAAAATTATGACACCACCCACCTTGTGCTGGCAGTACTTGTACTCCACTTATTCCCTTCCCACACCCCACCACCTGCTCTGAGGGAGGTGAAAGCAAATGTATAGCACATTGATGAAAGGACTGTAGTTGAGTCTCCATCTTTTGCATTCTAAGTGAAGACTGGATATCTTTCTAAAAGATGTAATATAGTTCAAACTGAAACTGTGTGCTTGGTGCAGAAATTATTGGGTGATATTCTCTGTCCTGTGTCATGCAGGAGGTTGGACTAGATGATCATAATGGTTCCATCTGGTCTTAACATCTATGAATCAAACATCTAGGTAGCCAGTGCTGAGGTGAACGGAAGTTTCTGATTCTCCTTTAATTAGAGCTGGGGGGAACTTTCTTCAGATAAATAGTTTATTCATGAAAAATGCAGTTTGTGGTTGAACAAAACTATTTGTGAATTTGGGTTGAATTTGAAGAATATTTTTTGCTGAAAAAAAAATCAAAAGAGTTTAAATGCTTCCTTTAGACAATTTCTAAATGAAATGGTTTGTCTTTTTCATTTCAAAGTGACTTCTGGGTTAGAAATTTAGTTAGATTTCTTTTAAAAAAAAAAATCCAAACATAAAATAAGGGAGGCAAAACAAAAATAATAATAATAAAATAATAATAATAAATAATAAGAAGAAACAAAGCAAAACAAAACAAAATAAAATAAACTTTGTTTCAAGTCAAACAAAATGTTTAGTTTGACACAATATATTTTCGGGGGGTTATATTTTAGTAAGAAACAGAAAATTGTCTGTTTTTGTCTACATGAAACAGGTTTTTTTCTTGATGTTTTTGGTTTGGCCACCAGACTGAAAAAGCAATTGTTTATTCTGGTCTACTCTTAATCTCTTGCTTGGGCATGCAGCAGTGCCACGGTTTTGTAAAGTCTCTCACAGTTGGACATGGAAATAGAGCTTCTCAATCCAGCTTCCCCAGACCTCCGTGAACTAGTGCTGACCCCTCAGACATTGCTGTAGCACATCCTTTCACAGACCTTTAACTATGTGGACACTCTGGGTTTACACTCACTCTTCAGTGATGTGACAGTGGTTGCAAACTGACACACAGACTTTAACTGTCCAAGCATGTTTTATCTCTGAGAGTCCCTCTGAGTTCCCCTTTGCCAGGTGACTCCCTGATCAACCTCATCAGGTGGTTAAAGTCCCCTACCTGGTGATCCATTGCTTAGTTACCTCCCCTCTGGAGTTCAGATTTGAAAAACTGGTTTGCCTTGGGTGGCAGCCATTTCTTTGTCCAAGGATGTGCCATTTGAATGGACTATTATCAAAGTTAAATGACTCTCCATTGATACCTGTGTCAGATGCAAGATTTTTTCCTATCACCTTCTGTGGGTTTTATATATATGGAGGCAACATATAGTGGAGAAGACAAATGCCCACATTCAAAACGGAGTTTGTATTCTGACACAGACAGGGGTAGTCCCCAATATTAAACAAATAATAAGTTGTATATAGATAGATTTCCCAAATGATCACACAGTCCAAGACACAATCTAGCCTACAACACCAACAATAATATTACTAGGGAAAGTTCCACAAATACGTTTTTTAGAATAGATTTACTTTTCTTTGAAGTGTAAACCCAAACAAAGTATTTAGTCTGAGTTATTCATGTAGCACTGTTTAAAAGCATACAGTAAACCTTTTAATGAAAGCTGTAAATGCAAGGATTTAAGAATCAACCCAGCCAACAATATGCAAAGTCTAATTTTTCTCTGTCAGAAGATGTTACACTTTCCATCCAACTTCAGCATCATGTTAGGTTATTAACTTCCTTAATGTCATTAGTGTGGTGATAAAATCAATTAATGTATTTAGTTCTGTTAGAGATTTCAAGGCATCTTTTTTTTTCGAAGTACTAAAGTATGCCAAGGCCTTAATCTGTTCATCATTTCAAAGTTAATATAAACACCTATGGTGGGGTAATATTCAGCATATTCTACTTTCTCTGGTATAAGCCAGGATCTTGTGTAAGTTATGTAATGTTTAATAGCACTCAAGAAGACTGTTGCTTGGCCAGAAGGCACAACACTTTCATTAACTATTTCAAGAGCTGGTTGAGTCAGACGTTTAGTTCACACTTGGCATGCTCAGAGACTTAACACAGACATCCACATAATCATTCCTAATGTAATAACTTTTTATCTCTCCTTACAAGTTATAACCCTTATGTCTGAACAACCTTTAAGTATTCATGGCTCAAACTACAGGGATCATGTCAGCTTGATTTGACTAAATGTGTCCCTAAATGTCTTCAATAATCAAAAGAACAGCTTGTGGTATGTCTAAAAAGCATTGTTGTAGATAGTGGTCTGCTGCAGCAACCGTCACACTCTTGAATAGATATAGAAACAATACATTTTATTCAAAATTTTTTAATATATTTATGTTTTTCCCGGACTGGAGTGTGTGAACTGCTTGATGTACTGAGGCATGATTTTGAAGTGGGACCTAGTGCTGTGCCAGTACTTGGACTTGGAAGACCAGCTGTGCCAGTTGCTCTATTGGAAGAAATGCCTGCTGTGACAGTAGCCTGCATGTGTTCCTTAATTTCCTGAATTATCATATCCTTCTAATCAGTTTCTGAGTTTTGAGGACCAAAATTGAGGATCCAGGGGAGCTGCAAGTTTATAATGTCTGGAATGAAATATCCTATTTATCTTCTCATCACTGTGTGATCAGTGTATTTTTTAATATGTCTCCTGTCTTAGCTATATGACACTTCTTCTGAGACCACTTCACTTAATTGATCTAAATGATATTTCAAAAGCCTCAAAGATTGAAGATTTAGATGAGGGAGTGTCCACCAGGGATGTGCAAACTAAATAATTAATTTTGCCAGATATAATGAGTAGAGATGGTTGAATTATTTAATGTGAACACTTTATTGATGGATTTGGCCCCTTTTCAGTTCACAAGCAGTCCATGAACTGATTGTGATTTTCCTGAATTTGTTAGTTATTTGTAATTGTTTGGCTTTTAGTATTTAGAAAGATAGGGGCAAATTCTTCCCCCACTGAAGTCAATGACAAAGCTCACAGACTTCGTTAGTGCAGGTTCAGGGTTATATTTAGGGTTATGTGTTTTTCACAGGTTTCCATAATGAATACACCATACAGTATTTGATATTTGGAAGTCAGTAGTCATGCTGTGTGATTGGTCACATAAATCACATGGCTGTGTTCCCTGAATAAATGGCTTAACTTTGGTAAACAGAAACAGGGTCTGAAGAAATTATTGGGGCCTGCATTTCTTAGAGAGAGGGGGGAAGAGCATGATAAGGTGAAAGAAAGGATGATGGACACTGTCTAGCTTGCTAGGACTACCCATCAAGGGGACAGAGACACAACATGACTCACCGTTGTGCCATCTTGACTCCAAGGACCACAGGGTAGAGGCATGGCTGAAGCATAGTGCACACTATCTTCTTCTGGTGGAAAGTCATTTAGGGGAGTTGCCAGCTGACAAATTTTAGAGCAGCTTGGAGGATGCTCTAACCTACGCTCGGGGGAGGGCTGGGTAGAGAATCAGGAACCATTACTGACTCCCTGATGTGCAGTGATATGCCCCTGTCCTCTGCTGCATTAATTGGAAATTCAGTACTGCAGAGAGAAGATCTGGCCTAATGTTTGCAAAAGACTATATCAAATGTTGCAGTACTAAAGTTATAGCATGATTTTATTATTAGATAATTAAAATAGATATTAATATTCTGATTAGATGGGTGTGGAAGACAGCTAAATGGACTTTTAATTTCCATTTGAATGGAGAATTGTTCACCAGCTCCCTTTCAGCTTAGTGCATGATTAAAGAATGTGTGCTGTATATATTCTTGGGTTTCCAGTGTCAGGTGCCTTCTTAAGATTCCAATCTTTTACTGTTTGAGAAACCTCTTAAAACTGCGTGTGTGTGTGTGTAAGAAACAATAATTTTATTTAGTGACCAATTAACTAAATCCTAACTGTTTAGTTCTGATGAACATTCCAGAAGATACAATGTAGGCCATTAATCTGAGAGACAATATGTCAAATGAATTAAAAATGTAAAATTATACAAATGGCTGATGAATTAGCAGATCTGAGGTGTACTAAAGTATGATAACTTAATTACTTCAGTTCAGATAGAAGCATATGGTTTTATTAAAATGATAGAGTGGCTACATGTATTCAAAATCAAAACAATACTTATTTTTGTATTATGCACTATTTTGAAATACTTTTAGTAGCAGAATATTAAGATTTTTTTTTTGACTGGCCTTAGATGTTATTTGAATGCAGAGTAGAACTCTCCTTTCAGAAGAATTCCTGATAAAAGAATGTTCCCATGAAAGGATGAAATACATTACCAATTAGTGATGGGTAACTACCAGTAGTCGTAGGTGGCTTTCACAAATTCTGGATATCTGTTTAGGCTTGGATAAACACTGAGGGCTAGACTGGCAGTAGCTTTAGGATGATGTTGCAAGGGAGCATGGGGGGTGGGGGCGGAGTGGCATAATGTAAGGTAAAATGCCTATAAGAGTGTGGGAAATGATCAGGACAGGCCTAAGGTGTTTTGCTGCACAGAATGGAAATGTTTTCAGCATGCCACCCCTGCCTGCCCCCCTGGCAGGGGTGAAAGTAACTTAAGGGACTTATCAGTACGCAGGGCTGGGGTCCTGAGCAGGCGTGTTGAGGGGTGTCCCCTTGGGCAGAAGGGGCTGGGCCTCAGGCGGAATGGGGGGGCCTTTAAATCGCTTCCACTACCCCAGGGCTCTGGCAGCCAGGAGCCCCAGGCCCTATAAATTGTCGCCGGAGCCCCGGGGCTCTCAGCAACTGCCGCTACCCCAGGGCTTCATCAGTGGGGCTCTGGCAGTGATTTAAAGGGCCAGAGGCTCCGGCTACTGCCGGGAGCCCAGGACCCTTTTAAATTGCCCGCCTGGGGAAGCTGCCCCCTGCTGGTATGGCGGCTGTGTACAGGCTCTTGCCAGTCCCCCATACCATACCATACCGGCTTACTTTCACCTCTGCCCCCTGGCAAAGCAAAACTATTTTACAAATATCTCAAACCAAACTAAAGTAAAACAATGACAAAATGTGGAAGTGGTGCCCCCAGATGCAAAGATTTGGTGCAATATTGTCAAGTAAATAATTGCAAGAGTTGGCAACACTGCATTGTGCTCTATAGCTTTTGAGAAGTCCTGAGTATTGCAATGTGATCTAATCAGACAGATACACACCAACTTGGAGTCTCATTTAATGGGACTCCACATGTTGACAGGGTTTCACACGCTAATATAAAATTACAGGATCAGGGCCTAAAGTGGCCCCCTGTATGAGTGCACTGGGAGAAAGGCATAGTCTATTCCTCCAGTGCACCATAACCTGAACCTTTATTTAGATTCTTATTAAAGGTCCTCTGTTATGCACAGGACACCCAGAATCTGACCTCTCTGTTAATGCTCACCTTGGATAGACTACCACTATAGCTGTTGAAATTCTCTTTCATGCCACATTTTGATCTCCATTATCATATTCCTATGTAAAACTAAAGTAACTCTACTGAACTCCAGTGGAGTTACTCCAGACTTACACACAGGTCTATAAATGTGAGCACATTTTGCCTTTAATGTGTGTTTCTTACCACATAACATAGTTGTCAATAATGCACTATCCCTAAATCCCACAGTCATCTATAAATATGATCAACGCTACCCAAGTCCAATCAAATATTGATCTTAATATTCAACTAGAGCATATTACCAAAAGTAGTTAAAAATTCTACAGAATACAAGTAGTAGTACACTGTCAGTTTTCAATAAATGCAACTGCTGTATCATTCACATTATGCCATATGCTGCTAGGCGAACTGAAGTAATTATCTACAGTGGAACTCAAGTACTGTATGTCTTCTGTAATCCTTTTATTTGCTGTGCATCGCATTTCCACCATACATGTCTACCTCCCCCCCGCCCATTTTGTAATAGGTTTGGGTCAAAAACCTAACAGAAATATTTCTTATTTTCAGTACATTGTAAATTGAGACAATTGTAGAGGAAACTAGGACATCAGTACTGAAATACAGAGCCACTAAAGAGTACACATTTTAGTCCTATTGAAAGCAGTAACTGAGAGAAATAAACTACAATGGATAAATTCTCTGGGGTCTGCTCAATGTCCGTTTCACTCAACTATCCATACTATTAGGAACCCTTGCATAGCATTATAGCTTGACACAGATTAAATTACCTACTCACTGGAGTTTTAGCAACCTGGCCATGTTTATGGTTTCATTTGAACTCAGTTGTTGACAGCATATACATGTTGTTCTAAAAAAACATATGCCTTGTCTCTTCATTATCCTTTACCTATTTTAAATAAATGAGTAACAGAAATTAGGTGGCAGGTTTTTTCATAAACACCAATTAACTGCAAGGCTACAGCGACTGAAGTAACAAACTCTGAACCCAATTTTCTGTGAGTGACAAATTGTATAGGTGTTTTAAGGAGGTTTTATTGGTGGAGCAATGGATTGTTTTGATAATCTGCTTTGCACTCTTGTAAAAGGGCTGAATTTAACTCCCAAATTGAAAAACCTGCCATGTGTCCAATTTCCCAATATTTATCCTGTTAATTAAAATCTGAGTCTGCAAAACACAGTGCTTCACTTTTACATTTTACTGGTCATTTTGGGTTAAAACCATTCTGGTGTTACTCCATAGAGGGATTAATTTAGCCCATTGGGTTAAACAGCTAAACTATGATGTTAGATGGCATTAAATGATAGCATTATAAAATATGATTAACATATTATTATTCAGCTTCCGGTATTTATTGAATAGAAAAAATTATTTGTGGTTCGTAATTTATCATCACTTTGAAAAGGATCAGACACAAAGGGAACTCTCTTTTAAGTTTCATATTTACATATAAATCCACTTACCTTTCCTGTGTTTTTCATGCATATTCTTGACAATGTGGCTAAATTATAAAAACAGAGGTTTAAAACAACAGAATGTCACCCTCTTAGCCCAACGTCTCCTCCTATTTCATCTTCTCCTCCTCCTCCTATGTGATCTTGAAGAGAAGTCATAATGCCAAGGTGTAAAATCTCAATAATTTCCATGGCAACAGAGCTTGACTTAGTGAACATATGATTATATCTTCTTGGGAAGATCAGGTAGATCAGAGAAGAAGAGAACTCATACTCAAATACACATGGTTTCAATATAAAACAATGATATGAAAGCCTAATGCTGAACCATTGAAAGATGAGCTCTTGTTTGAGAAAGTAAAATAAAGACCAGGTCTGGTCAGTCCTTCAGTTGGAGTTCTTCATGGAAAAAGCAAGATGTTAAAAAGAGTGGTGTTAGTGAATCAGTGGGTGACACATACTTTTGAAACAGAGCTGAATCACTTTCCATGTATGGTACTGCTGGGGGACGCTATGGGATTGAATATGCTGTCTTCTGGATGACATCTAAATCTCTGGTCTTGCTCACTTATATAGACCTATATTTATGTCCATTAAAAAGGAGCCAAAATCCCTTGCTTTTTGATAGTTCTTAAATAAACCACCATGCAGTAGACTGCTCCAGTAACTCATTGAAGAAGAAACAATAGTAATATAACAAACACATATTTAATGTCTCCAATCAGAGCTTTCCCAGTACCTCACAACTGAGGAAAACACATGGGTCTTTCAGGTCAATGAGTTCCAAAGATGAGGCCATTTTACACACATTAATGATCACATAGTACTTTTTGCAAGAGCAGAGGCATCTGCTACAGTATCCTAGTCAATTACAGTTTTGATAATGACTTTCTGATTAATTGAAATCCTGACTTATTTTAGCTAGATAAAGCATTCGTCCTAACTTTCTATGTAGTGTTGCTGGTGTCATAGTAATATTTCATCTATTGGTGAAATGAATTCATTTGATACCAAAATTTGGCTCAGTGTCTGGACATATTTTATAGTTCTGAGGCTTGTGAAAGGCACTAAGCATTTGATCCTGACCCACTAAAATCAATGGGCTATAACACATACATAAAGCTAAGAAGGTGCTTATGCACTTTTATGTATCTGAGACTAAATGCTTTAGAATGGCCAGCAACATCTCTCCTGGAGACAAATGAGAACTCCATTGAAGAAAGCAATGTAAATTAAGGAGGGGTGTGGCAGGGCAGGGGTAAACCTCTTTAAGGCCCTGCCAAAATACTGGCTGCAGCCTGCTCTCTGGCCAGGAGGCCAGGGGTGGAGACACAGGTGTTCAGCAGGGAGCCCAGCTGCAAGCCCTAATAAGGGCTGGCTCAGAGGAACATGCTGATCTTAATGCTGACAGCTGGGCTGAGGCACAAGAAGGCTATAGAAGCCCTGGGCAAACCTCAAAGAGGAGGCTAGCCTGGGAGGACACAGGAGGGTGGTATTGCTGTCTCCTTACCAAAGAAGGAAGCCTCAAAAGCCAGGAGACCCTGGGGAGGGTCTGTGGGGCACTAGCTATTGGGAGATCTGGGAACTGCATGAACACTGTAAATAAAGGTGATCCAGCAAAAGAAGGCGTGGAAGATTCTTTATTATACCAGCCTAGACACAGGGCGCAGGCTCAAGAGGGAGAAAGCCTGAGGGGACACTGTGACAAGCACTGAAAATTGTGATCATCTTGAATGAATGGTACTTATTAACAGTGTATATGGTGAACACATGCTTCAGTGATAGATTAGAATCTACTGTCAAGAATATTGTATCAGGGTATATTCAGTCTAAAATCACTTTTAAAAATAGTAGCTATTCGCTCCCAACATAGTCTTATACAAAAGTAATATGGATATGTGCTAAATTCTTTGCGTATGTGCAAAAAGAAAATAACTGCTTATCAATATACTTAGCACATTCTCAGTTTCAAATTCATATTCACTTGGAGAACTCATGCCCCTCTGCTAATACACTATATGATTTAAAAGGAAAGGAATATAGCATCAGATTTATAGTATGATAAGCACATATGTGAAGAGAAACATGTGACAGACTGACTTAAATGCAAGGCAGTTGGTGTGATCTTTGTACTCTTGATAGTATCTTCAAGGGGACTTCTGTTCAGCTAAACTAAGTGAGTATCAGCTTTCACCCAACAGCGCCCGACAATAGATTGTGGCTAAGTCTGACAAGGCCCCTGGGAAAGAATGCTGCCCTCTGTCACCATATGGCCTGAAAGGGGTTTCATACCTGTTACAATATCCTGAAGAGAGGGACTCGTGGCTAAATCTATGTAGGGTTCATTCTTAATCCCATGAAGCTAATGAACTGCGAAGGATATTTTAAAGATGCTTATTGTAAATAAGTATGTTATTCAGCCTGTCAGATGTAGTTTTGTTTTGTGGCATGTATTAACTTTCACTATGCTATGATTATATTTCTCCATTGAGAATGTATTATGAAAAGGATTAAAAGAATTACTTTGTTTCCATGGCAATGAGTTTAGCCATTGTTGACCCTACACATTACTTGCCAAACTCTTTGACATTTTTGGGGTAACTCAACGGTCAGCTAACATGATAAATTTGAGCTTGGTTAACAAGAGAATAATCCACATGGAAAAAGTATGACTTTTCTAGTTTCCAAATTAACTCAAAAATATTTTTGAATTTTGCAAATAGTGTATGCTGATGTCATGTTCTGCTTTTCAACTAAGATTCTTCTACTAATTTTATTATCATCTCTGTTACAAACTGAAAAAAACACTTTGGCTTCCTTAAAATAGCCATGAATAATTTAGTGTTTGTTTTTTAATTTATTTTCAGTTTTTATGGTCTCTGTTGTCCTATAATTCTATGTGGAAAAAATACGTTTGAAGAATAGACAGGTAATGTGCAATATACAGCTCTATCCATTTATCAACTCAATCTTCAGTAGAAGTGGTCCTGAAAAAACAAGGGGGAGTTTTACCATTTTTTAAAAAAGGTTTTCTCTGATTTTTTTTCAAAAAGTCAAAATTCAAGACATTTCTGCCACCTCTGCTCTCTAGAGAGCTGAAAGCTTCATCAGCATTTAGGTCTGCAATGTTACATTGTAGATTTTGTGATAAGGCAATGTTATACAATATTGAGATGTATTTTTACCTGATCATGAAAATCTGAGAAGCTGGGCCAGATTCTGATTTCATTTACACAAGTATAAGTCCGAGTAATTCCCATTGCCTTACACTGCGTAACATATAAAATCTGGATCCATGGTATTGAAGGTGCTCTGGGCACCTTCTCAGTGCCCAGCCTTACAAAGACTTGTGTATACACTTAACTGTGAATAGTCCCTGGATTTCATTTTCACTTCTCATAGTACATAAAGTTAAGAACATGCATAAGTCTTTGAAGGATTGGGATCTTAAGGAACCTGGTATATTTGTAGATGTGCCTGACATTAAAAAAAAAAGAATTTTGTTGTGGCAGGTGTCACCAGATGGCGCTGTTACAAATTCTTTATTTTTTTAAGCATGCAAGCAAATGTTCAGTCTTGGGAAGGCATGCTGGGTTATTAGTATTTGGGCTATGCATGAGGTCGTGTAGAGGCAGTTTCTCCTTCCAACATCCCCGTGGGGCACTAGGACCCAAGTGATGTCTCCTCTTACCCCGCAAAGTAGGCTTGGGAGAAAGCTGTCAAGAGAATCCAGCTGGTAAGGACAGAAGCAGCCAAAGCAGGGACTTTTGGACATTCAGAGAATTTTAGTTTTAACTGGACTTTCTCTGTGCTGATTGGCTGTTCACTCCAAACTTCCCCACTCCCCACCCCATAGTCTTTGCACCTCCTCTGGCTCTTACCCTGTTCTGCCCCTCCCACTCTTCCCTTCAATGTTCCCTCTCCCTTTCCTTTAGCATATTGTCTCCTAAATGAACCCACCAAGCTAACTAACTAAATGTAAAATCATAGAACTAAGATGATATTTGCTGCCATCACATAGTTCACTCTGCTTGTGTGTTAGCCACGGGGAATGGGGGAAAGGCCTGTCTTGTTTATTTAGAATGTAAGATCTTCAGGCCAGAGACTGTCTTTTTGTTCAGTGTTTATACAATACCTAGCACAGTGGGGCTCTGGTGCATGAATAGGGCTCCTAAGCACTATGGTAATACAAATAATCATAAATATTATTATTAATAGTACATCACAAGCAACAGGAAGGTTTGCTCTCTGGCATGATGTCTGAACAAAGTTAATTCCTGAGTGCTATGCAGCACAGATTTTTCTCCTCCCCTAGGAAGTCAACCTGCAAGACCCTGGACATCTGTTGCTGCTCAGCAGAAGGGTAGCATGGGTGTCAGAAGAAGTGCCAACCATATGTTCTTGTGATACCTGAAAAAAAGTTAAGGTGAAATTTAACACAACAGTAACTAGTTCTACTTGACATCTTTTTAAAACTGTAGAAAGTAACTAAAGCAAGAAATCAGTAAATTTTTTGCTGACTGAAAGATAGATACTGTACCTACCACAGGAATCTAACAAAATGCTTCGCTCAGTTCTCTGGATCAGAGTGCACTTGGGTATTGACATTTTTTTGAAGCCCAGTGAACTAACGGAAACAATCTAAAATATAATTGATTAGATTTATAGAAATGCTAAAAAGGAATACTCTCCATATACTCAAGGTGCCCTAACATAATTAAAAATATATATCTTAAGTGTTGCGTCAGGCGCAGTGGCATGTGCCTGTAATCCCAGCTACTTGGGAGGCTGAGGCTGTTGGATCACTCAAGGGTTCTGAGCTGTGGTCGCTATGCCGATCAGGTGTCCGCTACCACTGACAGCCTACCCAGCAGGTGGCTGAAGAACTGGCTAGAACAATGCAAATGACGTGTTGTGATTGGTGCTCTCTCTGTGACAGCTGATGGACCAATCAAGGTGATCTTAAGTGTTGTAGTACAATTTAAGAAACCCATTGCCAGGAAGCCAAGCAATTTAAAGCTTCCTTGAACATACTCTAGCCTTATAACACCTCTCCCCACCTCCATTTTAAAATGTGGGGCAGATGATCTCTGCAACATGCCCTGTAGGTCACCAGATTCAGACTACTTTGGACCAAGGGGAGCCCTTATGGGCCCTTCACAAAGAAAGCCCTGACAGCAGCCCCTCACATTCATGCCAATAGGATATCTAAATGTCTGAGATAAGTTTGCTGCTTTTCAAGACTGGCTGGCAAGGAATAGTCCTTTTTGAAAGTAAATACATGAAACATTATAAATATATTAAACTGAACATTTTTGTGGGGAGTGTCACGCTGTCTGGAGTACCTCACGACTCAGGGCAAACTGTGAAAAACCAGGCAGACACCACAAACTAGTGGCATGTTCTATAATTCTTATCATTAGATTTCACCAAACCAGTGACAAATGTGAACTCCTGGATCACTGTAAGAGGTTTACCATGAAATCACAGACAATCCCATAGGGCTCTCCAGTCTATCTTGCCATCCAGGCAAGCTGGACTTAGTGATAAGTGGTCACTTACACAAAAAATCACAAACTATTCCGGTTGCTTCCAGTCCCAAGGGACCCCAGATCAATCAGTACTCTAGATCTTACACCAAAGACAATGCCTATGGTCAATACTGTAATAAACTATCTAAATGTTTATTAACTAGGTAAAAGAAATGAGAGCTATTTACAGGTTACAACAAGCAAACATCTATACAAAAATGAGTTGCAATCTAATTCCTAAAAGTGACAGAGTTGTAGTGACCTGTCTATTCACAATGTCTTGCAGGGCGGACCGAGAGGTAGCCTCTGGATATTGCTTGATGGCCCATCTGATTTTGACAGTTCTTCTGGATGGGTGGGGGGACGACACTCTTTTCACCTGAGTTCACGAGTTTAGAGCAAACATTTTCAAAGTTATAAAGGAAAACTTTATATCTTTGTAGCATGAATACAGACATTATAAATAAGATTAATGCATACAGCAACCTACAAACATTCTATAGAGTCTAAAGACTACATAAATTCTTACAATACTAATATCTATTTTGAGCAACACTAATATATAAGAGAACTGGTCTGGCCTCCAGCTATGAGTTTGTCAGTTCTTAGCTAATGCATGCAATCTTGGCAAGAGCTGGCAACTGGCCTGCCAGCATCACAGGGAGTATTAAATTTATATTTTAAAAGGAAATATGTGTATTATAATTATTCCAGCAAATCACAGATCAATATATACATCTCTCAAACTTTTATTCAGTAGCTGTGATAGAAGCGGTCCTCTTAGGGCTTTCATCTTTGTGGCCATTCTCTTTCAAGTCATTAGTTCACACAGAAAGCAACAAACAGTGACAGGTCTAGTATAAAATCACAACACTCCCAGGTGTACATGTTGCTCTACCTCCCACCTTTTGAAAGATCCCTTAAATAAGTCCAATTAATAGTATGTTTAGGGAAAAAAGGGGCTCTGCATCCTCTATGTCTTGCTTATTCACCTGTGCCAGTGGCTTCTCGCAAAACCAAGCTTGCCCAGTAACCTTCACTATATACAGCTGCTATATATAACATGAATTACAGCAGAGAAAGTCCTGCTGTGCTGTGAATTACAGTGCACTCGACCAGGATTTAGAGGGTTACGGGATGAAAAGAATAAAATGTCTTCACATGACTTGTTCTTTATCCCTGTCCAACTGGTAAAGTCAATGGGCAGTCACCACCCTTGAATATTTATTTCTAAAGACTAACATACAAAAGATGCCCCATCCCATTCCTTTGCCTTCAGTAGAGTGGCAAACACCTTAGACATTAATACTCTTCTTAAGGCATTAAGGGCTGAATCAATTGCCTAATCAAATAGACACAAAACATCTGCAATGTATGAAAGAGAATGTGGCTTTGTCAAGACACTTCACAAACTGATTAAATCAGGGTATTCCTAATCCTGAATAGTAGTCACCTATATTTAACACTAAAGGTTGGGAGGAAAAGATAATGTCCATATCACAGCACAACTGGTGATTCTACAGAGGACCAAGAAAGATACACACATTCTAACAAGTAAAAATGTACATGTTGACATTAGGACTAAGGCCTGGTCTACACTGGGGAGGTGGGGGGAATCGATCTAAGATACGGAACTTCAGCTGCGAGAATAGTGTAGCTGAAGTCAACGTATCTTAGATCGACTTAGAATCACTTACTTCGCGTCCTCGCGGTGCAGGATCGATGGTTGCCGCTCCCCCATCGACTCCGCTTCCGCCTCTCGCCGTGGTGGAGTTCCGGAGTCGACAACAGAGCGATTGGGGATCGATTTATTGTGTCTACACTAGACGCAATAAATCAATCTCCGATACATCGATCACTACCCGCCGATCCGGCGGGTAGTGTAGACATGGCCAAAGAGTACGCACGCTCATATAACTAGGTTAACAAAGGTGAGAAGTCAAAAAAAATTAAATGGGGAGATTCTGGTTGTGAGGTCTTCCCCTGAAATGTTTGAAATACCACATACAATTTCACACATTTTAGATCAAAATTTTAGGCAAAATTCCAAGCAAGCAACCAAAGCTGAGGAAGCTTACTTATTATTTGGAATTCTCAAACACCTCGTCATTGGCAAATTATGTCGTGTTAAAACACTGAACTTGCACCCAAAAACCCAGGCCCCTTACTCACTCATCTTTCCATCTAACACATAAAAGTATAACATTGCAATAAAACCAACACTGGATTTATTTTTCATTTCTATTTTCCATTTGTTTGTGTAAAATAAAGTAGGCAATCCCCTTCTACACACATGGTTGGAACTCTAAACGTTAAAAGGACCTGGAATTTGTCCTCTCTCTTTTATCCTTTTCCTCAATTTCTTTCCCATTTCCCACCAGTCCTATGAGTTTTATCCTTTACCATTTTCATCCTCACTGCCCCTTAGCCATCTTGTTACATCCTTTTGTCTTCTAGTCCCATCAACCATCTCTTTGCCCCAGTCTGTGCTCTTTTCCCCACCAAGCCTCCTCATCTCACACCATAAGGTACCGTACACACAGAGATTTCATTTTAATAAGCTATTTTGTTACCTACCTTCTCTTAAACAACAACAGTGTGAAATGACCTGCATCTCCCTTAGTTTTTCTTATATCACAATTATAAATTCATCTATAATATAAAGGGCAAATAATATAACAGGAAAATTACCAAATTAATAATCGTATTATTATTATATGCATGAACCAGGAGGTCTGGAACTAGCATAACCAGAGTTCTGCTTCTTGACTGGATCATCAGAAACAAAGAAAAGTGGTCAGATGCTCAGCAGCTGGCAAGACAGTATAGTTCATCTGGAGCTGATGGAGTTCTGGTCACAATGGAGAGATTTCAAGGTATTTTTGACCAAGCATTTGACATTCATGTACCAATAAATATATTAGCTTCTTGTTTCAGTGAATATCAAGATTTACTGGGCCTGATTCTGATTTCACTCCCACCACTGTAGATCAGGAGTAACTCTATTGAAGTCAACATAACTACACTAATATAAAACTGATGGGAGATTAGAAAAGCCCATTGTTCCTTGAAGATAATATTGGCCTTGGCTTTACCTAGATCAATATTTGCCCTTCAGGCCAATGAATATTGGTATTCAGAGAAACAAGATCTCTATCTAGTTATTATTACTAATAAAATCAATTTGACATCTGATATGGAAATTAGCAAATAACTGTGAAAACCAGCATTTTATTTTGATATATTTTGTTTTTCCTTACTGTAGTCAGGTATACAAACATTAGACCGGACATGCTGCTCATGCAGCCCTTCTTCACCACACCTGGTGTGGGGCTGGAGGAATGACCTTAAAAGGGTGAAGGCCCAAGTCAGTAGTGAGCAGAACAGACCTCTCATCCTCAGCTTCTGGAGTGGAGCATAGCTGAGGAAAAAGTCTGCCTATGTGACCACAGCCAGTTTGAGTTTCCGGAGGTGAAGGTGCGCCAGACCTTGAATGTCTGCTTTAGAACTCCTGTGAGTGACTTGTCTGAGGATGCTGAACTGTATTACAATTTGCTGGAGGCCCCGTGCCAGAAGAAAGATTGGTTGCTGGCTTGTATTAGTTAGTATGTTGTATTTCTTTGGCTACTTTTAATAACTGTGAGAGTCCTGGAAAGGTAGATTCCTGCAGCTGGAGGGAAGTCTCCCATATACTGATGACTGCCTGGGTGTGGATGACTGGAAGCTGGGTGAGTGTCCTAAGGGTGGCAGCTCTATGAGGAGGCCAGACCTCTCATCATCAGTACCTGGGGAGGAGCCTGGTTGAAGAGAGAACCTGTTCATATGACTACAGATGGTCTGAGCCTCCTCAGGAAAAGGTGTGCTGGATCCCCAACTGATTGACTCAAGACATTTTCTGGAACCTTGCCTGAAGACATTAGGCCAGACTGCAGCTAGCCAGAGATTCTCTGAAGAAGGGAGACTGCCACAGCGGAGCTGATCCCTGTGAGTAGACCAGGCCCAGCTCCCTGTCAGACCAAGTAGGCCCGATGCAACTATAAAGGCCTGTCAGAGGGCAGGAAGGGGAGGAGTTCATCAGAGTCCATTGTGCCTGGGGAATGGAGCTACAGAGGAATGGTGCTAACTCCTGTGGGGGATCCCTGGAGGGAGGGGTCAGGTGCCTGGGAAGCTAGCCCTGGGGCTGGTGTTCCAGAAAGGGAGCAGAGCTGGCTGGGACTGGGAAGCTTCAAGAAGCAGGATCACCAGAACCAGCAGAGACACCTGGGAGGGGATGCTGTGAAACTAGGGTGACCAGATAGTAAGTGTGAAAAACTGGGAAATTTCTTTGGGGGCAGGGTATTGTTGACTATATAAGACAAAGCCCCTAATACCGGGACGTCTGGTCACCCTATGTGAAACCCTAGGACAAAGGGTGTGTTAAGGGACTGTTTGTTTTATTTGCTTATGTTTGGACTGTAAACTTTCTAAAGGAGAGTGAGGGTGGCAGTGTATGCTTGGAAGCTAGGGAGAAGCTCTGCCCTGTGACAGAGGCCTGGGCATATTTGGGCCTATTTGGTTTTCCTTTTCTTTGTTGCCTTTCTCCTGAATCCTAAAAGGGGTAAACCCCAGTGGAACCCAGCCAAAGGGCTGAGTTTCTACCCCTGCACCTGTATGATGGACTCTGTGGACCCAGACAATAAGGGGCTGAGTGAGTACAGGACCCCTCCCATACCAAGGGGGTGCTGTGGAGGGACTAAGCCCATGACACTTACAAACCCATCCATCTAAGTAATTTATATGACCTCTGTCATCTTACTGCAGGTGTGTCTGTGTGTATTACAGCTCTTAATAACTAGCTGATAGTTATAATTGCTGAAATATGCTGAAAAGGAACTATAACCATGGCATTCCTGCACTACCAGCTGTCAGAACTAATATTAGGGGGCTATTGTACAAATTCATTACTATTCTGCGATACCAGCTGTGGTGCTGGTTTCACAGTGCTGAAGCACAATAGAAGCACATACAATAGCCTGAAAAGGAAGAGTTACTGAGAGTTTCCAGTGATGTATCACCAGGTGCAGAGTTTTAATCCTTGCTGTGGCAGAACTGGAATATATATATATATTTATTATATATATATATATAATATATATATATATTTAAGATTTTTTTTTAATTGCCTACCTTCTCCCACTTTTAGTTCGTGGGGGAATGCAGGATATTCACCAAGACGATTTTTGGAGTGATGCCAATAAATCTGATGGTTTCGTGGAAGCATATTTGTTGCACTGGGAAGTACCCACTCTGACAATTTAGAGTAGGGGTGTTTTGGGGAAGGCACTGCCATGTAAGAGCTGCCCGTTCTTGACGTAGATATGAGGGAGCCATTAGTGCCACCAGAAGCTCTTTTTAACTCTTTTAGCCTCCTGCCTACTGTATTGCCGCTCGGCTTTTGTTTAAGCACCCATTCATCTGTGTTTAGGGCTGGCATCCCAGAAGAGGATTATCAGAGATTAGCCTGTGCTACTATAGATCTAGTGGATAGAGCCCTGGACTGGGACTCAGGAGATCTCTGGCGTGTTGGGTGACCTTGGGAAAGTCACTTCCCCTCCTTGTTCTTCAGTTTCCCCATCTCTAAAATGTGGGTAATGATTCTGACCTCATTTGCAAATTGCTTTGAGATCTGCTGATGAAAAGTGCTATATAAGAGCTGGATGGTATTATCATTGTTGCTGACAGCTCATAATAGAGAGCCAGTCATGATTATAGATGCAGCTAAAAAGAAAATCATAAGTTAAACATTTTTGAACGTCAAGAAATATTTGGGCTGTTTCTTATTTTAACCAAACCAGTTAACTCATTCAAACCAATTACACTCTAAATCTGGGGAAGAGCATGAAAAGGTCTCTCCTAGGTCAGGAACTGTCTGAAGCCAGCTGAGAGGGGAAAAATGTGTGTTTTTTAAAAAACTATTTTGCTTTGTTTGGGAACTGCATGAGCAGTGAAAGATGCTTATTTTATACATTCAGTAATAATGAACATGAAGTGATATCTGTTTGTTTACACAACTGTTGAAATAAAATAACTCCAGCATTACATCATATAACGTGATAACAATGCTTCTATTTATCCTTATAGCGCCAGAGTAGCATCATACTTACATGAGCTAAGGATCTGCCCCCACAGTTTTGTGGGTTGAAGACAGGTTTCTAGCTGGTCCAGTTCTGACCACATATCTGACTTCCAAAATAATGTCTGTCTGTAATATTTGCATATTCTCTTTGCAGAGGAGAATTTTTGAAGAGTTTGATGGAGTCAGAAAAGGCACCTTTTAAGATGGGCTTTCGCATTTTGAAATGCCTTCTAACTTTCTGGAATCTCTTTTCTGTAAACCCCAGGGTGTGGAGAAACTCCAGATTTGGTCTAGTCATTTGTCAATGTGTGACTGAAACTTTGATCCTGAAAGATGCTCAGCAAATTGTGAAGGTACTGAGTGCCTCTACCTCCCATTGATCTGAGGTGCAAAGTGCTAAATGGTGAGCAGGACTGAGCTCCTAGGGACTTATCCAAAGCCCACTGAAGTCAGAGAAAAGATTCCCATTGACCTCAGTGAGCTTTGGGTCAGGGCCCCAGTACAGAAAGCTATTTATTTTTAGAAGTTTGGGAAGCTGATTTTGGACTTGTTCACTATAAATATTTGAGGTGCTGAGCACTCTAAGTTCTCTGTGGAGTTTTTCCAATCCCTTTAAACTGATATTGCAGAGTTTACAAAACCTGCATACCAAATAACTTTCATTCAAGAGGATTATAAAGAGCAGATCCTTTTTATACACAACAATTATATTACTCCCATTTACAGATTGCAGCCTTACAATATAAGATTGCAACAGAAATCAAACATATTTTACATTATTATAACAAAATAACCCCAACCTCCAAAAGGGTGCATATATAAATAGCAATTATAAAAGTGTTTTGGGGGGAAATGGACTGAACTCTTTTCAAATAGTATTTTAAATAAAAATTGCATGTGGTTTGAGAGATGGAAGTTTATTTTACATATAGTATCACATCTAACATGACACCCTAATCCTGCAAGTTATAGCTCTTTAGTAAAGAGCTAGACCCCTTCATCTATGTAGGAGTCCTGTTCATTAGGGATCTGCATAGCATAGCAGGCCATGTGTGCAGAATAAGTCTCAAGATCATAGCTTGAGATAGTGACAGGACCAACATGTTAAATTTAAATTCTCAAGGCATTCCTGTTTTGCAATAAAATTTCATACCCACTTTATCATAGGGGAGTAGAAGGTTTGACACCATCATTATTGGGTTCACACCTTACTTATGAGAGTTTGGGAGAAAAACAAGAGCAGAGAGGTAGAGACAGCTTAAAATGCATTGAAGAGATAGGATGATAAATAGAGCTCTGATATGTGCGGAGTGAAAAACAGTTACAAAAAAGGTTATGACGATACAGAGCAGAAAGAGTAATTCTGGTGGGGGGCAAGGGGAAGGCTATTCTGTATTATATAAGGCATTCATTTGTGCCAGCCTTGCTCTGCCTAAGAAATGCCTCATCCTTGAAAAAAGAATGAGGTTAAATTACAGGGAAAGTAACAAATACACTTATTTGTGAACCTAAAACAATTGGACAGTGAAATCAAAGTCCATGAGGCTCACCTATTCTAATCTATATTGTACAGTAGTTTCCGAGCTAGTTTTGGTTTTAAAAAATCATGCTTGTTACAATACTTGCTGGTTTTCTTTTAATCATCCAAGTACCATAAAACTTAATCTTTTAAGTTATCCCCAGTAGTTTAGAAAGGGTATTAGACCTTTCATGAAGCATTTTTGTTCTTTGAAGTTTTTGGCCATAAAATTGAGCTTTTTTTTCTCCTCTCAAAAGCACAGGAGGATAAGTTACAAGTTACTTTCATTTGCAGCTTACAGATGCTGTAAGAGGAATTTCTATTTTACCACTGTTTAAGATCTTTTGTTTTGCATTTCAGTTTGTAAGTGAAAAGATGCTACAAAACCTGTAGCCCTCTGGCATTAAGGTCTGAGTTGTTTTTAATCTAGGGATCTATTTATCTATGCAGAGAAGGAGAGAAACCCATCAAGTGAGTAGCTTTTGTTTGTTTTTTTGTCTGTAGAGCAGCAAACCAATATTTTAGACTTTAAGGGCTTATTCCCTCCTTGCCCCCTAGTTTTCAACAAATTATTGTGGCTTGCTGAAGTAGTTCAGGACCATAAGCCTTAAAATGTGATATGGTTATATCTGAAATGCTAATTTGGTGGGCCTAAGCAGAACTTTAGTATTCACTGCCTACCCAAAATTCTCCCTCAAGTTTCATTGCCGATATGTCAGAGCCAACAGGCAGCTGCATATTTCAATAGTACACTGACGTTCAGTTGTTTTCTATATAGAGGAAAGGTTCTGGTCTCAATATCAATGTCAATCCAAAGTATGTGCATTGACATCTGTGGAATTGCTCCCAGTTTCTACTGGTGTAACTGAAATCAGATGATATAAGTATCCTATGTATTCATGTATTGTATTTACATTTATAGAATGTATCCATTAAGCATTCTCTGGAAGTAGTTACATAATTTAAACACACAAAAAACCCACACATTGACCAATAGCCTTAAAGAGATTCCTGAAGGATAAATTAAACACATTTCCTCCACCACTATGCCTTCTGGCAAAAGCTGGAGTAAATTGATAAGCTTTACGCTGTGCCCTGAAGGTATACAGATTCAGGCTTTGTCCAACCATCAGAGAAAATTAATTCCAGAGGAAGGGACCTCCACTGATGCCACTGTGACTTCTGTGCCCAAATGCTTAAATCTTTGATGGTAAAAGAATCCCAATTATTCTCAGCATTTCTAATCGTGCACAGGAAGGTTCCTTAAGTACTTGATCAGATGGGGCATTATAGACCTGAATCAATATCCTGAATCTTAATTCTAAATCATAAGAATTGCACCCAGAAGCAAGTGGGAAGCCAATGAAGACATCAGACACTCTTTGTGGAACAGGTCTATTAAGCATCCACATTCCCAGTTCTCATTAACATCAAAATATGCGTCTGCTTTGGAAAATGTGGGCTTTTATCTCTGCCAGTTGCCAGGAGATAGCAACCAGCACAAGTTTTAACTAGTATAGACTCAAAGAGAGATTTTGCAAAGCAGAGAAAGGGATCTCTTATGGAAAAGGTCTCTCAGACTTCAATTTGTACTGTTTGCATGAGTACAGTGACTAGAATCTGGCCAAAAATATTTACCAGAGAGAAGTCCAAAAGAAAATAATTGTAATCATGACATCAATATAGAATCCTAGTATTGAGAGCTGGGTGCTCATGCTGTACACCACTAGAATTCTCCAGTCCACCTTCCTTTGGGTGCTAGCAATGTTAGTAGGTAGGAAAGTATACACCAGCACCTCCCGTGCTACAAATGGTTGGTGCAGCAGGACACAGATGTTATGTGTTTTGAGAGACAGGTTTCCCCTCTGAGAAATGTTTAATTTTATTTTTGAATTATTTCCCCACACAGTTAGTTATTCCCAACTTCATAGTAAGTGTGGTGGATGGAGGTGAGGCTCTCCTGTCGAAAGCAAACCATTTGTCACAGGCTATAATCAGTTCTTCACCATATATCAGCACTGCTAGTACCTACAGGAGGGCAAAAGCAGAGTGGCCTGGGGATGTGTTTGTGGGTGGTCCTTTGGGTACCATGCTACCCGCTCTCAGCACTGTTCTCAGGGCCCAGTAAAGAGGCTGTGTGCATGTATGTATATGATCCTAGTGCTGGCAGCTAGGATCCCAGTGGTGCCAAGATACAATCAGGCCTTGAATGAGAAAAGTGTTTATTTGTGAGCATGTGAAACTTCCTCAGATATAAAATAAAAGGGAAACATAATAGGAACCAGAAATTCCAGCTGGAAGGGAATGAGGTCCAGCATGCAGCAGTCAGATGCAAAATTGACACCAGGCTGCAGCTGCTTTCCCTCCCTAATTTAAAGGGCCAGCTACTAGAAGAGCTCATAGATAGTAAACCCAGACTAAAGAGTTCAGTGGTGACCCAGTAGTCACAGAAAAAATAAATGTATGGTCTGTAAGGCTACTGTTGTTTCCTTATTCAAATACAGTCTCAAGAGCAATCTGCTGCAACTCCTGCAATCAATCAGCTAAGTTTAGGACTTGACAATAAGGGGGAATAAAAGGGAGAAAAAAAGGTACATGGAAAGTATAACAAGTATTTAGTTTTCTTTCTTCAACCCACCTTTCATCTGTCATTTGGGTTCAATAATAAAGTCCTCAATAATTGACCTAACTCTCCAGATTTGAATTGGGCATGGATCTTTGTGGATGTGGGGAAAAATATCAGACTTCTGCTGCATTGTACCGTAGTGAAATACATTTTATGGTTACCAGGTTCCATGATAAATTACAATACTTAATATTGATCTCACGCAGAGTAGTAGAAAAGTGACATTTTTATGCTTCCTTACCATTCCTTGCCTAAAATGTTCATTTTCTTATTAGATTTAGAGTGTTATTTTGTTGCTGTTGGGGTTTTTTGCCTAGACTGCATAGCCATGTTCCCTAAGTTTATCTTGTATAAGCTGTGTCATTTATACATTAGGAAAGTGCCACAGTCAATCAGTGTTTCTCTCTGGCATTAAGATAAAAATTAGGACTGGAAAAATCTCTTCACTGAAAGAAGCCACATTTTATTCAAATACTACTGAATAGTACATATGTCCCATCATTATTAAAATCATGAGGTGTGGTTAGGATGTTCAAGTTTGGCCCATATATAATTTTTTAAAGACTAAGATTTTGACAAGACAGTTTCTTAAAATCAGATACATATCAGTCAGGACACATAGGAAAATGAAACACATACACAGAGATGGATTTTAAAGTGGATTGCAACTTTATAAACTCTTAGCTTTCCCAAATATCAGGCACATATTGGGTCAAGTGCAGTGTTAAAAGGCCTCTATGCCAACATTCAGCAATTCCTTGTGTATGCATTATGATATAGGTTTAATTACATAAACAGACACTATTTTTTCCCACAGGACTCCTGCTCATTCAATACACAAGATGGACTGTGTTCTAAGGATGAATCAGGGTTGTGTAGTGAAGGCAGGGATTCTAAAGACAACCATCTCCTCACTTGCTGCAGAATGAGGATGGGAATTGCAGGAAGAGAAAGGATGGTCTTGTGCTTAAGGCAGCTGAATGCCACCCTTGAGAATTGGATTCTAGCCCTGTCTGTGCCATACAGAGCCTATGTGATGCTAGTCAGATCACTCAAACCAAGCTTTTCACATGTGGCTAGCTGTGTGAGTCTCATCTTATAAGTGCCCAGTTTGAGACACATGGAGCTGAGCACTCAAAGCTGTATCTGAAGTCAGTGTGAGTTGAGTATTACCATATAAAGTACTACTAAATGCTAAGTACTCTGAAAAATCAGGCCCTGGGTGTCTCAAATTGGGTTCCAAAATAGTGGACACTTTTGACCTTAATTTCCCTACCTCAGTTCCCCAGAGGTAAAATGAGGATAAATACCATCTCCTCACCTCACAGGTGTGTTGTGAACATAAATCAATTAGTGTGTGGAGTACTCAGATATGATAAGCAGCATGAAAAAGCTCATGAGGAAATTAATTCTGTATTCAGAGCAGGGTTTGAATAGTAAGCAATAAATCAGACATGGGGCCACACACTGAAAAATGAGAATAAAATGAAATATTAGATAGCTGCTCATTCATTGAGCACTATCCATTCTGTGCACTTAATGAGGGGCCTGTGTGACTAGTATGTGATGTAGGTAATGACTTGATCATAATGCATATGCAAAGGAGGCCAAATTAAGTTGCTTAGGCAATAATTCTGGCACCTCCTAACTTTTGAGAGCCTGACTTTGCAACCTTAACATTTTTATAATATAGGGTTTTTTCGTGTATAATTACTTGTGCAGGGAGAAAATATATTATGCTAGAGGACTTTTTAATCTAGAAGACGGACATAACAAGACATAATGGCTAGAAGTTAAAATCTGCAAAATTCAAACTAGATAAGTGCAAATTTTTAATAGTGAATAAAATAAACATAAATTGGAACACATTACCAAGGGATACGGTAAAGCCTCCATAATTTGTAGTCTTAAACAAGATTGCATGTCTTTCTATTTCAACAACAAGTTGTTGGTATAGGGGCAGGAATCACAGCTGAACCTCTGGCAAGTGATACGCAGGAAGTCAGACTAGATGATCATAATGGTCCCATATGGCCTTACAAATCTATGAATAGTACACACACTTTTCACCAGTAAAAACAAAGTGTATATTTCCTGCTTCCTAAATCTGAACTTTACTACTACACTTGTTGTAAATTAACTAGTTAGTCAAAGAGCAAAATTCCACTTTTTAAAAATAGTTTCTTCCATGTGTGTAAGACTTGCGGTCTCAAGACACAACACATCCTAAAATATGCAAACATAACAAAAATAGTATTTTGTCCTGATCACATGGTATTCCTGGAATGTATCCAGAAATGTTAAATGAAAATAAATATTTATGGAAAAGTTACACCTTTTATATCAGGAAAAGCAGGAAAAGCAGTGTTAAGCCAATGTAAAAGTGTCTATATTAAGGATTTCCAATGGTTTAACTAGATCAATTTTAAATCAGTTTAGCTACATGGGTGCAACTTTGCTGGTATAGGCAAGGCCTTATTTATAAAGTTAAAGAGACAGGCTCTGGACCCCTCCTGCCCTATATGTCTCTCACTGTCCATTCAGGTTTGATCCCAACAGATGCACAAGTAGGATGACCTGTCTTCTACTATGTGGTATCTTATTTTTATCCAGCAGGGAGATTGTCCCAAATGAATGTAAAATCCTATTTACAGAGGAGATTCAATACCACACAAGCTATCTAAATGTATTCTAAAAGACCTTAAAGGTTATATAGTTCTAAAACCAAAGATTACCAAAAAGATTCAGGTTTGCTGTTGCTTCGTGTCATTTTTTAAAAGTACAAAAGAACACTTTGAAGGCCTGTTATTGTAGATCTGCTTTTTGTCAAAGTTCTTGTCCCCTCCTCCCACATTCACGTCCATTTTTAAAAGTGTTATTTTCTATACTGTAACAAGAGCAGGTGCCTTGTTAGGCTAACACAGCACTGGTATATGTTTTGGCAGGTACCATGAACAATACTCTATCATGAAAGATTACCTCCTGACTAATGATGATCACTGTAAACAGTTTGGGTGCTATTTGATTGCGTGGATGGTGGTCCCACCTAGCTGACAGTCCATGCATGTGTTTTATCTCATCTTGCCTTTCAAATCCTGCATGGAATCAGATAGTTGGAAGAAGCTGCAAAAAGTTATGAGGCAGGAAATGATGAATAGTGGGCTATTAAATGATATTACAACAAATAAAGCATAAATACCAGGCTTTATCATCCTGTGAGTTTATCTATGACAGAGAAGACCTTTTTGAAGCTGTATTTGGGAGCTAAAAAATGAACTGCTTAACACATAAAGATAAGAAGTTTTCATCCAAATTTTCTTTTGTCAGCCTATTTCAACTGCAGTGAAATATCTGGGGTGGGGGGTGGGGGGGAATAGGTGTTTCAAGAAGATTTCATTATAATTTGTCAGTCTGTAACAGTATTTTACATCTGCAGATATTGGTTATATTCATAGTCACTTTAAAAAATTCAAAACAAAACTTAATAAAAGTTAGGTTCCAGTTTTTCAAACATACAGAAAGTTTGAAAAGATGAAAAATCTGTGCATATTTTCATGTCCCAAAAAAGGCCACTTTTAATTCAAAGTTTGACTGAAACGTTTCATGCAGCTCTAGAATTTAAATATACATATGACCAAAGTCCAGTTTTCCTCTCTCTCTCTGTGTTTTATATATATAAATATATATATATATATATATAAACAATTGTACATATTTTTATTGCATCCCTCATTTTATTGCAACCATTAACATCATTTCCTTCTTAGGCCCCAGTCTTGAAGTCAATGGGGCTCTGAAGAGATGCAGCGATCCACCCACTTGTATCATATTGCAGGATCTGGTCCTTAGATTGTAAACTTGTTAGGACAGGCTATTTTCCTTGAATACCACTGCTAATAATAATAAAAAAATTATTAATAAAACAAGATTTCAAATACTTGTACTTAAACCTGCTTAAGGTTTTACAAAACCAAACCTACTTTGACTATCCCTTTATAGAGGTTTTTACTTAGGCCAAAACCAAAATCTTTTATTTGAACACTCCACACTCTGAGCTTTGTAAGTTCAGATAATGGACTCAGATCAGAAACTCCACTTGTTCTGGTGTTGCATGTCAGAGCCTCAAGCACTGAAATTTTACAAAACTGAAGCCTGGCGTCTGTGGCTCACTCCATTTTGTTTATAACAAATAAGATGGGTATAATATGAATGTATAGTTACTACTGGTGGCTTTTATTTAGGCTTGTTTATTTATACACATACACACATATATACTTAATCTAACTATTTTTTTGGATTTGTCTACAAATCAATTCCAGATCTTCATTATCTCTTCATCCCAAGGCTATTAATACTTAACATTTCCCAAATTGTGTGAAGTGCTAGAAAAATAGCAAACTGAAAATACAAGAAAAGATTTTTATGAGATGTTAAATCAAATGGATTTAAAGCAAGCTGTTTTGCTGAGTTGGTTTAACTGTTAGAATCATAAGATATTTCTTCATGCTTTGTGACTCTGATTATTTGTTTTATTTTTCCATCACCTGCATAAAGCAATCTCTCTATGTGTTTAACCAAAGTGTTCCTTGTTGTTTGTTCAGTGTAATAATTTGGTTTGGATAAGGATTAGTGGGTTTGGTTGAGACCCAAAAGGCCTAAGACAAATACAGTGAAATAGAATCATTAAGAGCATCAAAACACTCACTCTGGAAACATTCCCATTTGAATGGACAGGAAATTTATACCTTAGTCAAGATGTGATTACAAATCTGCACAAAGAAAAATTAATGAAGATCCTGTCTACATATATCTGCTTTTTAGTAAGCTAGCCAGGAACATTTTTGGAGGTTCAAAGCAAATATTTCATTTATATTTTCCTCTGAACTCTTTTTTTTATGTAGTACCTGCATTCGGGCTGAAAGTAGAGGGTAAGGACCTCTAACACCATTCTCCATAGCTTAGAAGTTTTGATATGCATCCAGACTTTTGGATCTTTATGTGAACCAAATGTGCAGACACTGAGTCACCTCTGAGTCTAGTTTAGTGTCCCATGGACACTTTTGGTGGAGGAAAGCAGGTTCATAATAATTATTTTCCAGCTTCTTGGTCTTTCCTCTCTCCCCTCTTCCTCCCTCCTAACCCCCCAAACTACATACACTAATCCAGCCTCCGGTTACTCAGACACAGAGACAAAGACACAGTATGTGGACCCCAAGGCAGATCATGACACAGTCACCTACCTGTGAATATGTTACCTAATGTGTCTGCAATTCCACAGGCATCACCTGTCTTATTTTCCCCAATTCGGTGGTATCATTTGCTGTATTTATTTGGACTTGAACTTAATTTTGAGAATACTGTTTTCAGGCTTGCAATGATGACTGAGGGACAGAAGTCTTAAAAGCTTAAAATCCATTAAGCTTTTCTTCCTGAGTATCATTCAGAAGAATGGTCAGAAGATCAATACTCAAATATGAGAACATATACGGCCAATTTTTCAAACACAGGCACCTACATTGTTACACAATATGTGCCAGTGAGTGCAAACAAATAATTATGCATGCAAAATATCTACGGGCGTGAATAAAAGGGCTATTGTACACAGTTACATGTTCCGCATGTGTAACTGAATGTTTTTTGCACACAGCCAAGCTGTGTATTTTTGAAAATTGATACATCACACCAAAAGAAGCTTTTATCATTTATTAGGAGGAAAGAAAGTTCATTGCCAATCTTTTCTATTGCTCACCTTTGGTACAGAAGATACTCTGTTCATTCATTTTGATTTATATATACTTATAAATGAGAGCTCTGACCCTTTATTCTAGGTGCTCCTTAAAACATGTTAAAATATAATTATAAGAAACACCCTTTTGTCAAATAATTATGATAAACTTCTTCAAGTAGACCCTGATCTTGCAAAGACTTAAAGTCAATGGAACTACTCAGTGCATGCTGTTACTGCAGCTGCTATTATCAAATGCAGGAGTATGTGTACTGTTGGATCTGTTACATATTTAGCACCAAATTCAAACACACTTTTAAATTTGGTTCTTTCCTAAATCCTCAAGAAGAGAGTTGCACCCATATCCAGATATACCTACCAATCCTGAAGTCCTAGCATGGTCTGATGGAATATAATCCAAAAAATAAAATGAATTATTCAGGGTAAAGGATTTTAGCAATGTGTTGGGGTACCATTAAAACAATTAAATATTAAAGCCCTAAAATGGAGACACCCCTCAAAAATGCATTCACAGGAAAATTTCTAATGAAGTTTCTTTGTAATGATTCACAAATAGGGCTGTCAAGCGATTAAAAAATAATAGAATACTTAAATAATTTATGGATGTTTTCTACATTTTCAAATATATTTATTTCAATTAGAACACAAAATACAAAGTGTACAGTGCTCACTTTATATTTATTTTTGATTACAAGTATTTGCATTGCAATAAAACAAAAAGAAATAGTATTTTTCAATTCACTTAATACAAGTACTTTAGTACAATCTCTTTATCATGACAGTTGGACGTACAAATGTAGAATTAGGTACAAAAAGTAACTACATTCAAAAATAAAACAATGTAAAATTTTAGAGCCTGGAACTCCATTCAGTCCTACTTCTTGTTCAGCCAATTGCTAAGACAAACAAGTTTGTTTACATTTGCAGGAGATAATGCTGCCCACGTCTTGTTTACAGTGCCACCTAAAAGTGAGAACAGGCTTTCTCATGCACTGTTGTACCTGGCATCGCAAGATATTGATGTGCCATATGCGCTAAAGATTCATATGACCATATGAATGGTCATAAGCCCATGGACCATTTACAGCAGCTGAGTACTTACTCCTAGATGACAGCTACTATTGTATTGCTTCCAATGTCTTTAAAAATGACCTTCTTATAATTTTTTTCAATCCTCTTTTCTTTTCATAACCATAATCAGTTTTGATGACCATATTCATAATGCAATGTACAAATACATATCTTTTCTGAAAGAGTAAATACTCCTATTGTAAACATTGGAATCACTGTGCCAACTCATCAGAATTTTTCTTTTACTTTTTATTAAGGTCACCACCACAGAGTGGGAAATCTCTAACTGTGCTTTGAAATGGTTATTGAATTATATTGGTCCAAATGTATAAGGACTGTAAAAAGGCTTGTCTGTACAGGTGGTTCATGTACTGGAAACAGAATGATACACAGTTTGACAAAAGGTCATAAAGGAATAAATGCAATTCTTTTTGAACTTGACAATAATTTATTAGAGCTTCGTTTATTTTAAGTAATAAAGTGGCAGACTAAAGCTTCAGTATTCTCTTTTGTGTACACTAATTTCACTGACCTGACTCAGTGTGGGAATAAACTGCATCAGTGAAACAGAAGGAAGTCTGTGTTGAAAGACAGTAAACCTTTTGTGCAAAATATTGTGAAATCGTGAGACTCGACTATAGCTATTCTTGTCCTTTGCCTGTGAATCATATGGATCATCCTAACTCAGACTCCCAACAAAAGAAGCTAGAAGTTAAAGGGGTGTTCTTCAGCATCAAAAGCCTGATATCTTTCGAAGCAGATGGCATCCCAGTATAATAACTCAATGGGAGAAAATAAAAGCATCTGGGTTTCTTCCTGCTAAAACAGCTGAGTTTATCAGATTGTAGGGGTTTTTTCAGCCCTAAGTGACAATTTTAATTGATTCCACTGCATATTTGATGGCAGAAATGGGTTCCTATATTAGGCCAGTTTGCAGAGCCTTTACTTATGTTGGCAGACACTTACCAATATGAGTAGTCACGCTGACTTCAATGGAACTATTATCATTGTGACATTCTATACCTTGGAGGAACGTCTTATAACCCCCATATTCCTCATCTGTATATAACTGTGATATAGCATATAAAGCATGCTATGTGAGGTATCACCACAATGTCCAGTAGATCACAACTTCTTAAATCACTGGTTAGATCCTGTAGCATATGCAAAATATGATGCCAGGACAGGCCGCTTCTCTGTGCCTAAGTCAGCAATCACCATGTTATGGTATATGCCTGGCTGTTCTGCAACGTCATGATGCAGGAATCCCTGAACTGGCAAGCCTGACAGTGCACATCTCTTCCCTCAGAAATCAAGTTACCTGCATTGTCAGTTCCAAATCTCAGTACTGTGTATCTTCGGAAACAGCACAGTCGTGTCTCCAGGATCAGGAAATAGCCATTCCCCCGGCGTCTCTCCCAGGAGCTTGTAAATACAGATTTTCTCAAACAACCAATTCAAGGCTTACCTGCCACCCATCCTCACCCCCCTGTGGAGCTACAATGCCTCTTGGTCCCTGTCTTCTACCCACTTCTTCCCCCCCCCCCACCCCAACCAGAGTCGTTTGCCTCTGGATCCTATCCACCAGATATGACAAAAACATTGGTTAGAGTGGCTTCTGACTATTTTGGTGTGTTCACAGTAGTCCGCCCCATACAATAAAAACAGAAGAATAATAATAACAGAACTTGTAGCAAGCAACATGTTTTAGTAAATCTTTATCGCACAGGTGGACAAATGTTCAGATTAGAAACATCAGTGGCAGGGTAACGCAATGGCATTAGCACATTCTCTTGAACTACCCAGGCAAGCATAAAGTGGTTGCATATAAAACATGTCACATTTTTCTTTACCAGCACATGCACAATAATCTTTTTCTGGACTTCACATCTATGCCAGATAAGAAATGAATATGTTCTTAAATAACATTCAGAATGGTCTCCCCCAGAACTTAGTGGCTGACATGAACTAACTTGGATAAAAATTGACCAATTGAGACTACTTTGACCCCTATTGCCACAATAATTTGATCTCTAGCTCTGCACAAAAAAAAACCACTGAGAATTTTTTTAAAAAATGGCTATTTAATGTTCCCCCTCTTCCTGGGCTTCTGTCACTGCAACCTCTAGCTCACTGACCCTAAATTTGGATCACTGACCCTACTCTGCACCCCCTTAAAGCACAACAAATTTCAGAGGAATCCAACTAAGCATATCAATTGTAGGGGACTTAGAAAAGTCAACCTTTAAACAGAGTCATGACGCAACCTTAATTATAGGGCATCCGATGCATCCGATGAAGTGAGCTGTAGCTCACGAAAGCTTATGCTCAAATAAATTTGTTAGTCTCTAAGGTGCCACAAGTCCTCCTTTTCTTTTTGTGAATACAGACTAACACGGCTGCTACTCTGAAACCTTAATTATAGGGGCACTGCTGCACCACTATAATAGAGACCATCTCAGCCCCAAGGAGCTCACAGTCTAAGTGCATTGGTGGATGGGTGTGGGCTTTGTGAATGGGTTGGGGTGTGCTGGCAGAGCCGGGGGAGTCATGCCTCCTGACCTGAGCTCCCAACCTCTGTCCCCTCCCTATCCCACTCATCATTTAGCCCCCTTCCTCTCATTGCAGCTCTAAAACCCTAACTCCCCACACTTCCACCGCCTAATAGCCCTCTCCTCCCAGGAAGTATTCATGTGTCTCATTTTCCTCCAAATACTTTGATTACATTTGCCCCCCCCAAAAAAAGTTGCCATCCATGACTCAAATAGTAGCACCGTACAGCCACTCACACAAAAACTAGTTTGTCATTAATTTATCCTTAATAATGTCAACTGAAAGGCGACTTCACAGCCATGAGTCTCACAAAGATCTGTGATTCATTAAAGTCATTAGTACCTCTCAGTTTAAAAGTACAAGACTGCAGAAGGAAACCAATTTTTTGGAGGAGCCTCTGACTCTTGGTCAGTGGACCCCAAACTTGGATCATCAACAATTCCCAGTGGGACACACCAAATTCCAAAGCAATCTGAGTAACCATTTGGCTTTTAGAGCACTTACACGAGTCAAGCTTTAAAGCATCTAAAATTGCAGGAACAGAAACCTTCTAGCTGGTTTTCTGTATTGGTGCATGTACACTGCATAAAATGTACATTTTCTTAAATATCATTCTCAATTTGAGTTCTCCAAAGATATGGTGGGTGCCATGCACTACCTTGGATAAAACTTGACAGACTGAGGTTATTGTGACCCACATTACACCGTTAGTTTTATCTTTAGCTCTAAGCAACCTAGAAAATTTTTTAAATTACTATTTTTCTCAGGGCTCCCTGGCTAAAATGACTCCAAATCTGGATCGTTAACGCTAACCTGCACCTTCCTAACGCACACCAAATTTCAAAGGAATTTGACTAAGCATGTTGATTTTAAAGGTCAACCTCTCAATGGATGTCAGGATGCAACTTGAAACCATACTGGTGCTACCATACCACTGTACGGTTTACATCCAAACAAGCAAGGCCATGGAGTAAAAAAGAAATATGAGCCTTGGGGCACACACTGACCAAACCTATGGACGGTCCTGTTTAAAGGCAAAATTTTCAAGAGATCAGTGGTCACCATTAGGACCAAGTTTTCAAAGAGAGCTCTGCTCCTGTTTGGCCACTAACATAAGCACTCAGATTTTTTTTGTAAAGATCTTGACACATTGGATTCTGAGCTCTTCAGAAAATTTGACAGTTCTGGTTCCTAAAATGAGAGCTCAGCTCTTTGGAAGATGTAGCCATAGCGATGGGGTGCTGAGCACTTGAAAATCTGGTCTTAAATGAAATATTGAAATACCACACAGTGTCCTCCACCAATGAGGTACAGTGGAGCACCACACTAATTGTGTTCTTGTGTTCTGAAACAATGACCACTGAAGTCAATGGGAGCCTTTCAATTGACTTCAGGGAACTTTGGATCAGGACCCTAAAGCATTATAGGTTAGTCTTTCCCATTTAACTGTACTTTTCCTGTTGTTGGTATGTTTCACAATCTTAACAGAGAAGCTTAAACACACTGTCTGAATCCTAAGGTGTGTTTATATTTTTGGTCATAGATTTCCTGTTTCATTTTTTACCTTTCATATAGGGTCAAATCTTGCTGTCTTCCATGGGTGCAGAGGGCTTCCTGGCAGCAGAAAAAGTGTAGTCCAGGGCAGAGGATAGCAAA